>NC_090932.1:89347928-89968120 GCF_040938575.1 Ambystoma mexicanum | reverse complement strand
GATCTTTCCCTCTATCCCTGGCATCCATGCAAATGCCATGTCCGTCCCGTACTGGAACAGTTCACCATCTACTGGCTCAGCCCTAATCACTGTCTGTCCACAGTATGCCTGCATGATCTGTCGCGCAGTGAGCATGTTAATTCCTGGAGTGGAGCAAATTATGCCGTCCTCCGTAAAGGAGATCGTCATATTCAACCTGCTCATTATGTCTCTCCCCATTATATTTACTGGTGAGGCCCTAGAATATAAAAGTGGGACTGACATGTCATAATCCCCTATTGATAAGGGAGTGTTATCAGTAAAGGGAACCAACCCCCTAGCCCCAGTGAATCCTTGGATGTTCATGGCTTCACCTGACATCTTAAATTTACCTTCCCTTATGCAAGACCGGGTAGCCCCGGTGTCAACAAGGAATGATAATTTTTTGTCACCTATCGTTACCTCTATGCGTGGTTCCTCCGCACTATTAGGTGTTACCGACAGGATGGGACACACCAAGGTCGTCTGTGGGCTGTCCTATTGGGGGTATAATGATTGACCACTTCCCGTGTAAGGGTTGTGTCCCAGGACTGTCACCCGACCCAGTTGTGTTTGCTGTAGTTGGGTATTGGTTGAGGTTATGTTATGGTCTTGGACTTGTGCAGGTGGCTGTACTTGCTGTGCTAGGGGTTGTTGTGTAATCGCTACCTGTTGTTGAGGCGGTGGGTATGTCCGTGGCTGTTGTTGTGTTACTAGTTGTTGCTGTCCATTTCCCTGTTGCAATGTCTGCTGTTGCTGGATGCCCTGCTGTTCCTGTGGGAGCTCTTGTTGTCCCTGTTCATTCCACAACAGTGTGCCCGGTCTCACTCTACACGTACGTGACATGTGGCCCACCAATCCACAAATCCAACACACCGGTGGTTCCCTGTTATGCCATGGAAAGCTTCCTGTGTTGTCCTGGTATACTGGGTGCCCGGTGGGGTAGGAATTTCTAAGTCCCCCCACCTGTTGTTGTGTGTAAAATCCGTATCCTCTCCCTCTCATTACTCCTCCCCTTCCCCGGTTGTAATTATAATACCCAGCTCCTGGCGTTGAGTATCCTCCTCCCATGTTAGTCGTGTATGGTTGGAGTGGCGGCATCTGTTGTGTTACAGTCTGCGATGATTGTATTTGGGAGGGGTCTTGTGCAGCCACTACTTGTGTGGGGCTTTGAGTTATTGTGGCAGGTGTAGTTATTAGTGCTCCTTCCATCCTGTATTTAGTGAGTTTCTTCTGTACTAGTTTAGCCTCTTCCGTTTTCCTATCCTCTTCCTTTTTTTTCATTTTTTCTTGCCATGTCCTGCAATGATGCACTATAGTAAGTTGTATTTCTGGCCATGCTTTTGCTTCCATCCCCACTACTTTCTTCAGTTGTTTCTGGACTGCTTCTGGGAGCCCCTGTACTAGTATATGATAGAATATTGCTGGTGTTTTGTCCCATTGTTCTCTAGTTTCCATACGCCACTTCTCTTGAATTTCCTGGATATAATCAACAGGATCTTCGTTCTCACGCATCTTGCGCGAGGTAATAGCTCCTATGTCTGATGTGTCCGGATACTGTACCCTCAGTGCCTGCCATAATGCATGTCTGCAGTTTGCGAATGGTGCCCCATCGTGAGATGTGTTTGTTATTGTTACCCCTCTTCCAGATGTCATCCGCAGCATCCCCTAATATTGATATGAGAAGGCCCTTTACATCTCCCACTGCCAACTTCTGTCCTGCGGTGTGTTTTTCCATTTCATATATCCATTTACCCGCACCTCCACTCAATGATGGGAGTCTGCATTTTATATTTTCCTTGTCTGCATGCTTCCAAGGGGCGTATTGTGGTCTAACCCCTCCCCTCTCTAGAAGAGGCATTAAGTTGTGTCCCGTTTTACCCCCTGGGTTCCACAAAATCGAGTCCTCACACCCCTCCTCTTCTTCTGTCTCTTCTACATCGTCATTTACGTCCATATTTCTCCTGGTCTTTACTCTTTCTCCTCCACCACTTCCCCTTCTTTCATCATTTCCTTTATTTATTGTAGGCGTGTGTATTCGTTCTCCCTGCCTGCGTCCAGGGAGGTCTCTAAGCCTTCCTGCATAGGGTGTCAGTTCGCTTGTGAAGGGCGCTAGTTTAGATGGGCATGTTGCACGCAATGGGCGTGGGGTGGTGGAGCATGCATGACGGGACGGTGACAGCGTGGCTTCACGTGTCTGCCCCTCCGCCATTCCATGCTCCTCCTCCTCACTTCTCTGTAGTTCTTCCTTTCTCCTGCAGATCCATGGTGAGTCTTTATTTGTCCGGGTGGTGTATAGTTTATCTAGGCTTTCCCTTTCACTGTTTCTTCCTTCCTTCTCCATTCCTTCCTCTTCCTCACTACAAAAGTCATTCATAAATGGCAACCCCCAAACTGTCTTTTTCCCCCCAATCGTTACTGTTCTTAAGTCTATTAGGTCCGTTCCTCCCTTTTCTTCTTTGCTAATCGCTCCCCTTTGTGCCGATGTTGTTGCTACTTCTGTGCCTCTATATACATGCCTCCTTACATCACTCTCCCCCCTCCTATCTTCTCTTTCCCCTTCGTTTCTCTCCGCTATTCCTCTACCAATTTCCTCTCTTTTCTTTTTTAATTCTTCCATTACTTCACAACTCATTTTTTCCAATATCTTTTCATCTTCTTTCTTCCTTTCCCATCTCTCCCTCTCCCTTTCTATTATACTCTCTATCATCCTCCCTTCTTCGTATTTCCTTGCAGTTTCTGACAGTAATCTCCTCTTCCATATTGCCATTTATTTTTCTTTCTCCTCTTCCTCTTTTTTCCTGTCGCGCAGTGCTGCTCTTGATACCCTTTCTGCCGCTGCCTTTAACCTTTCGGCTTCTCTCATTTGCTCCTCAGTTCGTTCTCTCATTTTTCCCAACTCATTCTTACCTTCTTTCCTTTCCCGTGCTCTCTCGCTTTCCCCCCTCTCGAGCTGCTTGATCAGTACATTCTGCTCATCCCTTAATTCTGCTAATCGTTCCTCCAAGGTCTCTTCCTTTTTTCTTAACGGCTCTTCCCCCTTTCTTTTCCCCTCTTCCCCTTCCATTTCACTCTCCCTGGTATTATCCTTGTCCATTTTCCTCACCACCTCCTTCTCTTCTCCTGTTAATTAACCTCGTAATTTTAATAGTATCTGCGCAGCTACCCACTCATCATTTCGTATGTCCGTAGTCTGCTCTTCTTCAGTCCTCCCCTCCCCTGTTAGCATCTTCCTATGGGCTGATCCCATTGTACTAGTCCGCTCCCCTCCCGTGTGGCCACCTGTAACTGTATATGGAGGCGGGCTGTATGCCGGGTTCGAGTACCCCTCAGCCGCCCTTAATTGTTCTCTTGCTATTTCCCCTAGTTCTCTTAAAGGATACAACCCCCCTCCCTCTGTTTTCACTACCTTCGCTAGAGGTATATTGTCGCTCTGTTCCTTTTTTATTTCATTTCCGGTTGAGTTGTCACTCTTTTCTCCTCCCTCTTGTCCTTTCCCCGTGTTCTGTGTTCCTTCACTTTCCTTTTCCCCATTCTTTCCCTCCTCCTTAATCTCCTTATCTTCCATTTTTTCCCCTACAATGAACATTCCGTTTGGTCCTGGTCGGGACCCTTTGAACATCCTCCATAAGTTGAACACCTCCACGTGGTGCGTTAACTTCTTCCCCTTGTATGTATTGTGCAGATGGTTTAATAGTGAGTGTTGGGTATATGGATCGAAGCTACCATTAGGCGGCCATGGTGTCGTCATTTTGTTGTCCGTCCCCTGTGTCCATTCTATGCTGTACTTGATCAATTTCTCCCTATGGGGTGATAGTGTTTTACATATGTGTTGCAGCGGGGTAGTGAGGGTGTTCCCCCACCCCCCCGATCCTGTCCCGTATGACATAGTAGTGCTCCACTTGTTAACCTTCCCCTATTTGGTAGCGGTTATCTCACTAGCAGTTTACAATATACAGCCTTGTATCTTTACCTGGCCCCGTAAGTTTGGGGACTTGCGATAGTCCGCTAAGGAAAAATTAGTAAAATATAGTATTTACATTTGTATATTCTTTTCTTTCGTTTCTTCCTTTATACAACACCCTTACGGCCCCCTGCGGCTGCGTGCCCCTTGTGGCGTTCTTATACCGCCGTCCTACTTTCACTCGCTCCTCCTCCCTCCTCTGCACTTGCCGTGGCCGGCGTTCTCCGTGCGCAGCCACGTACCTCCTTTCGCCTTCCCCGATCAACTCATTACTGTGTACCTCCGTTTCCACGCCCTTAACACAGTTTTCCTCCCCGCCACTGAAAAATAAAAGATGCCTGGTTCTCGAGATGTCCTATGTAAGCCCTGCTGGTGACGTCACCGAACTCTTCAGACTACTGGTAAGTTCTTCATATATTCTTTAACTCCAAAATACACTTGCAATCTACCCCCGTTACCCCACAGCTGTCTTCCTGTCACTCCTGGAACAAGGTAATCAATAATATAATCGGACTGCGCACGCTGCGTCGCCTCGCGTGTGATACGCCCCTCGACAGGAGGGCTTAACCAGCCAATTATCTTCCGTATTGGGCAACTAGCTAGCTACCGCCTACAGGGAAACGTCATCTATCTATCGAGTTTCCTGCTCGAACAATAGGGATCCTCATCTACTCATTGATCAATAATTGCCAAATCGTAGGAAACTGCACACACACACCCTTACACGTGGTCGCAACCTAGGCCAATCAGTGTCTATTTTCGGCCGCACGTGATGTTTTCGTGCTCCGCCCCCTTCTCTCCCGTAACGTAGCCGACTGCTCTCGCACTCGTCCGGCTACCATTCATTTCATTGCCAACACTAGATTATCAAACCTTCGCCGCGCACCTGTGCAACACCTCCCACCTCCCGTATTCAATTCCTCCCCCCTCCCTCACAATTTCACATTGCTTGTTGGGCGTGGCATACTCACCAAGTTCTCTTGATGCGGGGCCGCTCGACTGCGTGCACCCCTCCAAGCGGCTCGCCACCTCCCCTCGTCTGGACTACGTCTGGACACTCGCCAACCGCGGGGGGGATACTTCTCAACCGGCTCCCGAGGGCCAATATCCAGATTGCGCTGTCCGGTCTTCTCGCAGTTCCGCGATGGTCCTGTAGTCCTCAAAAGGGGGCAGCGGCAGAGGGGGCCGCGCCGCCGGGCCTCCTCGCAATAAAAGCGGACCTTAAACAGATCTCAGCAGTGCCTCCAACTTGTCGGGGGTAAATTCTCCCGGGGCCGGCTGGGCCGTCCGCGGACCTCCGGGCAGGGAGGCCCCAACTCCTCCCGTATATCCCAAAGAGATAGAGTATGAGACACACGCAAGAAGCAAGGTGATTCTGCTGTTTATTAAACAAAACGGCAGGGATGGCCAAGGATCGTACGCGTCCGTCCTGACACTCTCTCAGCATCGTGGGGCTCGCAGGCCCTTTTTACCTTAGCATGACGCGCTACTTGCGTCACCTTAGCAAAATTAGCAAAAAACCTATCGCCACTCTGGATTGGTTCCCCGAGTGGTAGGGTTAGTATAGCATACATATAGAGGACGTGGTTATTGGTTAAGGGTCAGTCAGGTGGTATACTTGGGTTGTCCCTTCAGTTTGATACATAAAAATTGTTACATGAAGACCCCTGAGGATTGGTCAATGTTAATGGCGTCAGTGATAAGGGTCCCATGTTCTGATTGGTTCAACCGCGAGCCCCCCAGTCTGGGACCATCGCTGTTCCCAGCTCGCGGTGCACCTGTCATTTGCAACAATGTTTCACTATGGGTATGTGCAGACAATGTGAGGATTTATTCATAAGCAGGAAGGCCGACTACTCCCACCGCCGCAGATGTCCATTGAGTCGCTTAATTGTATCTGCCTGTGTCTTGAGACGGGGGGGATCCAGACGCCTTCTTCCTCCTGGGCTTGGCATCCTATCAAGTTCGGCTTGGTCACGTGAGGTGGGGACCGTGGTTGAGGCAGAATTCTGCACAATTAATATTGCATTTCTCACTGTGTGCCTGGCTTATCTTGCAGGTGCGACCTTGGCGTCGGCTTGCGGAATGAGAGTTTGCAACGTTGTGCCCTTGACTGTCTGCTTTCACTGGGCTCATTCTGCACGGTCAGCAACCGAACCCTTGCTCATTTAATGTTCATGGAAGCTTTTGCTTGCGGCCTACTTGGGCCTGGTGCATAGGTGGAACCATTTGATGCAGAGCGCTTTAGGTTATGGTATCATATTGCTCTATCCCCAGTATCGTGTCTTCGTTATACTTCTCATTATGGTACATGGTTTTAGAAGAAGTGTGAGCAAGCCTTTTTAGATGAGTTCATTGTGCGTCTTGCGTTTCTGCATTTGAAAAGCCTATGTTAAAAATAATAAAGATGCACGTCCGTGGGTGTGTCCGTCGCCTACGTCATAGCACTGGGTATGTTCTTCGTGTGGATTGGTGTGGGAGTGTCCGGTGTGTATGTTGCACGAGTGTGCTGACCGTTAGCTAGGTCGTCATGGCATCTCTAACGATGTGTTGATTTGGTGCTGGATGGTTTAGTCGAGTTTATCCATGCCGCAGGTGTCGGCATGTGCAGGGCAGGCAGGTGGGCATGCTGGTGGGCATGCGAGTGGGCACATCCGTAAGTTCTTGTACCAGGGTATTTGGTCGTCTGGGAGACGGGCAAACTCCTCTTGTGGCGGGTGTCTGGGCCGTGATCCTCTAGGCCATGGTTGAGAGGGGATTGGTGGGAGCCTTTTGTTCACTTTTCCCACTTCACGCTGTTCCATGAGTTTGAGTCGGAGCACTTGAGTGCGCCATGTACTCCCGACCCTCGTTGGGTCTTCCATTCCTTTCCAGGCTTATGTCGATCCCTTTCTCCAATCCAGACCTACCGTGGACCACGGTCAGGGATGCATCCCCAACATGGACCGCCCTGGTCGGCGGCCATCTTTTCTAGGCAGTTCGCCTGGACGTCTCGCTGCGATTTTCAGGTATCTCAGTGCGTTGAGAAATAGGTGGTGCACACTGGCCGATCCACTATGATGGGAGATGCAGTATCCTAGAGGAAGCTGCTTAGAAGATGGAAGTGAGTACACCTGGCTTGTCTACACAACTGACCCTGTATTTGGTCTCTCCCTTCTGGAGCCGTGCTGAGGTGGGCCTATTCAGGACCTCTCATCAATCGAGATCCTGCTGCAGCCCGCTTCCAGATCTTTCAAGACTTTAGTGGCTAAATGCAAAAAAAGAAACAACACATAATAAAGCAATAGAACCCGAGGAGGGAGGGCATTACCGGTCTGGTAATGCCCCGGGGCGTCAGTTACAAGCACGAGTGAATCAAGGGCTTTAACGTAAACTGCCATCGGGTGCAGAGAAAAATAGATTATATGCATTTTACATCAGTTTTGCTACTTGTGTTTTAGGGAACAGGTATTTTCTGCAGTTTGCATTATCTAAAGTCAAAGTGGGCGGGAGCGTTTGGGAGCAGTGCTCCTCTACTTTTTTTTTATTTTTTATTTTTCACATTTTGATGTTCCGTTACTTAAAAAAAAAAAAACAGTTCCAGAAGTTGAACCTTGCACCTCAATGCACTGCACTCAACATTCCTTTAAACAGCAGGTGTGTTTGTTTGGGGCTTTGTATTGTGTGTGGCAGGGGGTGTAGCGACGGGGTTTGCAGGCAGGCCAGCAGGAACCATAGTTCCATTACTTCTTTTCGTACACTTTGACCACTGCTAAAAACATTTCAACCAGTTCAATAATTATTACCGTATTCGTTGAATAACAAAAAGAAATGTAATTACTACTTTTGTTTTTCGTTGTTTAGCTCCAAAAATATAACGAAGCAAGCATTGGCAATGCCAACAGTTTGTCCTTTTGTGTTGGCATGGGAAAGGCACTTACCAGGCACAACCATAGTGGTATTATCTGGTCATCAATTTTATCAGCTGCAAAATGGTGCCAGTGTCTGGGTATCTAGTAACCGTGCCTGGCCATCGACTAATACTTTCGCATCGACTAATACTTTCGCACAAGCCAAAACTGCTGGCTTTGCCAGTGCTTCTTATTAACAGCACTTCAGTAATGGACACGCATACTGTTGATGAATGGAGTGACTGAAGGACATGTGTATTACACCAGCAGGGTGTTTGTAACTCTAATTAAGTCATTGGCTTGCAGAAGCCTGCTTTGAAAAAACACTGACAGGCACTGCGAGTGCAAAGTCTGATGGTAAGGCTTGATTAAAGAGAGTTCCAAGAGATCCCAGGAGGATACGTTTTGGGTGTGGAGGGCCAGGAAGTGGGTTGGAATGGCTATAGGGATTAGCATGGTCATTGGCCGTCAATGGGTGGGCAAATAATCAAACAACACCTGCACGCTGTGTGTCCCTTCTCATATTTCATGTCTCCCTACCTGCACTCGCCACTAAAAGCCTACACTAGAAGTAAAAGAGCGTGCTTGATTTTTCTTCTAGTAGAAACAGTTTTTTAATATGGTTTAGGTTAAAAACAGATTTCTCCCTTACCAACTATACAAGAAGCAAAAGTGATGCTAAGTTCATTTGCTCAATTTATTTGCGCAAGGGCAAAGCTAAAATATTCGGCCCAAGGGGCGCTAACCATTCACCCACTCAATTCGCTGGTACACTTGGCGGAGGGGGACTAAGTCCACCCACTTTTTCCAGAGGGTGGACTCAGTCCCCCTCAGCTGAAATAAGAAACTTTGACTATACTCTTTGAATTTGCGAAATTAAGCCAACCTCAGGGATCGAACCTCAGCCATCAGGTTTGCCAGGCAGACACTTCACTGCACTATACAACCTGATGAAAAATAAAAAAATAACTAAATGTGAAATGTCCCATTTTGGTACTGCAAGATCCAGGGGCAACATTTGTATTGGTTCTTGGGGTTTAAAACATGCACACCTTTTAACGTTTTCAGAAACACTATCAGAAGAAAATATCCTCTTAGTTTTGTGTGTGTTGATTTTATGAAAGGCAAATGCCATTCGTCCTGTGCAATTTGGGTGTTTATGCAAAGCCAATTTAATGAAATGTGCATATTTCCCCTTAATATGCTAATTTCTGGTGACGACACATCCCATCCAGCTTGTTGATGAGTCCCCCCACTTTCATTTGTAGGACTTGGCCCCTGCACAACGCGCACATCTTCTATTACACAATAAAAGGCAGGCCTTGTCGCCTTTCTGTATGTTTCTTTCCTTGTGTGTGTCCTGCTTATCTAAGCCTGTGTGTATGTGTTTATTTGGTCCTGAGGCCCCGTCGCGTAGCAGGACGCGTCCAGCATTTCAATAAAGCCGCGGAGAAGACGACGACGATGATGTGCTGATAACTCCGGATGCGCTGACGACACGGCCCTAATGGATTAGGAGCCGTGGGTGTTTTTAATAAACTGGACTGCAATACCGAGCTATCAGCGGAGCGCAGAGTACGCGCCCAGCAGCAGCCGCGCATGTTGGTGCATTGCAGGCGGCAGGGGAAATTGAAAAGCGTCGGAGCCGAGCCGCGCTTGGAAGAGACGGAACGCGCGCTGCGGATCGCATCAGCCTGAAATACGGAGGGGACGTGCCCCGGAGCCGGCCACTTATCAGATGAATAACGCGGGCGCTCGCGCCTTCTTGTTTGCCAATCTCTCAGCCCGACTGCTCTGATCCCCGAAAATCAGGGAATGATTTGATTGGGGTTAGCAAATTACGATCTTTGCGTTTGCATATGGGACCTCATTACAAGTTTGGCGATAAATCTACCAAATTACAGCCAAACTCATTAACCGTTACCACTGCTCCTACCCTGGTGGAAGGGCCATGTAAATCAACATTTTTGGCGTCTATACAACTCCATGGGGATTTCAGTGGAATAACTGCGAGCGGTAATTCCGTCATATTAATGCCTCAATTTTTTTGTACCTTGAAGTGGAGAACTTGCCTTCACCGCTATGCTACAGGAAAATCCTCCACTTCAAGGTCAAACTTGAAATTTGGCAGTGTGGTAAAAACAGCAGTAATTACGATACCTCCTCAAAAAGTGGCGTAAAGTTATTACAGCTACTTTTTTACCACACCGCTGAAATGGTAATGAGGCCCCCATAGGTCCACACATATTATGACTTTACCAATTCTACAGCGATAAAGGACATCCAGGCGGTAATTCGATGTACTATTTTAGATTTTAAAAAAAACATGTATAGTGTTCTGGACAAATGCATTTCCTTCCTTGCTTGAGGACTGCAATGCATATGGGACAGCAGTGGTTCACACCGTTGCCGTACCACAGGGAACAAACGTGCAGAAGGGTCAGCAATGACCCTTCTAACATTGTATATACAAAAGAGGATCTCCCACACGTTCAGGAACTTAATAGAGCCAAAAACTATCTAAAGACACAAGGGTGTTCCTGAACGAACTAAGTTGAAGATATCGTTTACATAGCTATCAGTAACTATTCAGCTTGTAGCCTGAGCAGCAGATTATATCAAATTGTCAATAATTGGTTTTCTGGTATCTCACCAATCAAGGTAACCTTATGAAAATGAAATAGGTACACTAATATAAAAAAGTAAACTTTCTTTTCTTTTATTGTTTATAAAAAAAAGTATACCAATTTGATAAGTACATAATACAACAGAGAACATACATAAACAGCACAGTTTATAAAGAAGAAACGCACTGTTTGACCAATTACGTCAATGAAAACAGAATCATACGAAAGTTAGCAAAAGTAGGGGTACAACCCCACATTGGATTGTACATATGGAACCAACATATGCATGCTGCCAAAAAATGATTTGGTATTGGCAAAAAAATGTCAAGATAGCGGATAGAAATAAAACTATCCCTGGCTGACCCTTACTTGTCTAAGGGATAAAGTTGATCAAAATCAATAACACAGATCATGCACCAAACAATAGATGCTGTGTATGAGGCCTAATTTCAGCTAAAAAGAACAACAACATAAACAGTATCACACGGAATGAACAATAGATGCTGTGTATGAGGCCTAATTTCGGCGTACGCCTACCGCTATTAAGCGTGTAAGGACACAGTGACAAAGAGCAGGGGCACACGGCACCTGCGGTTATCACGCGGGACTAGTTGGCGTTTCGGTGGTGTATTCATGAATAGAGACCACCTTCATCAGGTACTAGGATCTTCACAATCAGCCTTTATAGGAGCAATAGAATAGGAGGTCCACCTCAGATGGCACATAACGTGCTTGCCAAGAGAAGAATGTCATGCAGTCAGTGTATTGCGATGACATACCAGGGAGAAATGAATCTCAATATGAGGCTAAACGTATTTGTTAAAGGGAAGCGCGTTGCACACGTTAGGTGCAAGGGACACGGAGAGTCAGGGCCTATATCTGCTTGTATCAAGCCATCGTTCTGAAAGTACGAAGGACCGCATCGTGATGCTGGGGCCTCCTCCAAGGGCGTACATCCAAGTAAATACAGCACGGGGCATGCTTCTGGAGCCTCCTACAGGTGTCAGCTGTTTCCCCTTCTGAACATTGAGCATCACCAAGCACCTGAAGCGTCAGAAGGTGAGTATGGCTGATGCGCTCGTCCGCGGTATGCAGCGATTATATCAAATACAAAAATCTAATGAAAAAAAGCGAATCAAAAAACAACTAATTCTAAAATAACTGATTTTGAAAAAATCTAAAACTGGGGTTTGTGAGAGGGAATAGTGGTTTTTGGGGGTGGGTGAAACGTATTATTAAAAAGGGGGGGTTAGGAGGGGGAACCCTCCTCCAAAAAAAACGAAAAATGAATTTGTTATTTTGTATTTGTTATTTTTTTATTAGTTATTATTTCATTAGTTATAATTGTATGTACCCCACATCCTCACGCTGCATATTTCCAACCCGAGGATCGAGGATGTGCAAGGTTTTGTAGAGCAGGGGCCAAAACATGTTTTTCCGACACATTTTTGTAGGCGAAAAATGATGGGATTTTCAAGAGGTATTTCATCCCATAATCATGAGGCTTTTACAGCATGCATTTGTTCCCGAATATAATAATTGGTAAACAGCACATGCTGCCAATATTTCACCGGTCGTAATGAACATGTTTGGTAAAAACAGTTGCATCTTTTTTTTTTTTTCCTTTACCGACGATGCCTGTAATGTGCTCCAGAGTTGGACATGCTCGTGAAAGTATTTAGCTCGTGAAGCGCCCATGCTAAGACTATGTTCTTCACGACAAAGAGCAAACCACTGCACCCTTTTCATCTTACATTTGTGACTTCACGCTGCCAGATGCAGATATATCATCACGATTTTGCAAGGGACACCAGCATTATATGCTTATTATACACTCTTATTGATCATTTTGTGCCTCTCTTTACCCGCTCTACGTGCTGTAAATTAGGTTTCATTATTACTAATCCCATTGGTACTCAGTTTCTGTGTATCACTTGGAGCTGGCTACATTTCCCAGAATGCAGTGTTAGTTCTTTCTTTTATTTACAAACTCTCATGGAAGTTTTGTTACTTGGACTCTGTTTCCTAGACTACAGTCTCAGAGCTCTCTTTCTCTCACAAAATCTTACAGATGCTTTGGGACTTTGACTACATAACCCAGAATGCAACGTTAAGCCCAAATCATGTATTCATATATCCAGGATGTTGTTTCCACTACTTGGTGTCCCGCTACATTTTCATTCCACGTCTCTCTATGTCCTGTGAGAACTCTGAAGGTCCTCGTGGTGCCATCTCCTATGTTCCTCACTCCACAGGTGATGCTGCCTCATGAACTCTCCGGACCGCTGAAAGACTTCCTGACAGAGCTATGGGTACAGGTAGTATTCAACAAAATCTAAAAGGGCACCAGCCACATTTAAAATCTACAAAACATGTTTAATGACAATTCAATGTAGTTAAAAGCTCAATTAAATCATTAGGTCCACAACACATAGATCACAGTACTTGCCATCAAACAAAGGAATCCGTATTTGGGAAACCAATGCTAAATAATACAAACTCAGAAAACTATGTACACTTTGAACAACCTATTGTGTACATTACTCTTTTTGCATCAATGTCACATAATATTACGTCTCTGTTTTGAATCCAGAGAGATGTCTCGACATGTTTCTGTTCACAAACCACAAATAATGAACATTCATCAGGAGAAAACAATTGTCACGAAAATCCTAGTTCATACAGAATCATAGGCTCAATATGGGCCAGTTTCATACTACTTGTAGAGTTGGAAAATATAAAAACAAAGGGTCAGCTTTTTAATAGCTACACGGCTTTGTAGAAGTTCTCACAAAATGAACTAGAGGACCACCAAAGGGGAATTACCTTAGCTGGTACTCGTGGGGGCTCGCAAATTCTGTAATTCAGTCAGTGTAGGATGTTCAATAAATCCTACCTAGTATTTAATACAAGAAAAGCACCAGTGTAAGCTTTTCATAACAGCAGCATCAGTGCACATTGACTAGAACTACGTGGTGACAACACAACGCCATCATGAGTGTTGAATAAACCAAGACCTGCTGACATGCCAATATGGAAAGTATGCACCTCCGTCCTTGTTATGAGGATGTGGCTGCCTATAGTCAGAGAAGTGGATCCACCCTTTTCATGCACAGCGAGTTGCGAGGGTCCTACAATGAGGAGCCTCGAAAAAACGTCCTGCAAAACACGTAAAACTACTCTTAAACTGGAGTCCCCGGTGTTTAGGGCGTGTAGGGCATATGGCACTAAGGGGTAGAGGCAGACATAGACTGGGAGGACTCTGTCATATAAGATAGAAAGTACCTTAAAGATTTACACTCTTAGTGTAGGCCGCCGCCGTTCTTGTGCGTCCGTCGGAATATAAGCATCTATAGGACATCGGGGGCTGCAACCAGAAAGGATTGAGTTATAAATCTTTCAGTGGACTCTAAACCGTCATAATAATAGGCGGGCATTACCCGCGTACTGGCAACAAACTCCATCACAGTATATCATAGTATAACCATATTGGCAAATCGTAGTGGAAAAATCTGCAATAGATACCTTGTGCCTGGAGGTAAGGAGAAATAATCACACAGCTATGCAGAGCTCAGCAACCGCTTTGCTCCTATTGTAGCATTATGCGGTGAAGTGCCGGCAGTCGTGCTGCGGGGAACAAAAACTGCCCTGAGCCACTACTGTGACAACGTTGACATATTAAAACGTTGACAAATTAAAACCACGCGCTTGCACTAGAGGACGTACCTAGATGTTCAAATCGGGAACAAAGATGTAACTCCCACCACAGTGCGAAGCTGTCCGCCCGCGGCCGATAAGTGTAAATCCTTACTCCACAGGCAATGCTGTCTCCTGAACCCTCCGGACCTCTCAAGGTCTTCCTGGTGACATATCCTGTGTTACTTACTTCACATGTGATGCTGTCTCCTGAACTCTCAGGACCTCTTAAGGTCTTATTGGTGACATATCCTGTTCTCCTTACTGTACAGGCGATGCTGCCTCATGAACTCTCCAGACAGCTGAACGACTTCCTGGTGGCATCTCCTGTGTTACTTACTTCACATGTGATGCTGTCTCCAGAACTCTCAGGACCTCGTAAGGTCTTATTGGTGACGTATCCTGTTCTCCTTACTTCACATGTGATGCTGTCTCCTGAACTCTCCCGACCTCTGCAGGTCTTCCTGGTGACATTTCCTGTGTTCCTTACTCCACAGGGGATTCTGCCTCCTGAACTCTATGAACCTCTGAAGGACTTCCAGGTGACATTTCCTGTGTTCCTTACTCCACAGGCGATGCTGTCTCTTGAACTCTCTAAACCGCTGAAGGACTTGCTGGTGGCATCTCTTGTGTTCCTAACTCCACATGTAATGCTGTCTCCTGAACTCCCTGGACCTCTGAAGGTCTTCCTGGTGACATCTCCTTTGTTCATTACTCCGCAGGTGATGCTTTCTACCGAATTCTCCGAACCTCTGAAGGTTTTCCTGGTTGCATCTCCTGTGTTCTTTACTCCACAGGCAATGCTGTCTCCTGAACTCTCCGGACCTCTGAAGGTCTTCCTGGTGACATCTGCTGTGCTCCTTACTCCACAGGCGATGCTAGCTCCTGAACTCTCTCAACTGCTGAAGGACTTCCTGGTGGCATCGCCTGTGTGTAAATTAGAGACAGAGCTATGGGTACAGGTAGTATTCAACAAAATCTAAAAGGGCACCAGCCACATTTAAAATCTACAAAACATGTTTAATGACAATTCAATGTAGTTAAAAGCTCAATTAAACCATTAGGTCCACAACACATAAATCACAGTACTTGCCATCAAACAAAGGAATCCGTATTTGGGAAACCAATGCTAAATAATACAAACTCACAAAACTATCTACACTTTGAACAACCTATTGTGTACATTACTCTTTTTGCATCAATGTCACATAATATTATGTCTCTGTTTTGAATCCAGAGAGATGTCTCGACATGTTTCTGTTCACAAACCACAAATAATGAACATTCATCAGGAGAAAACAATTGTCACGAAAATCCTAGTTCATACAGAATCATAGGCTCAATCTGGGCCAGTTTCATACCACTTGTAGAGTTGGAAAATATAAAAACAAAGGGTCAGCTTTTTAATAGCTACAAGGCTTTGTAGAAGTTCCCACAAAATGAGCTAGAGGACCACCAAAGGGGAATTACCTTAGCTGGTACTCGTGGGGGCTCACAAATTCTGTAATTCAGTCGGTGTAGGATGTTAAATAAATCCTACCTAGTATTTAATACAAGAAAAGCACCAGTGTAAGCTTTTCATAACAGCAGCATCAGTGAACATTGACTAGAACTACGTGGCGACAACACAACGCCATCATGAGTGTTGAATAAACCAAGACCTGCTCACATGCCAATATGGAAAGTATGCACCTCCGTCCTTGTTATGAGGATGTGGCTGCCTATAGTCAGAGAAGTGGATCCACCCTTTTCATGCACAGCGAGTTGCAAGGGTCATACAATGAGGAGCCTCGA
Source organism: Ambystoma mexicanum (assembly GCF_040938575.1). Lineage (NCBI taxonomy): Eukaryota > Metazoa > Chordata > Amphibia > Caudata > Ambystomatidae > Ambystoma > Ambystoma mexicanum. Next base: position 89,952,131 of record NC_090932.1, on the reverse strand, counting down.
AAAAACGTCCTGCAAAACACATAAAACCACTCTTAAACTGGAGTCCCCGGTGTGTAGGGCGTGTAGGGTATAAGGCACTAAGGGGTAGAGGCAGACATAGACTGGGAGGACTCTGTCATATAAGATAGAAAGTACCTTAAAGATTGACACTCTTAGTGTAGGTCGCCGCCGTTCTTGTGCGTCCGTCAGAATATAAGCATCTATAGGACATCGGGGGCTGCAACCAGAAAGGGTTAAGTTATAAATCTTTCAGTGGACTCTAAACCGTCATAATAATAGGCGGGCATTACCCGCGTACTGGCAACAAACTCCATCACAGTATATCATAGTATAACCATATTGGCAAATCATAGTGGAAAAATCTGCAATAGATACCTGGTGCCTGGAGGTAAGGAGAAATAATCACACAGCTATGCAGAGCTCAGCAACCGCTTTGCTCCTATTGTAGCATTATGCGGTGAAGTGCCGGCAGTCGTGCTGCGGGGAACAAAAACTGCCCTGAGCCACTAGTGTGACAACGTTGACATATTAAAACATTGCCAAATTAAAACCACGCGCTTGCACTAGAGGACGTACCTAGATGTTCAAATCGGGAACAAAGATGTAACTCCCACCGCAGTGCGAAGCTGTCCGCCTGCGGCCGATAAGTGTAAATCCTTACTCCACAGGCAATGCTGTCTCCTGAACCCTCCGGACCTCTCAAGGTCTTCCTGGTAACATATCCTGTGTTACTTACTTCACATGTGATGCTGTCTCCTGAACTCTCAGGACCTCTTAAGGTCTTACTGGTGACATATCCTGTTCTCCTTACTGTACAGGCGATGCTGCCTCATGAACTCTCCAGACTGCTGAACGACTTCCTGGTGGCATCTCCTGTGTTACTTACTTCACATGTGATGCTGTCTCCAGAACTCTCAGGGCCTCGTAAGGTCTTATTGGTGACGTATCCTGTTCTCCTTACTTCACATGTGATGCTGTCTCCTGAACTCTCCCGACCTCTGAGGGTCTTCCTGGTGACATTTCCTGTGTTACTTACTCCACAGGGGATTCTGCCTCCTGAACTCTATGAACCTCTGAAGGACTTCCAGGTGACATTTCCTGTGTTCCTTACTCCACAGGTGATGCTGTCTCCTGAACTCTCCGAACCTCTGAAGGACTTCCTGATGGCATCTCCTGTGTTCCTTACTCCACATGTGATGCTAGCTCCAGAATTAGCCAGATCTCTGAAGGTCTTCCTGGTGACATCTTCTGTGTTCCTTATTCCATAGGAGACGCTGCCTCCTGAACACTCTGAACCTCTGAAGGACTTCCTGGTGGCATCACATATGTTCCTTAATCCACATGTGATGCCGTCTCCTGCACTTTCTGGAACTCTGAGGACCTCCTGGTGGCATCTCCTGTGTTCCTTACTCCACAGGCGATGCTGTCTCCTGAACTCTCTGGATCTCTGAAGGACTTCCTTATGGTATCTCTTGTGTTCCTTACTCCACAAGTGATGCTGTCTCCTGACGTCTCTGGAACTCTGGAGAACTTCCTGGAGGCATCTCTTGTGTTCCTTACTTCTCCGGTGATGCTGTCTTCTGAACTCTCTAAACCTATGAATGTATTCCTGGTGACATCTCCTGTGTTCCTTACTCTACAGGCGATGCTGCCTCTTGAACTCTCCAAACCTCTTAAGTACTTCCTGGTGGCATCTCCTGTGTTCCTTACTCCACAGGTAATGCTGCCTCCTGAACTCTCTGGACTTCTGATGGTCTTCCTTTTGACATCTCCTGTGTTCCTTACTCCACAGGTGATGCTGCCTCCTGAACTCTCTGAACCTCTAAAGGACTTCCTGGTGCCATCTCCTGTGTTCCTTACTCCACATGTGATGCTGTCTCCAGAGTTCTCCAGATCTCCAAAGGACTTCCTGGTGACATCTACTGTGTTCATTACTCCATAGGTGATGCTGCCTCTTGAACTCTCTGAACCTCTGAAGAACTTCCTGGTGGCATCTCCTGTGTTCCTTACTCCACATGTGATGCTGTCTCCAGAATTCTCTGGACCGCTGAAAGTCTTCCTTGTGACAGTTCCTGTGTTCCTTACTCCACATGTGACGCTGTCTCCTGAACTCTCCAGACATCTGAAGGTGCTCCTGGGGACATGTCCTGTGTTCCTTACTCCACAGGCGATGCTGTCTCCTGAACCCTCCGGACCTATGAAGATCTTCCTGGTGACATCTCCTGTATTCCTTACTCCACAGGCGATGCTGTCTCCTGAACCCTCCGGACCTATGAAGATATTCCTGGTGATATCTCCTGTGTTCCTTACTCCACAGGCGATGATGTCTCCTGAACTCTTCAGACCTTTGAAGGACTTCCTGGTGGCATCTCTTGTGTTCCTTACTCCACAGGGGATGCTGCCTCCTGAACTCTGCGAACCTCTGAAGGACTTTCTGGTGGCATCTTTTGTGTTCCTTACCCCACGTGTGCTGTTGTCTCCAGAAATCTTCGGACCTCTGAAGGTCTTCCTGGTGGCATTTCATGTGCTCCTTACTCCACAGGGGGTGCTGCCTCCTGAACTCTCCGAACGTCTGAAGGACTTCCTGGTGGCATCTCCTGTGTTGCTTACTCCACTTGTGATGCTGTCTTCAGAATTCTCTGAACCTCTGAAGGACTTCCTGGTGGCACCTCATGTGTTCCTTACTCCACAGGTGATGCTGTCTCCTGAACTGTCAGGACTTCTGAAGGTCTTCCTAGTGGCATATCCTGTGCTCCTTACTCCACAGGCAATGCTGCCACCTGAACTCTACAGACCTCTGAAGGACTTCCTGTGGCATTCCTTACCCCAGGTGTGCTATTATCTTGAGAACTCTCTGAACCTCTGAAGGTCTTCCTGGTGGCATTTCATGTGCTCCTTACTCCACAGAGGATACTGCCTCCTGAACTCTCCAAACCTCTGAAGGACTTCCTGGTGGGATCTCTTGTATTCCTTACTCCACATGTGATGTTGTCTCCAGAACTTCCGGACCTCTGAAGGTCTTCCTGGTGACATCTCCCGTGTTCCTTACTCCACAGGCGATGCTTTATTTCATACGAGGCTCTCTGCTCACTCTACACTGTTATCTTTAGAAACCAGACAGGTGTAGGGGGGCTTTCACTGTGGACTTTATTTGTGCAGAATATGCACCACTAGCACAATGAACACCAAAGCAACAATCTTACCTGTGGTGTTCCCTAACATTGGCTTCTTTTAGGAACAAATACCGTCAGTTGGAAGGCATCTGGAGGAAACTAAGAAACCACTGCAGCGGTTTACAACGCAAAACACGCATTGACAAACTAGAAGGTAGCAATTTTTTAGGCCAAGTCAGAATTTTTGCATAATAAAATCCAGCCCTATTGTTATAGACTAAGAGAACATTTCTCATCCATATCTAACTTCTTCCATCCTAGCTGTATACCAACCGCTATAGAGCCATCAGAAAATCAAGCTAATGCTTTTAATTAATTTCTCTCTCTACACATATATATATATCTATATACATATATATATATATATATATATATATATATATATATATATATATATATATATATATATACATTTGACAAATTCTACCTTCAGGTAGCAAAATCGAGCTGCACTCTCCACTATGCCATATTCGCCCAGTTTCCACAAAAAAAAGGGGGGGATTTGAAATCCACACCAACGCTTTCTCGTTTTCTTGTTTTCTTCCTTTATTAGCTTACACAGGGTAAAAAAAATGCATACATCGCATTTAAATAACAATGGAAATTCGTTTCCACAAATAGAAAAATGACCCCAGTGTGGGTCCTCCCAAGTGCAACACTCCTCCTATTTCGAGGCGTTAACGCGTTTCACGACTGACTCGTCGCTTGCTCACAACAGTTAGCCCTCTTCACCATGTTCTAATTTAAAACATAAGGCAAGTGGGAAGAAAGGGAGAAGGGGAGAAAGGGGGAGGGGTAGCAGCAAAAGCAAAAAGCAACAAAGGACCACATTTGTGCTCTGCATTCCAAACCAATTCTGTGTCAGACATCTTTGCCTAGTGTGGTTTCCCTTCAGAAATGCATTCTTTAACAGACATTTTTAAGTATAAGGTTTTCTCATTGGGTGAACGTTTGTCTGTTGTTACTCTTTGCTCAGTGCTCATACCCTATGGATTTCAATTTTTGGTTACCAAAATGCTCATACAATTTGCCAGATAGTACTGGTGAAAATTTGCCAAAACAGCATTCATTAAATCCCATTCGACCTAATTACTTTTCTGCCCTTACCTCGTACGTGTGTTAATCGTACTGGGTAGGAATTTTAAAGTGCATAGTGCATTAGCAGCTTTAGTTGTTATGTAATTTTAAAGTGACAAGTGCATAATTAAAACATCTTCTCCCACCATGTTAAAATGCAAAAGTGTGTCTAAAAAACTACAAGTTATAGGTCTCCATGGCTCACCCCGATGCATGATCTTATTGTGCTGGTATCCCATCCACGAATTACTTCATGGGGCTAGAGTCTATAACAGGGCCGGCAACATTACCAATGTGTCAGTTATCACTGCTTTTTATACCTATTCTGTACATACTCTTATATCTACTAGATCTTATAGAAATTGCATGGTTGTGTCCGTAATCGAATGGTTAACAGTGTGGGATCTCTGCTCAGGCCCCTGTACGGTTTGCTTTATATGGTGCTTAATGCACAGAAGCTCTCCATTTTGTCATTAGTGGTTGAAATGGAGATGACATAGTAGTCATTATGTAGCGATGGACAAAATCTTTTATCCCAAAAACTCCCCCCGATAATTATGGGTTGCTGTGTGGTCGCCGAGCTGTGTTGATCCAACTCAGTCTTCTTCCCACCAGCATTGTAATGTCTCCCTTTATACCCTTCTCTATTCTCCCGGCCTCATGAAAGGAAAATTTTGTGCAGAATTAAAATTCATTCGCAAGAAATGTGATCAAAAACAAACACAGAACTGCCAACACCATAGAAATTATTTAAAAAGCATTAAAAAGCGACTACTTGATATCATATGCACCCATTTCTACAGTCAGGCGTTTCTTGTTTGTCCCTTATTCCGAAAAATCTCTTCACTCTTCAAACGCTGAGATGCAAATGTTGAAACTGATTATTTAAAACACAATGTACAACAAGGTAAACAGTGAGTTATTGTTCTTATAATAACATGTAGATATGAGAACATAAACATTCCTTTAGCAGCCCAGAAAGGTGCATAACTCCTCATCAATGTTATGCCCGTTGGGCTGTTTGCTTTCAAAGTCTAGTATACACCTCGTTTCTTTTTGTCTCAGCTGCTTCTCCTTGTCTCCTCCCCGAGGGCCCAATTCTATTTTACATACACCAAAGAATCTGAAACTGTCTATTTCTTTGTTATGGCATTCATAAAAGTGTTTGGCCATTGGATAGTTCACATCATTATGTGTAATGGCTCGCACATGCTGTTGTATACGGATCTTTAACTTGCATTTCGTGCTGCCAATATAATATTTCTGGCAGGCACAGGTGAGGGCATAGACTACATAGTCAGTTTCACAGGTGATCCGTTGTTTGATCTCTATTTTGTGCCCTGTCACTGGGTGTGTAAAAGTGTCCCCATCGATTGCATATTTACATATGTTGCAGCATGTGCATTTATGAAAGCCTTTCCTTTTCGCTGTTAACCAGTTTCCTGCAATCTTCTCTTCTTCCTTGGTCATAAAGCTTTGGACCAGCATGTCTTTGAAGGATCTATTCCTTCTAAAAGTAACCTCGGGATGGCGTTTAAGGCTTTTGGCTAAATCCGGGTCAGCTAGCAAAATGCTCCAATGTTTCTGCAAAATGTGTTTAATGCTTTTTGACTGATTATCAAACGTTAGTATACATCGAGTGCTCGTTCCCCCTTCTGATTTTTCTTTGTTCTTGTTACCAGCTAGTAGGGTATGTCTCTCGATTGCTCTAGCTTTCAGGAAGGCTCTCTCGATGACTTTCTTCGGGTACATCTGCCGTTTGAAACCCGCTGCCATCAATTTGCTCTCTCTGTCGTAAGACTCCAAGGTAGTGTTGTTTCTTCTGAGTCTTACGAATTCCCCATAGGGGACACTCCAGATCACATGTTTGGGATGTCCGCTGGTCCGCTGTGTGCATGTAGGGGGGTATTTGAGCCAATCTTTTTCCTGTGCAGCTCGCAGGTTATTTTGTCATTCACAATTCTGATATTAACATCCAAAAAGGTAATCAGTGTCCGGCTGTGAGTCTCAGTGAATCTTAAGTTTTTTTTTGTTTTAATTCAGTTCCTTAACATACTCTAACCAGCCCTTTGCAGTCCCTCTCCAGATGACAAACAGGTCATCGATATATCTTAACCATAAAACCACATTTTGCGTATGTATCTGATTTCCCTCTGACGATGCCTCAAGTTTTTCCCATGCCCCCATCATAAGGTTTGCATAGTCAGGCGCAAAGGTTGTTCCCATTGCTGTCCCTTGCATCTGCTTGAAATATTCATCATTGAATAGGAAGACCTTGTTTCTAAGGCATAAGTTGATCATTTGCATCACCATCTCATTGTGTTTCAAGAAGTTCAAAGATTTAGTATTCAAATAGTGTAGACATGCTGTTTTCCCATCCTCATGTCCGATCGACGTGTAGAGGGAGACAACATCCATAGTGGACATCAGGTATTCTTTTTCCCAGGGAATATTTTCTATTTTGCACAGGAAGTCAGTGGTATCTTTTACATATGAGGGAAGTGTACACACAAAGGGGAACAGTACCTCGTCAATATATTTTGATATGTTTTCCAATGCTGAGCCTATTAGGCACACGATTGGTCTCCCAGGTGGTTGTTTCAGATTCTTATGAACTTTGGGTAAAAAGTATATTGTCGGAGTTATGGCGTTGCTGATCCACAAGAATTTGTATGTTTCTTCCGATATAATACCCATTTCTTCATATTTCTTTAGAAAGGATTTTACTGTTTGTTCTAGTTCCGGCATGGGGTTGTCTTTCAATCTCGTGTAGCACTTGATGTCATTGAACTGTTTGTAAGCCTCCTTGATATATTCAGTTTTGTTCTGAAGAACAATGTTATATATATATATATATATATATATATATATATATATATATATATATATATATATATATAGTAAACCAATTTAGCTAAAAAATGGCACTCTCCCTCATTTAGTGGCTGGTGCTGAAAAACGAATTTAGCCAAATTCTTATATATAAAGAAAACGCACAAGCCCCTGCACGGTTGTAACACTCAAAAAAACCGCCCAGCAGGCATATGCAGAAAGTATTCCACCACACAAGACTTTAGCTATTCTAAAATGTCATTTTATTTAGGCATAATACAGCTCATTACAAAAACAGGGGTTAAATAGTTCACCCCTGTGACAGACGCAAGGTGTCACAAAGCACTCACCCACCGGGTGGATGAAAGTCACACGTTCCGCCTGACTGCTCAGGCTTCCTCAGACCTTTTAAAATCCAAATGCGGCTTGCACATCATGGAGAATAAAACCAAAAAGCAATTACAGAGCGTCTCCGTGCGTTTCACATCACATGCGTGTTGCGGTCATGTGACTGCTGCAAGTGTAAGAGATGAAATCTCTCCAACTCAATGACCTCCATATTGGAATGGTCAAGTATCTGTAAAATAGATATATGTAATAGCACAATCGCAAAGACATAACGTGCTGGAAAAATACTAAGACTATTTAGTGGCCACCGCAACGAAAACTGCACGGAGGAAAAGCTGGAAACTGCTTATTATTTAAAAAATGTCATAATTATTTAATGTGTAACATCTGCGCAAAAGTGTGCTCATATATCATCAAAATGACTAACAGTGGCTCAAATGGCCACTACTAGGCATCCGCCCCTCCATATGGGGTAAGTGCTCCTAAACCAAAAGACTACGAGCTGAACAACAGCAACCTAATTATAAGAGGGCAAATGCCCTATTGTTCCAACTTAAATACATAAGAGAAGTGGATATCCACTAATATGTACGGGACTCTCAACAATCTGCGTTTAGACAGAGATTGCCCTGGTATCGGTCTGGGATGAGTTGTTGCGGCTGTCAGATGCAAGCAAGCTATCCTTTTTGGTGATGCTGGATTTAGCTGCAGAATTTCATGCTGTGGATCACAGGATCTTATTGTCACGTTTGAAGACAGTTGGGGCAGTTTCAGAGCATTCCATTAACTGGTTTAACTCATTCCTATCTAACCGCTGTCAACCAGTCAAACTGGGGGGTTTCCATTGGAATCTCTACCTTAGGGCTGTGGTGTCCCATACGGTTCCTTGTTATCAACACTTCGGTTTAATCTTTACATGCAACCATTCATGAGTATTTTGAGGAAAAATGATGTTGGGTTTCAATGCTATGCCCATGACACAGAGATCTATTTGAAAGTGGGTAACTTTGGGGATCTTTTCATCGAGTAGGTCAGTGCCTGGATGAATTGGGACTCTGGATATCTCAGAACTGGTTGCCGCTAAACACAAGCAAGACCAAAGTGGCTGTGTTTGGACCTAAAGATCTCTTAATAGAGGATTCTAAGTGCCCCCATCCTCCTTGTGTTATGAATGCGAACCTTCATTTTTCACCTAAGATCAAGAACTTGGACTGCCTTTGACAAGCCAATTTAGGCTGTGAAAGGCAGGTGGGAGCTAAAATACGACCCCTCTTCTACTCTTTGTGTCTTCTGCATCCTGCTCTTCCGTTTATCCCACAAAAGATCACGCAACCGTAGTTGTGACGATCAATGCTCGATAAGATTACGGAAATAGCATGTTAGCGATTATACCAAAGAGACAACTGAATAGGCCACAGAGAGTCCAAAACACGGCACTTAGATTAATTTTTTTAATATTGAAAGCGCATCAATCTCAGTCCTTCGTCGTTCTCTCCACTGGCTCCCGGTTAAGGAGATAATTGATTTTCAGATTCTCTATTTAGTTTTCAGATGTTACATGACCTGGCCTCTACATAACTTGCCGAGAAGCTGATCTGGTATCAATCCAATCGATCAGTGCACTCAGCTGATAAGTTATTATTGGTGGTTCCCCCTTCTCGCTGTATTTCCAGGCGAGACAAATGTTTCACAGAATATGGACCTAGACTTGCCATGGGAGCTTAGGCATATTAAAGAACTTATACCGTTCCGCAAATCCCTTAAGACATTTAAAAAGTTATAGACATAGGTTCATGTTTTGAAATGTTGAGCTTTATGACCATATGCAGCTAGATGCAGTTAAGTCTGCCCGGTCTTGCACACTATAAGTAGTTCAAATCACATCAAAGCAGACATACAGCTTTCCACCTTGGCCGAGTCCATAACCATGGTATTCCACATGGGTGCAGCCACCAACAGGGTTCCCTGCTATGGCATTCCAGCTGGGTCCAGAAAACAACCAGGATTCCATGCTATGGCATTCCACTTGGGTCCAGCTCACAACCAGGGTTCTATGGTATGTCATTTCACCTGAGTCAAGTCCACAACCAGAGTTCCATGCTATAGCAATCCACCTGCGTGTCAGGCTGTTCCCCTTCACCACCCTGCTCCTCGCCTGCTGCTTCCTCTTGTCTATCCTTGGTGTGCTTGGAATGCTTTCGGAGAGTCTTAGTATCTTCCTTGGTGGGCTTTTCTCTGGACTTCCTGTCATGTAAGTAGGGCCTGGCTCCCTCGGAGGCCACTTCGACAGGAAGTGGAACCTGTCTTGGGGGGCCCCGAGGAGCCAAGCCCCCGCGACAGGGAAAAGACTGATGGACGGCAAAAAACCCTGTGGCGTCTTCGGAAGGTGGATCTTGAAAATAGTTACTTCAGTGGCAGGCGCTGATTTTTATAATCCGTAGTAAATACTGGAAAACAGCGGTTTATGGCAAGTCCGTTCCGTGTAGCAACGGTGAAGAAGACATGAAGCAGAGGAGGAGGATGACAGGATCCAATCCGTGTAGCAGTTGCCAGGTTCACAGATAAGGAGTAAAAGTAGAGGGATACGGGAGTTAAAGAAGAAGGGGAGTAAAGCACGGAACGGAGAGACGTTCCGTATAGAAACAAAGTGTAAGGAATGAAGAAAGGGTAGGTTTAGAAACAGCCCTTACTTACCAGATAAAGTCAGATCCACGAAAGGCACAGGGAGGAACACGTAGATTCGCGAGGAAGGCGGACCAGCCGCGAGTTGGAGCGGCAAGGCGCCAAAAGTTAAATGAAAAGATAGAGAATACGAAACGGCGGAGAGCCGAGGATGAACTAAGGGTGGAGGTTAGCAGGGACAGGCGGGTAGGAAATTCATCTTCAGAAGGCACAGGGAAAGCCAAACGGGGGTTTAGCCGGAGCGCTCGTATCAAAGAGGTAACACAGATACAACGCGCAGGAAAGTGGGCGGGGCTTGCTTAAATAACAATGTTGGCCATGTTGGATGAGGACTGGCCCGCTAACTGAAGGTACTCCGTGACGATACCTTCCAGTTATTGCACAGATTCCAGGGACGGATCCTGACAGTATAACCTCCCTCCCTCCGGAAACCCCCTGGTTTCCCCGGGTATCTCAGATGAAACCTTCTCAACAACTTTGGGGCATGAAGATGGTGTCTGGGTTCCCAAGTTCTCTCTTCCGTGGAGTAACCCTTCCAATGGACGAGATATTGGAGACTACCTTGACGATATCGTGAATCCACCAAGTATTCTACCTCATACTCCTGTGGTTCTTCTGTGGTCGGTGTCTTGGTCTTCAAAGTCTTACGTAAAAAGGGATCCTCCTTGTATTCCTTGAGCAGCGATGTGTGGAACACAGGGTGTACTCTCTGGAGGTTCTTAGGCAGGCGGACTTCGTAGGCTACCAGGTTTTTTTTGTCTCACTATGGGATAAGGACCCAGATATCGTGGAGCAAACTTGCCGGTATGTATCCATTTGGGTAGATACCTTGTAGATAACCAGACCTTTTGTCCGGACTTCCATCAGCCCACTTCTTCTGTGCTTGTTGGCTGTCTTCTAGAGCTTCTCTAACCATCTTATGTGCCTTCCTTAATTCTGATAATCGGTCATCTATGGCAGGAGATTTGGTGGGTTGCATACCGGACCAGGGCATCTGTTGTGGATGTTACCCATATGTGCAATAGAAAGGACTCAATCTAGTGGACGTGTGGAAGTTGTTGTTATAAGCAAACTCGGCCTGTGCAAGAAAGGAAGACCAGCTCTCTTGTCTGTTGCTGCAAAAGCATCTCAAGTACTGCTCCAGTCCAGCATTGAGTCTCTCTGTCTGACCATTGCTCTGGGGGTGAAAGCCGGAAGACAGCGCTCGGTTAATCCCCAATTGTTGACACAACGATGTCGAGAACTTGGAGGTAAATTGGGTACCTCTATCAGATACTATGGTCCGAGGTAGACCATGAAGGCGTATCACATCACGGAGAATGACTGAAGCCGTCCTTGGAGCGGACGGAAGACCTCCTAGTGCTGAGAAATGGGCCAGTTTACTGCACGTATCAATAGTTACCATGATCGCAGTCATTCCCTCAGATTCTGGTAGGTCAACAATAAAGTCCGTCGATACGTGTTCCCAAGGTTGGGTCGGCAAAGTAGGTTGCTGCAGAATGCCCAATGGTTTGCCTGTTTGATACTTGTTAGTGGCACAAATCGGACAAGCCGATACGTATCTCTCTACATCCTTGTGGACTTCGGGCCACCAGAACCTTCGGCTTATGAGATCCTGGGTCTTCTTGATACCGGGGTGTCCAGCGAGAGTGGCATCATGACACCATGAGAGGATCTGTTCCTGAAGCTTCTTCGAAGGGAGAAACAACCCGGTACCATGGTAGTATAAACCATCGTCGGCCAGGCTAATGGTGGTTGGAATGGTCGATAGTGAACTGTATTGCGTGGTAAGTTCTTGCAAAAAGGGTGAGAAACCTGCCATGATCTTTAGGTTAGGAAATAAGAGATCGTGATCTTGGTTATGGTTAGCTTCCTCTCCCTGACATCTGAAGAGGACGTCTGCCATCCTGTTTTCTGATCTGGGTAAGTAGGAGATGTTGAAGTCATATTGAGAGAAGAAATATGCCCATCGGGCATGTCGGGTGTTAGTGCACTCCATCTGCTGTAACACTCGGAGGTTACGGTGATCCGCTCGTACCTGAAACGGGTGAGCTGCTCCTTGTAACAAGTGTCTCCACTCTTGGCATGCCAATTTAATGGCCAGTAGTTCTCTTTCTAGAACAGAGTAGTTGCGTTCGCTCTTGGTCAGGGTTTTGCAATAATATGCCACTGGTGCGTGAGACCGTCTTCCGCCACTTGGAGGAGAATGGCTCCCACCGCTCCTCCAGAGCCGTCAGTTTCCATTATAAAATGTCTTGCTTGATCCGGTTGCACCAATATGGGAGCAGAGGTAAATAGTTCCTTGAGCCATAAGAAGGCTCTTTTCTGTTCTGGTCCAAAGGAGTATTGAACTCCTTTCTTAAGGAGACCGGTGATGGGTAATATCAAATTGGAGAAATTAGGGATGAATTGATGGTAGAAATTAGCCAGGCCTAAGAAGGTCTGGACCTCTTTAACACTTCTTGGCTCCTTCCAGTCTAGAATAGCCTTTATCTTCCCAGGTTCCATCTTGATCCCTTCCTTCGAGAGGATATAACCCAGATAGGAGACCGATGTCACTTCGAATTGGCACTTTTTTGGTTTGACCAGGAGATGATTCGCTCGGAGTCGATGTAACACTCTTCTGACCTGTTCACGATGATCCTCTAGCTCTTGAGAATATTTTAGTATGTCGTCCAGGTAAACGACTACCGACACAAACAACATGTCGGAGAAGATCTTGTCAATGAATCTCTGGAAGACAGCAGGGGCCTTCACAAGGCCGAAGGGCATGACCCTGTATTCATATATCCCGAATGGGGTCCGAAACGCGGTCTTCCACTCGTCTCCTCTCCTCACCCTGAGGAGGTGGTAGGCTCCTCTGAGGTCCAGTTTGGTAAAGTATGAAGCCCCTCGGACCACTTCTAGGATGTTACTTATAAGCGGCATGGGATAGCGATCTCGGATAGTGATCTGATTCAACCCTCTGTAGTCGATACAGGGTCGTAGATCGGTGGTGTCCTTCTTCGGAATTAAAAACAACGATGCTCCCCCTGATGATCTTCATTCCTGAACTAGTCCGTTCTGCAGATTGTCATCCAGATATTTTCTTAGGGCCTGTCTTTCGGAAAGGGACAGAGGATACATCCTGCCAAATGGGACAAAGGACTCCGGGGTCAGTTCTATGGCACAGTCCTCTGACCTATGAGGAGGTAAGAGTTTGGGTGTAGTGTCTTCGAACACTTTGGCATAATCCTGGTACTGACGAGGAACGGATGCGACCACCTTGAGGAGAGTGGGTCTCTTCTCCTTGTCTTCTTCCTTGTCTTGATGGATCGATTTGCAGTTGTGTTCACAGTAGGAGGAATCAAAACGGACGCAGTTGGTAGTCCAGTTTATCTGCAGATTGTGTCTTCTTAGCCAGGGTATCCCTATCACCAAGGGAAAATGGGCAGCTCTAATGAGATCGAATACCAGCAATTCCTGATGCTCTCCCAGTTCCAAACGTAAGGGTATCATCTCGGATTGAATAGGACCTGAGGTCAGGGGGGTTCCGTCCACCCCTTCAACAGGAATAGGCCTTTCCTTCTGCCTAGTGGGAATTTGTTGTTCCCTAGCCCATCCTTCGTCCATAAAGTTCCCAGCTGCTCCGCAGTCTAGCATAGCGAAAACCTCTACACAAGAGGTTCCTGTTGTCCAGAGTGTAACTCGGAATACCATCAGGCTGTTATCATCCTTTAACTCTGTTGTCCTGGTAAGGTTGCAAGGACTGTGTCCCCCGAGACCTCCCTTGCAAATGACCAAGGGTTGAAGTTTTCCTTCCTTCGTGGGGGCACTTCAAGACAGTCTCTGAGGAGGTGCTTCGAAGAGCCGCAACACAGACAGAGGCCTGATTCCCTCCGTCTTTAGCGTTCTGCAGGCGTTAGAGGGCCTCGGGCTGCCCCCATCTGCATAGGGTCCTCCTGGGTAGACACTTCCCTAGAAGGGTGAGGAGCCGGGCTAGGTGATGGTAGATTAGGACGAGGTCTTCTTTCCAGGCGGCGTTCGTTGAGTCGGTACTCTAACTGTAGAGTGAGTGACATAAGATCCTGGAAAGATGGAGGTCGAGCCACTCGGGCTAATTCATCTTTCAACTCGTCCTGGAGTCCCCTCCGAAATATTGTCTGTTTGGCAGATTCCGGCCAGTCGGTCTTAGCCGCTAGTCTCAGGAAGCGAGAGATGTAGGTCTGTACGTCTGTGCTCCCTTGTTTGACATCCAGTATTGCTTCAAATGAGGTGTACAAAACCTCTGGGCGATCAAATCTACCCTTGAAGAGATCAACAAACAAGTCATAATTAGCCAATGCTGGATCATTTGTTGTCACCAACGGGGTGGCCCAAGCCAAGGCATTCCCTGTGAGATTGGCTATGAGGAATCCTACCTTAGCTCTGGCTGTTTCAAAGGCGTGAGGGCAAAAGGCGAAGTTTACGTGACAGGCGTCTAAGTACTCCTTTAGACCGCCCGGGTAGCCATCGTATTTACCGAAGGATAAGGGCATGGGTGGTAAATCTCCTTGGTCGTCCCTATGTAGGACTACTTGTTGGCGCAGTGCTGCATTTTCTGTTTTCAGGGATTGGACTTCTAGGGTTAGCCCCTGTAAAGCTGCTACCAGCTCCTGATACTGTTCCAGGAAAGCCATGAGTCTGTTCGTGCGTTGTATTCTGTCAGGCTGTTCCCCTTCACCACCCTGCTCCTCACCTGCTGCTTCCTCATGTCTATCCTTGTTGTGCTTGGAATGCTTTCGGAGAGTCTTAGTATCTTCCTTGGTGGGCTTTTCTCTGGACTTCCTGTCATGTAAGTAGGACCTGGCTCCCTCGGAGGTCAGTTTGACAGGAAGTATAACCTGTCTTGGGGGGCCCCGAGGAGCCAAGCCCCCGCGACAGGGAAAAGACCGATGGACGGCAAAAAACCCTGTGGAGTCTTCGGAAGGTAGATCTTGAAAATAGTTACTTCAGTGGCAGGGGCTGATGTTTATAATCCGGAGTAAATACTGGAAAACAGCGGTTTATGGCAAGTCCGTTCCGTGTAGCAACGGTGAAAAAGACATGAAGCAGAGGAGGAGGATGACAGGATCCAATCCGTGTAGCAGTTGCCGGGTTCACAGGTAAGGAGTAAAAGTAGAGGGATACGGGAGGTAAAGAAGAAGGGGAGTAAAGCACGGAACGGAGAGACGTTACGTATAGAAACAAAGTGTAAGGAATGAAGAAAGGGTAGGTTTAGAAACAGCCCTTATTTACCAGATAAAGTCAGATCCATGAAAGGCACAGGGAGGAACACGTAGATTTGCGAGGAAGGCGGACCAGCCGCGAGTTGGAGCGGCAAGGCGCCGAAAGTTAAAGGAAAAGATAGAGAATACGAAATGGCGGAGAGCCGAGGATGAACTAAGGGTGGAGGTTATCAGGGACAGGCGGGTAGGAAATTCAGCTGCAGAAGGCACAGGGAAAGCCAAACGGGGGTTTAGCCGGAGCGCTCGTATCAAAGAGGTAACACAGATACAACGTGCAGAAAAGTGGGCGGGGCTTGCTTAAAGAACAATGTCGGCCATGTTGGATGAGGACTGGCCCGCTAACTGAAGGTTCTCCGTGACGATACCTTCCACTTATGCCAAAGATTCCAGGGACGGATCCTGACACTGGGTCCAGCCCACACCCAGGCTTCCATATTAAGGCATTCCTCCTGCGTCCAGCCCACACCCAGGCTTCCATTTTATGGCATTCCTCCTGGGTCCAGCCCACACCCAGGCTTCCATGTTATGGCATTCCTCCTGGGTCAAGCCCACACCCAGGCTTCCATGTTATGGCATTCCTGCTTCGTCCAGCCCACAACCAGGGTACCATAGTATGGCATTCTACCTGTGCCAGCACACAACCAGGGTTTCTTGCAATGTCATTACACCTGGGTGCAGCACACAACCAGGGTTACACAGTACAGCATGTCCACCTGTATCCAGCCCAGTCAAGGTGTGAATGACTGATGATTAAAGCACCCTCTGAGCACTTCCTCATTCAGGCTTCAAGAACTGCCACACCTGTGCCGCCTCTTCCAGGTCTCCACAGCTTCTCCACATCTGCTGTGACTTTTTATACCTCTACAGCCCAACCCTGGAAGTAAGGATTCCCGTGACCTGTTTTCACTGGTACCAGTGGTCTACTCATCTCAAGCTAGTATGACTGACAGAGGCTCGGTGGTAGAGCAGCATCATGCTATGACTGACAGTGGTTGGGGTGGCAGGGCATCATCACATTATGACTGACAGAGGCTGGGTGCTAGGGCTGCATCACATTATGACTGACAGTGGGTGGCGTGGCAGGACCAAACCACCTTATGCTTGACAGAGGCTGGGTGGTAGGGCTGCATCTCATTATGACTGACACAGGCTGGATGGTAGGGCTGCATCACATTACGACTCACAGTGGGTGGTGTGGCAGGGCCGCACCACCTTATGACTGACAGAGGCTGGGTGGTAGGGCATCATCACATTATGAATGACAGAGGCTGTGTGGTAGGGCTGCATCACATTATGACTGACAGTGGGTGGCGTGTTAGGGCCGCACCACCTTATGACTGACAGAGGTTGGGTCCTATGGCATCACCACATCATGATTGACAGAGGCTGGGAGGCCGGGCTGCATCACATTATGATTGCCAGAGGTGGCATGGCAGGGGTCCATCACAGTATGAATAACAGTGGCTGGGTGGTAGGGCTGCACACTGCTATGACTGTCGGTGGGTGGGTGGGCAGACTGCATGACATTATGACCCACTGTGGTTGGGGTGGTAAGGCTGCTTCATATTCTGGCTTACTGAGGCAGGGTGGTAGGACATCAACCATCAACACATTATGACTGACAGTGGATGAGGTGGTAGTGCTACATACAATATGACTGACATAGGCTTGGTGGTAGGGCTGCATATTCCTATGACTAACAAGCTGGGTGGTAGGGCTGCTTCACATTTTGATACGCAGAGGCTGGGTGGTAGGGCTACACAAAGCTATGACTGACAGTGGCTGGAGTGGTAGGGCATTATCACATTGTGACTGGCAGTGGGTGGGATGGTAGGGCGGCTTCACATGACTGACAGGGGCAGGATAGTAGGGCATCATCACATGATGACTGAGAGTGGGTGGGGTGGTAGGGATGCATCATCATGCTATGACTGACAGAGGCAGAGTGGTAGGCCTACTTGCCATTCCGGCTAACAGAGACTGCATCACATTGTGACTGATAGAGGCTCGGTGGTAGAGCTGCATCACATTATGCCTGACAGTGGCTTGAAGGCAGGGCTGCATCACATTATGCCTGACAGTGGCTTGAAGGCAGGGCTGCATCCCATTATGCCTGACAGTGGCTTGAAGGCAGGGCTGCATCACATTATGCCTGACAGTGGCTTGAAGGCAGGGCTGCATCACACCATGACTGACAGTGGCTTGAAGGCAGGGCTGCATCACACCATGACTGACAGTGGCTTGAAGGTAGGGCTGCATCACACCATGACTGACAGTGGCTTGAAGGTAGGGCTGCATCACACCATGACTGACAGTGGCTTGAAGGCAGGGCTGCATCACACCATGACTGACAGAGGCTGAGAGGCAGGGCTGCATCACATTATGCCTGACAGTGGCTTGAAGGCAGGGCTGCATCACATTATGCCTGACAGTGACTTGAAGGCAGGGCTGCATCACATTATGCCTGACAGTGGCTTGAAGACAGGGCTGCATCACATTATGCCTGACAGTGGCTTGAAGGCAGGGCTGCATCACACCATGACTGACAGTGGCTTGAAGGCAGGGCTGCATCACACCATGACTGACAGAGGCTGAGAGGCAGGGCTGCATCACATTATGCCTGACAGTGGCTTGAAGGCAGGGCTGCATCACATTATGCCTGACAGTGGCTTGAAGGCAGGGCTGCATCACATTATGCCTGACAGTGGCTTGAAGGCAGGGCTGCATCACACCATGACTGACAGTGGCTTGAAGGCAGGGCTGCATCACACCATGACTGACAGAGGCTGAGAGGCAGGGCTGCATCACATTATGCCTGACAGTGGCTTGAAGGCAGGGCTGCATCACATTATGTCTGACAGTGGCTTGAAGGCAGGGCTGCATCACACCATGACTGACAGTGGCCTGAAGGCAGGGCTGCATCACACCATTACTGACAGTGGCTTGAAGGCAGGGCTGCATCACACCATGACTGACAGAGGCTGAGAGGCAGGGCTGCATCACATTATGCCTGACAGTGGCTTGAAGGCAGGGCTGCATCACATTATGCCTGACAGTGGCTTGAAGGCAGGGCTGCATCACACCATTACTGACAGTGGCTTGAAGGCAGGGCTGCATCACACCATGACTGACAGTGGCTTGAAGGTAGGGCTGCATCACACCATGACTGACAGTGGCTTGAAGGCAGGGCTGCATCACACCATGACTGACAGTGGCTGGGAGGCAGGGCTGCATCACACTATGACTGCCAGAGGCTGGGAGGCAGGGCTGTATCATGGTATGACTTACAGAGGCTGGGAGGCAGGGCTGTATCACGGTATGACTTACAGAGGCTTGGATGAAGGGCTGTATCACGGTATGACTGCCAGAGGCTGGGAGGCAGGGCTGTATCACGGTATGACTTACAGCGGCTGAGAGGCAGGGCTGCATCACTGTATGACTGACAGTGGCTGGGGTGGTAGGACATCATGACATTATGACTGACAGAGACTGGGTGGTAGGGCTGCATCACTTTATTGCTGATGGAGGCTGGGTGGTGGGGCTGTATCACTTAATGGCTGATGGAGGCTGGGAGGCAGGGCTGCATCACGGTATGACTGACAGTGGCTGGGAGGCAGGGCTGCATCACGGTATGACTGACAGAGGCTGGGAGGCAGGGCAGCATCACAATATGACTGACAGAGACTGGGTGGTAGGGCTGCATCACTTTATTTCTGATGGAGGCTGGGTGGTAGGGCTGCATCACTTTATTGCTGATTGAGGCTGGGTGGTGGGACTGCATCACTTAATGGCTGACAGTGGCTGGGAGGCAGGGCTGCATCACGGTATGACTGACAGAGGCTGGGAGGCAGGGCAGCATCACATTATGACTGACAGAGACTGGGTGGTAGGGCTGCATCACTTTATTGCTGGTGGTGGCTGGGTGGTAGGGCTGCATCACTTAATGGCTGATGAAGGCTGGGTGGTAGGGCAGCATCACAGTATGACTGACAGAGGCTGGGAGGCAGGGCTGCAACACAGTATGACTGACAGTGGGTGGGGTGGTAAGACATCATCACATTATGACTGACAGAGACTGAGTGGTAGGGCTGCATCACTTTATTTCTGATGGAGGCTTGGTGGTAGGGCTGCATCACTTTATTGCTGGCGGTGGCTGGGTGGTGGGGCTGCATCACTTAATGGCTGACAGTGGCTGGGAGGCAGGGCTGCATCAAGGTATGACTGACAGTGGGTGGGGTGGTAGGGCATTATCACATTATGAATGACAGAGACTGGGTGGTAGGGCTGCATCACTTTATTGCTGATTGAGGCTGGGTGGTGGGACTGCATCACTTAATGGCTGACAGTGGCTGGGAGGCAGGGCTGCATCACAGTGTGACTGACAGTGGCTGGGAGGCAAGGCTGCATCACGGTATGACTGACAGAGGCTGGGAGGCAGGGCTGCATCACAGTATGACTGACAGTGGGTGGGGTGGTAAGACATCATCACATTATGACTGACAGAGACTGAGTGGTAGGGCTGCATCACTTTATTGCTGATGGAGGCTTAGTGGTAGGGCTACATCACTTTATTGCTGGTGGTGGCTGGGTGGTAGGGCTGCATCACTTAATGACTGATGGAGACTGGGAAGCAGGGCTGCATCACGGTATGACTGACAGTGGCTGGGAGGCAAGGCTGCACCACGGTATGACTGACAGAGGCTGGGAGGCAGGGCAGCATCACAGTATGACTGACAGAAGCTGGGAAGCAGGGCTGCATCACGATATGACTGACAGTGGGTGGGGTGGTAGGGTATCATCACGTAATGACTGCCAGTGGCTGGGTGGCAGGGCTGCTTCACGGTATGACTGACAGTGGGTGGGGTGGTAGGACATCATCACATTATGACTGACAGAGACTGGGTGGTAGGGCTGCATCACTTTATTGCTGCTGGAGGCTGGGTGGTAGGGCTGCATCACTTTATTGCTGATGGAGGCTGGGTGGTAGGGCTGCATCACTTAATTGCTGATGGAGACTGGGTGGTGGGGCTGCATCACTTAATGGCTGATGGAGGCTGGGAGGCAGGGCTGCATCACGGTATGACTGACAGTGGCTGGGAGGCAGGGCTGCATCACGGTGTTTCTGACAGTGGGTGGGGTGGTAGGGCATCATCACATTATGACTGACAGAGACTGGGTGGTAGGGCTGGATCACTTTATTGCTGATGGAGGCTGGGTGGTAGGGCTGCATCACTTGATTGCTGATGGAGGCTGGGTGGTAGGGCTGCATCACTTTATTGCTGGTGGTGGCTGGGTGGGAGGGCTGCATCACTTAATGGCTGATGGAGGCTAGGAGGCAGGGCTGCATCACGGTATGACTGACAGTGGCTGGGAGGCATGGCTTCATCACGGTATGACTGACAGTGGGTGGGGTGGTAGGGCATCATCACATTATGACTGACAGAGACTGTGGGTAGGGCTGCATCACTTTATTTCTGATGGAGGCTGGGTGGTAGGGCTGCATCACGGTATGACTGACAGAGGCTGGTAGGCAGGGCTGTATCACGGTATGACTGACAGTGCGTGGGGTGGTAGGACATCATCACATAATGACTGCCAGTGGCTGGGTGGTAGAGCTACATCACTTTATGGCTGATGGAGGCTGGGAGGCAGGCCTGCATCACGCTATGATGTATGGAGTTTGGGGAAGCAGTGTGGCGCCACTGTGACTGTAATCTTGAAGTCTGAATGTGTTGCCTTTGCGTGGGAAGGACACACTTCTGTCTTGGTGGTTTATGCTATCGGCTCCATGTTTCACGCCTATTCTTTTTGATATTTTGAGCAATTTTCAAAGTTTCGCCAGCACAGTGTTCTCATGGCCTTCCAGCCTTCACACATCATCTCTGGGACACACTTTGTGCGCTCTAATTAATGATTGTTCTCTCTGCTGCTCTCTTTGTGGGAATGTGCTGTTTTTGTGAAGAGTGACAGGTTGGCCGCAGTTTTAAACACATGCTAATTCTGCAGGGAGCAGGATAATAGGGTCTTCCTCATAAAAGGCCATGCACATGTGTGCTCGCGCTCCCTGGCAGCTGCGTCATCGGAATGGGCGTCAGTTGCAGGAAGTCCCTGGCACTGGGAAGCGGGGACATTCACACGGTTCTCAGCTACGCCATGAATCTTGACATCTGGCCAATGGGAGCTTTCAGATCAGCAGCTCCCCTTCCCGGCAAGTGAGCACGCCCCTCTCCAGGGCTGTATGGGTCTCCTCCTCCAAGAAACGTTCTGGAAAAAGCAAGCCAAAATGCACACTTTACTGCATAGGTTTCAAAAGAAAAAGTTAAAAAAAAATCTAAAATGGATGCATTTCACAGGCAGCCATGAAGAGGGAAAGCATGATATATTGCTATATCGATTATTAGTTAACTCACGAGCACTGAACCCACTGAGCTAGCTCACTGGGGTAGAAGCATGCGACCTGCTCTTTACACACAGCTGTTATCAGGGGCTCCTTGTTCTGCCGAGCCATCTTACGTGTGTTGGAGCCTAGGACATGAGCTTAAAGCAAAGGTCTGTGCATAGACCACATAACTCCTGAGCTCATTAAATGAGATTAGAAACTGTTAAAAAAAAGTGCAACAAGCTCTCTCACAGATCACTACGAAAATCACCCCACACACTGAGCTATCTGCTCTGTGAATGGAATCTGTGTCTTACCCCGTACACAGCATATGCACCAAGCACACTCACAACTGAGATTTTTTTGCCAGAAATTAAATCTGTCCCCTGTCGCATACTCTCGTCTCTGCAGCAGGAACACTAACCCCTTTATCTACCTTTGCTGGCCTTGAGCCTCTGGCACGAAGTTGTCAAATCTCAGCAGCTAATATAAGGCAACACAACTGCACAGGCTCCTTAACAGCAGCTAAAGTCCATGACATACCGTGCCCTCCATTCCAAAAAAACAGAAAACGTTCCAGGCATGTATCATGCGGCAGTGCTGTTATGAAGGTCAAGCTAAGGAAACTGCACAGAAACTCCAGACTGAGAGTTGCTTAGATCTTCATCTCACACCCCCTTCCAGAAACCCCCAACTCCCCCTCCACATACACCTTACCCTTCCCAATGAACAGTTACCCTGGAGGGCACACGGCGGGCACACCCGCTCACCGCCGCAAGCAATAAATGAAAGGCGTGTGGCCCAGTTCCCACATGGCTACTCCTGCGCATGTGTCAGCCACCCTACTCATGCGCAGCCGCACTATGAGACCATGTCACTCGGCAGTTAATTTGTTTTGCACAAGTCACCTCTCTGCACTTTTTTAAGGCTGTGGACGATGTCTGTGATGTGAGTCAAAGCCCAGAGCTCATACTCTGAACATCGGAGTTTAATGACACCTTATTTTATTAGGAGGCCGGAGACCATCTGCCCATATGAACATGGGCCACGGATGGTAGGCCACATCAGGTCTAGGGGTCTGCAACCTTTGTCCAGGTGTTTTGGACTACAACCCCCATCAGCCATATCCAGCATAGTGAATGGTGAGGGATGATGGGAATTGTTGTCCAACACATGTGGAGAACCACAGGTTGCAGACCCTTGCATTAGGTGACAGCCTCGCTAAATACCGGAATACCGGTGATCTGCCAGAGTGTGTAATAAACTATGACAATTCTGAGCATGCTAAATCATAGCTGCCAAGTTTCCCCTGTTCCATGCGGAATCTTGGAGCCAGTCCTCTTTCTCTGTTCAAACTGCATGCTGGGACTGACCTCGGGCATGGTGAGCGGTTTCTTGAGGAGCTGTTTCTTGAGTGCGGGGGAGAGGCATCCCTCGATCACCCTCAGCCGGATAGCTTCCTCTAACGAGAACGCATCAAATTGGCAGTTCGCCCCTTTCACCCGTAGACGTGTGATGAATTCGTCGACGGTCTCTTGCGGGAGTTGGGTGCATTGATTGAACAGGTATCTTTCATAGTCCCGATTGACTTCGATGATAAGCAGTTTGTCCAAAGCGCCGATCAGCTTGGGAAAAGTGTCCTGGTCTGTGGGCGGAATGGCCTTGACGACCGTTTTGATCTCTCCCCCTACCAGGTTAAGGAAAATGTCTCTCATATTGGGGGAGTCCCCGTCGCCGGAACCTCTCACGAAGTGTCGAAAATCGTCCATCCAGTCGGTCCATCTGGGGCCTTTGGTGGCCTGAGGAGTCATAGTGAACGGCGGGGGCAGTCGTAGTTGAATCGACTTCGCCACCCGTGGCAGTTGAGGCGAGCCCTGGCTGGACCCCGGGTTGGAGGTGCTCATGGCGCCTGGGAGAGAAGGCCCACGGGTGCGCGGGCGGGGTCGCTTCCGCGGAGGTTCGACGGAGGAGGTCCGGCAAGGCGGATTCGGCGGAGTGCCGTGTTGCGCGGAGGTGGAGCAGGAGGAGGGGGCTCGCTGGATCGGCCACCACAGGCGGACTGCCGTAGGAGGAGGACTCCGGTGCGCGGGAGAGATCCTCGTCGCCAAATGTTGCCTAGGGATCTAGGCCCAAATGAAGGACGCACACACGGAGAGATAAGAGGAACTTCTTTATTCTTTCACAACCAAACTGGAACTGGCACTCGCAGCGCACGTGCCCCATAACCCCCTTGCCCAGTCAAACTCCGCCTTTCCAACGGAGGGGGCTCACGAGCGTTAACCCCTTGAGTCCCGGGTAACAGTAGCCCCAACCTTGCAAGGGGAAAACAAAACTACAAGTTCAAAGAGACAATTCGCCATCCACTTCTGTCATGTTCCAGGCACTCACCAGATAAGTACCCAATACTTGGGTAATTTCTTCAGTAAACCCCTAATCATGGATGAAGAGACTTGGTGGTCCAGGATGATAGGTGGTGACAGAAACACCTGGCTAATTGCAACATTCAAAATTCTTCAACATATCATGACAACCATGTCATCCCTTCCTCTCCTAGCCAATAAGTACCTGCAGGAAAACTTGATTGGACTGATATTTGAGTGGACATGATCTTATGTGCTACGCTGAACATAGAGTTTAAATGTGGTCCAAAATAACGTTTATTTACTGTATTTTGTAAAAATCTCATTTGATTAAAACAATTTAAAAAAAAACACCAAAAAAACTACAAGTTCCAGCATGCAATTGGAAGCAAAAGCCAGGACTGCCTCGAGGTGTCATGCATGGAACTGACAAACCTGGCAGGGAGGTTAAATCCTTTTTCCCACTCTCAAGCTGATAATGCCTTTGGTTGGTAGCGCCAGCCAACTAAGTCCAAGATGGCAGTCATCCACTGAAGGAGTCCATTGATCAATGGATTTGCACAAAGGAAATTGTTTCCTTTTTTGTAGAGATGGGGAAGCACAGACTGTGACGAATCAACATCTGGTGCACCAGTGGTCCTGGCATGAATATTGGTTTCTAAACCATCAATCAACCCCACACCTCTAGTATACCAGAAGGGATCCAAACATATTAGAATACAAGTAAATTATAAGACCTCTTTGTCCAATTTTGGTAACGTGGATGGAACGGCAGGCTTATCTCTACAAGGTTGTGGATCGTTGGTTAGTTGCAACACAGCAACAATACAATTATTACCCAATGATAAAAGGGAGTGTCCAGTAAAGGTTGTGTAAAAATATCTACTTTATTATTACTACAACAGACAGTTCTTAACACACTACAATTACAACCCACCCTGTAAAGGAACACAGAGGACAGACAGTTTCACAAAGGAAATGGATGCACTCTGGATACTGACAGGAGGGTAGTTGGTAAAGCTATCAGTCTTACTGTTTGAGGTTATTTGGTTTCAACACACCAAAGGGGCAAAGAGTCTTAACTGTCTCTAGGGGCCTTCAGAGAAGGACCAGAGGGGCAGAACCACAATGTACCTGTTGCTGAAGAAGTTCTTCGTGCTCAACAGCGTCATGGCAGTTCCAGGGTGCTTTGCAGCCCGTGAGACAGAGTTAGTGGCGGGACAGCTGCGGGTACCAGGTGGAAGGCAGTTCGGCAAGCGAGGCTGGACGGACCTCTTCAGGTTGTGCAGCGCGGTGGCCCAGGGCCAAGAATCGTTGTCTCTGTGCTGGTTGGCACATCTGGAATGCTGGCCTAGGTGTCTCGAACGGCTCTGGTGACTGCTGTGTAACAACAGTCAGCGGTGAAGCCGGATGCGGTTCGAGGACTCGACTGTCTCGAAATTGTCCTTAAAAAGATGGACGCTGGATGATGCTTGCGTGGCACTCCTCTTAGCTTCTTCACAGGGCTTAAAAGTTTAGGAGGGTGTTAGCAGGTATGGGCCTTGTGCTTTGTCCAGGGACTCTGCGGCACTTCCCACCTAGGAAGCCTGCTGTCAGGACCAAGCAGAGCATGCTGTGTGCTGGTTGAGTACCAGTTCTGGAGCTGCTGGATGGGTCCTCTGAGTCCGGTATCTCCCTCTGTTCCCTGGGAGATGTTTAGGGGAGGGATCTTGCTTTCCTCTTGGAACTCCCGGCCTTCCTTCACTGGCGGAAGATGTAAGATAAACTGTACCTTCACCTCTGGTCCAAATGAGTGCTTCTTACTCCTTGTAAAGTCTTCAGATGATCTGATCAGTGAGGGGCTCAGCCCTCTTTTAAAGCCAAACTGGCCCCAGTGATTGATGCAGGCTAAGCCCATCTTAATGAACCAATCCTGGTTCCCCACCAACAATCTTCATTGATGCTTCAGGTCAGAATCAGAGCACTTGGAAACAGACAAGGGGAGGATGACAATATATGCTTCTAAGTCCCACCCATCTTCCTGTTTGCTGTACATCAAAGTGTCTCCATAATTAATTGAGCCCTATGCGACGCTCGGTCACAACATGGGTCTCTTTTGAAGTAGGGGGTTGCCGGACGATGTTCGTCTCCTACAATTCACATACTTCCCTGCTCTGATAGGAGTGGTTCCAGACAGGACATTCACTGCCCTTTCATACCAAGAAGGGGTGGTAGTACCAAGTTGACACATTGCATTACAAAGAGGTGTTGGTCTTTGGTCTCGATTGTCACTTCCTGGCCTGCTAACTGACATTCTTCAGTATTCGCCCTCACCAGCAAGGTGTAACAAGGAGATGCAAATCCATGGGGCCTTGAAATGCTAATCAGGCTGTCAATGGCCAGGCGCTTTTGATGTACCCACAGCTGTCAGCTGTCAGCTACACATGACAGGGGAGAGCGGCGCTGGAAGGCTGTGTCCTCCCAGAGTACATGACTATTTTTCTGCTGTGTCGTGAGCGTGGAAAATATGTGCGGGAATGGCCCCACATATTTACCGGAGGTTGATCTCCTATCATTCATTCTTTTAAATAATCAAAAAATCAAAAAGCCCAGGGCAGCACACTCTCCTTGTGCGGATGGTCGAATTCCTCACACAGACACCACAGGCAATGTTAGGGGATGTAGATTTCTCGTTTGGTGGGGTGCAGTGCTCACACTTCAATTTCTATGCCAGAGGGTAATACATCATTTTTTGTAGATGGTGTATATCTGTACACACTGCATTTTAACAGCTTTCAAGTGTCCTCCAAATAGAAAGATCCATTAGCATTTTACACAGTGACCATGCAATCCATTGGTTTAGTCCAATACATTTGAAGGCCTTTCAATAAAAGATTGAAATTACACCTGCCCTGCATTTCATTATCAGAAGATCCTATTTAAACCTTTGAGATCTTGACTGCTGTGTTTTCTTTGAAGGGTGGGGTTCTTGGTTTAATCCACTGAGGTCTTCGTTTCATGGGGGGTTGTGCTTGCACTTTATGCTCAATTGTTGGTGTTATTTGCATGTAGTGCACCCCCAACTCTTTAACAGACCACAAAGTAAAGCAGCTGAACGAATGGCTTTTCATGCACTTATCCGCTCTGCTCCTTGGACATGGACTATGGCACTGCATGTCTCCTCAATGGTTTTAGCCAATGGCAGGGACTCCCACCGCTCACAGCCCTGGCTGGCCTAGCCCACTTGTACAGACCAGCATCGCACTGTGTCATATGCACCTTCAGCATGTTCTAGCTCGCTGTGTCCTACACAGCATGCACCATCTGCTGCTACTTGACAATGTGAACTGAGGTTGACTAAAACCTGCACAGGTAAGTGGTATGCAGCCATGTGACTTGGAATTTGCAATCCCCATGTCCTTGCCACACCTTGGGTTGCCAATTTAAGGGAGTAGTCGGTAGGATATCAAGATGGCATGACCTAATATTTCCATCAGCCACAGCTAGCAGATCCAAGGGCGGGGATAATGGGGTGCACAGTTGGCTCACCCCAGCTCTAGGAAGATGAAGGACATTATGGCTGTGCAAGTGTTTGTGACTGCTACCTGTATCATTTCTCCAGCATCTTTCTGCCTTGTGTCTTCAATCCTTTATATATGACAATTTGATAACTTAACGTACACATATCATTTCCAATCTTAGTGTCATGCATCATGGTTATACATCATCAGAGTTACTCCATCACACTATGGACAAAGCCCCCAGATTCACCCAACAACCACTGCATAACCTTCACGCCCAACAAGGTATTCACATATATCTCGAGTAGAAATAATCAATATGGAACTAAATAAGCCACATAGATCTCATTCATTATGAGGTTAAGGTAGATATTGTTATCTGGAGAAGATATCCTTTGGAGGTTGACCAATACTCCTTGGGGCGAGCAGCAGTTCGACCAGTTCCCTGTATGTGTCCTGCGCATTGCAAAAGGTTATATTGCTGAGTCAGATACTAATCAAAGGAGAGGACTGAGGTCAGTTTCTTCCTTGTTCATCATTCTTTTTAACTCTCTCAGTTGCCTTGAGAACCAAACGGGAGAAGGTTTTTAAACCCTATGTTCTTCGAGCGAGGGAGAACATAACATGCTGGACAAAACACCATCCGAAGGGGCTCCACTAAAACCTATCACAGAGCTTCGAAAATCGTCTATCATCCCATTTAGTTCCTCCTGAAGTTGAAGCAATAGTCATTTATTTGTCTTTCGTTTGACGAAGCCGAGGTTCGGCCATTTACGTCGATTAGAAGCTGCGGATCAATAATGCTGAAAAGCCTTATAAAGTGATTGGGCCAGGACTTGTACCTCTTGTCAAGTTCTATTAAAAGAGCCTTACCCCAACCAGTGGCACCTGGGAGGATAGCTCAGCGGCAGCGTGCGCGTCTTGAAGCAAGACGACACGAAGGAACAACAGGTTCGATCCCCGGGTCCGCGCTTAGAAACCTCTGGGTGTTTAAGCGCGTTATAAATACGTAACTAAGACAAAAAAACACAATTACGCAACTAAGAAAAACAAACAATTCCTGTAACAGCGCCTCGATGCCTGCGGGCTGTGTGAGCGCTTTATAAATGTTAAATAAATAAATAACACTGGTCCTCCAGCCGGGCCCTACCACCACCCCAGGCCGACGCGGGAGTGCACCCGGCGGCCCCACACTCCCTCCTTTGTCCCCCACACCGCCCACTGGACCCACAGACATTGGATTGCACACACTTAGGCACCTTGGAGGACATCAATTTGGCCCTTGGGCACCTTGGACCCCCCGGGAGCCGCCCTGGGCCTCTCATACATGCCACAGTGGAGGGGAGGCAGTGACATCATCAGGGCCAGGAGACAGACCGCAGACCACCTCCAGATGCCGTGGCCCCCCTTTTACCACATGGGGCGGGTCTAGGGGGGATAAAGAACAACTAGGTCCCTACGAATACTGAGAGCCTTTGGCCTCCGCGCTCTGTGACCCCCCCGGAATTCCACAGCAAGGACTTAGCAGATGCCCCGGAGCAACTCGGGGGAACCAATCAGAGCCCAAGATGCCGGTGGGGAAGATCCTTAGAGCACGGAAAACACTGTAAACAGCAACAGGGCCACTACAAGCTTTTAAGGGAAGTGCTGAGCCCAGCCCTCCTTAGGGGTGCACGTGGTGGTGATTCAGCAATATATTGGTGGCATTAGCCTGCCGCGGAGGCGGTAAAATAGACCCTGCGCGGGGGGAGAAGCTACGAAACACACAAGGAAGCCAGGAACGCTTTGGGGGAATGGCGCCACATGAGGTGGAGGGAAACTTTAGCCAAATATCAATTTACGCCAGGCCACCCAGACATGACGACTAACCCCTCCCCTGCCCAAACCACTCCGGACTTGCAGGCCATCCAGGGCAGTATCCAAACAATTCTGGAGGAAATAAGAGGGATGCAGTCCAATATGGGGGCAAAACTGTCCGACCTCACCACAAAGGTTTCGACATTAGAAGACCGAATCGAGGGGGTCGAGAACAACCAGGCCTCTGCCGACCTCCTCGAAGCACAGACAGAGGTTAGGTTCAAGGAGATGAGGCGCCGCGAGGTGGACCTTTGCCTGAGGATCGATGACATGGAAAATCACGAGAGGAGAAATAACTTACGGATCTTCGGACTGGTGGAAACCGAGGGAGAGACTCAGGAAGGACTTGAAGGAAAGGTACAGGACATCATCAGGATCGTCCTTGGAATTGACTCTGGGGAAACGGTTATGAATCATAGGACCCACCGAGCTGGCGGGGGCAGCAGAGGCCCGCGCTCTGTATTGGCGAGGTTCCACTATTATAGAGATAAGGCCAAGGTATTGGAAAGGGCAAAGACCTTAAAGGATATTCAATATGGGAACTCAAGAGTGACAATCTTTCAGGACCTCTCAGCACTCACACTTCAGATGAGGAAAAAATGCGGGCCCATCACCAGATGGCTGCAGGGCAAGGGTGTCCGCTACCGCGGGGGTCACCCATTCTATCTAGCTTTTGAGTGGCAGGGCGAGAAGTACCAACTTGTAACGGAGGAAGATATCCTGAGAGCCACCGAGGACCTGGTGGGAACCCCAAGCACGTCCCAGGATCGGAGTGGAGATGGGGGTGGCCACAACCATGCCCCACAGGGTCCTGCCCTATCTCAGGGGAAGCTCAAGGTTAAGGGTGCACGGAAGTTCCAGAAAACTCGACATCCACCCACAGACCGACCCACATGAGTCCACTCAGAACATCATGGGAAGCACTACTGTAACAGAGTTGTTCTGGCGGTTGCCTTGTGGTACTGGTGACCATAGGGGGGAGGGGAGGGAAATTGAAATAGAAATTGAGGTTCACATGTTGCCACAGTTGGCAAATGGTTTTGTTTGACGAGGGGGGGCGGGGGAGAGTGTAAAATTATACGATGGGAAACGGAAGGAGTGAAGCAGTCTAAAGTTCATGAGCCTCAACCCCAAGCTCAAAAGATATCATGGGGCTGGCAGGTAAAATGATAGGGTTGAGCCGTTTTGGCTTGGCCCGGAGGGTTTGGGGGGCGTAGGGCTCCCCAGAGACCCTGAATATTATTAATATGTTGGGACACCCTGGAGACAAAGACGGGGGAAACAAGTTTGGTTATTAGGTAAATTCCAGGGGCCAGGGATGCGATCCTGGCGGTTCGTCGACTAACTCCGACGCGAGTTGGTGGAAGGAGACGAACGCCTTGTTAGATGGGAAAGGGGAGAGGGACAGGGAGGGAGGGAGGTGGGGAGAGGGTAAAGGTTAAGGGGAACAACACATCATGGGACAAAGAACTAGGGGTGTACATGGACCCGGGGGACCACACTGTTGTCTTAATGAGCATGGGCAACGATGACCATGGTTGAAGGTCGAGTCGGGACGCTCAACGTAAAGGGCCTGAATTCTCAGAATAAACACTCCCTCACAAGCAACATGTTTCGCAAGCAGAAACTGCTTGTTCTCTTCCTGCAGGAAACACACTATCGGAGGGGAGCGGAGTCGACGATTAAGGGGAGGGAAATTGGCAGGAATTTCAGGGCCTCACATAGGTCTTCCAAAAAGGAGGGGGTGGGCATTCTCTTGGGCAAATCAATGCATCTTACAGAAGTAGAGACAAAAAGGAAGTTCAGGGGCAGATTTTTGGGCATAAAGGGGTTTTCTCAGGGGAGGCGAATTACTTTGGCCACTATATATGCGCCCAACTCTGGCCAGGTAAAATTTATCCACAAGATACTTCAGGTCATGGACGAATGGGCCGAGGGGGCAATGATTCTTGGTGGAGACTTTAGCCTTATCACGGATCCCCGGCTAGACTGGTGGACAGCGAAGGGGATAGGGACAAAGGAACCCACGAGGAATAACCTCGCACTGAAGGATCTCTTGCAGGAATACTATAGGGTAGACATTTGGCGAAAATGTAACCAAGCACCCGGGGGATATACATTTTTCTCTTCCCCACACCAAACGTACACCAGAATTGACCTACTGCTGGTGTCGGAGGAGGGAGGAGGGGTGATAAGCGACCCA
Source organism: Ambystoma mexicanum (assembly GCF_040938575.1). Classification (NCBI taxonomy): domain Eukaryota; kingdom Metazoa; phylum Chordata; class Amphibia; order Caudata; family Ambystomatidae; genus Ambystoma; species Ambystoma mexicanum. The sequence continues at coordinate 89,920,474 of NC_090932.1, read as the reverse complement.
TCGGTTGAATCCGTCACCTGGTCAGACCACAACCTATTGGTCATGGACTGGCAATTACACGAAGCAGCAAAATCTTACAGATGGCGTTGTAATGACACCCTCCTGAGAGATCAAGTGTTTAAAGAACTCCTCCAAAAGGAGATTGAAGCCTATTTTATAACAAATGACATGGGTGAAACATCAATGGTCACTGTTTGGGAGGCGGCCAAGGCCACGTTTAGGGGCCTCCTCATAGCGGAAGGCTCCAGGAGAAAGAGGGAAAGGGCCCTAATTGAATCAGGGCTACGGGAAGAATTGTGAACCCTGAGGTCACAGCTCACTAATGGTGATGTAGATCGGGCAACCATCCTGGGGGAAATGAGAGAAAAAAGGCAAGCCCTGCACACAGTCTTAATTGGGGAGGTGGTCAAAAAAATTAGATACACCAAACAGAGATATTACAAAAAGGGAGACGTGGTTGGGACCCTTCTGGCACATAAGGGGGAACAGGGCAAACAGACGGGTGGAGGGAATCAAAGAGGGGGGTGGGCAGATCCAAACCAAAACCGAGCATATAATACAGTCTTTTGCGGGGTTTTACCAAAAGCTATATGCCAAACAGGAGGGGGGATCCCCAGACGAGCTACGGAAATATTTAGAGGACCACCCTCTCCCCCGGCTCGCGGAACTAGCGAGGGAGGCCCTGGAGGGGGACATACTGGGGGAGAAGGTGGAGCAGGCCATCGAACGATTGAAAGTGGTAAGGCCCCGGGGGGTGGGGATGGCTACACCGCTGACTTCTTTAAACAATTCCAAGCGGTTTTGATACTGCCACTGACTAAGATGTTTAATCAGATCAGAAACCCGGAGACCATCCCACCGACATTTCTACAAGCTCTGATCACGGTTATACCAAAGCTGGGCAAGGACCCCACAGGCTGTGGATCTTATAGGCCTATTTCACTTTTAAATGTGGATGCAAAAATATTTACCAGAATCCTGGCCACACGTCTAGAGAGGTACCTCCCACGACTGATTCACCCAGACCAAGTAGGTTTCATACTCAATAGGCAGGGCGCCGATAGTATGCGCAAAACCCTACACATATTGGGCTCGCGGGAGGTTAGGAGGGAGGGCGCTCTTCTCCTGTCCCTGGATACGGAGAAGGCGTTTGACAGGGTGAGCTGGTCTTTTATAGGGGGAGTCATGTCGTCTCTGGGGATGGGGCCGAGGTGTCTGGGGTGGCTTCCCGCCCTTTACTCTAACCCCTCAGCAAGGGTGGTGGTCAATGGCGGTGAATCAGCGGTGTTCCCACTGTAGAGGGGCACCAGGCAGGGGTGTCCTCTATCTCCTCTCATCTATGCACTTGTGATGGAGCCCTGGGCCGTAGAGATTAGGGGGAATGATAAGATCAAAGGCATTCTGATGGGGGACATGCACTGCAAGGTGAGTCTATTTGCAGACGATGTGCTGCTCTACCTCTCCGATCCCTCCCAGTCAGTTCCCGAACTCTTGAACAGTTTAGAACAATATGGGGCCCTCGCGGGCTACAGGGTGAACCTGGGGAAGTCGGTTGCATTTGTGGCAGGGCAGCTCAGTGAAGTGGATAGACAGTATGTGGCGGACCTTCCGTTCTCCAACCGGGAGGGGGGCTTCTGTCTTCTGGGGATCCAGATACTGCCTAATCTAGCGGATCTTTTCACAGTCACTACCCACCCTTGTGGGCCGCAATCAAACGAGATATGGAAAGATGGGAAAAATCGGGTTTATCTTGGATGGCTCGTCTTAACTCAATTAAAATGGTGATTCTCCCCAAATTCCTTTACCTGTTCCAGATGCTCTCAACCCAGATACCAAGGCCATTCCTCCTTGAGATCAGACGCGCCCTCTTGCGCTATCTCTGGACGGGGAGGTCCCACAGAATTGCCTATGAAGTACTCACGAGGCCCAAGGATGAGGGCGGGGTTACCTTCCCAGACTTAGACACATATTACAAGGCAGCCCAATTGAGAATCTTGGTCGACCACTTCGCACAGAACACAAAGAAACAATGGGTGGCTCTGGATAACAGACTCTTTTCTCCGGTTACCCTAGATGAATGGCTGTGGGTCCCCAAGAGACGTATCCCAAGAAGTATCCTGAACCATCCGGTCCTGGGGGTTCTGTGGTCCATATGGAAAAAAGAGGGTTACGTCAGATGGCTCACGACCTGGCCTTCGCCTCTGAGTTGCATTTGGGCTCTTCCACTGATGGATGGGATCGATGAACCACTAGCTTTCCAGAAATGGTTTGAGGCGGGCCTGAGCAGAGCAGGACAGCTTTGGGTGGACGGCTCGTTCATCTCCCTCAGAGACCTTAAGGACCTCTTGGGCCTGGGCAATCTCTCTCCATTCCGATTCTTGACACTTAAAGGGGCCCTCACAGAATGTAAATGGGGGGACACCCTTAGGAGGGATTTAACGGACTTTGAAAAACTTTTGATCACGTACAAAGGTACCAAAGGGGTAATAGCCAGGCTCTACGGCCTCCTCTTGCTGTCCACCCCGAGGGATCCCCCCCCGGCCCAGGTGCAGTGGGCAAGGGACCTGGGCACGCCCATTACCGATAGGAGGTGGACCAAGATGTGTATATAGGCCTATCGCTCCACGGCTGCACCCCAGTATCGCCACCAGGCCCTGAAATTAATTCATAGATGGCACTATCCCCCACAGAGAATAGCCAGAATGAGGAAAGGCTATGACCCACACTGCTGGAAGTGCCACACCGAGCGGGGAGACTATGTACATATGTGGTGGAAATGTAGAGTGGCACAAACTTATTGGAATGAGGTCCTATTCTGGATAAAGGAAGTGGATGGTATTGATAAAACCCTATCCCCATGGTTGGTCTTGTTTGGTATTGAGGTGGAGAGAGGCCTGAAGGTGACGCATGACCACATGTTACAGGTTATGTTGGTGGCGGCCAGGTGCTGTTGGGCTCAGAGATGGAAGGCTCCCCATCCCCCAGGGGAAAAGGATTGGGTGGTTAAACTGCACGCCATATATGACATGGAGTTCCTCACCCACTTGATCGCTGAATCCAGGACCAATATTGAGGGTCTGTGGCTTCCTTTCTTTGACAAATATGGGAGGGCAAATTGAGCCTGAAGGAACAATCTAGTGCTATCACCTGAGTTGAGGACTGGCCTCACTGAATACTACGCCCAAGGATTGGAGGGGCACAATGAGGAGGACGATTTGGCCCTGGGGCTTTGGGCCCTACGCTTTGAGCGTTTACATATGAACGGCCCATTATTTGTAATATATTTCATTTTACAGTGTTGGACCTTTGCCTTATTAGTTAGGAGGGGGTATGGGGGGACGGTAGGGGGTAAAGGTTGTGTACACATTCTTTGAACCTATTTCTGAGGCTGTGTGATTGTTTTCTTAATGTCATAACCTAAATGGTTCAAAAAAATTCAATTAAAAAAAAAAAGAGCCTTTAATGATACATGATCGAAGCAATGTCCTTCTACATCAAGTAGAGTTTAATACCACGCGAGGTAAGAAGGACTTTAAGCTGGTTGGCCACGGGGTAATCGTGACAATCCATCAAGAGATTCATATCCCCCAATGTTAATACGTTTTCAAAGTATAAAGCATCTCCACAAAAGAAAAGAATCAAGGCGTTGATCGACATCACAATGATAGATTGATTTTCAATCATCAGTCGAGGTCTGTTTTCAGTTGCAAAAGCATCTCATTTAGGTTCAGTTTCATTATCATGCCGATTTCAGCACTAATCCATATGTCCAGAAATTCCAGAGCCCATCTGAAATCCTATTTGTCGACTATAGGTTTCCCTCCGAGTGCAGGCACCTGACTACATTTGGATTTTCCATGGTTGATTCTGTATCAGAAGACCCGGCTGAGTAATTCAACTATCCACATTAGAGCAGTTTGTTAGGGGCGTATTTGCTTCTATGCCGGCAAGAGGTATTCATCATTCTGCCAAAACCTGTGCTCCATTCACATTCATTGCACCCCTGCTCCAATATCTTCATAATTTCAGATCCAGAGCCCAAGCGCTTTTATCACAAGTATAAGAAGCATCAGGGACATTGGACACCCCGGTCTAGTGCCTCTATGCTGCTTGAAGGAGTGGGAGCCCAGACTATTTGTAAAGACAGATATTTTTGGGGAGGTATAAAGGAGATTTGTGTGGGAGGAGAAGTCCCAACCAAAGTCCTTCTTCTCTGTTGGTTTTTTATTTTTTTATTTTTTTATTTTTATTAGGTTTATTACAAACCTATTACAAACCTTTAAAAAAGAAGAAAAGGTTCATCTGATATAAACAAAAATCTTACATATTTTACATGGATACTAAAAAAGAACGCCCCATTCATAATACTGAGAATGAACCTAGAAGACGCCATAGACAACAATTAACACCACCTTCATAATAGGCCATGGTCAAGTGCGGTTGATGTTTTATGTCAATTGCCACCACCTCCTCAGCGCAGTCCAATCGTTTGACCATGGCTTCTAAGAAAAAGGTTAGAGTCACGATTAGTTTTCGATCAGTCGCATCAAACATTATCTGCCACCAGTCTTTAGCACATATAGTTGGTCTCTCGGTCAAAACTTTCCCAAACTGGTGTTTTCTTTCCTCAGTGAGGGTGAAGCATAATAAGACGTTTTAGGGTTTCTTTCGAGTCACTGCACAGTCTACATAGATCTGATGTTGATTTATCTGTTGACCATGAATTTGTTCTTTCTCTCGTTTTGAACATGTTCATATGAAACATCATATAAAGTCTTCTTCTTCTTCTTACATCAGGAAAAAGTTTCCATGGAGTATGTATCTTGTTTAGTCCTTGTTTTTCACAAGGGACCTCTTGCATGAGCCTGTAGGATGGTCTGATGTCACAAGTCTCACACCATTCTCTTCTCCATAGTTTTTTTTTTACTTGGTCAGGGTTGTTGTGGAGCGTATAAATGTCTGTGTCTAGTTCCGTGAGCAAGATTTTATAGCTTTGCGCCCATAGGTAGAGCACAGAGCTCTTGTTGTTTTCTCCAGGATTTTCAAGGATTTTGAACTGAAGGGTGGTGTCTTGTAAGGTCATTTTACGAAACAAAGCGGGTGTGTTCCAGGTCACTGTGTCAAACGAAAAATTATATCGTACCTCGTATTGCAACAAATATATGTATATTGGCCTACGCCAAGCTGCTTATAAGCCACTTGCAAAGAAATCTGGTTTGCAAGGTCCTGACCTTAGAATCAATGTAAGCCGCCATTTTGGGTCAACCCGCCATTTTAGGTTCGCTCTGTAAAGTCACCCTGTGAGTTTAAATGGTGGATGATGTCATTCCGAAATACAACATGGCCGTCTTGAGCTCTGTGTGTAATTAATATGTAACTTGCCTGCAAGCCACTTGTTGGGGTCGTGAACTGAGACCTTGCCCTTCGTTGACCTGTGTGTAAAGGGTTACTCACGCCAGTGAAACTAATCCGTGAGCATATGTTAAGAACAATGTATTAAAATACTGAACTAAGAACACTTGTTTAAACTACATTGTATTAATGTTTGAGAAGACCTTTATGAGATCCTAAAATACACAGTTGCCGTGTAGGCTTGTTGACGTATGTATTAAAGGCAAATTAGTTGCATGTGGATATGCGAACTCGGCATGAACCCTAGATCAGTAATGTATTAGAGGAATATTAACCCGAAGAAGGGTTGGACATCATGTTCGCAAATGGTATAAAAGAGCAACAAATTCTAATGTACAGCGTCTCTCACTGAACACACTGAACCACGCTGGTGTTTGTTGTGTTGTACTGAGGGCCGATAGCTATCTGTTATTTTTTCTCTGTAACTGTTCAGTATAAATTAAAGATCTGTGTATGTTCCTTTGTAACCCATGTTCGGTGTATTTCCTTTTGGGGTACTCTGCCTCGATACTTTCATTTTGTTTTCACAGTTGGCGCCCGAATAGGGACCCTCAAGATTGATGCCGGATTATCGAAGGTTGACCCTCACTATCGACCGGGATCGGAGGGTGTGACAAAATAAGGGGCCCCTTCTGAACGAGACGCGACACCTCAGCAGCGTTGCATGACCCGATCCCTGGACGATTAGCGTGTGGTCCGAGACTGCATCTTGACGAGGGTCCACTTGTCGAGGCGGGCAGATTTGCTGTAATCACCAAACACGAGGTAAGATTAGTTAGGTAAGATTCTTTGTAATCAGATCGGACCTCCTTAGGAATCGATCAGGTGAGTCGTGACCCGACTCTTAAATAATCCTGATAATTTGATTTTGGCGTATTGTATCTGCAGACACAATTATTGACCAGGTAACACCAATAATTTGATATGCCTGGGAAATTCTCTACCTGCTTCCGGGCATTGTTCCTCAGTGATAGACAATCTTTGGAATTTAGCCGTCCAGCACCACAGGAGGGGTCGCCGGCGTGTACTATGTACTGTAAGCATGGCATTGGAAGTATAGTGTTTAATGATATTTGGCACAGACAAACCAGACATGCCTCCGAACCTCAGTGGACAACCAATAGCAGTTTTGAAATCCCTCGTATTGAGTATTTAGAGTTGATTCTATTAAAGAAAAAGGCTAGACCTGCAGTATTCGATGTTTTGCAGAATTGGAAAAAAGAAGTGTTGCAGGAACTTAAGAGTAGAGAAAAACATGTGCGCTGTCATAAGACAAATGCCGAAAAAGCATTATTGTATGACCAAGATAAACATTCTGAGTCGACTAGGAATATGGATAGGGCTTTCTCACTTGGAATTCAGAAAATCTATCCTTCCAAAGATCTTCATGTTTCCGATGAACTAATCGACAAATTGTTAACTGAACGAAGGACTGGTGACTCTGCGCCACCTCCGTATGTTCCTCTTCCTGCTGCTTTGCCTCTTCCTGCTGATATTTCTGCTCTACCTGTTGTTGTTCCTGTTGTTCCTGCTCCTCCTAATGTTCCTCTTCCTCCAGTTACTGTTCCTCCACCTATTCCTCCACCCCTTCCTATTGCACCAGTAACAGGACCTCCATTGAATTTGCCTGCTCCCCCCCATCCAAGTGGTCCTGTGCCGCTTGTAGTCGATCAGGGTGTAGGGTCAAGGGTTGTCACTCGCAATACTGTACCACTAGAGAAGAAACGGATTTGATTGCATGGGCTAAGCATTGTATGGAGAGAGATGATCAAGCTAATGTTTTTGCAACACTTTTTAATATGGATACGTTTCTTGAGAAAAATGTTTTTATTGAAGGTTTAGGGATTCATTTATGTGTAATGTGTGGCAAATTAAATAATACAGATCTCCCGCAAGGGTTAAGGGATCTAAACACTTTAGCGTTTTCAAGAGACACTGTGGAGAAAGTAAATGAGCATGTCGAGAGGTTATTTGAGTATAGAAAGGAGTTGGAAAGGTTACAGAATGAGGATGACGAGGGGGAAAGTATGTATGTACAGAAACGGTTCCTTCCTTGTCGAAAATTGATGTCTGAGGAAGCACGAATTTGTACGAAAGACGCGCTTAGATGGATTTCAGATATGTCGATAACTCCAGTTGAAGTATATGACACATACAGTCAGTGTACACCAGAAATGCAGAGGAAAATGATGCAGGTAATGATAGAGTACCTGCAGGATGATTATGTAAAGAGAAAAATTAGTTGTCCCACAGAGTTATTGAGTATTTATAAGAGAGCTTTTTCACTTGACACTTCTTCGACTGCTTTAGCCCTCGACTTGGCTCTGTTGATTAGTAAGCGTTCGGAGTTGCCTACTTCTCAGTTGCCTATGAGAGAGGTTCCTCCGACATTTGTCCCGAAGGTTGAGATTGCGGCTGATCCTGCAGCAAATATAGTCGCTGTGAACATTCCTGCACATTATGTATCGCAGTTTGTTCATGTCACGTTCTCAAGATAGGAAGTGAATTCTATTAGATAATCTATTCCTGATATTAGGAAAAATCCGAAAGGATTCCATAAAGAAATAGAGTCTGGCTTGCAGTCTTCAGTATTCACTCTAGGTGATATTGATTTGTTATTTCCTGTACTCCTGCCCGTAGATTTATGGAAACAAGTTAGGACTATAGACGACGTGCCAGGGTTGGGAGATACATGGGCGAACATAACTAGACTCGATGGAGAAAGGCCAGCTGGTGAAAGACTGCCCCAGGTGATACTAACTTTGCCTGATTGAATTATTACAAAATTGAAAACCATAATTCCTGAGAAAAGAATTATTTGGGACAAACTTACGGCCTGTGTCCAAGGGAAGTCTGAGGGTGCTACCGAGTTCTTTAATCGGTTTGAACAGGTATTCTCAGATTTCAGCAGACAAGACTTAGGCACAGAGTCTGGGAAAAGATTATTTGTGGACAAATTTGTGCGTGGATTGCTGCCTGACATCCAGTCGCAAATTATGTCTTCTGAGAGTGCATGGCAGGCGAAGTCCCAATCAGAAGTACTGCACATGTCTCAGTACTACGAGAATCGTGTCAACAATGAAAAAAATAGAGTTGAAAAGCAAAAAGGTGATTTAAAAAAAACTAAAGTACTATTACAGCAAATTGTTAGAGGCCCCAGAGGGGGTAGTTCGCAGATTAGAGGTCAGTCTGTTCCACAAGGGAATGTGCCCTTGGGTCCTGTGAACATTAACCAGTGTGCCTATTGTCGACAAGAGGGTAATTGGCGTGCACAATGCCCCGTCCTTTGACAGAGGTCGAATAACACATTTGGGAATATGGGTAGACGATCCAGAGGTCGCGCGGGTGTAGGGGCCCTGGTAGAGGTCCGTTTGCACAGGATCCTCAGCAACCTTTTTCACAGGATAATCAGACTTCGAGTGTGGATACTAGGAACATATTTGATCATCCTTCTGCTGCATATCTATCTGAAGAGCTTCCTTTTGATGATATTCTGTTTCGTTAGGATTGCCCGAAGCAGGGTTTGGAACCTACACCTATTCCCGTCAATCAGAAAGGTCCCTAAGTTAAAATGGTGTTGGGAAATAGGAAACATCAGTTTTTGATAGATAATGGGGCACAGAAGTGTTCCATTGATCATTCACAGGTTCCAAACATTCCACTGTCCGGGCAAACCAATGTTTCTGTAGGGTTTTCTGGCACACCAGTGGTTTGTCCAGTTACTTCGCCGGTACCTATTTCTTTGGGTCCCTTTATGGACCACTGTCCATTTCTGTTGACTTCAAATTGTGGAGAGAATTTTCTGGGGTTGAATCTATTGAAAGAATTGAATGCGGTAATTCATTGTTCTTCTGACGGAGTCCGTTTAACGATTTCACCACAGCAACTTTCTGTCTCGCAATTCTTGACTAGACCTTTGCCGCCAGAATTCATTGATGTACCAGAGAGTTTATGGGCAATTGACGACAAAGATGTCGGTGTTTTACAGATTGAGCCTGTTAAGATAGTCTTGAAACATGGAATTGAGCTGCCACGCATTCCCCAGTATAAGATTTCAGTTGAGGGCGAGCGAGCTTTGAAATGCATTGTTTCTGATTTTGTGCATCACGGGGTGATTGAGGAAATTTCAGGAAGTTTGTGCAACAGTCCGATTTTACATGTGTACAAGAAAGGTGGTAATGCAATTCCATTCCATTTCATAATTGATCTACGTGCCATTAATAAAGTCGTCGCTCCACAATTTCCAATTGTGCCTGATGTGACGACAATATTGACAATGATTCCAGCTACAGCTACTTACTTTAGTGTTGTGGACCTGAATAATACTTTATTTAGTATTCCTATACACAAGGATAGTAGATACTTGTTCGCGTTCACCTTTGGGGGACGCTCGTTCACATTTACTTGTGCACCTCAAGGTTACACAGAGTCCTAGCATCTACAGTAGGGCTTTGAAAGAACAGCTTGATACCCTTGAACTGCCCTCTACTTGTACATTGCTTCAGTATGTTGATGACTTGCTTTTAGCTGCTGATTCTGAGAGCGCCTGTAAGGAGGGCACTGTGTTGTTGCTTATACATCTAGCTAAACATGGTCACAAAGCTTCGCTTAAAAAGTTTCAATATTGTTGCCAGTAGGTCGCCTATTTAGGCTTTCTCCTGTCAAAGGAGGGAAGAAGATTGACACCTGAACGTGTAAAACACATTTCTGGCATGACTGTCCCAAATACACAGAAGGAAGTTAGAGCCTTGATAGGAATGGCTTCTTACTGTAGGTTGTGGATCCCAAACTTCTCACTAGTGATCAAACCGATGTTGGCTTTGACAAAGAAGGGCATTTCTTCGCCATTGCCGTGGAACGTGGAACACCAGCAATCGTTTGACTTGCTCAAGACTGCATTATGCTCGGCACCAGTTTTGGGCACACCAAACTATGAAAAGGCCTTTGTGTTGTTTGTGCATGAATGTGATGGATGTGCTTTGGCTGTATTAACGCAGGAACATGGAGGGAAGAATAGGCCGTGCGGCTACTTTTCTTCCGCCCTTGATCCTGTAGCATGCGCTTTGCCAAGATGTTTGCGAGCTGTCGCTGCTGCTGCTGCGTCTGTAAAACAGAGTGAGGGAATGGTCCTAGGCCATGATCTAACCCTGATGGTGCCTCACTCTGTAGATGTTCTACTGAACCAAACCCAAACGCAACATCTCACTTCCGCACGGTTGACGAGATATGAATTGATCTTGTTTGCTCCTCACATCCAAATTAAGAGGTGTTGTGTTCTTAATCCGGCTGAACTCCTACCTTTCCCGCAAGGTACTACTTGCGGCGATGAAGAGTCACATGACTGTCTGTATACTACAGAACAAGAGACAAAGGGTAGAATTGATTTGAAAGACACTCCTTTGAATAATCCGCAAGGAGAGCTGTTTTGTGATGGCTCCTGCTTCAAACTTCAGGATGGTACATCCACAGCTGCTTATGCAATCACCACATTAAGCACGGTCGTGGAAACCAAGAGAATCACACATTACTCTGCGCAGGCCGCAGAGATTATAGCATTGACCCGAGCTTGTGAACTTTCCGAAGGGCTTACAGTAAACATATATACTGATAGTCAGTATGCCTTTGGGGTGGTTCACAACTTTGGGAGACTTTGGTCAGAGAGAGGGTTCTTAACTTCACATGGCACCAAAATCCAACATGGCTCCCTAATAGTACAACTGCTCTTAGCGCTTGCGCTCCCTACTCAGTTAGCCGTCATAAAATGTGCAGCACATTGAAAGATTACAGATGAGATAGGAAAAGGGAATGCTTTCGCTGATCAGATAGCTAGACAAACTGCTACCGATCTCTGTACGGAGATGTATGTTTCAATGGAGACTGTAAATGCCTATGCAATGGACGAGGGTGTTGGGTCTGTACGGGATATCCAAGCCAATGCCACGTTAGAAGAATCCAAGAGGTGGGCTGAAGGCTTGGGGAAACTCGATGATGACGGGTGTTGGATGGACATAGTTGAAGAGAAATGGCTACTCCCTGACACTTATGTAATGATGATGGTCATCATGGCCTATGGTCCTACGCATATGTGTGCCCAGAAAGTCACGAAAATGTTAGAGAAAGTTTGGGCAAATGACAACATTTCGAAAATTGCCCAGCGCTATGTTCAGGACTGCATGATTTGCCTACAACATAATGTGGGAAAGGGGACAGCAACTCCAAGGGGAAGTTTTGGGCCACCCTCTGTCCCCTTCAAAGTCATCCATTTCGACTTTATTGAAATGGAACGGTGCAACAATATGAAAAATGTATTAGTGGTCATCAGTGCTTTTAGTAAATGGGTTGAGGCTTTCCCTGTCAAAGATGATACAGCCATGACTACTGCGAAAACCATGTTAAAAGAATACTTCCCGCGGTTTGGGCTACCAAGAGTCATCTGGTCGGACAATTGTCCACATTTTGTCGCTGCTGTAATTCTGCAGATATGTGTGGCATTACAGATCGACAAACGGTTCCATTCGGCCAGACATGCTCAGAGCGCCGGACTAGTAGAAAGACACAATGGTATCATCAAGAACAAGCACGCTAAAACGTGCGCCGGCACTAAATTAAAATGGCCGGATGCCTTACCGATCGTGTTATTAGCCATGCGTACAACCCCTCAAACTAAGACTGGGCTCTCTCCCTTTGAGGTGGTAATGGGGAGACCTGCCAATATTTGGAACCTTCCTAAATGTAGATCTTTGAGAAATGTTGAAAATGTATTACTTTCAGATTATTACAGCCAGTTGACTAAAAACCTGTATTTGATTTATCACCAGGTGCGAGAGGCTTTACCTGTGCGATACGAGGGCCCGGGCCACAGCATACGGCCTGGGAGCTGGGTGCTCATCAAAGCATTTGAGTGGTCTTCCTGCCTTGCACCTCTCTGACGGGGCCCATTCCAGGTCCTGTTGGTCACACAGACGGCGGTGCGGGTCTCTGGCAGAAAGAATTGGATCCACGCGTCGCATGTCAAGAAACTTCCTCACCCAGTGCCACACGATACAGAAGCAAAAGAACCCCTTGCTAACGCTGCAACCAACGATCCCAAAGCAGTACATATCGCTGAGAGTGTATGAAAGAATCTTTCTGAGCCCGTGAGGCTCGGGAAACCTGCTATTTTGTCTCCAAACTCTCCAAAGGTTTTGCTTCCGGAAACTGCTGTTTCAAATTCGGTATCTTCACTTGTTTCTGATACGTTGCTTCCAACGGGAAGTGATGACACATTTGTTTCCGGATCAATCAGTACCAGGAAAAGCAAGGTACAATCTGCGTCCAAAAAGATAGACTTACGGCACGGTTTTGATGTGCATCTGATAGATTTACGGCACGGTTCGGCTGTGCATTCGCAGAAGGAAAGGATCATCGAGGGCTTGTTTTTGCCCAAATTTGAGAAAGGGGATTCTGTTGGCTAGGGCTGTGGAAGGACTAAGAAGTCGCACGGCCGGGAGGTCGCCAGCAACAAACATTGGGAGTTTCTGTTTGAAGACTACAATGCCTGCCACTGCTCCCGCTCGTGTGGGACTTGTAAATGATTGTGTGACCAACCGGGATAATGGACAAAGGACTTGGGCCCCAAAAACGTATTGATGTGTTCTTATAATAATATTTGGTTTTATAATAGTCACTGTCTTAGGCTTATGGTACCTCGAGGAAACTCATCCTTTAGAGTCCCTTTTACTGACTGAAAATGTACTTACTGTTCCTACTCCCTTCGTACATTTGCATACTCTGTCCCCTAGGGACTTCCAGCATAGACAAAGGTACCACAATAATACTCTGCTACTTATCATGAATGCCACGCATGCCATTTTTAATTAGTCCAACTGTTGGGTCTGCTCACATTTACCGTAACACGGGGATAAGGGGCTAGGTTGGTATATTCATCCTTTACCTTTGACAACTGCTTGTTATGCTTCTCTTAGAGCACTGTTCTTTGGCCGTTGGAACGATAGCATCTCGGGGAACTTTGATGGTACTCATTTGAATAGCTCTGAGAAACGTTTTCTGACTCCCCTGCATGCTCGCTTTTTGCAAATAGGAGTAAGCTCAACGTTGCTTCTATTAGGCCTTCTGATAACTGTCTCGTCCTTTCCAATCTTTGATTTCCTTTAAGATGGCTCTGATAGGCTATAAGGATGCCATGCCTCCTTCTTACACTGTTACCCATAGCCCCGATTCAGTTTCTTTTTGCATACAGAGGAATGGTACTCAGTCAATGGGAGATTTTAGAGGTTGTGCCAATGTTGCAAATTTGACTGGGGAAGACAGACCTTTGTATGTAGGCAAACGTGTCTACTTTGTGTGCGGTAATGTAGCATTTACATGGTTGCCCAGGGATTGGCAGGGAACCTGTTATTTAGGGATCCTGTTACCTGGGGTGTTTATAGCTAGTACAGTGGAGGTTTGAAAGACTCGTCCACGGCGGGACGAGAATGGTGACACTCCAGCACAAATCTTAGGAGATGTAGCAAAATCATTTGTGCCATTTTGGGGGCAGATAGCGAATTCCGAAGATATCAGAAGACTAGCAAGAGTACTGGAGAGAACCATCAACTGGACCACGGACATATTCTATAATATGACATTAGAACACAAAACGATAAGACTAGTAGCGCTTCAGATCCGGATGGCATTAGATGTCATTCTGGCTGAACGTGGTGGAGTGTGTAAATTAGTGGGGTCCGCTTGCTGTGTTTTTGTCCAGATTCCTCCCCAAATATCTTCAAGGCAAAACAGAATCTGCACGTCCTTAGTTCAGAAGTGCATGTTCCCGAGGGAAATTGGGATCTTAGCGCTTGGTTCTGGGACTTCTTGCGATCTTGGGGTTGGAAGGTACATTCAGTTTTACTGATCATTTTGGGAATTCTGTTGTTCCTTTGTTGTTGTATTCAGTATCTAGCTGGTATATGTTAGATGCTAGGGGGATGTTGCGCACAAGCGAGAGGTACGATAGGACATAAAATGTATGCCCCAGATAAAACCTCCACGGAATACGTGTTAAAAGAAATCTTAGCGAATGACCTGATGGCAATAGATATTTCTGACAGTGATTCAGGGTGCATGGACGATAATGTATGGAGTTATTTGCAAAGAGATCCGAAGTAGTTTAGCACATGGCATAGGCCAAAAGGAGGGTTTGTCAAACGAGAAATTATATTGTACCTCCTATTGCAAAGAATATATGTATATTGGCCTACGCCAAGCTGCTTATAAGCCACTTGAGAAGAAATCCGTGTTGCAAGGTCCTGACCTTAGAATCAATGTAAGCTGCCCTTTTGGGTCAATCCGCCATTTTAGGTTCGCTCTGTGAAGTCACCCTGTGAGTTAAAATGGTGGACTATGTCATTCCAAAATACAACATGGCCGTCTTGACCTCTGTGTGTAATTTATATGTAACTTGCCTGCAGGCCACTTGTTGGGGTTGTGAACTGAGACCTTGTCCTTCGTTGACCTGTGTGTAAACAATTACTCGCGCCAATGAAACTAATCTGCGAGCATATGTTAAGAACAATGTATTCAAATACTGAACTAAGAACACGTGTTTAAACTACATTGTATTAATGTTTGAGAAGACCTTTATGAGATCCTAAAATACACAGTTGCCGTGTAGGCTTGTTGACGTATGTATTAAAGGCAAATTAGTTGCATGTGGATATGCGAACTCGGCATGAACCCTAGATCAGTAATGTATTAGAGGAATATTAACTCGAAGAAGGGTTGGACATCATGTTCGCAAATGGTATAAAAGAGCAACAAATTCTAATGTACAGCGTCTCTCACTGAACACACTGAACCACGCTGGTGTTTGTTGTGTTGTACTGAGGGCCGATAGCTATCTGTTATTTTTTCTCTGTAACTGTTCAGTATAAATTAAAGATCTTTGTATGTTCCTTTGTAACCCGTGTTCAATGTATTTCCTTTTGGGGTACTCAGCCTCGATATTTTGATTTTGTTTTCACAACTGTGGCTTTGATAGAAATTAAGCTCAGTTCATATCTTATACATTATGATGGTGTACTTCTAGGTAGACCAAGAACTTTGGACCAAAATGTGTTTTCTAACATGTTCCACAGATCAGCTGAACAGCCTAGGGCACACTCCACGCCATAAGTTAATACCAGAGTCGCTTTTTGTTTGAAAAAAGGCCAAGACGGGGAGTAAAGAGTATAGGCCGTATTTTTTATTTAGGACGATCTCCTGGATGGCCAGTTGTCGACACATCAGTTTGATGGATTCGACCCATGGTGCATCATTCAAACTAGAACGGATCTTCATCCCCAGGTATTTCGTATGGGTTATAGAGTTTAGCTGTGTTTTCTCTATATGACATTTAAAGGTTTGTCGATT
The DNA here is from genome assembly GCF_040938575.1 of Ambystoma mexicanum. Classification (NCBI taxonomy): domain Eukaryota; kingdom Metazoa; phylum Chordata; class Amphibia; order Caudata; family Ambystomatidae; genus Ambystoma; species Ambystoma mexicanum. Next base: position 89,904,673 of record NC_090932.1, on the reverse strand, counting down.
AAGTTTTTTTTGCCCACGCAGATCCCTCAGCACAAGTATTTCAGATTTGGCTATGTTTATGCTCAATGCGTTCTTCTTGACATATCGTTCCAGTGCAGTTAGTTCCCATTGAAGGCCAACTGGTGTTAAATCTAGCAGAATTAAGTCATCTGCGTAGAGTAGATGACTTACGAGTGAACCGTTAATTTTAGGTGAAAAGGAACCCTCGCTGTTAATTGTTTGGTAGATGTCAAAGAGGAATAGGTTGAAGATGATAGCTGCAAGTCGGCACCCTTGCTTAACTCTGCGTTGTGTTGGAATTGGGGCGGAGAGTTTCCCCAGTCGATCAAGATGTATTCTGATTTCAGTCTTGGTGTGCAGGTCTTTTAAAGCAGCAAGAAGGCTTAGGGGACACTTCCACTTGATGAGTTTTGCCCATAACAGTTCACGGTCAATACTATCGAAGGCTTGGGATAAGTCAACTACAGCAAGGAAGATCTTGGTCGCAGTTCTTATTGCTTCCATTTTCATAATATTGACGATGAACAAGTTCAGGCTACAGCCTACTCCTTTTACAAAACCAGTTTGTCGCGGGTTAATAAAGTTGTTCCGCCGGGTCCAATTTAGCAGTTTGTCTTTCAGCAAGGTTGCATATACCTTGCTCAAGACGTCAAGCAGTGCAATCGGACGGTAGTCTTTGGGGTTTGATCTGTTACCCTTTTTGAACACCGGTACAATAATTGCACTCTTCCACGATGCTGGTGTGACACGATCTGTCGTGATTTTCTTGAACAAGGTATAACAAAAGTCAGCACAGATTTGAGGGTTTTCTTTGAGCGTAAAGTTACTAAGTCCGTCCGGACCAGGAGCTTGTGAAGTACCTAAGTTGTTGATAGTTCCTAAGATATCTTCTTTTGAGAACGTCAAGTCCCAATGTTCTAAAGAGGGAAAAGCCAACTCTGGTGTGTTTACTTTTTTCGTGTACAGTGCCTTATGATGAGTCAACCAGGCGTTTTCAGTGACCATATTAGTTTGAAGTCAAGTTTGGTAGCCAGAAAGATTATTTATAAGACTCCAAAATTCTCATGTGTTATTGGTTCCCATTTTTGTCAGCATGACTTCAGCGTCTGTTTGCATCATAGCAGTTTTATGTAGCTTAAGCCAGTTTTTGTAGGCTTGTTTATATTTTGGATCTTCTTGGCATTTTCATTAGAGTAACTTCCGCTACATGCTCTGATGTCACCTCTCACCTTTTGTTTTTTCTTGAGGACCTCTAAATCAAAAACATGAGAGTTTTTGAAGCAGCGATTTTTGAGCCCTTGTTTTTTTTCTTTAACATTTTCCAAGCTGTGTTGGTATTCAAGTGGGGTTTCGTCCTCTTGATAGGCATCATTTATTCCTTTTGTCTCTGCTTCAATCAGACATAGTCGGACCTTGCTTGACTCTACAACTGTGTCATACGACAATTTCTCGGATTCTTTCCGTGCTGAGGCAGCAATTGAGACCGTCACTAAGTTATGGTCACTTTCAGTCATATTGTTGATGTACACTCTCGGAAACGAAGAAATAGTCCAGAATAGATTCCTGTGAATCTCTCTTCCATGTTGCTCTGGGCGGTATGTCACCTATAATATTTCCGTTCGACATGTACATGTTTCTGCTCTCCATTTCTGATGAACATTGTTGCACCACTTTCGACAGGGCAGGGATGTTCAGATTTGATGATGTTGGATCCAAGCAGGTTATGTTTAGATCCCCACATAACAAGATATGTGCTGCCCCATCTACTTCATAGATGGAATTGATGATGTTTGTTATTTGATCAATAGGGGCTCTGGTAGCTTTATGTTGCCAGATAGATTGATGACATATAAATGGTCCTTTTTCTGGCTACAAAAATGTGCGGACTGCAGCAGTGTTGTCTGAATGTATGAGGTATGGTTGTGGGTTTCAATAATCTTGTAGCCCAAACTTTTACGTACTAAGGTCATGAGACCAGCCATTGCTCTGCCCATTGATTTTTTAATGGCAGGGTTGAAGGCTATGTCGAAACGGTCTAGGGCTTGACATGTTGTCAGCCAGGTTTCCTGGACACATATGATATCAAGGTTTTCTAACCAGTTGATTGTTGCAGGTGCGCGTGTCCACGAGTGTTCCAGCAAGCTATAATTGTATCAACCTTGGTAGTCAATGTTAGGCGTTAACTTTGGTGTTGTTCAGTCAAGGCTTTCGAAAGCCAACTCCAGTCTTTAGTGCATCCGCCAGGCGGACCAGAAGTTGCTGTTTTTGCATTAGTCACAGGCAAACTGATATTTTTGCCAAAAGTGATTTGGATTTGTTTGATGGGGCGCAAAAAAGTTGTTTTGGTTTGGAATATAGATCTTTCGGCCGGTACTGTATCTTGTCATGTCTCCGGGTGATCCACACAGACCGATTCTGTTGCACCAAGATCAGTGCTCTGTGTCGTACTTTTATGAGTGATTATTGTCTTTTTCACTGCATCCATATTTTCAGGGTTTGTCGTTGCGTCATCTTCCTTTAGGTATGTTTCCGTGATGTCAAAACCCATTGAGATCAAAACTGGAGCGACTGCCAACAATGTGTTCTATACAATTCTCAAGTCAATATGAAGCCTCACCATGTCATGCTGTTCGTTATTATGAAAGTCAACGACTTGTACGTCGTTTGTCTCAATCATTCTTAGTGAGGGTACATAGTGAAAGAGCCGTAGTACATTTTTACGGTTGAGAACAAGGGTGTCATCATTCTGTTGAATGCGTTCCAGTACCAGAAAGTATTTAGAATGTAGTTTGCCATTCACACCAGTGTTACAGTTGTTTGTCATAGGTCCACAGGGTGCCTTTCTAAAGCATTTGTATGTACACTTCACTCACTTTCGTTCGGTTCTGTTGTAAAATTTGTTGTTTTTTGGATGATTTGCCTAGTCCAATTGCTGCCCCGGATAGATAGGTTATTCGCGAGTTTGGGTTCTTCGGCTAACCTATCACGTTTCTGGCACATCGTCAGAAACAGCGGACTTGTGGGGCCGGGCAAGGGATCTTCAGCTATAGGCACAGGTGCGATCATAGTGCAGACCCTAGCACTCCTTCCGGATCCAAAAGACAGGGGTGCAGTTACCGGCAGTATGACTTCCAACGGAGTAGGACAGTCGGTTGGACAATAGGTGCTTCAAGTTCCACTGCCTCGTCGTACGTTGTCAAGTCAAGTAAATTAACAGAGTTTTCAGAGTTAGTGGTTAGAGAATTTGCTTCTTCGGATTGTTTCCAAACTGCCACTTCGGGTTCTTGTGGACCTCCACTCTCATTTGGGCCTTGTGTAAGATCAATAACTCCATCTTTCTGGACTGTGTTCTTAGTCTGGTCTGAGACTGTCGCCGCCTGTACATTCATGCATATGGCTTTGATATTCCGCAAGAACTTTCTTGTGTTGTTTGTCATTCTTGTAATTTTGGTTTTGACATTTTTGGATTTCTTTGACTGAACCACTTTCAATCCACCCTGTGTTAACCCCTGGTTAAGTTTGAAATTAAATATCGGGAAAGCAACAGGATTTGGGGCGTCTGGTGTCACAACATCCTCATATGTGTTGTCCGGGCCTCTAAGATGGCCTTCAGTTATTCCTGAGCAATTTGGAAGTTGGGCGTCTGCATTTGCACTATTTTTTTTGTATTGAGAGCTTATGACTGCCCCCGAGAAGCTCCCTATTTGCTCCCCACAGGTATGCTGTTTTAAATTTCCATCCATGGTTTTTGGCGAAATGTTTGTGTGCGTACTAGGACTGAGGCAATTCATCACCATTTCAGATAGAATGGTCACTGGTTCAGCTGCTGTGGGAAGAGTGTCAGGTGAACGCAGACTTGTGATAGGCTCCTTTGCATGCATGGGCAAGGCCTGTTTCAAGGATTGATGTGTCTCTGCATATGTGATTACAGTGTCAGTCGAAGTGCCCTTGTTGACTTTTCTGCATGGGGTTTGGAAGTGCGACTCTATATAGCAGGTATTAAGGCTTGTGTTGCAGTTATGTGGTTTTAGAAGACCAAGAGCCTCTTTCGCAACTTCTGCCAATAATTTTTTGTCGTCAGTGTTGTTCTGTTTTTGATCTGCAAGCGCAGCTAGTGAGTGGTCAATTTTGTTGTTGGAGTCATGAATCAACTGTTTGAACAGGTTATTGTCGTTTTCTAGATTTGTCATTTTTGAGTTGCTGAGGGCGACCAAAGTACTCAAGTCGATTACATTGTCTTTCAGCTATTCATACATTTTGAGAAATGGGCAAATCGTCATTGACATAGACGAGATCAAGGTTGGTTGTAGGTCTTAGATGAGTTTTTTGACGATCACTTCAGGTAGGAGGGAGATGGCAGACCTGCAAAAATGTGACTTATTTTGTAAGCGCCTTATTTTGGGGAATTCTCTTTCAATGATGGATGAATCGCTCGAGGAGGCGTCTGAAACATGATTCAATAGAGTGAAACTTTCGAGTTTTTGATAAAAGGGTAGGGACACTTTGCCGTGCCGTCACTGAAATCTGATTGAGCTCAGGAGTTTGTAGGGACCGTTTCTTTGGAACTCTTTGTTGTGAGAAATTCATTCCGGCAGAGTCACTATCCTCAAGCCGTTGACGCTTGCCAGTAGCGCCCAGGCAGTTGCTACTAGTTGATTTTCTGATTTTCTCCTTAGCACTATGGGAGTTGTTAGATTTGTTCCGGTCTGGGAGTTTTTTCTCGCTTCTCGATTTATTTAAGTTTGTTAGGTCTTGTAGTAGTTTGTTTACCACGTCCAGCGAGTTTCTCCTTATGGGCGTTTCTAAGGCAGGTGGGTCTTCTAGGTTCCCAGTAGACACAAAATTAGGGGTTACCAGAACAGATCCAAGGGAACTGGTGCACAGCCCATGTTTTCTCACAACAGTATGTACCTCTACAAAGACTGTTTTTGAGGAGAGCTCATGGAGGTAAGTCTGTGTTGTCATTGGACTAACAGGCTGGGCGGCTGTCACTGGCTCTTTTGTGTAGAGAAACACGTCATCCAGGCCCATTTGAATTTGCCTGCTATCGTTTACAATGGGAAAGTCACACATAGATTTGGGGCCTACAGACAGTGCCAGATCAGACAACAAATATTACCTTACTGAGTGCGTCCCCAAAAGACAGGCACATGCTCATTGCATCGCTCATTGCATCGCTCGTACTGGGTTTTCTCGGTCTCAGTTAAATGGACGGACGTGCAAGAGTTGTTTTGGTTTTCGTTTGGGGTAGGTGTAACGCTAGACTCACACAAGTCTTTGAAAGGGGGCATCCCACTAAATGTCGGTGTTTCAGACGCAAATTAGAACGGTTAGGTCAAGATAGAGGGTGCATTAGCCGCGTTATGGACGTATGTCGTAATGTCTAGTTGGCGTTCAGCCAATACATGCCATGCTAGCACACGCAGCATGGGGATCTTCAGCCTGAGGGAGAGACAAGGAACAGTTCCCCGACCGTGCTTGTTTGAGACCAGAGTTTGAACATGACAAGGACCATCTGCAGCATCGTCAGATGTCACGCAGGTCACACCCCTGCCCCTGCCGAGATTTGAATAATGTTAGAGCGGTCAGAAATTGCAGGGCGGTGTGGGCGCTGACTCGAGGGTCATTGTACACATTGGCAACGAATTGGAGACACACACATTGAGAGCGTTAGACAAGGGACGCTGTTTGTGCATAATAGACATGGCCGGCTGAAGTGAGGCGCCCTCATTAGTAGCAGTGGAAGTTAAAGTAATACTATTCCGCATGAAAACAAAGTCATTTCCCAAGACAGTGACACCAGCACTTACTTAAGGAATTAATATGGCACCATCCGCGTCTTTGTTGTCAATTACGGGGTCAGGACCGGCAGGCCCAGCAGATCCCCTCCGGAGCTGTAAGCATGTATATAGTTGGTTAAGGAGTCTCGTCTTCGAGCGTGTGGTGGATTGCAGGGTAGGGCGTGTTTCTGTCTTCCTCCAAGGGACCACTTCCTCCATGTCTCCCAGAGACTCCCAAGACTCCAAGACTCAGCTGACTCTGCATTCGCTCCGCGAGAGTCAGGGTCTTTGTAGTCACTGCAGCAAAGAGGCTCCACCTTCAGGCAAGAGCAATAGAGCAGCAATTCATGATTCAGGGAACGTTCTCCAGCACACAGCACTCCCAAGACTCAGCTAACTCCAAACAAAATCCTTCAGATTTTCCTGTTCTGTTTTTCCATTCACAAGTAATCCCTCAAGAACAGTTCTTTCAAGACCAGCATCCTTTCTGGAAACAGCCAAGTCATATTCAAGACTTTGTCGAAGAGCCTCTCCTTTTTCAACTTTTGATCGCAATTTAGATATCTGGCTCCCTAACTTTGATAGCTCAGCCCTCAGCCCTCACAGCCAACAGACACTTCTAGGCACTCTGGGTTTTTAAAAAAAAGATCCCTGTGAAGAACCAAAGGCCTTCCCATCGTCTGTAGATGCTGCTGCTCCCGGGGATGGTAAGTCTTCCACCTTAACCAATGGAAAGATGAGTCGCTGCGTATTTTTGGGCAATATATCTCAACTTGCTTGATTGGATCGTAGACGCGTCGATATTACTTGATCCAGTTTTCTGGATCGACGTTTTCTCTGGAGAGTGGCATTGGTGTTAATCAGACTTCTTGGTCTATGGCTTGCACATTGAGTTGGTGGCTTGCCTTACTTTGGAAGTAGAGTGATTTATTAATGACGCAGACCTGCTGGGACTATGCCGGATATAGCCGACTCATTGATCATACTGTGTATTAAATCAATCACCACATCCAGAAGACTGCATGATCCTGGTGTTCATCGAGTATTGAGCGAATTGATAGCCACCGTTCGTTCCTCTTTGCTGACCCTATCAATTATCGGGGGCGTTCTCCTCATACACCAGTTATTGGCAGGTAATTGGGGATGTATTCTAAATCCATCTCATTTAAACACCATTCAGTGGCATTGATTCTTCAGTAGAATTGTCCGAAGTGCTCATTTATCTGCTCTGGTATTCAAGTCAATCCACCAGTATCAATCTTAACCCAGCACAGCACCATTTTCAGAAAAGCTTGATAATAAAATTAAACAATTCATAACCAGTTCTGCAGGGGAACATGTGAATAACTGCAACGGATGACAGGTTGCTGACACAACACATGAGCAATTTGCAATGCATTTTCATGCTGGCCATGTCCCAGGATAAAGAAAACGTGAGGTCCGCGAACATTTTATTTTGCCAGTATCCAACGTTGACATGACAGCAGTGCCCTGTAAAAAAAAATTAAAAAATAATGCTGCCAGTGCCCCTATATGCTAGTATTGCCATGGTAAGAACACATTCATGCTTGCTTTGCCCAATCAATGCCAGTATTCATTTATTTATTTTATTTCTTAAGCGTCGAAACCCCAACAGACATCATGGCGCTACATGTACACAATGCCTTACAGAAGTCAGGACAGCAGAATCAGGAGGCAGGGGTTACGCATGCTGTTGCATTCAAATAGGAATCTTTTCAGATGTTTCCAAAAGGTTGCATGATTCCAAGCGTAGTGCCAGAGGTAGAGCATTCGAGTATTGGGTAGTTAAGACAGGAAAGGAGCGTCCCAGACCTCTAGCTCTGTTAGATCTAGGGACAGACAGCAAGCCACCGGAACTAGAGCGGAGTTGCGGGGATTGGGGCGGGGGGGTAGGGGGCATAGATTTTTATTTTGTCCTTTAAGTAGGCAGGAGCGTTGCAGACACATCTGTGAGCTACAGGGAGTGCCTTGAAACAAATTCTTGCTGCCACACATAACCAGTGTAGTCCCCTTCAGGCGTGTGTGATGTGCTCTCTCCTAGGAATATCCTAAACGGTACGGACAGCATCGTTTTGCCGTGTTTGAGGTCTCTTAAAGCAACTGTTACTTGTCCAGTTAGATAGGTATTACAATAGTCTATACGGGCATGATTATTGTCCCAACTAAAACCGCACGGTTTTTATGAGAGAAGAAAGGTTTGACATGCCTTAGCCCTTTTAGGTGGTACTGCACGCTACCAACTATACCATCTACTGTGCATCAGAGCTCAGGGAGGCGGCAATGTGCACACCTAGCATTTTGACTTTGACCGTGATCTTTATCCGATTGTTTCCAACACTCACATGAGGGTAGTGAGGGGGGTAACTTGGCTCTCCCTTGCATAGCGCCAAAGATCATTAGCTCTGACTTTGCTAGATTTAGACACATCCAGTTATGGGGCATCCACCCTTTTCCAAGGTCATAGAGGTTAGGCCGAGTTCAATCAGAATGCAGTTGTAAGAAGATATGTTCACGCTGCCTGTGACTAATGTAATCCTTGGTTAAACACATGTTCATGCTGCCTGTGCCAGGTACGTGGTAGCAAATGCATGCCTGCCTATTCCCAACACTATTTCCCAGTATTGTCATGCTAAAGAAATTGTATGGTGCCTGGTCTGTGCCCAACAAACAATGCCATCATTGCCATTGTACAAACACATTTTCATGCTGCCTGTGCCAAGCATACGCTATGCATGCCTGCGTATTCCCAACTACATTTCCCAGTATTGTCATGCTCAAGTAATTGTATGGTGTCTGGTCTGTGCCCAAAAAACAATGCCATCATTGCCATTGTACAAACACATTTTCATGCTGCCTGTGCAAAGCATACGCTAACAAATGCATGCCTGCGTATTCCCAACTGCATTTCCCAGTATTGTCATGCTCAAGTAATTGTATGGTGTCTGGTCTGTGCCCAACAAACAATGCCATCATTGCCATTGTACAAACACATTTTCATGGTGCCTGTGCCAAGCATACACTAACAAATGCATGCCTGCGTATTCCCAACTGCATTTCCCAGTATTGTCATGCTAAAGAAATTGTATGGTGCCTGGTCTGTGCCCAAAAAACAATGCCATCATTGCCATTGTACAAACACATTTTCATGCTGCCTGTGCAAAGCATACGCTAACAAATGAATGCCTGCGTATTCCCAACTGCATTTCCCAGTATTGTCATGCTCAAGTAATTGTATGGTGTCTGGTCTGTGCCCAACAAACAATGCCATCATTGCCATTGTACAAACACATTTTCATGGTGCCTGTGCCAAGCATACACTAACAAATGCATGCCTGCGTATTCCCAACTGCATTTCCCAGTATTGTCATGCTCAAGTAATTGTATGGTGTCTGGTCTGTGCCCAACAAAAAATGCCATCATTGCCATTGTACAAACACATGTTCATGGTGCCTGTCCGGCAGGGTACACACACACACACACACACATTTATTTCGTACGTACCCCCATTTTAAGGAGTCCATCTGGTTGTTCACCACTGCCAAGGCACACATCTGTTTCCCATTATTGACAAGTGATTTTGGTGTTTAGGCAATGTTCCAATTTAGTAATAATAAGTATGGGAGCACGTGCCTATGCTTGATAGCATTACTTTCTCATTCCGGGATCAGATGTTATACTGCTCCTTGTCACCTCCTCCTTGCCATCTTCTCTGATGTGCAGCCATCATTGACTGGTGTCGGAAAGGGTAATGCTGGATTGGGCCTCATTCTGAGTAGGGCGGTAAGGGTTAACGGTCACCGGTAACGAGACCGGTGTCGTTAAACCCTTACCGTCCTACTACGAGTTCCCTTTGCGGGTCCTTCCTAAATGCCTGCTTTTAGCAGGCGTTAAGGACGGGACCCGCAAAGGGACTTTAGTGCTAATAACGGTACCGTAATCTACGGTACCGTTATTAGCGCCTTCCCCATTCCCATTGAGCCCTATAGGGGCTCAATGGGAATGGGGAAAGGCCCTGGTGAATGGGGAATTACCGGTCCCTCCAACCTTGGAATAGACCGGTAATTACTACTCCATTCACCAGGGCGGAGTCAAAACGATTTTGGAGGCAACCATGCCGCAAATAGCGGCGTGGTTACCTCCAAAGTCGGAATGAGGCTGTCAGTAGGGTTAGGGGCAGACAATGCTCACAAATGGAAAAATCCACTCTACCTTAGAATACTTATTCAGAGAACAAGAGCAGTGCAAACATACCAGCACCCTCCCGGCCATCACTATGGGGGAGAATAGCTGAGGAAGTCTTAAGCATTGGATAGGCGAACAAGTCTAGAATGACTCAATCCTTAGATGCATCAGTGAGACAAGCCAGTGAGTTACTGTGCTCGACTGCCACCGCTGTTCTAGAGCCACCTCACGCCGTAGAACCCACACAGAGTCGGGGGCCAAAAGTTACAAGATTAGAAAGCGAGTCAGAAGCAGGCCCCTGCTCTCCTCCTCTGGGAGGGAATCATCAAAAGCCTACGAGGAAGTGACCAATCACAGGCGGCTGCATGGCCTATGACTAAGAAACAGTCAATAGCCGGCTTACTCCTTGAAGTACACACGCCTGTGCATAATGAGCGAGCCACTGGCATATGTTATATCCGTCGTTCATTCCATTCTATCTACAAGCTGTAGGAAGCATAGCTCAGCGGCAACGAAGAGCAACACAGGTTCGGAACCCGTCAGTGCTTAGAGACTGGTCTCCGGTATTGATTAAACACAAGGCCCTCACATCATTACTGAAATGGCTCAGGTGTACAAGTTCGAATTATCTCGGGAGGATAGCTCAGGGGCAACGTGCTCGCCTTGGAAGCAAGACGACTCGGAGCGCGGGTCCGCGCTCAGAAACCTCTGGGTATTACACGCGTTATAAATAACCAATCACTCCTGTGACTGCGTCTTTGAGGAAGGAGAAATGAAAGGACCAAAGAAAATGAAGTGATTTCAACCTCTGCGTGTTGATGGTATTAACGTGGTCCATTGCGTATGTCCCGGATACATGACCTCAATTCTATACAGATGAAATATGTATGATTGACTAAATAGATAATCACAGCGCATGCGTGCAATCAAGCTCATGTGCCAGCAAGGCAAAGAATTGAGTGTGGAATTCCCACAACCATGGCTGATTGGTCAGTGCTTTGGGCATCCTCACCCTATCAGTTGAACATACCAGTCGGCAGATATATTGTGATAATATGACTGCTTCACCCCATAGCCTACTTATTTCTCTTTTCCTTCTCTATAGTGCCTTGAACTAACTTCAACAGCGTTTTTTTGGCGCTAACCTGTATCCCAATCGTACTTAATGTACCATGGAACTGCTCCCTTTCTCCCCACCACACCACCCAGCTCCTTCTCTCTCTTCCACACTCCTCTTCCATTCCTGCTCTGGAGCAAGTGAGGGGTGTGGAGTGGACCCCAACTGAAGAGCGCTGTCGGCTCCTGCTACACTTTCAGATGAGAGCACAATTGCTGGAAAGATGGATCACGCACCCGCAACAGAAATATGGGATAACAACAACATATTCCTGTTTGTAATATTGTCTACGTTGTTGACTACTTATTCATTTTAAGTACAGCTCAATACAACTTTATTTAAATCGCAATTATTTATTAATGTTGGCGAGAGGGTGCAGTGTCTGATAGTAGCAAGAGGGTGACGTGGGGCGGGGTGCACTCTGGTGCGTCATCCTGGGCGCAAAATTGTCTAGAAAGTGACCTGCACAGCAGGATCGGACTTGCTTATAGGGCAATAGGCCCATGGCCCAACTAAAAACGCAAAATGCTTGTGTAGGCCACTTGTTTGGGCAATGTGGGCCAGTTTGATGAGGTACTTCACTATGTGGCTAGTCGTTTTGACCAGTGTTGCTGAATAAATATTCTTTAAAATGTACAATTTGCATCTCATTTGATCAAACAACTCCCCCTGCGCACTATTCTAACATTGTCACAAAATGAATGAATTCCCATTTGCAAATGTGGGTCACGTTTCGTTGGTGCCCGAGAGGTCTTCATTCACCAGTCGGACCCTGCTGTGCAGGTGGCATCACCTTTCAAACAAGACCCAAGAGGCTTAAAAGTTGCAGTATTTTTCGTAGCAGACCCTTTATTGCCATCGCTCCCTAGCCAGGGCAGATATGAGAGTTCGGAAATCCAACTCAATTCCTAAAAAAGTTAGTTTGCCTGTAGGTCCTTCTGTTTTTTTGCAGCGCTAATGAAGCTTGTAGTATTTCTGGCATGTGATCTTGCAAAGAGAAAAGTTCAATTTAGCCGACAGCAAGTACGAGTTTACACACTTTACTCATCCTACAGCTGGGGCCATTTTCCACCAGTACTTGTCAGCTCCTAATCCCTGAACCATTTACCTCAGCGGGGTCTCAGATGTTATGATAATTATCAGTGTCTCATGCACCCCACCTGTGCTCCCGCCTTTGCTCCTTCAGACTCCGGGGTCTCAGGTACTTTGATAATCATCTGTGTCTCATGCACCCTTCATGTGCTCCCGCCTCTGCTCCTTCAGACTCTGGGTTCTTAAGTATTATGATAATCGTCTGTGTCTCATGCACCCCTCCTGTGCTCCCGCCTTTGCTCCTTCAGACGCTGGGTTCTTAAGTATTATGATAATCGTCTGTGTCTCATGCACCCCTCCTGTGCTCCCGCCTTTGCTCCTTCAGACTTCGGGGTCTCGGCATTATGATAATCGTCTATGTCTCATGCACCCCTCCTGTGCTCCCGCCTTTGCTCCTTCAGACTTCGGGGTCTCGGAATTATGATAAATGTCTATGTCTCATGCACCCCTCCTGTGCTCCCGCCTTTGCTCCTTCAGACTTCGGGGTCTCGGCATTATGATAATCGTCTGTGTCTCATGCACTCCTCCTGGGCTGCCGCCTCTGCTCCTTCAGACTCTGTGGTCTCAGGTATTATGATAATTGTCTATGTCTCATGCACCCCTCCTATGCTCTTGTCTCTGCCCTGTCAGACTCCAGGGTCACAGGTATTACATAATCATGCATGTCTCATGCACCCTTCCTGGGCACCCGCCCCTGCTCCTCCAGACTCCGGGGTCTCAGGTACTATGATAATCATCTGTGTCTCATGCACCCTTCTTGTACACCTGCCTTTGCTCCTTGAGACTCCGGGGTTTCAGGTATTATCATAATCGTCTATGTCTCATGCACCCTTCCTGTGCTCCCGCCTCTGCTCCTTCAGTCTCCGGGGTCTCGGGGATTATAATAATCGTCTATGTCCCATGCATTTCTCCTGTGCTCTGTGATGAATCCCATGATGTCGTCACATCCTCTCTAGATGAGGGACCCTTCCCATGGTGCCAGGGAGGTGAAGCCACTCTCTAATAGTCCCCCTTGGAGTGGTACTCAGCGGGAGGATCCCATGGTGGCGGCCCTTCTGTGGAGGAAGGGAATACTATCAAGAGAGAACACGTTATATCAACTACCACTCTAACCCCAACCCATCCTCCCACACTGTTAAGGCCAAGACACTCCCATCCTCCCACTCCTCTTTGTACTAACAGTTACTTTATGCAGAGTAGACCTCTCCATGAGTATGAGGAAAACCATACTGTGAAGAGGAAGGAACACTTGGAAAGTTATGGCTCTGTAGATACTGGAAAAAATAAGAAGAGAAGAGCGTTGAAGAGCCCTTGGTGGAACCAAAGCAACCATACTAGCTCTCAACCACACTCGAACAGGCAAAAGATAAAAAGAGAGGAAGGACTTATCTCATTGTCTGATCATCCCTGGAGGATACACAAGCTGGTGGGAGCTGCCCTGCGGAGGACAGGGATCGAAGGAGACCGCACGCAGGCCAGACAGCAGACACACCCTAGCGGAGCATGCCGCTGAGACACGAGGACCACAGCAGGTGATATCCGGCAGTGAGCTGGAGAGCGGAAGGAGGATACGCTGTACCTGTGAGGGACCCAGGTCTGTGGATCCACAGCACGACCTGCAGGGGTGAGAGAAGCCTGGAGAAACTGGGAGCCGGAGAGAGAAGCAACCCGCAGAGCTGACGCAAGGCGCATGCCCCTGGGGACCAGAGAATCCATAAAGAGAACTGTGTTAGTGAATTGGGAATTTCTCAAGTAAGCAGGGGACAGATCAAAGACCCTGTTGAGACCCTCAGGGGTGGAGTTGAACAGAATTGTGCAAAAGAGAAATCCCTGGCATGAAACCAGTTGTTGAGAACAATCAATCAGATTGCAAGAATCGTCATCTTCCTTGTATCTGTACTTGGAAGAATCCCAGAGGACTTTATGTGCCAAACAGTGCCTGGCAGATTAGTGAACGGGCCTGAATAAGAGACATTGCAAACTAGAAAGAAGGGTCCGGGACCCATATGTTGAGGCAACTGGGGAATACCATATGAGTAACAGCACCTGGCAGGATAGTGAACCAGGTCTGATTAAGAAACATTAGAAACGTGCAAAAAGGTGCCTGGCACACGAATGCTGAAAGGATTGAAGAGTTGTATATGAGAAACAGTGCCTGTCAGGATAGTGTACCAGGGCTGAGTGAGAGACATAAGAAGCCTGAGAAAGGGGTCTCGGATCCAAATAACTGGAAGAAAAGACCAAGGGAAGAGAGAGATATCCTTTGGCAAGAGCCAAGAGAAGACCAGGGCAAGAGAGAAATATCTCTTGGAAAAAGACAAGAGAAGACCAAATGACCAAGTACATATCCCCTGGCAAAACCACAGACATCATTGGGGATATTGAAAGAGAGCCTAAGAAAGGCTTGGAGAAAGAGATCTTTTCCCCTATCTGTGTTGAACTGTAAAGAGTGGCCTAAGAAGGACTGGTGAAGGGAGACCTCCTCTCCATCTGAGTGGAACCACATTGAAATACTTAGTGACAGCCAGGGGAAGAGGGACATTCCTCCAACAATCACAAACTCACGAACTATGCTGAAAGGCCTAAGGATGGCTAGGGGAGGAGGTATATCCCCTCGACCGCCACAGTCACGAACTGCATAAAAACCATCCAGAATGACGGATCTACCCTTCCAGAATCATGGTGGAACTAGTTATATAGTTTACTTTTCAGAGTGTAAGGGATGGAAATAGCTTTGGGACATAGGACAGTGGACTATTATTCTTTTGACGGACATTCAGATCCCATCCTTAGTTTTGTTTGAGGCAGGGAAACCCCTCTAGTTAAAGGGACAGACATTTTTTTTCCTTTTTATACAACCTTTGTGTCCCGCGTCTACTTTTGCACCCTTACAGCTCCTGCCTCTGCTACTTTAGACTCTAAGGGTCTCAGGAATTATGATCATCGTCTATGTGTCATGCACCCCTACTTACTCCCACCTCGGCTCCTTCAGACTCTGCAGTCTCAGGTATTATGATAATCATGTATGTCTCATGCACCCCTCCTGTGTTCCCACCTCTGCAACTTCATACTCCGGGGTCTCAGATATTCTATAATCATGAATGTCTCATTCACCCCACCTGTGCTCCTGCATCTGTCCCTTCAGTCTCTGGGGTCTCAGGTAAGATAATCATGTATGTGTAGAAGAGCAGGTGGACATGGTATCCCTTGCTCCCGCCCCCTCACCTCTGTCATGCTGAAACAGTAGGAGAAGAGCCCTGTGCGGAACACCAGGTATCATCCCAATACTCCATCGAGTGTATGAGAGACGATATGCACTCAGACAACTGTATCAAATATACCCTCGAACTGAGTGCATGGAAGGATGTATGGACGCACCATTGGACATCATAGAGCTATAAGTGAAATCTGAATAAGAGCATAATGACCTCATAGAGATGAGATACTGAGACCCAATGGAACAATATGAAAATACTCAAAGAATAAAGATGTAACTGAAGTAACAAGAGAAACGTGTAATCATGTGTGAAGACATCATATATGAAAATAAGATAAAGTAACCTGTTGACTAATATGAGTATATACGCAGAAACACAAGGTAGATGAGACATATAGAAGCTTTCTGCAGAGGAAAGCATAACATGACTAGAGCGGCCATGATGAAAAGATGGACATCGGATTCATATGAAAACCAATCCAGCTACCTAAGAGACAGAACAGGGCTGCAGAGTCAGGAGACACTGGCAAAGCAGCTTTGTGTGAGGAATACAAAGGAGAGTATTGGCCTGGGATCAAGGTGTAAAGGAGGTCCCAGACACGACCTGCACCCCTGCCCCTCATTTCGAGCTACCAGGAAGGTACTCGCCAAGGTACGTGACGTATGAGGAGCAAATGAACCAACAGAGAGCCGCACTGGGACTCTGCCCAGTGTATATAAGAAGACCCGTACCTATTGAAGCACCCATAACCAGACAACCCTGGGCAGCACGGTACCCTATCAGGCAGCCATACCAGCCGCTGATACGAAATGAGGAGAACCTACATACGGTCCATAAAGAGACCCCAAGAGCTTTAATGGAAGGCCAGTAGAAATAACATAAGTGCATGATCAGACTCGCAAATGAACTAAAACGGCAATCTAAGATAGCACGCCAGCGCGAGCAGTTATGAAAATAGATGTAATGGACACAGGAGAGAGACGATGCTAAAATGTAAGGAAACGTGTTACAAGACAGGATGACAGTAACCAATCAGTCAAACGCGTGTAAATAGGCTTGGAACGCAAGAAGCTAAGGAAACGATACTGCTTGCTATGCTTAGTAGAATAATAGATGCGGCATGTGCCAACTATATAACTACCTCAAAAGCACATTATACAAGTGTGACTCCATTTTGTAAAAGTGAAATGTTCCCAGGCAGCCGAGGCCTAACGGGCCATGTTTCACAAACCAGCCGGAACAGAGAGGAAGAGCGGAATCGAAACACAACAGAGAGTGGCTCATGCCTGTGAAATCGAGGTCACCCAGAGAAAGGGAGGAGAGCGTCAACTCGCAAGAATCAAACTCCAGAGCATACCAGCTCGCCCGTGAAGGTTAAGATAAGAGAGGCCAAGGCAGGTGGCAGAGCCAAAGCAGAATTAAATACAATAAAAGCTGGAAATTGAAGCAGATTCACAGTGAACAGACACATGACCAGCCAGGCGCGAAGAAGTACCATCGCCTGATGTCATCCAGAACCCGAGGATGCCATAACTTTCCTGATAAGAGACTACAGTTCCGAGGCCATACCCAGCCAACTAACTGACACATAGCCCTAAGATACTGATTGAAGGAAAGGTGGCAGGGTGAAACTTGGGGCACTAGGCACCTGGGTGTCTATTCTACATGCTGCTAATTAAAGTGGAGATTTATGTCTATGGGTGTAACCCACCCAATCACAATGGACCAAGATATCTAGGGTCCTATAGATCGTAGAACCAATGCAACGTCTTAGTTATAGTGACATCTATTACGTGTGATGTAGAGGGCGGGGCGTAAACGCCCACCCGATAAGAGTTATCCAATCTGCATGCTCTATTACCATATACAGATATAGCACCTATACTTAAGTTACCTTTCCTAACCAATTATATTGCATAATGAGTTTCGTAGACTTAGACGTCAATGATGACGAGAATCAACTATAAATGTTACTGTTTGCATGGAGAAGTTGGAAGTTGGAGCGAGACAGGCGATCACAACGATGCTGTTTCCCATTTGTTTCCCTGTGTAATGTACATGTCATTAAACTGACTTCCCTTTGCTAAATTCCTCGTTATTGAGTCGTGTTGGAGTAAGTTAATCCTGCACCCCCGTTCCTCACATGGTGCAGCTATCTTGTCTTACAAGTTCTAGAGGGTGAGCGCTGACCTATGGGGCCGTCAGTGAATTCCTCTCCTCCTGAACAAAGGATGCCCCATCAAGGAATAACTGGAAGGCACAAGGGCAGGGACGTCATTTGGGGGTCGCCAGAGGTCGCAACTGCGACCTCTGGTGATTCCCTTGCGACCTCTGTGATCTTTTTGCGACCTCTGATTAAGCCTTGCTGCATAATTCTTTTTAAAATAATCAGGGGTCGCGAAAAGATTGCAGAGGTCATGGAGCTTGCCTTGCGAGTCAGCCTGCCAGTGCCTTCAACCTCTGATTATTTTAAAAAGAATTACAAGGCAAGTCACTGGCGGGCTGAATCGCGTGCACAGCGACTTGCAGGGCAGGCTCCATGATGCCTGCTTGGGGGCGGGCGCGGCTCCACTAGGTCTGGAGGCTGGCACGCGAGGTCATGGTTGCCTGGCAACCATGAACTTTGTCCGACCTCGCCTCCGCTATGTTTCCTGCATCGCAGAGGTCATGGAGTTTGCCATGCGGGTTGCCGTGCGCGCGAGTCAACCTGCCAGTGCCTTTCGAACTCCGATTATTTTAAAAAGAATTATGAGGCAAGTCACTGGCGGGCTGAATCGCGCGCGCAGCGACTTGCAGGGCAGGCTCCATGATGCCTGCCTGGGGGCGTGCGCGGCTCCACTAGGTCTGGAGGCTGGCACTCGAGGTCATGGTTGCCTGGCAACCATGAACTTTGTCGGGTCTGACCTCGCCTCCGCTATGTTTGTTTCCTGCATTGCCCGGCTTTGATGTCATAGCTAGACACACAGACAGAATACCGGCTGCCGCGCGCACGCAGACCCCCAGCACACCTATTCTCCCTCTCAAACACCCCCCAAAGTATGTGTCCCCACTGCTGGCTGCTGATGGTGCTGCTGCTGGATTCCAGGGCGTGGGGGCGAGGGGATGCCCCGGCTGCACCGGCAGAGATCTGGATGCGCGGAGGAGCAGACTACGCGCCCCGAGGAAGACTACTCGAGCGACCCCTGCAGAAACCCTTCCTGCCACAGAGCCCGGAGGAGCACTGCGACCAATCCTGCTACAGAGTGGCTCCTGGGGAGCCCTGCAACCCAGCCTGCTACAGAGCCCTGGGGGAGCCATGTGGGGTCTACACTCCCAGCTGCGTGTGGGGCTGCGCTGCATCGGCCGGGCCAAGGGGAACTTACCGCTGCAAGCACTGTTGCACGGCAAGGGGGTCTGCCGGAACCACACTGCATCCGAGCAAGGTGAGGGCTGCATGCAGTGCGCACTGTTGGTGAACATTATTCTCTGCCTTGTGCTTTACCCTTCGTTTAGGAAGCAAGGCAGCAGGGGGAGAATGTGTAGGAATTCTAAAAGTGCTGGGCAGCTTCGCAGTATTTCCTCAGGCACCTTCTCTCCCCAATCCTGTAATTTGTCACTCCTGACAGGCACAAATATCGCTTTCACATCTGCAGGCTTGAGTGTATAGCAAAGACGTCCCTCTGCTTCTGTCCAGGTGGCAATAGGATTTTAGTGGTTTCCATTTAGCAAGAGTCAAAGGCGCTGTTTTTGTCCCTGGATCTTTGATATGCACATGTTTTGTTTCAAAGTTACTGCAAAGTTACTGCAAGTGCAAGTGCTTTTCACTTCCACGTGCCTTTTGTCTTGTCTTCTGTGGAGCCAGGAAACGGTGTCCTGCAGGCAGGAGGCATGAGGCACAAGCAGTGCTTAAGTGCTATATATTAAAGCATCATTATCGTTTGGCCTTGGACATCTGCTTGCAATCACTGTGATTTGGTAATATGGGCCAATACGCACTGATATTAACGATACATATGGTGATCCATTCTTGTATGAAATGTACATCAATTTACAGGGTTATTGTGACCATATTGTTCGTAGTGTACTTAGAAACAATGCTATGTGAGGCCACTTCCTGTGATGGCACGTGGGGGCGTGGTCAAATGGCATCACTTCATGTGATGTCACGTGGGGCGTGGTCAAATGACATCACTTCCTGTAATGTCACTCTTGGGGGCGTGACATTGTGATGTCACTTCCGCGACCCCTGGCATTTTGGTGAAATGACGTCCCTGCACAAGGGGAGTCAAAAGAATAAGCCATGTAGGTAAGACATATTTCTCTTAGATTAAGCGAAGAAACATCTGCAAGAGCCAAACATTAAAGATGCATAAAACCCATGAAAGATGGAGTGAGCAAGTCTCCAAAGCCAAGGAGTGTAATGACACCTAGCACAATTGAATGAAATAGCAGTAAACGGAAGGTTGAGATAGACAAATGTGTTGTCTCCTCACACGTGATTCAGAAGTTGAAAACAAGGGCTATTCATTAAGCCCAAATAAAGATAATAGTGTGCCTACACTACCTTGAATGTCCCAGAACCAAGAGCAGGCTTCGAGGTCAACTACAAGGGAGAAGCCTTAGCTTCGGGCCTGACTGATGAGAGACAATGGACTAATTAGGAAAGTGGGAAGTAGTCTGACGTTGTTTGCAGGATCTGAGATTCGTTTTGCCTATGTGCTGCTAACGACCTGAAAGTTCAAGGTCAGGAAAGCATGCCAACCAATCAGATGGTCTAAGTAGCAACATGCTATACAATGTTACAAAGAACAACCCGCTGCCATTTCTTCCGCTATAATCAGTATTATACATATTTAGATGTAGTTTGAGTCGCGCCCACCAGATAAGAGGCAGCCAATTAAGTTATTAACACTTATGTATACTATAGGTACATATGTTCCCCTAACCAATCCCTCCCTTCAATAGGTTTTAGTCTGCCACATAGGATGACATCATAGATGACACACATCGAGGTATAAAACATTTGAATAATAACATTTGGGTCTGAGTGTGTGAATTACTGCCTGTTGTTCGCCAGATTGCCCTACTTTATTTTATGCTGATAATAAAGTAGTACTTTGCCATATTCTTTGAGTCTGTCTGGTTATTTGGGTCTGAGAACATTAATGGCAATTCCATCTAGCACATGAGATGCTTCAAGGTGCAGGAGCACATATATCTCATGGACCCCTCATGTGCTCCCGCCTCTGCTCCTTGCGACTTCGGAGTCTCAGGTATTATGATAATCGTCTATGTGTCATGCACCTTCCCTGTGCACGTGCCTTTTCTCCTTGAGACTCCGAGGTCTCTGCATTATGATAAATGTCTACGTCTCATGCACCCCTCCTGTGCTCCCGCCTTTGCTCCTTCAGACTCCGTGCTCTCTGCATTACGATAATCATCTGTGTCTCATGCACCCTTCCTGTTCTCCCCCGCCTCTGCTCCTTCAGACTCTGGGGTCTCAGCATTATGATAAACGTCTACGTCTCATGCACCCCTCCTGTGCTGCCACCTTTGCTCCTTCAGACTCCAGGGTCTCGGCATTATGATAATCGTCTATGTCTCATACTCCCCTCCTGTGCTCCCGCCTTTGCTCCTTCAGACTCCGGGCTCTCAGGTACTATGATAATCATCTGTGTCCTATGCACCCTTCCTGTGCACGTGCCTTTTCTCCTTAAGACTCTGAGGTCTCAGCATTATGATAAACGTCTTTGTCTCATGCACCCCTCCTGTGCTCCCGCCTTTGCTCCTTCGGACCCCATGCTCTCTGCATTACGATAATCATCTGTGTCTCATGCACCCTTCCAGTTCTCCCGCCTCTGCTCCTTCAGACTCTGGGGTCTCAGCATTATGATAATCGTCTATGTTTCATGCACTCCTCATGTGCTCCCGCCTTTGATCATTCAGACTCCGGGGTCTCAGCTTTATGATAATTGTCTATGTCTCATGCAACCCTTCAGTGCTCCCGCCTCTGCTCCTTCAGACTCTGCGGTCTCAGCATTATGATAATCATTTGTGTCTCATGCCACCCTACCGGTCTCCCGCCTTTGCTCTTTCAGACTCCGGGGTCTCAGCATCATGATAATCGTCTATGTCTCATACACCCCTCCAGGGCACCTGGCTCCGCTCCTTCAGACTCCGGGGTCTCAGCATTATGATAATCGTCTTTGTCTCATGCACCCCTCCTGTGCTCCCACCTTTTCTCCTTCAGACTCCGGGGTCTCCGCATTATGATAATCGTCTAAGTCTCATGCACCCCTCCTGTGCTCCTGCCTTTGATCATTCAGACTCCGGGGCCTCTGCATTATGATAATTGTCTATGTCTCATGCCCCCCTCCTGTCCTCCTGCCTCTGCTCTTTCAAACTCTGGGGTCTCAGGTACTATGACAATCATCTGTGTCTCATGCACCCTTCCTGATCACCTGCCTTTTCTCCTTGAGACTCTGTGGGCTCAGGTATTATGATAATCATCTATGCATCATGCACCCCGCCTGTGTTCATGCCTCTGCTGCTTTAGGCTCCGGGGTCTCATGCACCCTTCCTGTGCACCCAACTTTCCTCCTTCAGACTCCGGTTCTCGGTACTATGATAATCATCTGTGTCTCATGCACACTTCCTGTGCACCTGCCTTTTCTCCTTGAGACTCCGTGGTCTCAGGTATTATGATAATCGTCTATGTCTCATGCACCACTACTGTGCTCCCGCCTCTGCTCCTTCAGACTCCGGGGTCTTGTCATTATGATGATCATCTATGTCGCATGCCCCCTCCTGTGCTCCCACCTTTGCTCCTTCAGACTCCAGGGTCTCGGCATTATGATAATTGTTTATGTCTCATGCACCCCTCCTATGCTCCCGCCTTTGCTCCTTCAGACTCCGGGGTCTCTGCATTATGATAATCATCTGCGTCTCATGCACCCTACCTGTGCTCCCAACTTTGCTCCTTCAGACCCTGGGGTATCAGTATTATGATAATTGTCTATGTCTCATGCACCCTTCCTGTGCTCTAACCTTTGCTCCTTCAGACTCTGGGATGTCCGCATTATGATAATCGTCTATGTCTCATGCACTCCTCCTGTGCACCTGCCTTTGCTCCATGAGACTCTGGGGTATCAGATATTATGATAATTGTCTATGTCTCATGCACCCCTCCTGTGCTCCCGTCTCTGCTCCTTCAGACTCTGGGGTCTCAGCATTATGATAATCCTCTATGTCTCATGCACCCTTTCTGTGCTCCCACCTTTGCTCCTTCAGACTCTGGGTTCTCCGCATTATTATAATCGTCTATGTCTGATGCACCCCTCCTGTGCTCCGTCATTTGCTCCTTCACACTCAGTGGTCTCAGGGATTAGATAATCATGCATGTCTCATGCACCCCTTCTGTGCTCCCACCTTTGATCCTTCAGACTCTGGGGTCTCCGCATTATGATAATTGTCTACCCCTCATGCACCCCTCCTGTGTTCCAGCCTTTGCTACTTCAGACTCCGGGATATCAGGTATTATGATAATCGTCTATGTCTCATGCACCCCTCCTGTGCTCCCTCTTCTGCTCCTTCAGACTCTGTGGTCTCAAGTATTATGTTAATCATCTACGTCTCAAGCACCCCTCCTGTGCTCCCGCCTTTGCTCCTTCAGTCTCCACGGTCTCAGGTATTATGATAATCATCTATGTCTCTTGCACCCCTCCTGTGCTCCCGCCTTTGCTCCTTCAGTCTCCAGGGTCTCAGGTATTATGGTAATCATCTATGTCTCATGCACCCCTCCTAGGCACCCACCTCTGCTCCTTCGGACTCCGGGGACTCAGGTATTATGATATTTGTCTATGCCTCACGCACGCCTCCTGTGCTTTCGCCTTTGCTCCTTCAGAGTCTGGGGTCTCAGCTATTATGACAATCATCAGTGTTTCATGCACCCCTCCTGTGTTCCTGCCTCTGCTCCTTCTGAGTCTCAAGGTCTCATGTACTCTGATAAACGTCTTTTTCAGTGTGAAAGATGGATCATGGTGTGCTAGGCAGCAGTGCGCAGTGAGTGGCACTCATTTTAGGATCATTTTGATTCGCGGAATACGCTCCAAATGAATTCAACGCACCATTACCTTGTAAGAGAGCTGCCCTTTCCTCTGCCCCCTTTCTACGATCCTTCCTTGGCAATGGGGCTTGAAATTAAGAACAAGTATTTTCACCTCACAACTAACTAAACTTTCTGTTTACTTGCTTGAAACTTTTAAATACCTGCTTAAATTCTCTTACCTTATTTGTAACATCCATTGATGAGCTGAGCCACTGGAAAGTCAAGATAGACAAGCAGTGGAAATGCCAACAGTATGGGTTTTTGTGTGGGCATGAGAAAGGCACTTACCAGCCACTACCGTAGTGATATTAACTGGTAATTGGTGCGAGTACCTGGGCTTCTAATAGCACTGCCTGCAAATGCCTAATAGCTATACACTTGCCAAAACTGTTGACTTTGCCAATGCTTGCTTTTAACAGGACTTTAATGAAGGGCACGCTGAGTGCTTATAAATCTAGTGGCTGAAGATAGATCTGGTTAAGAAAATTGTATTGCTCCAGTAGTGCGTTTATAACTCCAATTAAGTTATTAACTCTCTGAAGACTGCTTTGACAAAACACTGGCAGGAAATTCACACAAAATGTTTTATGGTAAGCTCAAAGAGTTCCCAGGAGGAGGGGTTTTAGGCAGGGAAAGAAAATTGATTGGGAATGGCCATATGGATTAGCATGGCCATGGGCAGTCAAAGGGTGGGAAAATAACCAAACAACACATGCAAGCTTTGTGCCCCTCCTAATATGCCATTTCCCCCCATTTGTACTGTAATGCAATAGTTTTGGCTTATAAGTGGTGCTAAAGCACCACTTAATATCCAAAACTAAAAAAGAAATAGCCCCTGTCCTTTGCATACCAGTGCCAGCTCTTTTCTAGTGATTCATAAGAGCCTCACTTCTGTGCTGCTCTTAGTAGTCATGGACAAAGAAAGACAGTAGTCAGCATTTTAGGGTGGCAGGGGTTTCTGCCCCCCCCCCAACTTTCATAGCACACCATTTTGTCCCAATTCATTTGGCTGGGCCACCTTTTCTTCAGATGTCATGTCCCTCCCAACATTTTCAGCAAAGTTACTCCACTGGTCGTCAGTAAGAGCAGGATGAATAATGGATGGTGGAGAGGGGCTGAGCAGAAGCTATTGATAATTGAAAGTTAGAGGTCGGTGTAATGCAGGTTCCATTGCTTCGTGGTGCTATCTGTCAGGGGTAGCTGGAGGTGGGGTGGAGGGTGTTCCAACCACCTGAGTTTCGTTGAGCGCATACTGCTCTCTGTGCCCCTTTGTCCCTTAGTGCCCTGCCTGATTTTCTTTGCGCTACCATGCTTTTGCCTGCCCCATTGGGTGGACACGGACCCATTTTACAGTGCATGCGCTTCTGGTCTGTGGCATTGATATATCACAGGGCCTGCGGTACCGGCCCTGTACGACTCCTCATGAAACTTGGCAAAAGAAGTATATCGCCCTGTCATATCGAACCTGCAAAGTTGGGTGTGGTTTCATCAAGGGGGGAGGGCAAAGTTATAGAGGGGGTCCCAAAATGTGTGTTTTTTCCATAGATGCAATGGAAAAAAATGTGCTCACATCTACAGCCCAAACCGTTTGACAGATTTTCACCACATTTACGGCAGGAGTGGCGGCTTGGTCCCAAAATCGTGCTTTTGTAAATTTGGTGTAAATCCGTCCAGTAAAAAGTAGGTCAAAAACAATTAGTGATATCTGGGTTCGGTCTGCGGCTGCCGATTGGCCAATAAAAAACATGAGGTGCGTTAGATTTTTGGAAACGCCTGCCATGTTGGGTTCATGGACAGCTGCCAGTGTCCGCAGACAGCACTGTAAAAACACATAAAAAAACACAACATTGCACTTGTCAAACTAATGAAACATTCTCTGGGGAGGTCAGGGGTGATGAGGATGGGATGGGATACGGCCTTAAAAAGACTGCCATTTTTCTTCCCCGATGTCTGTGAACAGTTCGCGACAGTCCTTTAATGTTCACAAGCATCTCAGATGTTCGCAGGCATCCATACATATTTCTGCATTACAGGGCTGGTAAAAAGCAGTTTTTGGATGGCTTATAACTTTGACGCCACTCAATGAAACTGCATGACTTTCAGGAATGTCATGCTAGACCTGATTCTGAATGGTTTTGAAAAGTGTGGTGCTGTTTCATCAAGAGGGAACAAAATTGGCGGGGGTCCCAACATATTGTGAAGGCTTATAAATGTAGTGCCATTTGATGAATCTGTACACAAGTTTGCAAAAACATTTTAGATCTAGATATATAAATGTTTTTGCAAAGTTTGGTGGGATTTTGTCAAGAGGGAACTAAATTAGAGGGTGGGGTCTCAACATTTTTACATGGCTTATAACTTTGTTGTTGTTTGACAACTGTGAACAAAGGTTTCCAGAAACATTAGAGACCCAACCTTGAATGTTTGTGCAAAGTCTGAATGCATTTTGTGAAGTGGGGGCTGAGTTATATGATTATTGTATGTACTTACATTTTGACACTTTAGAAAAAATAAAACATGGGCGGATTTGCAGCAAACTTGTGTAAGGAGAATTGGCAAGGACCTGAAAGCATGGTTTTGCAAATGTGTCAGTTTTTGATTTTTTGACAAGTGTCATAATGGAGGTTAAAAAAATAGTGATATATCTTTGGTGACCTGTGGCCATGGGCAGTAGCCAGATTGTCCGGGTCATGGCATAAGTTCATGACCCGGACAATCTGCCTTCTGGTCATAACTCGAGGGATGACCAATGTGGATAAAGTGGCCATGTCCACCAGGGACTGGCTATGTGGTAATGTTTTTCAAAATTGGAATAGGTTTGAAAGGGAAAAAAATAGGTGCTTGTGGTAATATGGTCATAGGGTTCTCTCTTTGGCTTCTGCAGGCCGCCATGGAAAGGGAAGAGGGGCTCTGTACAGTCCCTGCCTTCCCTTTCCATGGTGGCCATCTTGGAAAATGATTTTCCTCCTACAGTGGGACGCCGCGCATGTCCCGGTGTAGGAAGACATTTTGTTCTCTTTTTTTAGCACCCCGGGTTACCGTTTTGGCAACTCGAGGTGGTAATGGCCTTCATCCCCCATTGCAGGGTCTGGAATGGCAGATAATTGTCCAGAGCCCTTGCTATGTGCCCTCACTTCTCTTGGGCCGATAACTTGGGCTCTCGGGCTGTTATCTCCCATTCCCGTCCCTAGAATGGGGGATGAACGTCACATCATTTCCATTAGCATAACACAAAATGCTAATGGAAATGTTGGAAAATCTTATTGAGTCTATGTACTTTACTGAGAAATGTATAGTAGATGAAGTTTATAAGATTGTTATTTTAGTTATATGTTTTAACTGTGAAAGGTGGTTCCTAAAGGAACTTCTTTTGTTGTTTTTTTTTTAAAAAAAAGATTTTTTCAGGAGAGGTTAGAACGTAAGGTGGGGCAGGAAATGAGGGAAGAGGCACCAAGCACTAATATGGAGGGGCAGGTGTGCAGGGGGAGATGTTGCACATGTGTTACATCTAAGGTAGGGGGCAGTGTTTCTCATGCTCCTTGATTACAGCTTCAAAAGCACTTTGAAATTGCCCCCCCCCCCCGCAAGAACCTTGTGTTGCAGTATATACAGAGGACTGTTGTCTTCGAAAGATATGGATCAACAGCCTCTTGTATTGCTTGCAAGGTAGCTGGTGGGATTTTGTGTCCCACAGAAGTAGGCTGTGCGGTTATAGTATTGGTTGAGGAAGATGAGGTGGAGGAAGATAGCCTACTACTTGCTAAGAAAGGAACAGCCTCTCGGAGAGCAACCTCTCGGAGAGCATAGCGATGGTTGGATTGTGTGTGTTGGCACATGGAGGTAGTGCCGTGGGAGCACTGTCCAGTTCGTTTGCGACTGAGTGCAGCACTCAGTTCATTTCACTTTGGTAGCTTTAGCCTTTGGTTCATCCCCAACAGTGGTAAATAACTGCAACACCCATGATTCTCTCTTGGTGCTAGAGGTAGGTAGTTCCTCTATCTCATCTTCTTGGTGCTCTTCATTGTCTTTGGAAGTGCTGCGCTTTTTTTGTTGTGTAGGTCCTCCAGCTGGTGGTGGTGGTCGTGGCTCTTGCGGAGGAGGGTTGGCAATAGCAAAGTGGGGACGCGTTCGCGAAAACAGCAGCATGCCACGCACGCGTTTGTAGCCACGTGACACGGTCTGAAACGTCCACAATGACTTCAGGCTTTCACGGACGTCGACGAACACAAAAACAGTGGAAAACATGCAAAAAGTGTATAGAAGTGTGAAAAATTATGGTAGAAAGTGGGACATGTGAGAGTTTTAAGGTGAAACTTTGTAATTTGGACAAAAATGTTGCTATATTGGCATAAGTATGATACTAGTAAGTTGTAGGAAATTAGCATGCACTGGTAAAAACCATGAAATTCACTGAATAAACTTTGTTAAGGGGACGTTAGGTTAAGTTGCACAAATGAAAACCTATGAAATTCAATGAAAAAAACTTTGTTGAAGGGACATTATGGTTACAAGTAAAACCAATTGTTATGGTAAGCTAACAACCATGGTAAGCTACTCAACCATAACTCCCGCCACCACCGTGCACTGCTAGGAGTAACACCCAGGACATCAAAGATAACATCACACTTGCATAAGGATCAGTTATGCTAGCATCGGGCTCGGGCTGGGCCATAAAATTGTCTCGGGCACCAATGAAAATGTGGCCCACAGTTGCAAGTGGCAATGCATTTCTTTTGTGACACTGTTTAGTACCCAAGGGGGAGTTTTTTCATACAATGTGATGCAAATTGTGCAGTTTAAAGAACATTTATTCAGCAACACCGGTCAAATCTACTATCTGCATAGTGAAGTAACTCTTCAAACTGGCCCACAATGGCCTACAAATTTGCCCACTTTGACCAAAAAAACTGGCCCACGCCAGCATTTTGTGTTGTTGGTTCGGCCGTGGGACTATTGCCATTTAGATCAGTCCGAGCCGGGTTACCATCGCCTCCTCTTCCTCCTTTACTGTGCTTGCTATGACGGGGTCCTGGTCCAATAAGCTTCAGGTCTAGGAAGTCCTGCATGGCTACGAATTCTTTTTCTAGATATTGGGCATCCCCTTACCTTTGAACAAAGCCCCTCAGAGGCTCTACCAGGACAACCCCTTAACAATATGTCTCTCTGGCGACTCTCCAAAGGTGACAGATGTATGCTTTCCATGGGTGAACACGGAAGCCTAGTGTGGCGGCCATAAAGGGGTAGTCCCGGTTACTGTTGTCAATATACCAACAGCCATTGCACTCACACTCAAATAAAGATAGCGCCAAGATTGACCGTTTTCTCTCGAAGCCCCGGCCTACTGCCACCTTATCCACTCCTCCCCAGCCCTCTCCCCAGCTGATAAATTGGAACATTTCAACGTCCGTTCTTATAAGTGAATCAGTCACGTTTTCCCCTCTGTACAAGAGTTAGGATTTTTGTAACGAAATTCTGAACTCACTTATTCAGAGACTTCCTCTGCGTTGGATTCCTGCACCTTGACCTTTTGAACTGTGTAGCTAAAAGCAGTAGTTAGGAATTCTTTAAAGTCTACTTTCATGGTTTAGACTGTACTTTCACCACGGCTCAGAAGAAACAGCTTTCCTGGCTGGTCACTTCCTCAGCTTGTTCCTGCAATTGACCAGAAAAGCTAATATAGCATGTTGGCTAAGGCCTTTGCTGTTTGCTTTCCTGTTCCCAACGTCTAGATATACATTGGGCCTCATTACGACTTTGGAAGTAGGGTCCGGGTTCTCTGAATGGGGAAATACCGGGCCATTCTGACTTTGGAAGACCCGGTATTTCCTCCTTCAGAGAACCCGGGCCCGGTCCTTCCCCATTCCCATTCGAGCCCCCATAGGGCTCAATGGGAATGGGGAGGGAGCTAACAACAGGCCTGTTAATAAAGGGCCCGTTGTTAGCTCCCTGGTCCCCTAGCAGGACCCGCTCTGGACGTCTGGTAAAACCACAGGGAACCTCGTAATAGGGCGGAATGTGTTTAACGGCGCCGGCACCATTACCGACTCCGTTAAACCCATTCCACCCTTTTCGTAATGAGTCCCATTGCATTTACAGAACTTTGCCGACTCACGTGGGCAGCAAACATTCTAGTGCACACGTAGGCCACGCACATTCTAGTGTGCACGTGGGGCGCATGCATTCTAGTATGCACGTTCTAGTTCGCACGTGGGCCGCACATATTCTAATGCACATGTGGGCCACGTACATTCTAGTGCGCACGTGGGCCACGTGCATTCTAGTATGCACATTCTAGTCCGCACGTGGGCCGCATACATTCTAGTGCGCACTTGGGCCGCGCACATTTTAGTGCGCACGTGTGGCGCACGCATTCTAGTACACAGGTTCTAGTCCGCACGTAGGCCGCACACATTATAGTGCGAACGTGGGCCGTACACATTCTAGTGCACACATGGGCCGCACACATTCTAGTGTGTGTACACCTTATGGATATTTTGCAGTTTGTTACAGCCATCTTAAACTCATTTATTTGAGTTGATGACAATAAGGGCCGGCAAAGAATTAAATTGTTGTCGTTTTTGCTGAAATAAATCTCAAATGGAAACCTCAGAACACTGCAACTTATATTGTCCGGTTCTAGCTTGTCAAAGATCGATCCATTTAAAAAAATGTGACTTGTCCACATTTTTCTTCATGCCTATGAATGATATTTGGTCAAAGCATAAATAACTCTCCGAACTTGGCTATGCGTGTGGCGATCATTTGCTTTCTTGACACCATTTTTCCTAAGTTCAATTATCCTAATTCCGTGTAATTTGGTGTTTATTCATATCTCTCGTATTTCATTTTTGCATAATTGTTCTAAATATGTGTTAAATTTTATGTTGAAAAAATGTATCAAATGTTTTACTTGTGTATATTGTTTGTATTCTGCTTGTATATTTGAAAGGATAATTGTATTACCCATATCAAATAAAAAAATTAAAAAAATAAAAAAATAAGGGCCGGCATCATATCAACAGTCCCAAATTAACTAAATTGGATTAAGCCGTCACATTTGTTTAATCTGTTTCCTATTGTGTTTCTATTCTGTATTTCATAGATGGTAACCGGTACACAGAAAGGGTTACCTGGTACTGGAATGGTATCGTTCAGGTATTGTTATGGGGTATCATGCCACATGTAGTAGCCCACCAGCAAGCGAGGAGGAGGTTGTGCGATGCAGAGCGGGAATAAATAGAAGCCAATGGGGTAGGCGAAAGGCGAAATGACAATTACTGCTATTTGGTAACTGACTTGACCTCAGAGAACAAGATGGTAGCAGAAGAGTTATGCATATGTAAGCCTTTTCTGTATTGTTACAATGATGTCAACCTAGGACATTCTTTTTTCTATAGTGCAGGCATTTGCTTCTCATGCTATGAATGTGACAGTGTTTAAAGGTGAGATGTCAGTGTAACCGCAGTCATTTTGACAGGAAATGGTTAGTGAGATTGATAGGTCGGGGTAAACTTATGCTTCTGTTAATGAGTTTTTAGGTATAATAACTTTTTTAATCATCTATGTCTGCCGTTCAGGTAACTTCACAATTCCCCAACTGCATGAAGGGTGTGGCCATTCATGTAGACCAATAGCAGAAAGTATTGCAATCTCCTTTTTCTTGACGTCGGAAGCGGTTGCTCTGTTACACAAAGTGGTGTGGCTTGACGTACCTGGGTCCCTTTCTCTAGTCTTTTGCCCGCTGCCCGAGAGCAGCTAGTGATGCGGCAGGCTAGGTGGTGAAAGGACTGCCCTTCCTTCATGTATTCATATATGTACGCCATGCACTCTGGTGGTGTGAGGTGTCCCAATGTCTAGAGAGAGGTAACTTGGTGATCCCAGCCCATATACCAGGCATCGGCACTGCACGGTGATGTTAGGGGCGGCCCCCTGGTTTGTTTGAGCAGTATACTGCTCTGTTGGGTGTTTGTTTGTACTTGAGTGTGCACCTCGGTGCTTGTGTTTGGTGTGCTTGACTCCCCCTCCCCCTGTGTATGCCTGGGCATCTCTGGTGAAGCCAATAGTACAGGGCGCATGGAGTTTTGGAGTGGAGCGGAGCTTGCTGCTGGGAACATCGGAGCGCCCCCTCCCTTGAATACGCTGTTTGACTAACCGCATGGACCTTGCAGTAAAGGGCACGTAAAGGGTGCAGAGTCTGGGGAGAGCGGTGAGGTGGT
Source organism: Ambystoma mexicanum (assembly GCF_040938575.1). Taxonomy (NCBI): domain Eukaryota; kingdom Metazoa; phylum Chordata; class Amphibia; order Caudata; family Ambystomatidae; genus Ambystoma; species Ambystoma mexicanum. The sequence continues at coordinate 89,872,961 of NC_090932.1, read as the reverse complement.
GTCCGAGGTTACGTCTCCAGCAGCATGCCGCTTGGATCATCTAGCCAGCTATCTATTCCCCACGCTGTACGTGCTAGGCTAGTTCTACCTTAAGTACTGTACGATGCAGCGTAAAGTCTTACCTTAAACTGCCACGTTAGTTTCTAACAATTTTTGTGGTCTATATATCAGTGGCACCAGGGTTATCTGACCTATGACCCTGGTGTTGGAGGGGCGGGGACGGACTTGAGAAAACTTCCCGAGTCATTCGGTCATTCACTAGCACAGGTGGATGTGTGGTTAATTGGTGCTTCTTACTGGTGGACACTTTAAATGTCGATGTCTATGTATTTCTAAAGCGCCAAAGCCCTTAGGCTTCCAGGCGCTGTCAAGGGCCAGCTGTCTGAGATGTGTAGGCGTAAGTAGCTATCTGACATGTCTCCGACTCCGGCAAAAAAAAAGGTCAACCACCAGCATGAAGCCGATAATGGAAGCAAATGCCCTGATCTAGAGATTGAATCTTTTGCTCAAAGGAGTTCAAACTGGAATCACCGTAGAGGCAGATCCACTTTAAATTTAGCCCAAACGAAATCCTGCCATTATCTACCAACCGGCTTCCTCTGACACTATTGGATTAGATCCCATTGTCCCATCGATAACTGAGGCTGTTGATAGCTCACCCAGTCCATAGAATGAAGGAATTCCTGGCCCCAGATCTGACTGAAAGCCCACGCGGCATGGAGCAGGAGGCGGGCCGCAAATGTGAAGTAAAGCTATCCAAGTGGCAGAGACTGACTGCAGTTTACTTCATCATCACTAAGATGGACAAGACAATACCATGGGGAGAAGATCAACATCCAGCTTGAACGCGAACAAGGTTATTGCACAGGGTCATGCACACGTATCCCCCCAAAAGTTATTACCTGCTCAATTCCTGGAGTCTGGAGCCACCATAGCCCACCTGGCCTAACCGGTAGGACTGGTTGCCATAACTGTGATGGAAAAGAACTGAGGTTGTAGCTGAAAAGGGATGTTGATGATACTAAAGATCTCTTATCAAATGTAACTGGGCTGCATAAATTTTAAAGTTTGGCCAACATTGGGGCCTCAAGGCATGTTAACCTAATAAGCACTCCTAGCAATGTTCCATTGCCCCTTACTAACTGATCTGGGGTAACACAATGTAGTTCTCCCCAATCGAACCAGCAGCTTTGTATGAAATCCCAGGAATTCAACCACCTGGGATCAGGAAGATCTCCCACCACCGCTTATCCTACTGAAGCAAAAGGGAATTGTAAAGATGAACCTTTTGAAAAAATAAAATAGAAACCACCATACTATGTAGTGGCAAACAGGAACAAGTCTGCACAGAAATGCTCTGTTTTCAAGACCGGCGGAGTGCCAGAATTACTAGATTGAGCGATTGAATAAATAATGAATAAATGCATCCAAAGGATCTTCCATAAGAGAGGCTGCCTGGCTATCATTCGTTCAGATATATTGCAAGCTAAGCTACTTCGGACCCAAATAATTTGATATGGGATCCATGGAACCTTACAGAATGCTGTCCAGGCCGATGGTTGGTTAGGTATTGAATTTCGCTCTATTCCACCAAAGGATTGTAATGTGGAACTCTGCCAGTATTTACCTGCTGTACAGCATCAGCCACAGTGCATGGCCACGGCTGGACTATGTAGATCTCACAGAAAGCACCTCTCCACGTGTCAGTGCTCTAATCTGTAGGGAGGAAGCAGACAAATGGGTGCCGGCTACAGCCTGAGAATACGCCCCCCTTTTAAAGCCTCTGAAAACCCATAACTGTTGTCGCAACTTGGGGGGCTATCCTTTTATCAGTTCCATGTGCTATCCTGGAGCATCTGTGGGCCCGAGAGCAAGTTAGCTGAGGAGGACTGGCATGACTTTATAAATGAGAGACATATCATTTGCCTCCAGGTGACCTGGACTAGCGATCCGATCCAGAAACCTGGTTACCAAACTCTTTCCAATCCTGCCATTATAACTGGAAAGGGTCAACCAACAACGGAGTCTATTGTTATGGGTTTGTGTAAAACCTTGGATATTGATTGCCCAGATTTATTGGGTCTTTCTATCCAATATTGTGGTGGTCAAAGAACTGGAAACAGCTATTGAGCTTTTGGATCATCAGTTTAGGAAAGCACCCAAAGGTTTTATGGTAATTGCAGAGGATCTAAACTGCCAGTTTGAGACGGATATTTTTCTGCCTGATGATGCACCTCTGGAAGGCGAAACCTGGGCTACCCTGACGCACAGGTCTCCGCTCCACCTCGCAGGTATCCTTTAGCAAGGGCTGTTGCGGCAGCTCTTTTTTCCTATGGTTTAAGAGCTTGTCAATTTAAAGAGGACATTCCAGCTTGGATTCCATTCTGAAATCCAACTACAAGCAGCCACATTATGTAATCGTTAACTTGGGGCCACCGAGATTGGTCTCCTCTTTCAAAGTAATTCCACGGCTACAAAGCGACCGTGACCCCCTTAGTCTTCGAGTTGGATATAATGTATGAAAAAGGAGCTGCCAAGTGTAACACAAAATTCTTATTTGTACACCTCAAACAATTCGGAGAGCCATAAAACAGGATTCGATAAACAACCCAAAGGTGCTCGCTGAATTCAATTTCAAGCTATTGACGATATTGCACAAATAGGCAAAAGCAAAGCTTTTACTCACCCATTAGATTTCTATCAGAAACTGGTTGAACCATCTTGGCCTTAAAAACTCTAAATCCATAACCTAAAATAAAGGATGGTTTTATCAAGACTGCCAAATTTAAGTATACAGAGGGAGGAGATCCGGCGACTGTGGCAGCAAAAAACATGAATTGGAAAGAAAAAAACAGAATTCCAACTTTCCTTTCTGGAAGCATTATGCTTAGCAGCTCGTAATAAGAAAGCGAGAGACTTCCAGTATATTGCGACTAAAGTATCCCAGCAAGGGCCTCAGACACTTGGGAATTGCATCATTGAAATAACATGGTCCGACCATTTCCAAAAGCTGTCTTTGGAGAACAACCCGGCTGAGAATCTCATTGTCCCTCAAAATGTTGAAGAGCCTTGTTGACGAGCAGACAGGGTGACCCCCGGCAGATAAACCACTGATTTTCCCCATAAGGAATTATTAGAGGCTCTGAAGTCGCAACATGGCAGGACTCATTCCCACTCCCAGTGGACCTTTTCAAGAATGATCCAGATGCTTGGGATCTATTTTTAACAGTATTTCTGAATGAAATTCGAGTCACAAGGTCAGTTCCAAAGAGCTGGCACGGTGCTCCAATTGTTCCAATTTTTAGAAAAGGAGATAGGGAGCTGCCCTCAAGTGGTTGACCCATCTCCCTTGGCAAAAGTATATTCTAACTTAATTTTAACAAGACTCGAAGAATGGGTCGGGCCGAGAGGAAACATATCCTGCCAGAAGCCCAAGCGGGTTTTAGAAGAGGCGCCTCCACAATCGATCAGGTTTTTTAGACATTGTATGGTTCTAGAAAGACTTGCAATGTAAGATCAACAGCCAATGTATTTATCATTGATTGACCTCCAAACAGCCTTTGACACTATTCCTCGTTCCAAATTATAGAATGTTATCGAGCAGCTGCAGATACTGGTGAGCTTGTTGAGTGCTATACGATCCATTTATCGTCTACATTTTGCGATAGTTTGCTGGGGCTCTAGAGGTGGTTGCACCAACGGGACTAATATAACCAGGTGTATAAGGTAAGATGGTGTCTTGGCGTCCGTGGTGTTTCTCTTATATATATTAATGATGTAGCGCTAGATATTTACTAGTTAAACGCAGATGCCCCTCGGTCGGGGTAGTGTGAAGTGTGGCAATCTTGTATATATGTTTATGCTGTTTTAATTACTAAGCCCCCCACCCTGAGGTCTGCAGAGCTAAAGTGTTTAACCATTAATATTTTGAATAGTAAAATGAGGGCCTGCTTTGGCAAAAGACCTCCAAGATCGTGTTTAGTCACTTTTTCCCAGAATGGCGCTGCTCTGGATAGCGTTGACTCATTTGATTTTTTATTCTTAAGCCTGAGTAAAAGCCTAAGCTGGCGCCAACACACCGAGAAAAGTAACGTCAGGTTGAGGAAAAGAGGGGGACACTTGTAAATGTTATTATGTGTTTTGGTGGTCAAACCCGTTTCCAAGCACAGTAATTGGTTATTTATTACACGGTTAAGAAATAGAGGTTTCTAAACGCAGACCCGGGCATCGAACCTGTGTTGCTCAACATCGCCTTGCTTCTAAAGCGAGCGCGCAGCCACTGAGCTATCCTCCCAAGATTAACAGGAACAGAGAGTAAAGCCAGGTTGAAGCTCCTTATGTACTACTGGCTCAGGCTGTGGAATACTAAAAACGTGCATAGGTCTTGGGCAGTTGTGGTGAATGCCCGGAAGACTCTGTGAGCTAAAAACCTTAAGTGGTTTGTTCACAGTAGGGCAATGCAAATATGGCAACATGTATAAAATAGCTCTCGTCCCAGCCTTCAATGATTGGGTAATCCCAAATCAACTGGAAACTTGCTTGAAGAAAACCTAGCCTCAAACTAGAGTCAAACTGTCATTAGGAATGGAGGAATACCTTGCTATTTCACTGGTCAAACATTGTAAAAAATCCTAGTCACCAAATTCCGTTTAGGCATTCACCCTCTCAACTTGTAAACTAGTTGATGGACAAAGGGCTCATCGATAAAGTGTCCCTTTCATGGTATTTGGGAGGAGGATCAAATCAATGTTCTGTTCTCATGCCCGCTATATGATAAGCGTTGGTCCTGATGGGTAAAACCAGTATTGAACCATCAAGCCATAAGGACTAGGACCGATGCAAGTCTTTTTGGGAAACTTTCAGATTCACTTTACAATTCCGAATAGTAACGACATTTATGTCCAAAGCATGGATAGTAAGAGAGGCCTTTGTGAATCACACTTCTGTATCGTAGGGACAACAAATGTACTTTGTTTTTGGCAACTTGTATGTTTTAACTAGTGTAATGAACTGTTTTATACATGGCAATTGATTGTTGTTTTTCTGAATAAAGCTAAATAACTAGCAATCCCAGAGAAGTAGAAAGGGCTTGGAGGGTTGACCAGGGGATGGTATTAAAACACCCCTTGCAGCATGGAGTTTGTATTTGGGGCAGTCAATCAATGATGGTTTGCATCATTTAGAGAGAACAACTGGGCACATCACCGGGAACAGGTATGAACACTGACACACATATTGGTGAACTAAGGATCATTTCTGTACCTACGTCAATGACAAAGGATGTGCTGACAATCCTCTTCTGGAGCATCACAACCGTAGGAACTGCCCTGGAAGGGGAATTTGCTTGAGCAGAAGTTCAAGATCTCCGGAATGGCCATCCATGAAGATGCACAGCACCAAGCTCGACTGCAAGAGCACAGCACGTCTTCTGGGATTTCTGAAGATCTTTGGCAGGGAGAAGGATGTGGAGAATCAGCAGCTGGAAGTGTCGAGGAATGCTTTGCACCTTTCAAGCCAGAGGACCTGTTGAAGGTGTCTGGGCGCCTGCTGGTCAGGTCTTAACTGGTTCATGATTTGGCTGTAGTTGGAATTGAATGACTCACAGACCTGTCTGGGAAGTGAAAGTTCTAGGATCATTAGCCCAACACCTGACAAGTTCCCGGGGAACAATCTCAGACATCTGGAGAGGTTTGGGAACCAATTGGGTATCATGGCCCCTTCACCCTCTTCAGCTGCAATGTCTTACTAAGTAAGTAAGTCAGAGGTCAGATTATTTTCATCAGAAACAGGCACGGGCAGGGGGTGAATTCTTCCCTGAAAAATATTTTAAATATTGGGTTAAAATAGTGCATTTTCGAGCACACTTACAGTGACAAATTGGATAAAATGCCAAGCAGTTTGCAGTCAGTTTTATATGATACATGAACAAATCCGACAGCTACAAGTCACCAACAGTGCAAAGGAACATTTTCCAACACATTTGTATGATGGCTTGGCCCACAATATATACCAGCGTACAATATTATCATGCCGGATTGCCCATGCTTGTCCATAAAGGCTGCCCCAATATATGCCATTATTACCACATAAGAACTTTTTCCTGTTGACTTACCAGTATAAAATGCTATGTCACAGTAAGAAAAACATGTCCAGACTGGCTGCACTAATGCAGGCCACCCTAGCCATGTAACATCACTTGGCATGTTTGCTTTTCACCTTATGACTAGTAAACAATATTGCATGTCACAGTAAGAATCAACGGAGGGCAGTTTAGCCATGTAATAGCACTTGTTTGAGTTACCATTTATATGCAGTAAAAAATGCCATGCCACATTAAGAAAGTATATCCAGACTGGCTGCACCACATGCCACTGCAATAATGAGAGATATAAATGTGCATTTAGATTCGCATTCTGAATGTACATTAGAATGTTAATCTAAATGTGTGCAATGCCCAAGGGGGCCCCCAATTCCCCTCCTGCACATGCAAACTAGCCACCACTTCTAACAGCAGTTGTAGTTGGATGTCAAGAACCCCATTAGTTAACAAACATGTTTCATACATGTTTCACTCAGGCCAATGTGAAGTTACACAGTGTGTTCTGGCCAATGGAAAGATCAGAGATGTTAAATCTCAACCCCGAATTATTAAAGACTGGTGCCCAGTTAATACCACACAGGTGTGAACATCTCTTAATAATCTCGTAAGAATGGAATGAGGAAGTAAAAGGACAGCTGCATGTTTTAGAAATCCTTTTTGATGAAGAAAAACATGTTTTTGAGGTCGCTGACCTGTAAGCCACCCTGTGCACTCATTCTGGTGAGATATATCTGCTTACTGAAAATGGCGCACTCCGAAATATTCACAGCCACTGTTATAAGTCTGAAGCTCTCCCTTGGTCTCTTAGCAGGTCTGCTGGTATGCTGCTGTAAATGAGAGGAAGTGGGGTACGGTTAATAGGTAAACCTCCACACCCCCAGCCCGTGGCATGTTCTACTCTGGCGCTTTCATTGGCAGAGATATATATGGCTCTGATAGTGAGGCGGAAACACATGAGCGCAGAAGTCTAGAGTGCATGGATGGGATTAAGAATCGTCCGTCTGTGTAGACTCGGTTCCCGTGAATCGCTTTCGGGGGGAGAGGGACACGGTATGTTGTCAAGTGCTTTGTTGAACTTTTGTGCAAACGGGGGAGATGCGAGCAGAAGTTATTTTCTTGTGTCTTGTAGAATGTGCGATACAAAGAGCTAAATTGATTTGATGCAAGTAAGTTGTTGTTCTCCCTGATCCATTAAGTGTTCTCTTTCCTGTGGACCTGTTTCCACCGCATCGTGAATTGACTAACTGGCAGCTCTCGGTAAGGCTTGTCTTTTTCCGCTGTTGTGGTTCTTTTTTTTTTTTTTTTTTTTTTTGCAACATCAGTCTAATATGTCTCAGCGTAACACTGTGACATCAGACTTTTATTACAAACGTTTTTTTTTCCGCGTGTTCCTCCAAAAACGCTACCATTAGATCAAACCGAGGGAGAAAATACATTAAAAAAATAAAAATAAGTGCAAGGAGAACACACAGGAGCAACCGAAGCCACCGTGCAAGTGCCATCTAGCTTCGTGATTAAGGCGGCACAGACTGAGTTAATTGACCCAAGTTGAGAGAGGCGATGAAATCAACTATCGCACAGCACAGTTTCACCGAGTTGCCTGCCATTGCATGAGACCACCAATCTCGAGAATCTGGGCTCGCAGGACAAAAGTTCCCAAGATGTAGAATACGTTTTGCCTTAATTGACGTGCATTTAGTTATTAAGTGCTCAAGGGTTTCGGGCTCCTTCAAGCAAAATCGGCATGTGTCATCAGTTACTTCTTTGGAATGCCGAAGCCACAACAAGGCTCTTGTGTCAATGGCGTTCAACCGTATTCGCAGGAACTGCTCACGATGGTGTCTCGACGGGCAGTTCGTCAGATAGTTACATGGAGCTCCATGCTTAAGTTCACCTATTCCAGCATCTAGTGTTGAGGCCATCTTTCTCCTTTGTTCGTTATTCTGAATCCACTTGTTTGGCCTGCTCCTGCTCCCCCCTCCCACTTCCTGGTCCTCCTCTCCCTCCCCGCCTCCCTGCCCGCCCACACCCCCCTTCCTCTCCCTCTGCCTATAACCTCCCCCCTCCTGGGCAGCCCTCTGCCCGGCAGCCCCCGCGGCTAAGGGCCCCAGGCCAAGGGCGACTCCTACAGTGCGGCTCCCTGTGTGTCTGCAGGTGTCCGCAGGGGACGCCAGGCGCCAGTTCCACCTGTTCTCCGTTCCCCGGCCCACCCCTCCTACTCCTGGTTACATCCGCATGGGGCCTTGCCTCACTGTATTCACAGTTGAGTTAAACTAGGGTGTTTTTCTCCCCGCGCAGGATTCTCAAACTTAGGTGGCCCGGTACCTAATACGCATTACTGTTTGCTCTGAACTGTGGTAAACTAGGGTGTTTTTCTCCCCTCGCAGGATTCTCAAACTTAGGTGGCCCGGTACCTAATACGCTTTACTGTTTGTTTGCTCTAATTTGTGGTAACTTGTGCTTGCCGCTCACTTCCTGTCTGCGTGCCCTCGTTTTGTCTGTCTCCCCCCCCTCCCTCCTACTCCATGGTGCTCTCTGTCTCGCCTATCTTCTCTAACTGCTTCTCCATTGACTATCCTGCTCTCCTCACTAAATCTGGTAGGAAAAAGTTTAAAAAGGACATCCTGGTCTCCAACCCAGGCCTCCCTATCGCTGACACCTACACTAGTGCCTGCTCTAAGGAAACTCTCACTGACATCCTCTTTTTCGTGCCTTCGCCTGACCTATGGACCCTTCATATGGTCTCTGTGCTCTCTCCTTTCTCCTCCTCTCCCATTAATGGTGGCACCCGTTGGGATGTCTTCTTGGCCCCCTTCCGCTCCTCTAAGGCCATCATTAATGTCTACGCTAATGGGACCATCTTGGTCCAAGGCCCTCAGGCCTACCTTCTCCTCTTTGATAGACGCTTCCCACACCTCATCAACTTCCTCTCCTCTCCTGCTGTCCCCCCTCCTCTATCCTTGGCTACCTTGCCTCTACCCTCCCTCCCTGCCCCCTCTCGTGCTCCTTCTTCACCTCCTTCTTCAACACCTCCGCAGGGCGTACCTCTGATCTGTACCCCTCCCCGGAAGTTCTTCAAGGAGGGCAACTTTCTCCACATTGCCACTCTAAATTCTCGCTCTGCCATCAAGCACTCCTCTGATATCTGTCACCTTCTTGAGGAACTGGACCTCGACGTCCTCTGTCTCACTGAGACATGGTTCACAGCCAGCTCTGCCACCAGCTTTGACACACTCCTACCTGACGGTTACAAGATCCTCTCCATGCCCAGGCCTAACCGTGCAGGGGGTGGTGTTGCCCTTATCTTCCCTGAGTGGATTCCTGCCACTGTCACTCCTACGCAGACCTACTCCTCTTTTGAATGTCTTGTCTGCCGACTCTCTCTCTCTCCTAGCCATTCCCTTACCGTGGCTACTATCTATCGGCCACCTGGTCAAATTTCCTCCTTCCTCTCTGAGTGGGCTGACCCTTCCTCCTCACTCCTGTCCTCAACCACTCAACTCCTCTTTCTTGGCGACTTCAACATCCTCCTTGATGCCTCCAGTTCCCCCACTGCTCTCTTTCGTGACCTCTGCGACTCTCTCTCACTCTCTATTCTCCCCTCTGGGCCTACTCACTCTGCTGGGCACACTCTTGATGCTCTGATCTCTTCTGACCTTCCCCCCTCCGTCCCTCTCTCCACTCCTCTCTCCTGGAGTGATCACTTTCTCCTATCCTCCCACCTCAACCTCCCTACCCCACAGGCAAAGCCACCCTCTTCACTGCCACCCACCTTCTCGGTCATCCGACCCATGAAGCGTGTGTCAGTTGAGGCTTTCGCTGCTACCTTCTTGCCCCCCCCCTGCCCCTTCGGCTGACTCCCACCCTGACACAGCCCTCTCCATGCTCCACTCTGCTATATCTGTTACTCTTGATATCCTTGCCCCCGTCATGAGAATCCGCCTGAAGCCCAAAGCCAAATGTAACTCCTGGTATGACTCGGATCTCGCCACCCTAAAACGCAAGTGCAGGGTTGCAGAGAGGAAATGGCATGCTTCATGTTCATCCTCTGACAAACTGGCCTGCCGCCTGCTCCAAAGGCAGTATCGGCTCTCCGTTCTCACCAAGAAGAGAGTCCTTATCCAAGCCCGCATCTCTGCGGCATCTAACAACTCCGCCGAACTCTTTAAAATCTGCAAGGAGCTGGCCAACCCTGTTGCAGTCTCTACCTCTCCTGTCCCCTCCCAGGCCCTCTGCACTGCATTGGCCTCTCACTTCATCTCTAAAACTCAGGACATCCTGTCCTCGCTCTCCTCCTTTCACCTCCCTCCCTCCCTTCCCGGCTCTTCCTCTGGCCCTTCTGCAGTCACCCCTCCACCCTCTTTCTCTGCCTTTCCACTTTTCTCTGCTGACGAGGTTTCCAGACAAGTCCGATCTATGAAAGTCTCGTCTAAACAGGTTCACCCCTGTTCCTCCAAAACTATCAAGGACCACATCGACTCCCTGGCTCCTGCCCTGGCTGACTTTTGCAACCACTCCTTCACCTCTGGAGTCTTCCCTTCCCCCCTCAAGCACTCCCTTGTGCACCCTCTTCTCAAGAAACCCTCTTCCGACCCCTCCTGCCCGGCTAACTATCGCCCTATCTCCATCACTCCCTTCCTGGGCAAGCTCCTGGAGAAACTGGCCATCTCCCAGCTTAACCTCCATGCTGAATCTGTTGGTAGTCTTCATGACCATCAATCTGGTTTCAGAGCTGCCAGAAGCACGGAAACTGCTCTCCTGAACATCCGTGAAGACCTGCTCTTGAACCTCGATTCCAACACTCCGTGTGTTCTCATTCTGCTCGATCTCTCCTCTGCCTTTGACACTGTCAACCATGCCATCCTGCTCAACCGTCTCCGTGAAAACCTGGGTATCACTGGTCAGGCTCTGGCGTGGCTGACCTCTTTCCTTTCAAATCGACCCTCCCAGGTCCAACTGGGGTCCTTCCTCTCCGACATCTTTTTCTCTACCTGTGGTGTCCCCCAGCGATCTAATCTCTCTCCCTGGCTGTTCAACCAGTATCTGGCACTCCTTGCCCACCGCATCGCCGCTCTCTGCCCTAATTTCCAGTGCTATGCGGACGATACCCAGCTCATTTTCAGGCTACCCTCAGCCTCCCCCTCTCCTTCCCTCATCTCTGACTGTCTGTCTGCTATCCAGGAATGGTGTGCCGCCAATGACCTCTGCCTTAATGCCAGTAAGACTGAGATTCTACTCATCGGTACACCCACTCCCTCCTTCCCTGCAGCTCTCTGGCCTGCCTCCCTTGGCCCCCTCCCTGCTCCTACCTGCAATGCAAAAAACCTTGGGGTCATCTTCGACTCCACACTCTCCTTCTCTCCTCATATTTCTGATGTCGCTAAGAAGTCACACTACCAGCTGCACCTCCTCAGAGGTATTCTTCCTTTTCACTCTCCTTCCCCCAGAAGCTCACTGTCTCCCGAGCCCTGGTTCTCTCGAAGCTGGATTACTGTAACAGCCTCTATCTTAATCTGCCTGCCTCCACTCTCCGCCCTCTGCAACTCATCCAGAACAGAACTGCGAGACTTGTCCTTGGCCTCAAGCCCAGGGACCGTATCTCTCCAGGACTGAAATCTCTACACTGGCTCCCAGTGGCTGCGAGGATAAAGTTCAAAACCCTCTGCATTGTCCACAAGGCCTTTTGGGGCCTTGGTCCTAAATACCTTCAACTCTCTCTTCCCAAATATCTTCCTTCCCGAGCCCTTCGCTCATCCGCCTCCAACTCCCTCAGGGTCAGCCGCTTCTCGAAGCAACGAGCTGGGGGTAGATCTCTCTCCGCAGCAGGGGCCTCCCTCTGGAACAGCCTTCCTGCCTCCCTGAAACTTGAGGAGAACCATCTCCGGTTCCGGAAGCACCTCAAAACCTTCCTCTTTGCTTCTGGTTTCTCTCTCCCTCTCCCCTGCTGAACAGCTAATATTCTTCACTGAAACTGCACTGATTCTGCAACTGGACCACTCTTAACGGCCTCGGTCCTGGGCCCAGCCACTCTCCACTTGCACTGATGCCCTGGAACCCCTCTGCACTGCGGGACTGTCTCTGTATCCCTACAGCCCCCCCCCTTTTCCAGCACTTGTTCTGCACTTACCTTGCACTTGCCACCAGCTGGCCCTATTTATTTATTACTTTACGCCACTTACCTTGTACTGCACTTCCCCCCCTCCCCTTCCCCTTGCACTTTTCCCCCTCCCCCACCCCTGCACTTGCGCAATCTGAATGACACCTGGCCTAGTAGGATCGTTGTCTGTCTCCCCTTGTTCCTCCCCTCCCTGCCTCGTCGCGCCTTGAAACACCTGTGTATAGGCGCGTTACAAATGCCATATCATATCATATCATATCATATCATATATCATATATCATATCACTTCACAGTCTCAAACTTTTTTTTCGTGGTTCTTTTGCCATGAGAGCAGGAACTCAAAACTGTTCTATTGCACTTTTCTGTGCCGAGGACTTTTGTAAGCATGTGATGTAACCTGGTACAGACCGGAATGTTCGAGATGGACATTGACAAGGAATGTGAGAGTGTGTAATGAAGGGCGGGGCTGGTCAGCCCCTTTCAGTGGGGGCGAACCAAGAGACCTGTCAGGGGATCTGCTCGATGGGGTCTGCGCTGACGACAGACTGTTGAACGGACATGATGAGGAAGGCCCTCTTCTCACTACACAGGACCAACGTTTTCAGTTCCAGAAGGTTCTTCTTAGGTTTAATGTTTGTCACCTCATGGTGACCAATAATTATGGTGCTCTGGAGGGGGCTGATAATGATAATGATTTGTTATTTATATGGCGCTTTTGTCAAGTACTTCACATAGAACATATTAACATACATTAGTGCCCTGGGCACGGACGCTAGCAAATCAGGGAGCTAGGAACGTGGGCTGACACTACTAGTTTAAGCCTGCATTGCAAGCCGCCTGATGGCTGGTTGCCCTGCTCACCGCCTTCCCCCCACTGACCCTTTTTCCCCACTCTCCCTCCCCCCATCCCACTTACCTGTTTGAGGTGGCAGGGATCCGTCGCCGCAGCCCCTGTCAGCTCCTGACCAGGGTTGCCACCAAGGAAATGTAAGAGGGGCTGCCTTCCAATTCTATAGCGGCCATGTTGGTGTAGTGTTTCTCTCCTTGGACGGGACGCCAGGAGGCATCAGGTTAATGGAGAGACAATATTTAGCGTGCTACAAGGGTGCTAATGGTAATATGCCCCTCGGTGGCTGGGCGCACCCGGTGGGTATCGGGCTGCCAACCTTGTTAAGGGACTCTTTCTTTTCTCGGGCCCTTAACTTGGGCAGCGATTCGTTACCCACAGGGTCCATCTGTCCACTATGGGGCATATCGCCTCAATATCACCCAACCGAAGTGTGTACTCTTTTATCGACCTCGGAAGGATGAAAGGCTGAGTTGGTCTTGCCGGGATTGAAACCTGCGACCTTCGGATCACACGCACATCACAGCAGCCAGTGCGCAACCCGCTGAGCTATCTTACCGGTGATCAGCGCAGTTGTATGGTGTGAGCCTGGTTTCTCTTACAGTTGCAGCTTAATACCTTTACACGAACACGCACTATGTACACATGTAGAGCTTCTAAAGCAACAATTAAGTATATCAATGTGTGTTGTTAAAATACAAAACACCAATAAGTGAAAGCACTTCTTACAGTAACATTACCAGTCATAGGACAAAGACCCCAGCACGGCAGCATTCTAAAGTTCACAGCATACAACAATGTTTTGATTTCAAGGGAAACACACTGTCATGTTTGTGAATCACTGTGAAGATGCTTGTTCATTTTGGGTCACACAGAAAAATGGCTGAAAGACAATCATGATATAATATAAGGTTCTTTCTTATTATCCCTGTTCCAAAAGACCATGGCCCTCATTACAACCCCGGCGTTGGTTAACGCCGGTAACTTACCGATTCCGCCATGGTGAAATGGGGAATTACCACCCCATTCCAAGGTTGGCGGGCCGGTAATTCCCCATTTACCATTGGCCCTTCCCCATTCCCATTTTGCCCCATAGGGCTCAATGGGAAAGGGGAAGGCGGTAATTACGGTACCGCAAATTGCGGTACCGTAATTACCTTCAAGGTCCCTTTGCGGGTCCCTACCTTAACTGCTGGTCCAGACCAGCCGTTAAAGTCGGGAGCCGCAAAGGGACCTCGTAGTAAGGCGTTAAGGAGTTAACGGCACCGCAACCTTTTACGGCGCCATTAACCCCTTAACGCCTGGGTCGTAATGACCCCCCATTTCTTTTTACCGTCTTGTAGCGGCCTCCAAAGTGTAGGTTTCTGGCTCCATCAGGTGTTTCACCCCCAAAATGTCCATGCCACTCTTCCCCAGCTCTCCAACTCCCATAGTTCCTTGCTGTGTCTTGACCTCCATGCCCCACTCTTCACCCAGCCCACCCAGAGCAACAATGCCACTGCCACCCCATTCCCTGCCCCCTCAGAAAACACTTGCCCACTCCCCTGCTGGCGTCCTTGACTTCCTTCTTCGGTGGCCTCTGCACACCCCGCCTGTTGAGGTGCTGTCTTCTATCGGCCATGTTTCCTGAGTGGCCTCTTTCAGAGGAAGTCCAGGCAAGACGGTCCAAAGCCCATACACCATAATGTAATAGGCAGAACGCCGGCTGATATGTATGATACGTTGACTGAGAACAGCCTAACGTGACTGTGCGCATTTAGAATGCCATGGCAACAATTATGAGCTGCAGACCAGACTAAATAAGGCAATATGTCCCGAAGAGGGGGGCATTACCGGTCGAGTAATTTCCCCGGGGCTATAGTTAGAAGCCCTTGCTTCGCTCGGGCTGTAACGTAGCCCCAGGGGCATTACCTGACCAGTAATGAAAAAGTGGGCAGGAGCAGTCAGGAGCGGTGCTCCTCTACTTCTTTTAATTAAGTTTTACTGTTCCTATACTTTTTTAAAAAAAGAAACCGTTCCGGAATGGTTTTGTTATAAAATAAATGTCTAGGAAGAGGTTGGAACTTGCACTTTCAGAGCACTGCACTGAACGTTCCCCTAAATAGCAGCGGCATGAGTTTTGGGGTTTGTACTGTGTGTGGCGATGGGGTTTGTGGGGAGCGGTGCAGGACAGTAGGGAACATAGTTCCACTATGTCTTTTCATACACTTCGACCATTGGTTATATTGCTATTGTCGTACCAGGGTACTAATAGCAATGTTTCTCGAGTTGAGATTGAGAAACGGCGCTGATTCTGTTTCTTGACTTGAGAAAAAAAAGCCAAATAAATGGCCCCCAGGGATCAGGGAGAAGGGATTACACGTAGTCTCTTCTCCCTTTCTATGGCGGCCACTCACGGAAAGAACACCGGGACGCGGTAGTGCACCGAGCCTTGTGGGGCAGGTAAGGCCCAGGCGAGGGCCAATGAGCTTGCTCTTTACAAGCTCGTTGACCCTCGGCGGGTACTGATGGGGAATACACAGATGGATTATTTTTTAAACATATATTTCTGTTAGATTTAAAATAGCTTCTGTAGTTGGCCAGAGAAGAGGCTTCTTTACTTAATGTCATTTGCTACGATTCTGCTAGGCTAATAATGGCAACACGGGTTTATTGGTTACGATTCTGCCACCTCTCTGGAGCAGAGCCTAGGACCTCCATAAGAGCCCCAGACATCATTCTAAAGAAGCGAGAACAGAAGTGTCCGGACACACATGCAGCATTGCAAGGGACTGTGACGAAGACTATGGACTCTATGGCATAGGGGGCAGAAGCTGGAGGGTCTCGGGCTGCAAGAGCTGCCAAAGAGGCCAGGTTGAGACCATTTGGCTTTGATCAGGCCCCCTCTGTCTTACTTACAGTTTTGCATTTTGTTTTTGTTTTTAAGTAAACCAACATTTTGGCGCTATATAGACACAGACCTATCCACGGGTTTGGAATTTTAATTTAACATTATGAGATGATGACATTGAGACATTAATTAGTTGACTGAAGGTGACATGGACACTTTTATTTACAATTAGACAACTGGATTTTCAGCATTTTCTGGAAATGTGTTTAGATGAGTTAAAATGCATGTGTACCAGCATCATTTTAACCATACATGAATGTACGAGGGTCCAGAGAAAGCAGGGAGTGCCAAGTGCTGAGAAACAAGTCTGCGGAGGACCCAGAAAACGGTCCAGAGAGATATTGAGAGTCGCAAGGTTAGAGAGACAGACCTCCCGAGAAACCTAGAGAAGGCTCCCCAAGACCCCAGACAAACAATCAGGACAGTGTATGCTATGTTATGCTCTGTTGATGTATACCGTGCACCACTACCACCCACAGGCAGTCTCCAGGCGCTATGCTGTGAAGAACTGACCTAGAGAGGGACACCGAGAGGTTCAAAGGAAATCAAAGGGTCCCAAGTTCTGACGACCATATCTACAGTGCAACTCCCTGTGAAAGGTATCTGAGAGACCCAGAGGATCCAGCGAAACCCTAACATTTGAGGGGCAGACCTGACCAGAAGCCCCGAGAGGGGTGTCAATAGAAGCCTGTAAACCCCAAGCTCCCTCGTAAAGGAACCAATGGGAAAGACCACAGACTTCAAGAGGACTACTGAAAATGCTGCGACACCTCAGGTCCAAAGGACACACAGCAGAGAAGACCCAAAGAACAAGATTATGGGCAGACAGCGTGAGTAATCCGACGAGCAACGGGAAAGACCCTGAAGACAAGAGAATGGAAATCCTATCCTGAAACCTCTATAGAGGGTTTGACTTTATGTTGGCCAGAACAGTACAAGTTGGTGTTTCTGGAATAGGGTTTGCCGGGGAGCAACCAGGACTCAACGAATAAGTGTTGAAGTCTCTTCAGTTGGCTTTTCCCTTCAGCTGTTTGCTTTAGCCAAGGGCGACCAGAAGAGGACAGGGACTTCTGAAGGCTAGCTCGACGACACTCTGGGAACAGACCCCGAAACCGAGGAAGTGGCGAGCACTATGTTGAGTTAGCCTGACACGGACATTGTTTATATCGTGTGTCCCTGTTATGTTACAGACGCTGCTCTTACTTCCAATAGGTATTTGGTCCTCCCCTCTTTGAATCATCTTAAAAAAAAATAGGTAAAATACCCAGATATCTGTGAATTCATTTCTGGACACCCCCACAATGGGAACCTTTCTTACCGTGTGGGGGGCCGCATGGACCTGGTCCATCCTTACCAACAGCCCATCCGGCAAATGGCCTTCATGCCTCCCAGACCATCTACCAACCACGTAGGCCTGAGAGGGTTTGTTCCGGCAGGGCCGGCTCAAGACTCAGGCGCTTGACATGAGGCAGGCTGTGGTGTTTTAATCGCCCCTTACCTCGCCTCATTCTGTGAGTGACTGCCCTTTAGCCATATGTGCAATCCTTCTAACACAAGCAGACTTTGAATTTGCAGATAATTGCCAGCAGTACATTCTAGGCTTGGGGTTCATATCAATAGCATTTATTTCTGTTGACAATAGGCCCCAAGTGCTCTACTGCAACCTTGAGTCGGTAATGGTTTCATCTTTTTTTTAATGAAACATTACATTTTTATCTCTGAACATTGTGCATTTTTTATAAAATGTTATATATATTTTAAGGTAAAAAATATAGCAACAAAACGATAAGTGCACGTCAATATGATTCTTTTATTTCTAATTAAAAAACAAAATCATGTGCAAAAGTCTTGCTTGGCCAGTCCTTGGAGAGTCTGGCCATAATAGATGGCATGTTAGGTGCATGCAGCCCTCCATGAACATATCTACACGTGTGTTACTACTGTTTCTAATAGGTTTTAGAAAGATCCTTGCGGGGGTGGGATCGGTGTCCATGCATTTTGTTGAAGCTGCTCGAGATTTTTCTGCACTATTTTTTAAAAATGTCGAACTCGGGGTGACCATGTTTATCCGCTCGACTCCCTCAACTTAACCCTTTGTCATCCATCTAGGAAAAATGATTTACAGTAAGAAAACAGCAGGGTCTAATCCGAGCAGCAGGGAATCATGGGTATGCAAATGAAG
This sequence comes from Ambystoma mexicanum, assembly GCF_040938575.1. NCBI lineage: Eukaryota > Metazoa > Chordata > Amphibia > Caudata > Ambystomatidae > Ambystoma > Ambystoma mexicanum. The sequence goes on along the minus strand of NC_090932.1, from coordinate 89,854,824 downwards.
GCGGGCGGGTTTCTGGAGCACGCGTGGTGAGGGATGGCCAGAGTATTTAAAACACAAGTAAGGCTGAGGAGCAAACAGGGAGCTTAGCTTGAGAGTCTGGCAAACATTATAAAGTGGAAACAGTGGACATCAAGAAAAATCTACTTTATGGATTTCGTGCGCCCGAGGGGTGCGGACATGGGCAGTAACGGCTGCCAGCCTGAACCATTGGGACTCGACTAGGGCTGTGGCCCGCTACTATCCATGCCCGTTCACCCGCCGGGGCATGAAAGTCATTCGCACCTCGGGGTTCATTCGGGATGAAAAGAGGGCCACCGCCATTTCTATGGTGATGGCCGGGTTCAGAGGAATCCAGGGACCGGAGCTCAAAGCTCCAGACCCGCAGGTAAATTGGGAGGGCAGGAAGGGGGTGTTTGTTAGTTTTGGGGGGTGAATGGGAGGTGGGGAGGCACTGACTCCCCATATAAAAAGAAATGCTGACTCCCGGGGAAGTGCCTCGGGTGGCTCGTACAGCGGGCCGAAGAATGTCCCTTTCCCCGGGTGCAAATAATAATTTTGCCATCGACACTTGCAGAGCTAGACCTATTGGCTTTGCCAATGCTTGCTTGTGAGGGTTAATGCTGTGTAGGCTCTGACTGCCTTTCATCTGGTACGGAGTCATACATGAGGGAGCTTGCAATGTGTTGCAGTGGATCCTGTCTGGGGTGCAGAGGATTGGAGGGTCGACCTGACAGCAATCTCAAAAGGGTGCTGTAGAGCGCCTTGAAGTCCCTTGCAGGCCTGCATTCTTCTTCTCCATCTTTGCCTCCCTGCATGTCCATCTGCCTCATAGTCTTCGCCAAAATAAATATGTTTTAAAGAACTACCCATGAATAGCAGTTCGAGAATTTGCATTTCTGCATGTCCTCTATAATGTTGACTCAACACAGTTGTGCACTGTCAAATCTCTGAACACATGTGGCTGAAATAAATATAGACCCCCCTCTTTATCTTGCTGTTAAAGTGTAAGAGGCTCTTGCTTTGCGCGTGCACTTTCTCAAGCACTATTTGCATGGCGTGCATCTCTCCCCACCGCGCAAGCACCTATGCAGCTATCATTCAAAAGGCCTATTGACAGAGGCGTTGCTAGGTGGGGGGGTGGTGCAGGGTGAGGGGGCTATAGCCCAAGGTCTTTTGGTTGTAGCCCCGGATAGAAGCTCAGGGATCCAAACAGTCCCAAAATGAGCATAGCTCTGGATCTTTTCCAGACCTAGCAACACCACTGCCTATTGATCTCTGGCATTGCAGCTTAACTAGGGTGCATATTTATACATCACCCCTCCCTCCCCACACCCCCAAGGAATGCTTCATGTCATCTCAGAGGGGGGTCTGTATTTTCTGAGCACACCCATGGGGGAAGCATGGGGATTCCAACGTGCAGTGCACATCCTATCTCAGAGGGAGGGGACCCACCTTTCCTTCAGGCCTGGGGGGCTTAGGGTGACCAGACGTCCGGGTTTTCCCAGGACAGGCCCGGGGAAATCACCCCCGGTCCCAGGGTCCCGTTTTTTTTTTTTTTTCAAACCCCGTCTGAGGTTTTGCTGTGCGGGTGTCTGGTGTCCCGATTTTCGGACGACACCGCTCTGACGCTGCAGTATGAGCCTGCACTGCAGTGCGCAGGCTCATACTTTCACTTTCTCTGCACCCAAGCCCCCGCACAAGCCGGAAACACAGCCTCACAGCCTATAGAGGCCCTCCAGGACCTGGAGACTTCCTGCAACGTCAGCTTGTGACGTTGCAGGAAGCGCGACTTGCAACGTGTTTGGGGGAAGTTATGGGACCCCTGGCAACACATAAAAGCCTCGACCACTGAGTAAGAACTTCTGCCAAGAACTGGATCAGAACCCGAACCCTCTGATCAGAAGACTCACTGCCACCACTGCAAACCCCTTCGACCGCTACCCGCGGCCCATCACTGCGAAGACCCTGTGAAACCAGCCCTACTGTGACAAGACCACACAGACCAAGAAGAATACAAACCCACGACTACACACTCAACCCGAGAAGATGGAGTAATGAGGCTCAAGCCTCGGTATCCAAAAAATCACCGCTGATGGATAAAAATCTATCAGCAAGAAGAAGAACAAGCGCACTTCATTCTTTTTCTTCCATGGCTGTCGCAGCATCATCCTTCTATCTTCTTCCGTGAGTGGGACTTTGAGTTTCTAGCAGCATTCGTTTTCTTTTCCTTCATGACTGCTGTCTGGATTCCATCGCCTGAGCGTTCGAAGAGCATTATTCTCGTGGACCTGCTTCCTGCTCCAGCCTGCAGCGCATCCCTTCACGCCACCAGCTTCACATCAGTCGATCCTCTTGCATCCAGCTCGTTTGTGACCCTCATCCCTGCTGCAGCACACCCACATCGTCCTGCAATATCCAACAGGTAAGGAAATGAAATGTGATTTGCAGGTTACTCATTTTGCATCCATCTGGTAGCCGAGCAGTTCCTGTGTACATGTTCTTTAAGAATACTTGCCATCCCTACTTATTTATTTGTATGATTTATTTTCACATTTGTAAAGCGCGCAGACAGGCCTTGGCCATTGCAGCGCTGTTACTTGCACAAAACTTAGTTACAGTTTCCATGTTGTGCTGTTTGATGGGTTGTGTATATTAGAATGCTCCTGTGGTGCCAACAATATGTCTTGTGTTTTCCTGTGATGTAATTGTTATGCAAGCCAACGTGCTGAGTGTTATTACATGGAGGGCACTACAATGGGGCTGGCTGGTTTGTACTATGGCATGGAATTTTGTGCTCGCATTAAGAGTAAAGCCAACATATGTGTTCTCAGAGGGGGACATATGGCATTTGTTTACAGGTGTCAAAGGTAACATGATTAATGTTCTTACATGGGGAGCATTTGTGCAACCCACAAGGCAAGCTTTCCTTGACATGTAACATTTTACTGGTGCTAGGAGGCAACTACAACCTGAGTGTTCTTATATGGGAACAGGAACAGGGGGCATTGTGCAGCCAGCAAGGACATGCTTTCAATGGTGGCGTGGCTTTTATTTCTAAACTCAGCCACTCCTGCCTCTGGGACAGAACAAACCCCCTGCCTTCTGTCCTCAACATTTTTTGTTTATATGAAGATAGCCTGTGTAGGCTTTATGCTTGCCTGTAAATGCTTGCCCAGTTCCCTCCTGCAATTCAGGCACCACTCTACTCTCATTTTGTTTTTTTGGCAAATGCCAATGCTGTGCCCTTTGTTGCACCTGTATAAGTCACAAACAAATTTGAGGATTTATTGACTTTCCAGGTATAGTACTACAACCGTAGTTCAGTCATCAAAATATTTTTGTTGTTGTTGCGTGAGACGTAGTTCACCATATCACAATGACTGACATTACTTTTTTCTTCAAGCTTTATCTAGAAACACTAGCTAGGTAGCTACCAAAGATGCCCTAGAGGAGATGTACCGCCACTGAGGAGATGCAAACGTCATTCCCTTTCCTGAGTAAGGTTGCCAGGAGTGACAGTGAAGTGTATTGCAAGCACTGCAGATGCTCTTTTTCTATTGCCCATGGTGGAAAAAGAGATATTATGGAGCACGGGCAAACCAAAAAGCACAAATTTTGGTTATCTGCAGCCAGCAGCAGCAATATCACACAGTTTTTTGGGAAGGCTGATCCTGGGGACACAGACCTCAGTAGGGCTGCTGCTGAGGGCACGTTTGCCTATCACCTTGCAAAGCACAACCACAGCTTTAGATCAATGGACTGCACATCCTCATTGATAAGGAAATTGTATGATGAGAAATGTACCTGTGCCCGTACAAAAGCAGAAGCATTAGAATCCAAAGTGCTGGCGCCTTTAGCTATGGAGGATCTCCAGCGTGATTTGAGTAATGTTACCTGTCTATCAGTTTCGGTTGATGCTTCAAACAGAAAAGAGGTGAAGCTCATCCCAATTGTACTCCGATATTTCCAGAACCTTGAGGGGGTGAAAGTTAAGATTTTGGAGTTCACCTCGGTCCCTGGGGAAACCTCATTAATATTATTCGGGGAACTGCTTCAAGCCCTGGAGAAAAACAATCTAAGGGAAAAGGTAATTGCCTTTTGTGCGCATAACACAAACACAAACTTTGGTGGGAAAGCAAGAGCAGGGAAAAACAATGTTTTTTGTAAGTTGAAGGAGGCAATCCCTGAAAATAAACTAATTGGTGTGGGGTGTGCAGCACACATTGTGCACAATGCAGTGCAAACTGCTGCTGATGGGCTCCCCTTGGATATAGAATCCTTCATATTGAAAGTGTATAAATACTTCCACATCTATACTGTTAGAACAGAACAATTAAAGGAATTTTGTGAATTTGTGGAGATAGACTACCAGAGCCTTCTTGGCGCCAGTAACACACGCTGGCTGTCCCTATTGCCAGCTCTTGACAGGGTGCTCCAACTGTACCCAGCCCTGAAGTCATTCTTTTTCTCACAGGAAAAAACACCTACAGCCATTACCTAGTTTTTGCAGAACCCTATTGGTGAGGAGTGGCTCTGTTTCCTGCAGAACCAGCTAGTCCTGTTTAATGATACGATTAAGGTTCTTGAAAAGCAAAACTCAAATGCTATTGATGTTGGCCAAAGGTTTATGAGGCTGAAGGAGAAAATGATAGGGCGGCGTGATGCATGTTTTCTGAGTAACAAAGTAAAAGGCCTCCTAAATGACCTCGGTGAACAAGGACAACTAAATGAAACCCAATTCAACGAATATGTGTACTCTTTTTATGACTGCTGTGTAAAGTACCTAGAAGAATGGGGCGCTCACTTCACAGAACTGAACGTTTTTTCCTGGGTCCTCCTAAACAATGTCCCTGTTTGGGGAGATCTAGAGGGCTCCCTACAATTTGTGCAGTCTACATCAGGAAGGCCCAAACTCGATGACACAGAGCTTTTTGATGAGCTGAGCTTTGTGTGTAATTACACAGCTTGCAGGCTCGCCCAGTGGAACGAGCAAAAAAAGTCTGCAGATGAATGGTGGGTGGAGGTTTTCACCTATTTTTCACAGCAGAACATAACAATGAAAAACTTGAGCATGATGGTCCAGTTTGTCTTGTGCTTGCCCGGCACAAATGCGCCAGTGGAAAGAATCTTTTCAATTATGAACAATACATGGACCAATGAACGAAACCGAATGGACATTGAGACTTTGAAATCCATATTGGTTACTAGGGTTAATTTCAGCCTGAGCTGCTCTGAGTTCCATAGCAGGCTACAGAAAGACAAATTGGTGCTACAAAGAATTCATTCATCAGCAAAGTACTCAGAATAGTAATAAAATGTGTACAGCAATTCTCTTGCTTTTTATCTTCACTGTTTTCAATCTTCACTGTTTTCATTCTTTGCAATAAAGGCATAGTTCTTTTCATCACCAAAAACCTTTTCGGGTGAATAATTCCACAATAAAGTTTGCCATACGCATGTGGGGTGCATTACTTTTGTGCCATTCTATGATGCACGGGGGCCAGCAGTCTTCATAAAGTGTGTATAATGGTGAAAATGCTTGCTTTAATCTCACAGCGAAATATTGTTGGGTTGACAATAACCCCAGTCCACTGCAGTGCTCTACCTGTACAGGTGGATGCCCAAGAATTCACTCTAAAAACAGAAAACCGTGCCACATAGTGGTTTCACAGGTATGTGTACATTAATCCAGCATTTGATCTGCTGTGGCTGCCCCCAAACTTCAATGTCATAAGTGCTATGTTTGTAGTCCCTCTTTTGTCTTTATCAGTGCTACGATATGTAGTCCTACTTTTGTGTCAGTGACCCGCAAAATGGTAGTCCTACTTCTATGTCGGTGGCCTGTCCTGTCCTGGGTTTTTATTTTGAAAATCTGGTCACCCTAGGCCGCACGCTCAGTCGCATAACAACCTCCCTGGGGGGTTTAATCACAGGTCAGACTCGGCCGCATTCGGATCCCTGTGGAGGTTATGGGGGTGCACTAGGATTGAGAAAGGACGGCAGAGATTGCCACATGTGTAGCCCTGAGACAGGAGCTTTGCGTGCAAGACGTAATGGGTTAGGATGTGTCACATCTGCATTCGTACCTCTAGGGGGCCAGAACCAAAGCGGACCGGCCATAGAACACAGGGGTTACTCATGAATTCCGCTCATACTTTCGAACTATTCTGTTTATAAGCAGAGGTTGCCAGACCACCAAAGCGTGGGTCAGGCAGGACCATGTCCTGGGCATTCTGGCATTTCTCCTGACTACCCTGGGCCCAAAATCCCTCCAGAGGCTTTGCACAGTCTAACTCGGACCGTCTCTCTCCTCTCCCCTCCCCCTTCTGTCACTCTCTTTCGCTCTCTCTCTCCCTCTTTCTCTCCCCCCTTGCTCTCTCCCTCCACCCTTCTCCACCCCTCTCTCTCTCCCTCCCTCTTCTGCCACTCTTTATCTTTCTCTCCCTCTCTCTCTCCCTCTCTCTCTCTTTCTCCCTCTCTCTCCTGTCTCTTTTCCTCTTTCTCTACTCTATATCCTCTCTCCTCTCTCTCTCTCTTCCTCTTTCTCTCTCGCCACTCTCCCTCCTCTCCCTCCCTCTTCTCTTTCCTTTCTCTCTCTCTCTCCCTCTCCCCCTCTCTCTCTCTCCTTCTCTCTCTACTTTTCATGAGGGATAGTAGACCAATGCCATGAAATGTCCTTACTCCTTAGCTTGAAAAAGAGTGCAGCCTGCCCTTCTCCAGCAGACAGGGACCAAAGAACACCTCAAACCCATTCCTAAAAAATCCCTCCCCTCTCTGGGCTAAGACCCTGTATGTCTTCCTCACATCAGGACTTTCCCCATCACCCTCCAGGCCGCTGGTCTACCTGCCCTTCCTGGCTGCGGCTGGGGTAAAGAACACTGTGCGGACTCTCTGATGCCCCCCTTCAGATAACTTGTGATGCCCGCCAGGGCCTTACACACGGCTCAATTCATCTATGCAGCTCGGACAATGCTTTCTACATCCCCTGTAGGGGTACTTTGAACACGTCTTACGATTGGTCGAATGTCATATTGTGAAATGTGACTGTAGGTTGCTATGGCACTGTTACATGCAATATAATGATTTGCAGCCTGATTGCCACTGCTGGGGTGATGTGTTGCTGGGGGGGGGGAGGCTGAGGGGGCTATAGCCCGGGTCTTTTGGTTGTAGCCCCAAATAGAAGCTTAGGGTAGCTAGCCCCGACTCCTGACAGTCCTAGCAACACTCCTGTGTGGCGCCATGCGCGGCGCTCTTTCAGCCCACCAAAGCCTCCACTGTCCCTTTAAGCCACTTCTGCAGAAGGGGCAGAGAGGCGTGGCCCGTTGATCTCTTGCAGACGTCAGTCACGCTGCCAGAGGCCAGCACTGCAGGCAGAGCTTTCATGAGGGCAGGGCTGCTCGAGTCAAAGGGACACGTGCAGCTACGCGGTCCCGCTCGAATCCTTGCCGCCACGCGCAGTGACGCTTCAGGTGATGCACGTGAACTGATATTGATCTTCTCGCCTGTGGCCTCTTCACCAGTGGCGCCCTTTACTTTATTAAAGAAAGCGGGACGCACCCCTGCACTTTCATCCATGTCTCCACGTACATTTCCCAATTCCCTGCTTCTATTTGTTTGTTTTTGCTGGGGTTTTTTTTGTCCTTTGACCTCGAGGAAAAGACTGTTTCCATCTGCAAAGTAGTGGGCACTGAAATGGGGGCTTTCAGCATGGCAGAGGCAAACACAGCGGTCATAGTCTTGGGGTGCCTACGGGAGATTTTGTGCAACGCTCTGTTATTCTTTTGGGGGATTCGGCGTAACCTGTTGATGGCCCTCAAGAGCCAGGCTAAGGGTTGGGCTCTACTGAGCTATCTTTGAAAATCACTGAGCAGCTCAACTCTCTAACCAGAGGCAGGTCTGTTATCTAGTGTGGCGCTGCCCGATGACGGGCGCGCACGCGACGGCGTGATGTTGCCTGCCGTCGCGTGCAGTACAAATAAACGGGGTGTTTCCCGGCCGCGTCAGTGCGACCGGGAAGCCCGAACCAAGACAGACGTGTGGTCTCCGTTCTTGGTGCCGGGGCTTGCGGAGATGCGCGCGGGGGGCACCAGTCACCTCCTACAGTGGCGACAAGTGGGGGAAACGATGCCCGGGCCCGGCGGTGATTACAGGAACAATTTTTCACCCAAACGAGGTCGGAACACGAACTTCGTTTCACGCCGCGGGTAGTGCGATGCCCATGCGGCTGGCGGCCATTTTGTGCAACAGGCTGTGGGACTTCGGGAGGCTCCGGCTTGAGCCCTGAAGCGACACCAGGCCCAATTTATGGAGATCCTGGTAGCTGATGGCTACACATACACGAGGTTATGCCTGAAGAGTGCATATACTCAATTTTGGGTTTGCTACGTCGAGTGGAAGCAGGGAGAAGGCCCATCTTGGCTGGGCCTACAGAGCCTATTTGTCCTTGGCACAATTTTTGGAACAACTAAAGGCAGGGTGCTTTTTTCATCCCCTTCATCATCATCCTGGTGGCCTCACCAGCCTTCATCCTCTTCATCATCACAGAGGTCTGCTGCAGGTGTCTGTATCCAGAGGTGGTCCATGCTGAAAGTCATTTTGGACTGGGTGTTTGAGTTGCTGCTCCTGGTCAACGTTCTGGGAGTGCCTGTGCGCTCAAACTCATGAGTGACACCGAGGACCAGGACGGTGCACACGGTGCGGCGGCGCAGCTACTTCCTCATGCCCCAGCAGCCCCGCAGGGCCGACAGCTTCCAATGCAGCAACCAGCAGGTGGTCAGGCAGCGGTTCCGGCTCTTCAACCCCAAATACAACCAGCTGCACCACCTGGCATTCAACAAGCCGCACCTGTCATGGCCCAGGTATGTGCCCATGCTGCTCTGCAGCCCATCCCCGAATTTGATGTGTCGGGCCCGACCTCCAGCTTGGGGCCCAGGTGGAGAAGGTGGGTGGACCGCCTGGACATGTACTTCAGGGCTGCCCAGGTGGTTGATGACGACACCAGGCTGGCTACGATGCTATACTCGGCAGGGCCATCTGTCCAGGAGACTTTTGAATCTCTGCCACAAGGGAATGGAACTTATGATCAAGCAAAGGCTGCCCTACAAGCGTACTTTCTGCCCCTTGCCAACGCGGAATATGAGCGGTTTGTGATGCTCTCTGCCAAACAAAAAGATGACGAGACCTTGGACACGCCTCCGCGTGTCCCTGTTGCCTGGAAATTGACATTATGCTCTGACCTGAAACAGAAACCCTGGAGGAACACTGGCTGCCATTCACTTACATGGGAACCCAGAACCACACATCTGAAACAAGTGGTTCCGAGTGCAAGCGGACCAAACGTTTACCAGTTCTCGTATGTCTCACTTAACATTAGCACCCTGTCGGGGGACGCTAACCAATCAGGGTGCTCAGAACGTGGGCTGTATTTAAAGGTGCAAGTCTGCATTCCAAGCAACCTGATTACATCTCAGCCTGAAATTCGCCCCCCTTCCCCTGTCCCCTGCTCAGCCAGAAGCGTTGCTAGGGGGCGGCTGAGGGGGCTATAAACCTGGGTCTATTGGCTAAAGTACCGGATAGAAGCTCAGGGGCTACAACCAAAAAGCTAGCTAGCCCCGAGTCCTGACAGTCCCGACATTAGTGTATCCCCGGATCTTTTCCAGACCTAGCAACAACCCTGCGCTGCTCTGTTGCCACAAACCACCTTAGCGCCCACAGCTCCCATGCAAGTGTTAAGCGCTCTATCCAAAATAATGAAAATACAATACAAGCTTGGGTGGTGATCACTTCAGATGCTCGGTATTTCTCAAGTCCAATTTGGTTCATGATAAGTCATCATAAACATGAAAAACGGACTTCACAACTGCAGCGCTGAATGAGGGATCACCACACAGGATTGGTTTCTTTTGTTTGTTATTCAGAAGCACCCTTAGCACCCACGTGTGTTCTTTGAGGGTGCTAATGGCCATTTTCCCCCGGACAGCAGGCCGTCCCTGCCATTAACACAAGAACTGCCCACGTTATGGGACTTTGACTTGGGCGGCGGGCTGTTAACGGCAGGATCGGCCCTCCGCCACGTTTATCACTTCATTATTACTAGCTCTGGGGGTGGGGGGGACATTGGGGAGGGGATCTTACTCAGCTCTACACCTACCAGTGGCCTCTACTGCATCAAGTTTCCAGCACATGGGTTTTTGAAAATCTAATGAACTGTAGTGTAGAAAATTCCAGTTGCATCCTGAAAAGGTCATTAGTGTCAAATGGTTCAAGTGGCCATTTCTGTTCAACCAGGAAGGTTTCCCTTGTTTTTCGAAACCCAAAGATCTCAACTAGATCCAGCAGAACCATTTGCAAGTGGTAACCTGGAATTCCCACCAATAGGCATTGAGGAATAGCAGGGAATCATGGATCCCACGACGCTACTAGGCGCTTTCTGCGAAGGAGTGGAGCTAGAGTTAAAACGTCAGGACCACACCACACTTTCCCATCAATCTTTTTAATGATTGACAATGGAATGGAAGACCACTAGTCAAGATTCTATGACCTATGGACAAGCCTTTGGGCCCAGAAATCCTCAAACTCCCAGTATGCTGAGGACACTTTGAACCGTCCCAGAAACCGAGGTCGATAGTGGATGCGAAGGACACCTGCTGAATTCGACCAGCACCTGAGACACAGTTCTGCGTATCCTGGGCCTGGAGACGTGCAGCATTGCAGAGAAAGCCTCAGTGAGACACAGTTCTGCGTATCCTGGGCCTGGAGACGTGCAGCATTGCAGAGAAAGCCTCAGTGAGTCACAGTTCTGCGTAGCCCCGGCCTGGAGACGTGCAGCATTGCAGAGAAAGCCTCAGTGAGTCACAGTTTTGCGTAGCCTGGGCCTGTAGACGTGCAGCATTGCGGAGAAAGCCTCGTTGAGCCACAGTTCTGCACATCCTGGGCCTGGAGACGTGCAGCATTGCAGCAAAAGCCTCAGTTATCCACAGTTCTGAGTATCCTGGGCCTGGAGACATGCAGCATTGCAGAGAAAGCCTTAGTGAGCCACAGTTCTGTGCATCCTGGGCCTGGAGACGTGCAGCATTGTGGCGAAAGCCTCAGTGAGCCACAGTTCTGCACATCCTGGGCCTGGAGACGTGCAGCATTGCGGCGAAAGCCTCAGTGAGCCACCGTTCTGCGTATCCTGGGCCTGGAGATGTGCAGCATAGCAGCAAAAGCCTCAGTGAGCCACAGTTCTGATATCATGGGCCTGTAGAGGTGCAGCATTGCAGCAAACGCCTCAGTGAGCCACCGTTCTGTGTATCATGGGCCTGGAGAGGTGCAGCATTGCAGCAAAAGCCTCAGTGAGCCACAGTTCTGATATCATGGGCCTGTAGAGGTGCAGCATTGCAGCAGACGCCTCAGTGAGACACAGTTCTGCACATGCTGGGCCTGGAGACCTGCAGCATTGCGTCAAAGGCCTCAGTGAGCCACAGTTCTGATATCATGGGCCTGTAGAGGTGCAGCATTGCAGCAAACGCCTCAGTGAGACACAGTTCTGCACATGCTGGGCCTGGAGATGTGCAGCATTGCGTCAAAAGCCTCAGTGAGCCACCATTCTGCATATCCTGGGCCTGGAGACGTGCAGCATTGCAGCAAAAGCCTCAGTGAGCCACAGTTCTGATATTATGGGCCTGTAGAGGTGGAGCATTGCAGCAAACTCCTCAGTGAGCCACCGTTCTGCGTATCATGGGCCTGGAGAGGTGCAGCACTGCAGCGAAAGCCTCAGTGAGCCACCGTTCTGCGTATCATGGGCCTGGATAGGTGCAGCATTGCGGTAAAAGCCTCAGTGAGCCACCATTCTGCGTATCCTGGGCCTGGAGACGTGCAGCATTGCAGAAAACTCCTCATTGAGCCACCGTTCTGCGTATCATGGGCCTGGAGAGGTGCAGCATTGCAGCAAAAGCCTCAGTGAGTCACAGTTCTGATATTATGGGCCTGTAGAGGTGAAGCATTGCAGCAAACTCCTCAGTGAGCCACCGTTCTGCGTATCATCGGCCTGGAGAGGTGCAGCACTGCGGCGAAAGCCTCAGTGAGCCACCGTTCTGCGTATCATGGGCCTGGATAGGTGCAGCATTGCGGTAAAAGCCTCAGTGAGCCACCGTTCTGCGTATCCTGGGCCTGGAGACGTGCAGCATTGCAGAAAACTCCTCATTGAGCCACCGTTCTGCGTATCATGGGCCTGGAGAGGTGCAGCATTGCAGCAAAAGCCTCAGTGAGCCACAGTTCTGATATCATGGGCCTGTAGAGGTGGAGCATTGCAGCAAACGCCTCAGTGAGCCACCGTTCTGCGTATCATGGGCCTGGAGAGGTGCAGCGCTGCGGCGAAAGCCTCAGTGAGCCACAGTTCTGGCTGCACTAGTCCCGGAGGAGTGCGCAGTTTAAAGAGTACATTAAGGCTTCTAATGGACCATCTAAGATTTCCAATAAAGATGATAAATCTTCTCTACTACCAATCCTGGAAGAACCAGGAAATCATGAAACAAGACCTGTGGTTTTGCTTTGAATTTGAAGAAACAAACATTGTTATGCATTTTGTAGTGCTCTCTCGGTTCTGTTGTTCCACATTTCCTTCATTATATTTGTGGCTTTCGGTGGCATTCAAGTGCCATCAATAAGGCAACATAACTTTTGTTGGAGTACATCTAAGAGGAACATAACATGTGAGGAGGGGCAGACAACCTGTGAGTGTTGTTTGGTCATGTACCCACCCATTGACTGCCCATGGCAATGTTAATGCCTTTGGCCATTCTCGCCCACCCACCACCTGCCCCTCCCTGCCCAAAACACATCCTCCTAGGAACTAGTTGAGCTAGCTCTATGAAGCCGTAACATCAAACGTTGTGCTGTACAGTGTCTGCTGGTATTATCTGTAAGCAGATTGGTGCGCCTTTACCCACTTGATTTATAACCAATATGTGCCTCCTGACATCGATTCCTTGCACTGAAGTTATGTTAACAATAAGCATTGTTAAAGGTAACAGTTTGGACTAGTGAAAATAGCAATCGCCCCGAGTCGGGCTGCATTAATGGCTGGTAACTGCCTGCCATCCCGCCAGCCTGCCAGCTCGAGCCAAGTCAGGCCCACTCGAAAGAAAGGGTCTCTGCGGTTGGCCCACCATGTACGCACCCGTGATAGCCATTTGCATCCTGGCTTTCCTATCCTGCACTTTTCCATGAAATACAAACAAATTCATTTTAAAGATGTTTGCGACAGTAACAATTATAATTATATTCCGTTTAGCAGTGTCTGAAGTCATACCTAAATGAATACATCAAAAAAAAAATGTATGTAAACTTTTATCTTGCATCAAGCAAGCCTTGAGCTATTACAAAAGAAAACACAATGCAGTTTCATGAAAACATTTCAACAACAATGTTCTCAATTCAAATTAAAATTGCATTTCATACATCACTTTCTATGTCAAAGTAAAAAAGATAAAGGAGAAAGAAAGTAATGTACGATTATGTAAACTATTCAGTTAAGACAAAGGGAACACATGTAATTTAACATCTTAAGTCTTTCTTACATAAACAATTGCTTCAAAAGTTCTATTGTAGCTACATACAAACTCAAATAGTGACCACTAAAAATCATTGGCCACCAAATATCTGTGCTCATAAAATTATATTGTTCTAAAAATGTATCAAAACAGCAGCTTCTAATATAAACATTTCTAATATTCTCTATTTCGAGTTAATCAACGCCTAAAGTCCTTGCCAGAAGTCCAATGCTCCAGCGGTCAAAGAGAAAGTACACATCATCCACTTCCCTCTCTGAAAGATTGCCGTGACTGGCATAGACCTTTCACAGAGGTGAATCTCCGTGATTGCCGTAACTGACATAGACCTTTCACAGAGGTGAATCTCTGTGATTGCCGTGACTGACATAGACCTTTCACAGAGGTGAATCTCCGTGATTGCCGTGACTGACATAGACCTTTCACAGAGGTGAATCTCCGTGATGTGAATCTCCGTGATTGCCGTGACTGACCTAGACCTTTCACAGAGGTGAATCTCTGTGATTGCCGTGACTGACATAGACCTTTCACAGAGGTGAATCTCCGTGATTGCCGTGACTGACATAGACCTTTCACAGAGGTGAATCTCCGTGATTGCCGTGACTGTAGTGACTGAGATAGACCTTACATAGAGGTGAATCTCCGTGATTGCCGTGACTGACATAGACCTTTCACAGAGGTGAATCTCCGTGATTGCCGTGACTGGCATAGACCTTTCACAGAGGTGAATCTCTGTGATTGCCGTGACTGGCATAGACCTTTCACAGAGGTGAATCTCCGTGATTGCCGTGACTGACATAGACCTTTCACAGAGGTGAATCTCCGTGATTGCCGTGACTGACATAGACCTTTCACAGAGGTGAATCTCTGTGATTGCCGTGACTGACATAGACCTTTCACAGAGGTGAATCTCCGTGATTGCCGTGACTGTCGTGACTGAGATAGACCTTACACAGAGGTGAATCTCCGTGATTGCCGTGACTGACATAGACCTTTCAAAGAGGTGAATCTCCGTGATTGCCTTGACTGACATAGACCTTTCACACAGGTGAATCTCCGTGATTGCCGTGACTGTCGTGACTGAAATAGACCTTTCACAGAGGTGAATCTCTGTGATTGCCGTGACTGTCGTGACTGAAATAGACCTTTCACAGAGGTGAATCTCTGTGATTGCCGTGACTGTCGTGACTGAGATAGACCTTCCTGTGATTGCCGTGACTGTCGTGACTGAGATAGACCTTACACAGAGGTGAATCTCCGTGATTGCCGTGACTATCGTGACTGAGATAGACCTTACACAGAGGTGAATCTCCGTGATTGCCGTGACTGAGATAGACCTTTCACAGAGGTGAATCTCTGTGATTGCCGTGACTGAGATAGACCTTCCCGTGATTGCCGTGACTGTCGTGACTGAGATAGACCTTACACAGAGGTGAATCTCCGTGATTGCCGTGACTATCGTGACTGAGACAGACCTTACACAGAGGTGAATCTCCGTGATTGCCGTGACTGAGATAGACCTTTCACAGAGGTGAATCTCTGTGATTGCCGTGACTGTCGTGATTGAGATAGACCTTTCACAAAGGTGAATCTCTGTGATTGCCGTAATTGTCGTGACTGAGATAGATCTTACATAGAGGAGAATCTCTGTGATTGCCGTGACTTTGATAGACCTTTCACAGAGGTGAATCTCCGTGATTGCCGTGACTGTCGTGACTATAATAGACCTTTCACAGAGGTGAATCACTGTGATTGCCATGACTGAGATAGACCTTTCACAGAGGTGAATCTCCGTGATTGCCATGACTGTCGTGACTGAGATAGACCTTACACAGTGGTGAATCTCTGTGATTGCGTCACTTTGATAGACCTTTCACAGAGGTGAATCTCCGTGATTGCCATGACTGTCGTGACTGAGATAGACCTTTCACAGAGGTGAATCTCCATGATTGCCATGACTGTCGTGACTGAGATAGACCTTTCACAGAGGTGAATCTCCGTGATTGCCGTGACTGTCGTGATTGAGATAGACCTTACACAGAGGTGAATCTCTGTGATTGCTGTGACTGTTGTGATTGAGATAGACCTTTCACAGAGGTGAATCTCTGTGATTGCCGTGACTGTCGTGACTGAAATAGACCTTTCGCAGAGGTGAATCTCCGTGATTGCCGTGACTGAGATAGACCTTCCCGTGATTGCCGTGACTGTCGTGACTGAGATAGACCTTACACAGAGGTGAATCTCCGTGATTGCCGTGACTGAGATAGACCTTTCACAGAGGTGAATCTCTGTGATTGCCGTGACTGTCGTGACTGAGATAGACCTTCCCGTGATTGCCGTGACTGTCGTGACTGAGATATACCTTACACAGAGGTGAATCTCCGTGATTGCCGTGACTATCGTGACTGAGACAGACCTTACACAGAGGTGAATCTCCGTGATTGCCGTGACTGAGATAGACCTTTCACAGAGGTGAATCTCTGTGATTGCCGTGACTGTCGTGATTGAGATAGACCTTTCACAGAGGTGAATCTCTGTGATTGCCGTAATTGTCGTGACTGAGATAGACCTTACATAGAGGAGAATCTCTGTGATTGCCGTGACTTTGATAGACCTTTCACAGAGGTGAATCTCCGTGATTGCCGTGACTGTCGTGACTGAAATAGACCTTTCACAGAGGTGAATCACTGTGATTGACATGACTGAGATAGACCTTTCACAGAGGTGAATCTCCGTGATTGCCATGACTGTCGTGACTGAGATAGACCTTACACAGAGGTGAATCTCTGTGATTGCGTCACTTTGATAGACCTTTCACAGAGGTGAATCTACGTGATTGCCATGACTGTCGTGACTGAGATAGACCTTTCACAGAGGTGAATCTACGTGATTGCCATGACTGTCGTGACTGAGATAGACCTTTCACAGAGGTGAATCTCCGTGATTGCCGTGACTGTCGTGATTGAGATAGACCTTACACAGAGGTGAATCTCTGTGATTGCTGTGACTGTCGTGATTGAGATAGACCTTACACAGAGGTGAATCTCCGTGATTGCCATGACTGTCGTGACTGAGATAGACCTTAAACAGAGGTGAATCTCTGTGATTGCCGTGACTGAGATAGACCTTTCACAGAGGTGAATCCCCGTGATTGCCGTGACTATCGTGACTGAGATAGACCTTCCCGTGATTGCCGTGACTGTCGTGACTGAGATAGACCTTATACAGAGGTGAATCTCCGTGATTGCCGTGACTATCGTGACTGAGATAGACCTTACACAGAGGTGAATCTCCGTGATTGCTGTGACTGTCGTGATTGAGATAGACCTTTCACAGAGGTGAATCTCTGTGATTGCCGTGATTGTCGTGACTGAGATAGACCTTACACAGAGGTGAATCTCCGTGATTGCCGTGACTGTCGTGACTGAAATAGACCTTTCACAGAGGTGAATCTCTGTGATTGCCATGACTGAGATAGACCTTTCACAGAGGTTAATCTCCGTGATTGCCATGACTGTCGTGACTGAGATAGACCTTACACAGAGGTGAATCTCTGTGATTGCCGTGACTTTGATAGACCTTTCACAGAGGTGAATCTCCGTGATTGCCATGACTGTCGTGACAGAGATAGACCTTTCACAGAGGTGAATCTCCATGATTGCCGTGACTGTCGTGACTGAGATAGACCTTTCACAGAGGTGAATCTCCGTGATTGCTGTGACTGTCGTGATTGAGATAGACCTTACACAGAGGTGAATCTCTGTGATTGCTGTGACTGTCGTGATTGAGATAGACCTTACACAGAGGTGAATCTCCGTGATTGCCATGACTGTCGTGACTGATATAGACCTTACACAGAGGTGAATCTCTGTGATTGCCGTGACTGAGATAGACCTTTCACAGAGGTGAATCTCCGTGATTGCCGTGACTGTCGTGACTGAAATAGACCTTCCCGTGATTGCCGTGACTGTTGTGACTGAGATAGACCTTATACAGAGGTGAATCTCCGTGATTGCCGTGACTATCGTGACTGAGATAGACCTTACACAGAGGTGAATCTCCATGATTGCCGTGACTGAGATAGACCTTTCACAGAGGTGAATCTCTGTGATTGCCGTGACTGTCGTGACTGAAATAGACCTTTCACAGAGGTGGATCTCTGTGATTGCCATGACTGTCGTGACTGAAATAGACCTTTCACAGAGGTGGATCTCTGTGATTGCCATGACTGAGATAGACCTTTCACAGGGGTGAATCTCCGTGATTGCCATGACTGTCGTGACTGAGATAGACCTTACACAGAGGTGAATCTCTGTGATTGCCGTGACTTTGATAGACCTTTCACAGAGGTGAATCTCCGTGATTGCCGTGACTGTCGTGACTGAAATAGACCTTTCACAGAGGTGAATATCTGTGATTGCCATGACTGAGATAGACCTTTCACAAAGGTGAATCTCCGTGATTGCCATGACTGTCGTGACTGGGATAAACCTTTCACAGAGGTGAATCTCCGTGATTGCCATGACTGTCGTGACTGAGATAGACCTTTCACAGAGGTGAATCTCCGTGATTGCCGTGACTGTCGTGATTGAGATAGACCTTACACAGAGGTGAATCTCTGTGATTGCTGTGACTGTTGTGATTGAGATAGACCTTACACAGAGGTGAATCTCCGTGATTGCCATGACTGTCGTGACTGAGATAGACCTTACACAGAGGTGAATCTCTGTGATTGCCGTGACTGAGATAGACCTTTCACAGAGGTGAATCTCTGTGATTGCCGTGACTGTCGTGACTGAAATAGACCTTTCACAGAGGTGAATCTCTGTGATTGCCATGACTGTCGTGACTGAGATAGACCTTATACAGAGGTGAGTCTCTGTGATTGCCGTGACTGAGATAGACCTTTCACAGAGGTGAATCTCCGTGATTGCCGTGACTGTCGTGACTGAAATAGACCTTTCACAGAGGTGAATCTCCGTGATTGCCGTAACTGTCGTGACTGAGATAGACCTTACACAGAGGTGAATCTCCGTGATTGCCGTGACTGAGATAGACCTTTCACAGAGGTGAATCTCCGTGATTGCCGTGACTGTCGTGATTGAGATAGACCTTACAAAGAGTTGAATCTCTGTGATTGCCGTGACTGTCGTGACTGAGATAGACCTTAAACAGAGGTGAAGCTCTGTGATTGCCGTGACTTTGATAGACCTTTCACAGAGGTGAATCTCCGTGATTGCCGTGACTGTCATGACTGAACTAGACCTTTGACAGAGGTGAATCTCTGTGATTGCCGTGACTGAGATAAACCTTTCATAGAGGTGAATCTCTGTGATTGCCGTGACTGAGATAGACCTTTCACAGAGGTGAATCTCCGTGATTGCCATGACTGTCGTGACTGAGATAGACCTTAAACAGAGGTGAATCTCTGTGATTGCCGTGAATGAGATAGACCTTTCACAGAGGTGAATCCCCGTGATTGCCGTGACTGTCGTGACTGAGATAGACCTTCCCGTGATTGCCGTGACTGTCGTGACTGAGATAGACCTTATACAGAGGTGAATCTCCGTGATTGCCGTGACTATCGTGACTGAGATAGACCTTACACAGAGGTGAATCTCAGTGATTGCTGTGACTGTCGTGATTGAGATAGACCTTTCACAGAGGTGAATCTCTGTGATTGCCGTGATTGTCGTGACTGAGATAGACCTTACACAGAGGTGAATCTCCGTGATTGCCGTGACTGTCGTGACTGAAATAGACCTTTCACAGAGGTGAATCTCTGTGATTGCCATGACTGAGATAGACCTTTCACAGAGGTTAATCTCCGTGATTGCCATGACTGTCGTGACTGAGATAGACCTTACACAGAGGTGAATCTCCGTGATTGCCATGACTGTCGTGACAGAGATAGACCTTTCACAGAGGTGAATCTCCATGATTGCCGTGACTGTCGTGACTGAGATAGACCTTTCACAGAGGTGAATCTCCGTGATTGCCGTGACTGTCGTGATTGAGATAGACCTTACACAGAGGTGAATCTCTGTGATTGCTGTGACTGTCGTGATTGAGATAGACCTTACACAGAGGTGAATCTCCGTGATTGCCATGACTGTCGTGACTGATATAGACCTTACACAGAGGTGAATCTCTGTGATTGCCGTGACTGAGATAGACCTTTCACAGAGGTGAATCTCCGTGATTGCCGTGACTGTCGTGACTGAAATAGACCTTCCCGTGATTGCCGTGACTGTTGTGACTGAGATAGACCTTACACAGAGGTGAATCTCTGTGATTGCCGTGACTGAGATAGACCTTATACAGAGGTGAATCTCCGTGATTGCCGTGACTATCGTGACTGAGATAGACCTTACACAGAGGTGAATCTCCATGATTGCCGTGACTGAGATAGACCTTTCACAGAGGTGAATCTCTGTGATTGCCGTGACTGTCGTGATTGAGATAGACCTTTCACAGAGGTGAATCTCTGTGATTGCCGTGATTGTCGTGACTGAGATAGACCTTACACAGAGGTGAATCTCTGTGATTGCTGTGACTGTGATAGACCTTTCACAGAGGTGAATCTCCGTGATTGCCATGACTGTCGTGACTGATATAGACCTTACACAGAGGTGAATCTCTGTGATTGCCGTGACTGAGATAGACCTTATACAGAGGTGAATCTCCGTGATTGCCGTGACTATCGTGACTGAGATAGACCTTACACAGAGGTGAATCTCCATGATTGCCGTGACTGAGATAGACCTTTCACAGAGGTGAATCTCTGTGATTGCCGTGACTGTCGTGATTGAGATAGACCTTTCACAGAGGTGAATCTCTGTGATTGCCGTGATTGTCGTGACTGAGATAGACCTTACACAGAGGTGAATCTCTGTGATTGCTGTGACTGTGATAGACCTTTCACAGAGGTGAATCTCCGTGATTGCCATGACTGTCGTGACTGAAATAGACCTTTCACAGAGGTGGATCTCTGTGATTGCCATGACTGAGATAGACCTTTCACAGGGGTGAATCTCCGTGATTGCCATGACTGTCGTGACTGAGATAGACCTTACACAGAGGTGAATCTCTGTGATTGCCGTGACTTTGATAGACCTTTCACAGAGGTGAATCTCCGTGATTGCCGTGACTGTCGTGACTGAAATAGACCTTTCACAGAGGTGAATATCTGTGATTGCCATGACTGAGATAGACCTTTCACAAAGGTGAATCTCCGTGATTGCCATGACTGTCGTGACTGGGATAAACCTTTCACAGAGGTGAATCTCCGTGATTGCCATGACTGTCGTGACTGAGATAGACCTTTCACAGAGGTGAATCTCCGTGATTGCCGTGACTGTCGTGATTGAGATAGACCTTACACAGAGGTGAATCTCTGTGATTGCTGTGACTGTTGTGATTGAGATAGACCTTACACAGAGGTGAATCTCCGTGATTGCCATGACTGTCGTGACTGAGATAGACCTTACACAGAGGTGAATCTCTGTGATTGCCGTGACTGAGATAGACCTTTCACAGAGGTGAATCTCTGTGATTGCCGTGACTGTCGTGACTGAAATAGACCTTTCACAGAGGTGAATCTCTGTGATTGCCATGACTGTCGTGACTGAGATAGACCTTATACAGAGGTGAGTCTCTGTGATTGCCGTGACTGAGATAGACCTTTCACAGAGGTGAATCTCCGTGATTGCCGTGACTGTCGTGACTGAAATAGACCTTTCACAGAGGTGAATCTCCGTGATTGCCGTAACTGTCGTGACTGAGATAGACCTTACACAGAGGTGAATCTCCGTGATTGCCGTGACTGAGATAGACCTTTCACAGAGGTGAATCTCCGTGATTGCCGTGACTGTCGTGATTGAGATAGACCTTACAAAGAGTTGAATCTCTGTGATTGCCGTGACTGTCGTGACTGAGATAGACCTTACACAGAGGTGAAGCTCTGTGATTGCCGTGACTTTGATAGACCTTTCACAGAGGTGAATCTCCGTGATTGCCGTGACTGTCATGACTGAACTAGACCTTTGACAGAGGTGAATCTCTGTGATTGCCGTGACTGAGATAAACCTTTCATAGAGGTGAATCTCTGTGATTGCCGTGACTGAGATAGACCTTTCACAGAGGTGAATCTCCGTGATTGCCGTGACTGTCATGACTGAAATAGACCTTACACAGAGGTGAATCTCCGTGATTGCTGTGACTGTCGTGACTGAGATAGACCTTTCACAGAGGTGAATCTCCGTGATTGCCGTGACTATCGTGTCTGAGATAGACCTTACACAGAGGTGAATCTCCATGATTGCCGTGACTGAGATAGACCTTTCACAGAGGTGAATCTCCGTGATTGCCGTGACTGTCGTGACTGAGATAGACCTTCCCGTGATTGCCGTGACTGTTGTGACTGAGATAGACCTTACACAGAGGTGAATCTCTGTGATTGCCGTGACTTTGATAGACCTTTCACAGAGGTGAATCTCCGTGATTGCCATGACTGTCGTGACTGTAATAGACCTTTCACAGAGGTGGATCTCTGTGATTGCCATGACTGAGATAGACCTTTCACAGGGGTGAATCTCCGTGATTGCCGTGACTGTCGTGACTGAGATAGACCTTACACAGTGGAACGAGCAAAAAAAGTCTGCAGATGAATGGTGGGTGGAGGTTTTCACCTATTTTTCACAGCAGAACATAACAATGAAAAACTTGAGCATGATGGTCCAGTTTACTTGTGCTTGCCCGCCACAAATGTGCCAGTGGAAAGAATCTTTTCAATTATGAACAATACATGGACCGATGAACGAAACCGAATGGACATTGAGACTTTGAAATCCATATTGGTTACTAGGGTTGATTTCAGCCTGAGCTGCTCTGAGTTCCATAGCAGGCTACAGAAAGACAAATTGGTGCTACAAAGAATTCATTCATCAGCAAAGTACTCAGAATAGTAATAAAATGTGTACAGCAATTCTCTTGCTTTTTATCTTCACTGTTTTCAATCTTCACTGTTTTCATTCTTTGCAATAAAGGCATAGTTCTTTTCATCACCAAAAACCTTTTCGGGTGAAATAATTCCACAATAAAGTTTGCCATACGCATGTGGGGTGCATTACTTTGGTGCCATTCTATGATGCAAGGGGGCCAGCAGTCTTCATAAAGTGTGTACAATTGTGAAAATGCTTGCTTTAATCTCACAGCGAAATATTGTTGGGTTGACAATAACCCCAGTCCACTGCAGTGCTCTACCTGTACAGGTGGATCCCCAAGAATTCACTCTAAACAGAAAACCGTGCCACATAGTGGTTTCACAGGTATGTGTACATTAATCCAGCATTTGATCTGCTGTGGCTGCCCCCAAACTTCAATGTCATAAGTGCTATGTTTGTAGTCCCTCTTTTGTCTTTATCAGTGCTACGATATGTAGTCCTACTTTTGTGTCAGTGACCCGCAAAATGGTAGTCCTACTTCTATGTCGGTGGCCTGTCCTGTCCTGGGTTTTTATTTTGAAAATCTGGTCACCCTAGGCCGCACGCTCAGTCGCATAACAACCTCCCTGGGGGGTTTAATCACAGGTCAGACTCGGCCGCATTCGGATCCCTGTGGAGGTTATGGGGGTGCACTAGGATTGAGAAAGGACGGCAGGGATTGCCACATGTGTAGCCCTGAGACAGGAGCTTTGCGAGCAAGATGTAATGGGTTAGGATGTGTCACATCTGCATTCGTACCTCTAGGGGGCCAGAACCAAAGCGGACCGGCCATAGAACACAGGGGTTACTCATGAATTCCGCTCATACTTTCGAACTATTCTGTTAATAAGCAGAGGTTGCCAGACCACTAAAGCGTGGGTCAGGCAGGACCATGTCCTGGGCATTCTGGCATTTCTCCTGACTACCCTGGGCCCAAAATCCCTCCAGAGGCTTTGCACAGTCTAACTCGGACCGTCTCTCTCCTCTCCCCTCCCCCTTCTGTCACTCTCTTTCGCTCTCTCCCTCTTTCTCTCCCCCCTCGCTCTCTCCCTCCACCCTTCTCCACCCCTCTCTCTCTCCCTCCCTCTTCTGCCACTCTTTCTCTTTCTCTCCCTCTCCCTCTCTCTTTCTCATCTCTTTCTCCCTCTCCTCTCCCCCTCCTTCTCCGCTCACTCTCTTTCCTCTCTCTCCCTCCCGCCTCCCCTCTCTCTCTCTCTCCCTCTCCCCCTCTCCCTCTCTCTCTCTCTCTCTCTTTCTCCCTCTCTCTCCTGTCTCTTTTCCTTTCTCTACTCTATATCCTCTCTCCTCTCTCTCTCTTCCTCTTTCTCTCTCGCCACTCTCCCTCCTCTCCCTCCCTCTTCTCTTTCTCTCTCTCTCTCCCTCTCCCCCTCTCTCTCTCTCCTTCTCTCTCTACTTTTC
Organism: Ambystoma mexicanum; assembly: GCF_040938575.1. NCBI lineage: Eukaryota > Metazoa > Chordata > Amphibia > Caudata > Ambystomatidae > Ambystoma > Ambystoma mexicanum. Next base: position 89,830,871 of record NC_090932.1, on the reverse strand, counting down.
ATGAGGGATAGTAGACCAATGCCAGGAAATGTCCTTACTCCTTAGCTTGAAAAAGAGGGCAGCCTGCCCTTCTCCAGCAGACAGGGACCAAAGAACACCTCAAACCCATTCCTAAAACATCCCTCCCCTCTCTGGGCTAAGACCCTGTATGTCTTCCTCACATCAGGTCTTTCCCCATCACCCTCCAGGCCGCTGGTCTACCTGCCCTTCCTGGCTGCGGCTGGCGTAAAGAACACTGTGCGGACTCTCTGATGCCCCCCTTCAGATAACTTGTGATGCCCGCCAGGGCCTTACACACGGCTCAATTCATCTATGCAGCTCGGACAATGCTTTCTACATCCCCTGTAGGGGTACTTTGAACACGTCTTACGATTGGTCGAATGTCATATTGTGAAATGTGACTGTAGGTTGCTATGGCACTGTTACATGCAATATAATGATTTGCAGCCTGATTGCCACTGCTGGGGTGATGTGTTGCTGGGGGGGGGGAGGCTGAGGGGGCTATAGCCCGGGTCTTTTGGTTGTAGCCCCAAATAGAAGCTTAGGGTAGCTAGCCCCGACTCCTGACAGTCCTAGCAACACTCCTGTGTGGCGCCATGCGCGGCGCTCTTTCAGCCCACCAAAGCCTCCACTGTCCCTTTAAGCCACTTCTGCAGAAGGGGCAGAGAGGCGTGGCCCGTTGATCTCTTGCAGACGTCAGTCACGCTGCCAGAGGCCAGCACTGCAGGCAGAGCTTTCATGAGGGCAGGGCTGCTCGAGTCCTTGCCGCCACGCGCAGTGACGCTTCAGGTGATGCACGTGAACTGATATTGATCTTCTCGCCTGCAGCCTCTTCACCAGTGGCGCCCTTTACTTTATTAAAGAAAGCGGGACGCACCCCTGCACTTTCATCCATGTCTCCACGTACATTTCCCAATTCCCTGCTTGTATTTGTTTGTTTTTGCTGGGGGTTTTTTTGTCCTTTGACCTCGAGGAAAAGACTGTTTCCATCTGCAAAGTAGTGGGCACTGAAATGGGGGCTTTCAGCATGGCAAAGGCAAACACAGCGGTCATAGTCTTGGGGTGCCTACGGGAGATTTTGTGCAACGCTCTGTTATTCTTTTGGGGGATTCGGCGTAACCTGTTGATGGCCCTCAAGAGCCAGGCTAAGGGTTGGGCTCTACTGAGCTATCTTTGAAAATCACTGAGCAGCTCAACTCTCTAACCAGAGGCAGGTCTGTTATCTAGTGTGGCGCTGCCCGATGACGGGCGCGCACGCGACGGCGTGATTTTGCACGCCGTCGCGTGCAGTACAAATAAACGGGGGGTTTCCCGGCCGCGTCAGTGCGACCGGGAAGCCCGAACAAAGACAGACGTGTGGTCTCCGTTCTTGGTGCCGGGGCTTGCGGAGATGCGCGCGGGGGGCACCAGTCACCTCCAACAGTGGCGACGAGTGGGGGAAACGATGCCCGGGCCCGGCGGTGATTACAGGAACAATTTTTCACCCAAACGAGGTCGGAACACAAACTTCGTTTCACGCCGCGGGTAGTGCGATGCCCACGCGGCTGGCGGCCATTTTGTGCAACAGGCTGTGGGACTTCGGGAGGCTCCAGCTTGAGCCCTGAAGCGACACCAGGCCCAATTTTTGGAGATCCTGGTAGCTGATGGCTACACATACACGAGGTTATGCCTGAAGAGTGCATAGACTCAATTTTGGGTTTGCTACGTCGAGTGGAAGCAGGGAGAAGGCCCATCTTGGCTGGGCCTACATAGCCTATTTGTCCTTGGCACAATTTTTGGAACAACTAAAGGCAGGGTGCTTTTTTCATCCCCTTCATCATCATCCTGGTGGCCTCACCAGCCTTCATCCTCTTCATCATCACAGAGGTCTGCTGCAGGTGTCTGTATCCAGGGGTGGTCCATGCTGAAAGTCATTTTGGACTGGGTGTTTGAGTTGCGGCTCCTGGTCAACGTTCTGGGAGTGCCTGTGCGCTCAAACTCATGAGTGACACCGAGGACCAGGACGGTGCACACGGTGCGGCGGCGCAGCTACTTCCTCATGCCCCAGCAGCCCCAGCAGCCCCGCAGGGCCGACAGCTTCCAATGCAGCAACCAGCAGGTGGTCAGGCAGCGGTTCCGGCTCTTCAACCCCAAATACAACCAGCTGCACCACCTGGCATTCAACAAGCCGCACCTGTCATGGCCCAGGTATGTGCCCATGCTGCTCTGCAGCCCATCCCCGAATTTGATGTGTCGGGCCCGCCCTCCAGCTTGGGGCCCAGGTGGAGAAGGTGGGTGGACCGCCTGGACATGTACTTCAGGGCTGCCCAGGTGGTTGATGACGACACCAGGTTGGCTACGATGCTATACTCGGCAGGGCCATCTGTCCAGAAGACTTTTGAATCTCTGCCACAAGGGAATGGAACTTATGATCAAGCAAAGGCCGCCCTACAAGCGTACTTTCTGCCCCTTGCCAACGCGGAATATGAGCGGTTTGTGATGCTCTCTGCCAAACAAAAAGATGACGAGACCTTGGACACGCCTCCGCGTGTCCCTGTTGCCTGGAAATTGACATTATGCTCTGATCTGAAACAGAAACCCTGGAGGAACACTGGCTGCCATTCACTTACATGGGAACCCAGAACCACACATCTGAAACAAGTGGTTCCGAGTGCAAGCGGACCAAACGTTTACCAGTTCTCGTATGTCTTACTTAACATTAGCACCCTGTCGGGGGACGCTGACCAATCAGGGTGCTCAGAACGTGGGCTGTATTTAAAGGTGGAAGTCTGCATTCCAAGCAACCTGATTACATCTCAGCCTGAAATTCGGCCCCCCTTCCCCTGTCCCCTGCTCAGCCAGAAGCGTTGCTAGGGGGCGGCTGAGGGGGCTATAAACCTGGGTCTATTGGCTATAGTCCCGGATAGAAGCTCAGGGGCTACAACCAAAAAGCTAGCTAGCCCCGAGTCCTGACAGTCCCGACATTAGTGTATCCCCGGATCTTTTCCAGACCTAGCAACAACCCTGCGCTGCTCTGTTGCCACAAACCACCTTAGTGCCCACAGCTCCCATGCAAGTGTTAAGCGCTCTATCCAAAATAATGAAAATACAATACAAGCTTGGGTGGTGATCACTTCAGATGCTCGGTATTTCTCAAGTCCAATTTGGTTCATGATAAGTCATCATAAACATGAAAAACGGACTTCACAACTGCAGCGCTGAATGAGGGATCACCACACAGGATTGGTTTCTTTTGTTTGTTATTCAGAAGCACCCTTAGCACCCACGTGTGTTCTTTGAGGGTGCTAATGGCCATTTTCCCCCGGGCAGCAGGCCGTCCCTGCCATTAACACAAGAACTGCCCACGTTATGGGACTTTGACTTGGGCGGCGGGCTGTTAACGGCAGGATCGGCCCTTCGCCACGTTTATCACTTCATTATTACTAGCTCCGGGGGTGGGGGGGGTGACATTGGGGAGGGGATCTTACTCAGCTCTACACCTACCAGTGGCCTCTACTACATCAAGTTTCCAGCACATGGGTTTTTGAAAATCTAATGAACTGTAGTGTAGAAAATTCCAGTTGCATCCTGAAAAGGTCATTAGTGTCAAATGGTCCAAGTGGCCATTTCTGTTCAACCAGGAATGTTTCCCTTGTTTTTCCAAACCCAAAAATCTCAACTAGATCCAGCAGAAACATTTGCAAGTGGTAACCTGGAATTCCCACCAATAGGCATTGAGGAATAGCAGGGAATCATGGATCCCACTACGCTACTAGGCGCTTTCTGCGAAGGAGTGGAGCTACAGTTAAAACGTCAGGACCACACCACACTTTCCCATCAATCTTTTTAATGATTGACAATGGAATGGAAGACCACTAGTCAAGATTCTATGACCTATGGACAAGCCTTCGGGCCCAGAAATCCTCAAACTCTCAGTATGCTGAGGACACTTTGAACCGTCCCAGAAACCGAGGTCGATAGTGGATGCGAAGGACACCTGCTGAAGTTCTGCGTGTCCTGGGCCTGGAGACGTGCAGCATTGCAGAGAAAGCCTCAGTGAGACACAGTTCTGCGTATCCTGGGCCTGGAGACGTGCAGCATTGCAGAGAAAGCCTCAGTGAGTCACAGTTCTGCGTAGCCCCGGCCTGGAGACGTGCAGCATTGCAGAGAAAGCCTCAGTGAGTCACAGTTTTGCGTAGCCTGGGCCTGTAGACGTGCAGCATTGCGGAGAAAGCCTCGGTGAGCCACAGTTCTGCATATCCTGGGCCTGGAGACGTGCAGCATTGCAGCAAAAGCCTCAGTTATCCACAGTTCGGAGTATCCTAGGCCTGGAGGCATGCAGCATTGCAGAGAAAGCCTCAGTGAGCCACAGTTCTGTGCATCCTGGGCCTGGAGACGTGCAGCATTGTGGCAAAAGCCTCAGTGAGCCACAGTTCTGCACATCCTGGGCCTGGAGACGTGCAGCATTGCGTCAAAAGCCTCAGTGAGCCACCATTCTGCATATCCTGGGCCTGGAGACGTGCAGCATTGCAGCAAAAGCCTCAGTGAGCCACAGTTCTGATATTATTGGCCTGTAGAGGTGGAGCATTGCAGCAAACTCCTCAGTGAGCCACCGTTCTGCGTATCATGGGCCTGGAAAGGTGCAGCACTGCAGCGAAAGCCTCAGTGAGCCACCGTTCTGCGTATCATGGTCCTGGATAGGTGCAGCATTGCGGTAAAAGCCTCAGTGAGCCACCGTTCTGCTTATCCTGGGCCTGGAGACATGCAGCATTGCAGAAAACTCCTCATTGAGCCAGCGTTCTGCGTATCATGGGCCTGGAGAGGTGCAGCATTGCAGCAAAAGCCTCAGTGAGCCACAGTTCTGATATCATGGGCCTGTAGAGGTGGAGCATTGCAGCAAACGCCTCAGTGAGCCACCGTTCTGTGTATCATGGGCCTGGAGAGGCGCAGCGCTGCGGCGAAAGCCTCAGTGAGCCACAGTTCTGGCTGCACTAGTCCCGGAGGAGTGCGCAGTTTAAAGAGTACATTAAGGCTTTTAATGGACCATCTAAGATTTCCAATAAAGATGATAAATCTTCTCTACTACCAATCCTGGAACAACCAGGAAATCATGAAACAAGACCTGTGGTTTTGCTTTGAATTTGAAGAAACAAACATTGTTATGCATTTTGCAGTGCTCTCTCGGTTCTGTTGTTCCACATTTCCTTCATTATATTTGTGGCTTTCGGTGGCATTCAAGTGCCATCAATAAGGCAACATAACTTTTGTTGGAGTACATCTAAGAGGAACATGACATGTGAGGAGGGGCACACAACCTGTGAGTGTTGTTTGGTCATGTACCCTCCCATTCACTGCCCGTGCCAATGTTAATGCCTTTGGCCATTCTCGCCCACCCACTACCTGCCCCTCCCTGCCCAAAACACATCCTCCTAGGAACTCGTTGAGCTAGCTCTATGAAGCCGTAACTTCAAACTTGTGCTGTACAGTGTCTGCTGGTATTATCTGTAAGCAGATTGGTGCGCCTTTACCCACTTGATTTATAACCAATATGTGCCTCCTGACATCGATTCCTTGCACTGAAGTTATATTAACAATAAGCATTGTTAAAGGTAACAGTTTGGACTAGTGAAAATAGCAATCGCCCCGAGTCGGGCTGCATTAATGGCTGGTAACGGCCTGCCATCCCGCCAGCCTGCCAGCTCGAGCCAAGTCAGGCCCACTCGAAAGAAAGGGTCTTTGCGGTTGGCCCACCATGTACGCACCCGTGATAGCCATTTGCATCCTGGCTTTCCTACCCTGCACTTTTCCATGAAATACAAACACATTCATTTTAAAGATGTTTGCGACAATAACAATTATAATTATATTCCGTTTAGCAGTGTCTGAAGTCATACCTAAATGAATACATCAAAAAAAAATGTATGTAAACTTTTATCTTGCATCAAGCAAGCCTTGAGCTATTACAAAAGAAAACACAATGCAGTTTCATGAAAACATTACAACAACAATGTTCACAATTCAAATTAAAATTGCATTTCATACATCACTTTCTATGTCAAAGTAAAAAAGATAAAGGAGAAAGAAAGTAATGTACGATTTTGTAAACTATTCAGTTAAGACAAAGGGAACACGTAATTTAACATGTTAAGTCTTTCTTACATAAACAATTGCTTCAAAAGTCTTATTGTAGCTACATACAAACTCAAATAGTGACCACTAAAAATCATTGGCCACCAAATATCTGTGCTCATAAAATTATATTGTTCTAAAAATGTATCAAAACAGCAGCTTCTAATATAAACATTTCTAATATTCTCTATTTCGAGTTAATCAACGCCTAAAGGCCTTGCCAGAAGTCCAATGCTCCAGCGGTCAAAGAGAAAGTACACATCATCCACTTCCCTCTCTGAAAGATTGCCGTGACTGGCATAGACCTTTCACAGAGGTGAATCTCCGTGATTGCCGTGACTGACATAGACCTTTCACAGAGGTGAATCTCCGTGATTGCCGTGACTGACATAGACCTTTCACAGAGGTGAATCTCCGTGATTGCCGTGACTGTCGTGACTGAGATAGACCTTACACAGAGGTGAATCTCCGTGATTGCCGTGACTGGCATAGACCTTTCACAGAGGTGAATCTCCGTGATTGCCGTGACTGGCATAGACCTTTCACAGAGGTGAATCTCCGTGATTGCCGTGACTGGCATAGACCTTTCACAGAGGTGAATCTCCGTGATTGCCGTGACTGTCGTGATTGAGATAGACCTTACACAGAGGTGAATCTCTGTGATTGCTGTGACTGTCGTGATTGAGATAGACCTTACACAGAGGTGAATCTCCGTGATTGCCATGACTGTCGTGACTGAGATAGACCTTACACAGAGGTGAATCTCTGTGATTGCCGTGACTGAGATAGACCTTTCACAGAGGTGAATCTCCGTGATTGCCGTGACTGTCGTGACTGAGATAGACCTTCCCGTGATTGCCGTGACTGTCGTGACTGAGATGGACCTTATACAGAGGTGAATCTCCGTGATTGCTGTGACTATCGTGACTGAGATAGACCTTACACGGAGGTGAATCTCCGTGATTGCCGTGACTGTCGTGATTGAGATAGACCTTTCACAGAGGTGAATCTCTGTGATTGCCGTGATTGTCGTGACTGAGATAGACCTTACACAGAGGAGAATCTCTGTGATTGCCGTGACTTTGATAGACCTTTCACAGAGGTGAATCTCCGTGATTGCCGTGACTGTCGTGACTGAAATAGACCTTTCACAGAGGTGAATCTCTGTGATTGCCATGACTGAGATAGACCTTTCACAGAGGTGAATCTCTGTGATTGCCATGACTGTCGTGACTGAGATAGACCTTACACAGAGGTGAATCTCTGTGATTGCCGTGACTCTGATAGACCTTTCACAGATGTGAATCTCTGTGATTGCCATGACTGTCGTGACTGAGATAGACCTTTCACAGAGGTGAATCTTCCTGATTGCCGTGACTGTCGTGATTGAGATAGACCTTACACAGAGGTGAATCTCTGTGATTGCTGTGACTGTCGTGATTGAGATAGACCTTACACAGAGGTGAATCTCCGTGATTGCCATGACTGTCGTGACTGAGATAGACCTTACACAGAGGTGAATCTCTGTGATTGCCGTGACTGAGATAGACCTTTCACAGAGGTGAATCTCCGTGATTGCCGTGACTGTCGTGACTGAGATAGACCTTCCCGTGATTGCCGTGACTGTCGTGACTGAGATGGACCTTATACAGAGGTGAATCTCCGTGATTGCTGTGACTATCGTGACTGAGATAGACCTTACACAGAGGTGAATCTCCGTGATTGCCGTGACTGTCGTGATTGAGATAGACCTTTCACAGAGGTGAATCTCTGTGATTGCCGTGATTGTCGTGACTGAGATAGACCTTACACAGAGGAGAATCTCTGTGATTGCCGTGACTTTGATAGACCTTTCACAGAGGTGAATCTCCGTGATTGCCGTGACTGTCGTGACTGAAATAGACCTTTCACAGAGGTGAATCTCTGTGATTGCCATGACTGAGATAGACCTTTCACAGAGGTGAATCTCTGTGATTGCCATGACTGTCGTGACTGAGATAGACCTTACACAGAGGTGAATCTCTGTGATTGCCGTGACTCTGATAGACCTTTCACAGAGGTGAATCTCTGTGATTGCCATGACTGTCGTGACTGAGATAGACCTTTCACAGAGGTGAATCTTCCTGATTGCCGTGACTGTCGTGATTGAGATAGACCTTACACAGAGGTGAATCTCTGTGATTGCTGTGACTGTCGTGATTGAGATAGACCTTACACAGTGGTGAATCTCCGTGATTGCCATGACTGTCGTGACTGAGATAAACCTTACACAGAGGTGAATCTCTGTGATTGCCGTGACTGAGATAGTCCTTTCACAGAGGTGAATCTCCGTGATTGCCATGACTGTCGTGACTGAGATAGACCTTCCCGTGATTGCCGTGACTGTCGTGACTGAGATAGACCTTATACAGAGGTGAATCTCCGTGATTGCCGTGACTATCGTGACTGAGATAGACCTTACACAGAGGTGAATCTCCGTGATTGACGTGACTGAGATAGACCTTTCACAGAGGTGAATCTCTGTTATTGCCGTGACTGTCGTGATTGAGATAGACCTTTCACAGAGGTGAATCTCTGTGATTGCCGTGATTGTCGTGACTGAGATAGACCTTACACAGAGGTGAATCTCTGTGATTGCCGTGACTTTGATAGACCTTTCACAGAGGTGAATCTCCGTGATTGCCGTGACTGTCGTGACTGAAATAGACCTTTCACAGAGGTGAATCTCTGTGATTGCCATGACTGAGATAGACCTTTCACAGAGGTGAATCTCCGTGATTGTCATGACTGTCGTGACTGAGATAGACCTTACACAGAGGTGAATCTCTGTGATTGCTGTGACTGTTGTGATTGAGATAGACCTTACACAGAGGTGAATCTCCGTGATTGCCATGACTGTCGTGACTGAGATAGACCTTTCACAGAGGTGAATCTCTGTGATTGCTGTGACTGTTGTGATTGAGATAGACCTTACACAGAGGTGAATCTCCGTGATTGCCATGACTGTCGTGACTGAGATAGACCTTACACAGAGGTGAATCTCTGTGATTGCCATGACTGAGATAGACCTTTCACAGAGGTGAATCTCCGTGATTGCCGTGACTGTCGTGACTGAAATAGACCTTTCACAGAGGTGAATCTCTGTGATTGCCATGACTGTCGTGACTGAGATAGACCTTACACAGTGGTGAATCTCTGTGATTGCCGTGACTGAGATAGACCTTTCACAGAGGTGAATCTCCGTGATTGCCGTGACTGTCGTGACTGAAATAGACCTTTCACAGAGGTGAATCTCCGTGATTGCCGTAATTGTCATGACTGAGATAGACCTTACACAGAGGTGAATCTCCGTGATTGCCGTGACTGAGATAGACCTTACACAGAGGTGAATCTCTGTGATTGCCGTGACTGAGATAGACCTTTCACAGAGGTGAATCTCCGTGATTGTCATGACTGTCGTGACTGAGATAGACCTTACACAGAGGTGAATCTCCGTGATTGCCATGACTGTCGTGACTGAGATAGACCTTACACAGAGGTGAATCTCTGTGATTGCCATGACTGAGAGAGACCTTTCACAGAGGTGAATCTCCGTGATTGCCGTGACTGTCGTGACTGAAATAGACCTTTCACAGAGGTGAATCTCTGTGATTGCCATGACTGTCGTGACTGAGATAGACCTTACACAGTGGTGAATCTCTGTGATTGCCGTGACTGAGATAGACCTTTCACAGAGGTGAATCTCCGTGATTGCCGTGACTGTCGTGACTGAAATAGACCTTTCACAGAGGTGAATCTCCGTGATTGCCGTAATTGTCGTGACTGAGATAGACCTTACACAGAGGTGAATCTCCGTGATTGCCGTGACTGAGATAGACCTTTCACAGAGGTGAATCTCCGTCATTGCCGTGACTGTCGTGATTGAGATAGACCTTACACAGAGGTGAATCTCCGTGATTGCCGTGACTGTCGTAACTGAGATAGACCTTACACAGAGGTGAATCTCTGTGATTGCCGTGACTTTGATAGACCTTTCACAGAGGTGAATCTCTGTGATTGCCGTGACTGTCAGGACTGAACTAGACCTTTGACAGAGGTGAATCTCTGTGATTGCAGTGGCTGAGATAAACCTTTCATAGAGGTGAATCTCTGTGATTGCCATGACTCTCGTGACTGAGATAGACCTTACACAGAGGTGAATCTCTGTGATTGCCGTGACTGTCGTGACTGAGATAGACCTTACACAGAGGTGAATCTCTGTGATTGCCGTGACTGAGGTAGACCTTTCACAGAGGTGAATCTCCGTGATTGCCGTGGCTGTCATGACTGAAATAGACCTTACACAGAGGTGAATCTCCGTGATTGCTGAGACTGTCGTGACTGAGATAGACCTTTCACAGAGGTGAATCTCCGTGATTGCCGTGACTATCGTAACTGAGATAGACCTTACACAGAGGTGAATCTCTGTGATTGCCGTGACTGAGATAGACCTTTCACAGAGGTGAATCTCCGTGATTGCTGTGACTGTCGTGACTGAGATAGACCTTCCCGTTATTGCCGTGACTGTCGTGACTGAGATAGACCTTACACAGAGGTGAATCTCCGTGATTGCCGTGACTATCGTGACTGAGATAGACCTTACACAGAGGTGAATCTCCGTGATTGCCGTGACTGAGATAGACCTTTCACAGAGGTGAATCTCCGTGATTGCCGTGACTGTTGTGATTGAGATAGATCTTTCACAAAGGTGAATCTCTGTGATTGCCGTGATTGTCGTGACTGAGATAGACCTTACATAGAGGAGAATCTCCTTGATTGCCGTGACTTTGATAGACCTTTCACAGAGGTGAATCTCTGTGATTGCCGTGACTGTCGTGACTGAAATAGACCTTTCACAGAGGTGAATCTCTGTGATTGCCATGACTGAGATAGACCTTTCACAGAGGTGAATCTCCATGATTGCCATGACTGTCGTGACTGAGATAGACCTTACACAGAGGTGAATCTCTGTGATTGCGGTGACTTTGATAGTCCTTTCACAGAGGTGAATCTCTGTGATTGCCATGACTGTCGTGACTGAGATAGACCTTTCACAGAGGTTAATCTCCGTGATTGCCATGACTGTCGTGACTGAGATAGAACTTTCACAGAGGTGAATCTCCGTGATTGCTGTGACTGTTGTGATTGAGATAGACCTTACACAGAGGTGAATCTCTGTGATTGCTGTGACTGTCGTGATTGAGATAGACCTTACACAGAGGTGAATCTCCGTCATTGCCATGACTGTCGTGACTGAGATAGACCTTACACAGAGGTGAATCTCTGTGATTGCCGTGACTGAGATAGACCTTTCACAGAGGTGAATCTCCGTGATTGCCGTGACTGTCGTGACTGAGATAGACCTTATACAGAGGTGAATCTCCATGATTGCCGTGACTATCGTGACTGAGATAGACCTTACACAGAGGTGAATCTCTGTGATTGCTGTGACTGTCGTGATTGAGATAGACCTTTCACAGACGTGAATCTCTGTGATTGCCGTGATTGTCGTGACTGAGATAGACCTTACACAGAGGAGAATCTCTGTGATTGCTGTGACTTTGATAGACCTTTCACAGAGGTGAATCTCCGTGATTGCCGTGACTGTTGTGATTGAGATAGATCTTTCACAAAGGTGAATCTCTGTGATTGCCGTGATTGTCGTGACTGAGATAGACCTTACATAGAGGAGAATCTCTGTGATTGCCGTGACTTTGATAGACCTTTCACAGAGGTGAATCTCTGTGATTGCCGTGACTGTCGTGACTGAAATAGACCTTTCACAGAGGTTAATCTCTGTGATTGCCATGACTGAGATAGACCTTTCACAGAGGTGAATTTCCATGATTGCCATGACTGTCGTGACTGAGATAGACCTTACACAGAGGTGAATCTCTGTGATTGCGGTGACTTTGATAGTCCTTTCACAGAGGTGAATCTCCGTGATTGCCATGACTGTCGTGACTGAGATAGACCTTTCACAGAGGTTAATCTCCGTGATTGCCATGACTGTCGTGACTGAGATAGAACTTTCACAGAGGTGAATCTCCGTGATTGCTGTGACTGTTGTGATTGAGATAGACCTTACACAGAGGTGAATCTCTGTGATTGCTGTGACTGTCGTGATTGAGATAGACCTTACACAGAGGTGAATCTCCGTCATTGCCATGACTGTCTTGACTGAGATAGACCTTACACAGAGGTGAATCTCTGTGATTGCCATGACTGTCGTGACTGAGATAGACCTTACACAGAGGTGAATCTCTGTGATTGCCATGACTGAGATAGACCTTTCACAGAGGTGAATCTCTGTGATTGCCATGACTGTCGTGACTGAGATAGACCTTACACAGAGGTGAATCTCTGTGATTGCCGTGACTCTGATAGACCTTTCACAGAGGTGAATCTCTGTGATTGCCATGACTGTCGTGACTGAGATAGACCTTTCACAGAGGTGAATCTTCCTGATTGCCGTGACTGTCGTGATTGAGATAGACCTTACACAGAGGTGAATCTCTGTGATTGCTGTGACTGTCGTGATTGAGATAGACCTTACACAGTGGTGAATCTCCGTGATTGCCATGACTGTCGTGACTGAGATAAACCTTACACAGAGGTGAATCTCTGTGATTGCCGTGACTGAGATAGTCCTTTCACAGAGGTGAATCTCCGTGATTGCCATGACTGTCGTGACTGAGATAGACCTTCCCGTGATTGCCGTGACTGTCGTGACTGAGATAGACCTTATACAGAGGTGAATCTCCGTGATTGCCGTGACTATCGTGACTGAGATAGACCTTACACAGAGGTGAATCTCCGTGATTGACGTGACTGAGATAGACCTTTCACAGAGGTGAATCTCTGTGATTGCCGTGACTGTCGTGATTGAGATAGACCTTTCACAGAGGTGAATCTCTGTGATTGCCGTGATTGTCGTGACTGAGATAGACCTTACACAGAGGTGAATCTCTGTGATTGCCGTGACTTTGATAGACCTTTCACAGAGGTGAATCTCCGTGATTGCCGTGACTGTCGTGACTGAAATAGACCTTTCACAGAGGTGAATCTCTGTGATTGCCATGACTGAGATAGACCTTTCACAGAGGTGAATCTCCGTGATTGTCATGACTGTCGTGACTGAGATAGACCTTACACAGAGGTGAATCTCTGTGATTGCTCTGACTGTTGTGATTGAGATAGACCTTACACAGAGGTGAATCTCCGTGATTGCCATGACTGTCGTGACTGAGATAGACCTTTCACAGAGGTGAATCTCTGTGATTGCTGTGACTGTTGTGATTGAGATAGACCTTACACAGAGGTGAATCTCCGTGATTGCCATGACTGTCGTGACTGAGATAGACCTTACACAGAGGTGAATCTCTGTGATTGCCATGACTGAGATAGACCTTTCACAGAGGTGAATCTCCGTGATTGCCGTGACTGTCGTGACTGAAATAGACCTTTCACAGAGGTGAATCTCTGTGATTGCCATGACTGTCGTGACTGAGATAGACCTTACACAGTGGTGAATCTCTGTGATTGCCGTGACTGAGATAGACCTTTCACAGAGGTGAATCTCCGTGATTGCCGTGACTGTCGTGACTGAAATAGACCTTTCACAGAGGTGAATCTCCGTGATTGCCGTAATTGTCGTGACTGAGATAGACCTTACACAGAGGTGAATCTCCGTGATTGCCGTGACTGAGATAGACCTTTCACAGAGGTGAATCTCCGTGATTGCCGTGACTGTCGTGATTGAGATAGACCTTACACAGAGGTGAATCTCCGTGATTGCCGTGACTGTCGTAACTGAGATAGACCTTACACAGAGGTGAATCTCTGTGATTGCCGTGACTTTGATAGACCTTTCACAGAGGTGAATCTCCGTGATTGCCGTGACTGTCAGGACTGAACTAGACCTTTGACAGAGGTGAATCTCTGTGATTGCAGTGGCTGAGATAAACCTTTCATAGAGGTGAATCTCTGTGATTGCCATGACTGTCGTGACTGAGATAGACCTTACACAGAGGTGAATCTCTGTGATTGCCGTGACTGTCGTGACTGAGATAGACCTTACACAGAGGTGAATCTCTGTGATTGCCGTGACTGAGGTAGACCTTTCACAGAGGTGAATCTCCGTGATTGCCGTGGCTGTCATGACTGAAATAGATCTTACACAGAGGTGAATCTCCGTGATTGCTGAGACTGTCGTGACTGAGATAGACCTTTCACAGAGGTGAATCTCCGTGATTGCCGTGACTATCGTGACTGAGATAGACCTTACACAGAGGTGAATCTCCGTGATTGCTGTGACTGTCGTGACTGAGATAGACCTTCCCGTTATTGCCGTGACTGTCGTGACTGAGATAGACCTTACACAGAGGTGAATCTCCGTGATTGCCGTGACTATCGTGACTGAGATAGACCTTACACAGAGGTGAATCTCCATGATTGCCGTGACTGAGATAGACCTTTCACAGAGGTGAATCTCCGTGATTGCCGTGACTGTTGTGATTGAGATAGATCTTTCACAAAGGTGAATCTCTGTGATTGCCGTGATTGTCGTGACTGAGATAGACCTTACATAGAGGAGAATCTCCTTGATTGCCGTGACTGTCGTGACTGAGATAGACCTTCCCGTTATTGCCGTGACTGTCGTGACTGAGATAGACCTTACACAGAGGTGAATCTCCGTGATTGCCGTGACTATCGTGACTGAGATAGACCTTACACAGAGGTGAATCTCCGTGATTGCCGTGACTGAGATAGACCTTTCACAGAGGTGAATCTCCGTGATTGCCGTGACTGTTGTGATTGAGATAGATCTTTCACAAAGGTGAATCTCTGTGATTGCCGTGATTGTCGTGACTGAGATAGACCTTACATAGAGGAGAATCTCCTTGATTGCCGTGACTTTGATAGACCTTTCACAGAGGTGAATCTCTGTGATTGCCGTGACTGTCGTGACTGAAATAGACCTTTCACAGAGGTGAATCTCTGTGATTGCCATGACTGAGATAGACCTTTCACAGAGGTGAATCTCCATGATTGCCATGACTGTCATGACTGAGATAGACCTTACACAGAGGTGAATCTCTGTGATTGCGGTGACTTTGATAGTCCTTTCACAGAGGTGAATCTCCGTGATTGCCATGACTGTCGTGACTGAGATAGACCTTTCACAGAGGTGAATCTCCATGATTGCCATGACTGTCGTGACTGAGATAGACCTTACACAGAGGTGAATCTCTGTGATTGCGGTGACTTTGATAGTCCTTTCACAGAGGTGAATCTCCGTGATTGCCATGACTGTCGTGACTGAGATAGAACTTTCACAGAGGTGAATCTCCGTGATTGCTGTGACTGTTGTGATTGAGATAGACCTTACACAGAGGTGAATCTCTGTGATTGCTGTGACTGTCGTGATTGAGATAGACCTTACACAGAGGTGAATCTCCGTCATTGCCATGACTGTCGTGACTGAGATAGACCTTACACAGAGGTGAATCTCTGTGATTGCCGTGACTGAGATAGACCTTTCACAGAGGTGAATCTCCGTGATTGCCGTGACTGTCGTGACTGAGATAGACCTTATACAGAGGTGAATCTCCATGATTGCCGTGACTATCGTGACTGAGATAGACCTTACACAGAGGTGAATCTCTGTGATTGCTGTGACTGTCGTGATTGAGATAGACCTTTCACAGACGTGAATCTCTGTGATTGCCGTGATTGTCGTGACTGAGATAGACCTTACACAGAGGAGAATCTCTGTGATTGCCGTGACTTTGATAGACCTTTCACAGAGGTGAATCTCCGTGATTGCCGTGACTGTTGTGATTGAGATAGATCTTTCACAAAGGTGAATCTCTGTGATTGCCGTGATTGTCGTGACTGAGATAGACCTTACATAGAGGAGAATCTCTGTGATTGCCGTGACTTTGATAGACCTTTCACAGAGGTGAATCTCTGTGATTGCCGTGACTGTCGTGACTGAAATAGACCTTTCACAGAGGTTAATCTCTGTGATTGCCATGACTGAGATAGACCTTTCACAGAGGTGAATTTCCATGATTGCCATGACTGTCGTGACTGAGATAGACCTTACACAGAGGTGAATCTCTGTGATTGCGGTGACTTTGATAGTCCTTTCACAGAGGTGAATCTCCGTGATTGCCATGACTGTCGTGACTGAGATAGACCTTTCACAGAGGTTAATCTCCGTGATTGCCATGACTGTCGTGACTGAGATAGAACTTTCACAGAGGTGAATCTCCGTGATTGCTGTGACTGTTGTGATTGAGATAGACCTTACACAGAGGTGAATCTCTGTGATTGCTGTGACTGTCGTGATTGAGATAGACCTTACACAGAGGTGAATCTCCGTCATTGCCATGACTGTCTTGACTGAGATAGACCTTACACAGAGGTGAATCTCTGTGATTGCCGTGACTGAGATAGACCTTTCACAGAGGTGAATCTCCGTGATTGCCGTGACTGTCGTGACTGAGATAGACCTTTCACAGAGGTGAATCTCCATGATTGCCATGACTGTCATGACTGAGATAGACCTTACACAGAGGTGAATCTCTGTGATTGCGGTGACTTTGATAGTCCTTTCACAGAGGTGAATCTCCGTGATTGCCATGACTGTCGTGACTGAGATAGACCTTTCACAGAGGTGAATCTCCATGATTGCCATGACTGTCGTGACTGAGATAGACCTTACACAGAGGTGAATCTCTGTGATTGCGGTGACTTTGATAGTCCTTTCACAGAGGTGAATCTCCGTGATTGCCATGACTGTCGTGACTGAGATAGAACTTTCACAGAGGTGAATCTCCGTGATTGCTGTGACTGTTGTGATTGAGATAGACCTTACACAGAGGTGAATCTCTGTGATTGCTGTGACTGTCGTGATTGAGATAGACCTTACACAGAGGTGAATCTCCGTCATTGCCATGACTGTCGTGACTGAGATAGACCTTACACAGAGGTGAATCTCTGTGATTGCCGTGACTGAGATAGACCTTTCACAGAGGTGAATCTCCGTGATTGCCGTGACTGTCGTGACTGAGATAGACCTTATACAGAGGTGAATCTCCATGATTGCCGTGACTATCGTGACTGAGATAGACCTTACACAGAGGTGAATCTCTGTGATTGCTGTGACTGTCGTGATTGAGATAGACCTTTCACAGACGTGAATCTCTGTGATTGCCGTGATTGTCGTGACTGAGATAGACCTTACACAGAGGAGAATCTCTGTGATTGCCGTGACTTTGATAGACCTTTCACAGAGGTGAATCTCCGTGATTGCCGTGACTGTTGTGATTGAGATAGATCTTTCACAAAGGTGAATCTCTGTGATTGCCGTGATTGTCGTGACTGAGATAGACCTTACATAGAGGAGAATCTCTGTGATTGCCGTGACTTTGATAGACCTTTCACAGAGGTGAATCTCTGTGATTGCCGTGACTGTCGTGACTGAAATAGACCTTTCACAGAGGTTAATCTCTGTGATTGCCATGACTGAGATAGACCTTTCACAGAGGTGAATTTCCATGATTGCCATGACTGTCGTGACTGAGATAGACCTTACACAGAGGTGAATCTCTGTGATTGCGGTGACTTTGATAGTCCTTTCACAGAGGTGAATCTCCGTGATTGCCATGACTGTCGTGACTGAGATAGACCTTTCACAGAGGTTAATCTCCGTGATTGCCATGACTGTCGTGACTGAGATAGAACTTTCACAGAGGTGAATCTCCGTGATTGCTGTGACTGTTGTGATTGAGATAGACCTTACACAGAGGTGAATCTCTGTGATTGCTGTGACTGTCGTGATTGAGATAGACCTTACACAGAGGTGAATCTCCGTCATTGCCATGACTGTCTTGACTGAGATAGACCTTACACAGAGGTGAATCTCTGTGATTGCCGTGACTGAGATAGACCTTTCACAGAGGTGAATCTCCGTGATTGCCGTGACTGTCGTGACTGAGATAGACCTTATACAGAGGTGAATCTCCATGATTGCCGTGACTATCGTGACTGAGATAGACCTTACACAGAGGTGAATCTCTGTGATTGCTGTGACTGTCGTGATTGAGATAGACCTTTCACAGAGGTGAATCTCTGTGATTGCCGTGATTGTCGTGACTGAGATAGACCTTACACAGAGGAGAATCTCTGTGATTGCCGTGACTTTGATAGACCTTTCACAGAGGTGAATCTCCGTGATTGCTGTGACTATCGTGACTGAAATAGACCTTTCACAGAGGTGAATCTCCGTGATTGCCATGACTGTCGTGACTGATATAGACCTTACACAGAGGTGAATCTCTGTGATTGCCGTGACTTTGATAGACCTTTCACAGAGGTGAATCTCTGTGATTGCCATGACTGTCGTGACTGAAATAGACCTTTCACCGAGGTGGCTCTCTGTGATTGCCACGACTGAGATAGACCTTTCACAGGGGTGAATCTCCGTGATTGCCGTGACTGTCGTGACTGAGATAGACCTTCCCATGATTGCCGTGACTGTCGTGACTGAGATAGACCTTATACAGAGGTGAATCTCCGTGATTGCCGTGACTATCGTGACTGAGATAGACCTTACACAGAGGTGAATCTCCGTGATTGCCGTGACTGAGATAGACCTTTCACAGAGGTGAATCTCTGTGATTGCCGTGACTGTCGTGATTGAGATAGACCTTTCACAGAGATGAATCTCTGTGATTGCCGTGATTGTCGTGACTGAGATAGACCTTACACAGAGGTGAATCTCTGTGATTGCCGTGACTTTGATAGACCTTTCACAGAGGTGAATCTCCGTGATTGCCATGACTGTGGTGACTGAAATAGACTTTTCACAGAGGTGGATCTCTGTGATTGCCATGACTGAGATAGACCTTTCACAGGGGTGAATCTCCGTGATTGCCATGACTGTCATGACTGAGATAGACCTTGCACAGAGGTGAATCTCTGTGATTGCCGTGACTTTGATAGACCTTTCACAGAGGTGAATCTCCATGATTGCCGTGACTGTCGTGACTGAAATAGACCTTTCACAGAGGGGAATCTCTGTGATTGCCATGACTGAGATAGACCTTTCACAGAGGTGAATCTCCGTGATTGCCATGACTGTCGTGACTGAGATAGACCTTTCACAGAGGTGAATCTCCGTGATTGCCATGACTGTCGTGACTGAGATAGACCTTTCACAGAGGTGAATCTCCGTGATTGCCGTGACTGTCGTGATTGAGATAGACCTTACACAGAGGTGAATCTCTGTGATTGCTGTGACTGTTGTGATTGAGATAGACCTTACACAGAGGTGAATCTCCGTGATTGCCATGACTGTTGTGACTGAGATAGACCTTACACAGAGGTGAATCTCTGTGATTGCCGTGACTGAGATAGACCTTTCACAGAGGTGAATCTCCGTGATTGCCGTGACTGTCGTGATTGAGATAGACCTTACACAGAGGTGAATTTCTGTGATTGCTGTGACTGTTGTGATTGAGATAGACCTTACACAGAGGTGAATCTCCGTGATTGCTGTGACTGTCGTGACTGAAATAGACCTTTCACAGAGGTGAATCTCTGTGATTGCCAGGACTGTTGTGACTGAGATAGACCTTACACAGAGGTGAATCTCAGTGATTGCCGTGACTGAGATAGACCTTTCACAGAGGTGAATCTCCGTGATTGCCGTGACTGTCGTGACTGAAATAGACCTTTCACAGAGGTGAATCTCTGTGATTGCCATGACTGTCGTGACTGAGATAGACCTTACACAGTGGTGAATCTCTGTGATTGCCGTGACTGAGATAGACCTTTCACAGAGGTGAATCTCCGTGATTGCCATGACTGTCCTGACTGAAATAGACCTTTCACAGAGGTGAATCTCCGTGATTGTCGTAACTGTCGTGACTGAGATAGACCTTTCACAGAGGTGAATCTCCGTGATTGCCGTGTCTGTCGTGATTGAGATAGACCTTACACAGAGGTGAATCTCCGTGATTGCCGTGACTGTCGTGACTGAGATAGACCTTATACAGAGGTGAATCTCTGTGATTGCCGTGACTTTGATAGACCTTTCACAGAGTTGAATCTCCGTGATTGCCGTGACTGTCATGACTGAACTAGACCTTTGACAGAGGTGAATCTCTGTGATTGCCATGACTGAGATAAACCTTTCACATAGGTGAATCTCTGTGATTGCCATGACTGTCGTGACTGAGATAGACCTTACACAGAGGTGAATCTCTGTGATTGCCGTGACTGTCGTGACTGAGATAGACCTTACACAGAGGTGAATCTCCGTGATTGCCGTGACTGAGATAGACCTTTCACAGAGGTGAATCTCCGTGATTGCCGTGACTGTTGTGATTGAGATACATCTTTCACAAAGGTGAATCTCTGTGATTGCCGTGATTGTCGTGACTGAGATAGACCTTACATAGAGGAGAATCTCTGTGATTGCCGTGACTTTGATAGACCTTTCACAGAGGTGAATCTCTGTGATTGCCGTGACTGTCGTGACTGAAATAGACCTTTCACAGAGGTGAATCTCTGATTGCCATGACTGAGATAGACCTTTCATAGAGGTGAATCTCCATGATTGCCATGACTGTCGTGACTGAGATAGACCTTACACAGAGGTGAATCTCTGTGATTGCGGTGACTTTGATAGTCCTTTCACAGAGGTGAATCTCCGTGATTGCCATGACTGTCGTGACTGAGATAGACCTTTCACAGAGGTTAATCTCCGTGATTGCCATGACTGTCGTGACTGAGATAGAACTTTCACAGAGGTGAATCTCCGTGATTGCTGTGACTGTTGTGATTGAGATAGACCTTACACAGAGGTGAATCTCTGTGATTGCTGTGACTTTCGTGATTGAGATAGACCTTACACAGAGGTGAATCTCCGTCATTGCCATGACTGTCGTGACTGAGATAGACCTTACACAGAGGTGAATCTCTGTGATTGCCGTGACTGAGATAGACCTTTCACAGAGGTGAATCTCCGTGATTGCCCTGACTGTCGTGACTGAGATAGACCTTATACAGAGGTGAATCTCCATGATTGCCGTGACTATCGTGACTGAGATAGACCTTACACAGAGGTGAATCTCTGTGATTGCTGTGACTGTCGTGATTGAGATAGACCTTTCACAGAGGTGAATCTCTGTGATTGCCGTGATTGTCGTGACTGAGATAGACCTTACACAGAGGAGAATCTCTGTGATTGCCGTGACTTTGATAGACCTTTCACAGAGGTGAATCTCCGTGATTGCCGTGACTGTCGTGACTGAAATAGACCTTTCACAGAGGTGAATCTCCGTGATTGCCATGACTGTCGTGACTGATATAGACCTAACACAGAGGTGAATCTCTGTGATTGCCGTGACTTTGATAGACCTTTCACAGAGGTGAATCTCTGTGATTGCCATGACTGTCGTGACTGAAATAGACCTTTCACCGAGGTGGCTCTCTGTGATTGCCATGACTGAGATAGACCTTTCACAGGGGTGAATCTCCGTGATTGCCGTGACTGTCGTGACTGAGATAGACCTTCCCGTGATTGCCGTGACTGTCGTGACTGAGATAGACCTTATACAGAGGTGAATCTCCGTGATTGCCGTGACTATCGTGACTGAGATAGACCTTACACAGAGGTGAATCTCCGTGATTGCCGTGACTGAGATAGACCTTTCACAGAGGTGAATCTCTGTGATTGCCGTGACTGTCGTGATTGAGATAGACATTTCACAGAGATGAATCTCTGTGATTGCCGTGATTGTCGTGACTGAGATAGACCTTACACAGAGGTGAATCTCTGTGATTGCCGTGACTTTGATAGACCTTTCACAGAGGTGAATCTCCGTGATTGCCATGACTGTGGTGACTGAAATAGACTTTTCACAGAGGTGGATCTCTGTGATTGCCATGACTGAGATAGACCTTTCACAGGGGTGAATCTCCGTGATTGCCATGACTGTCATGACTGAGATAGACCTTGCACAGAGGTGAATCTCTGTGATTGCCGTGACTTTGATAGACCTTTCACAGAGGTGAATCTCCATGATTGCCGTGACTGTCGTGACTGAAATAGACCTTTCACAGAGGGGAATCTCTGTGATTGCCATCACTGAGATAGACCTTTCACAGAGGTGAATCTCCGTGATTGCCATGACTGTCGTGACTGAGATAGACCTTTCACAGAGGTGAATCTCTGTGATTGCCATGACTGTCGTGACTGAGATAGACCTTTCACAGAGGTGAATCTCCGTGATTGCCGTGACTGTCGTGATTGAGATAGACCTTACACAGAGGTGAATCTCTGTGATTGCTGTGACTGTTGTGATTGAGATAGACCTTACACAGAGGTGAATCTCCGTGATTGCCATGACTGTCGTGACTGAGATAGACCTTACACAGAGGTGAATCTCTGTGATTGCCGTGACTGAGATAGACCTTTCACAGAGGTGAATCTCCGTGATTGCCGTGACTGTCGTGATTGAGATAGACCTTACACAGAGGTGAATCTCTGTGATGGCTGTGACTGTTGTGATTGAGATAGACCTTACACAGAGGTGAATCTCCGTGATTGCCATGACTGTCGTGACTGAGATAGACCTTACATAGAGGTGAATCTCTGTGATTGCCGTGACTGAGATAGACCTTTCACAGAGGTGAATCTCCGTGATTGCTGTGACTGTCGTGACTGAAATAGACCTTTCACAGAGGTGAATCTCTGCGATTGCGAGGACTGTCGTGACTGAGATAGACCTTACACAGAGGTGAATCTCAGTGATTGCCGTGACTGAGATAGACCTTTCACAGAGGTGAATCTCCGTGATTGCCGTGACAGTCGTGACTGAAATAGACCTTTCACAGAGGTGAATCTCTGTGATTGCCATGACTGTCGTGACTGAGATAGACCTTACACAGTGGTGAATCTCTGTGATTGCCGTGACTGAGATAGACCTTTCACAGAGGTGAATCTCCGTGATTGCCATGACTGTCCTAACTGAAATAGACCTTTCACAGAGGTGAATCTCCGTGATTGCCATAACTGTCGTGACTGAGATAGACCTTTCACAGAGGTGAATCTCCGTGATTGCCGTGACTGTCGTGATTGAGATAGACCTTACACAGAGGTGAATCTCCGTGATTGCCGTGACTGTCGTGACTGAGATAGACCTTATACAGAGGTGAATCTCTGTGATTGCCGTGACTTTGATAGACCTTTCACAGAGTTGAATCTCCGTGATTGCCGTGACTGTCATGACTGAACTAGACCTTTGACAGAGGTGAATCTCTGTGATTGCCATGACTGAGATAAACCTTTCACAGAGGTGAATCTCTGTGATTGCCATGACTGTCGTGACTGAGATAGACCTTACACAGAGGTGAATCTCTGTGATTGCCGTGACTGTCGTGACTGAGATAGACCTTACACAGAGGTGAATCTCTGTGATTGACGTGACTGAGATAGACCTTTCACAGAGGTGAATCTCCGTGATTGCCGTGACTGTCGTGACTGAAATAGACCTTACATAGAGGTGAATCTCCGTGATTGCTGTGACTGTCGTGACTGAGATAGACCTTTCACAGAGGTGAATCTCCGTGATTGCCATGACTGAGATAGACCTTACACAGAGGTGAATCTCCGTGATTGCCGTGACTATCGTGACTGAGATAGACCTTACACAGAGGTGAATCTCCGTGATTGCCGTGACTGAGATAGACCTTTCACAGAGGTGAATCTCCGTGATTGCCGTGACTGTTGTGATTGAGATAGATCTTTCACAAAGGTGAATCTCTGTGATTGCCGTGATTGTCGTGACTGAGATAGACCTTACATAGAGGAGAATCTCTTTGATTGCCGTGACTTTGATAGACCTTTCACAGAGGTGAATCTCTGTGATTGCCGTGACTGTCGTGACTGAAATAGACCTTTCACAGAGGTGAATCTCTGTGATTGCCATGACTGAGATAGACCTTTCACAGAGGTGAATCTCCATGATTGCCATGACTGTCGTGACTGAGATAGACCTTACACAGAGGTGAATCTCTGTGATTGCGGTGACTTTGATAGTCCTTTCACAGAGGTGAATCTCCGTGATTGCCATGACTGTCGTGACTGAGATAGACCTTTCACAGAGGTTAATCTTAGTGATTGCCATGACTGTTGTGACTGAGATAGAACTTTCACAGAGGTGAATCTCCGTGATTGCTGTGACTGTTGTGATTGAGATAGACCTTACACAGAGGTGAATCTCTGTGATTGCTGTGACTGTCGTGATTGAGATAGACCTTACACAGAGGTGAATCTCCGTGATTGCCATGACTGTCGTGACTGAGATAGACCTTACACAGAGGTGAATCTCTGTGATTGCCGTGACTCAGATAGACCTTTCACAGAGGTGAATCTCCGTGATTGCCGTGACTGTCGTGACCTAGATAGACCTTATACAGAGGTGAATCTCCATGATTGCCGTGACTATCGTGACTGAGATAGACCTTACACAGAGGTGAATCTCTGTGATTGCTGTGACTGTCGTGATTGAGATAGACCTTTCACAGAGGTGAATCTCTGTGATTGCCGTGATTGTCGTGACTGAGATAGACCTTACACAGAGGAGAATCTCTGTGATTGCCGTGACTTTGATAGACCTTTCACAGACGTGAATCTCCGTGATTGCCGTGACTGTCGTGACTGAAATAGACCTTTCACAGAGGTGAATCTCTGTGATTGCCATGACTGTCGTGACTGATATAGACCTTACACAGAGGTGAATCTCTGTGATTGCCTTGACTTTGATAGACCTTTCACAGAGGTGAATCTCTGTGATTGCCATGACTGTCGTGACTGAAATAGACCTTTCACAGAGGTGGCTCTCTGTGATTGCCATGACTGAGATAGACCTTTCACAGGGGTGAATCTCCGTGATTGCCGTGACTGTCGTGACTGAGATAGACCTTCCCGTGATTGCCGTGACTGTCGTGACTGAGATAGACCTTATACAGAGGTGAATCTCCGTGATTGCCGTGACTATCGTGACTGAGATAGACCTTACACAGAGGTGAATCTCCGTGATTGCCGTGACTGAGATAGACCTTTCACAGAGGTGAATCTCTGTGATTGCCGTGACTGTCGTGATTGCCGTGATTGTCGTGACTGAGATAGACCTTACACAGAGGTGAATCTCTGTGATTGCCGTGACTTTGATAGACCTTTCACAGAGGTGAATCTCCGTGATTGCCATGACTGTGGTGACTGAGATAGACCTTTCACAGAGGTGAATCTCCGTGATTGCCATGACTGTCGTGACTGAGATAGACCTTTCACAGAGGTGAATCTCCGTGATTGCAGTGACTGTCGTGATTGAGATAGACCTTACACAGAGGTGAATCTCTGTGATTGCTGTGACTGTTGTGATTGAGATAGACCTTACACAGAGGTGAATCTCCGTGATTGCCATGTCTGTCGTGACTGAGATAGACCTTACACAGAGGTGAATCTCTGTGATTGCCGTGACTGAGATAGACCTTTCACAGAGGTGAATCTCCGTGATTGCCGTGACTGTCGTGATTGAGATAGACCTTACACAGAGGTGAATCTCTGTGATTGCTGTGACTGTTGTGATTGAGATAGACCTTACACAGAGGTGAATCTCCGTGATTGCCATGACTGTCGTGACTGAGATAGACCTTACATAGAGGTGAATCTCTGTGATTGCCGTGACTGAGATAGACCTTTCACAGAGGTGAATCTCCGTGATTGCTGTGACTGTCGTGACTGAAATAGACCTTTCACAGAGGTGAATCTCTGTGATTGCCAGGACTGTCGTGACTGAGATAGACCTTACACAGAGGTGAATCTCAGTGATTGCCGTGACTGAGATAGACCTTTCACAGAGGTGAATCTCCGTGATTGCCGTGACTGTCGTGACTGAAATAGACCTTTCACAGAGGTGAATCTCTGTGATTGCCATGACTGTCGTGACTGAGATAGACCTTACACAGTGGTGAATCTCTGTGATTGCCGTGACTGAGATAGACCTTTCACAGAGGTGAATCTCCGTGATTGCCATGACTGTCCTGACTGAAATAGACCTTTCACAGAGGTGAATCTCCGTGATTGCCGTAACTGTCGTGACTGAGATAGACCTTTCACAGAGGTGAATCTCTGTGATTGCCGTGACTGTCGTGATTGAGATAGACCTTACACAGAGGTGAATCTCCGTGATTGCTGTGACTGTCGTGACTGAGATAGACCTTATACAGAGGTGAATCTCTGTGATTGCCGTGACTTTGATAGACCTTTCACAGAGTTGAATCTCCGTGATTGCCGTGACTGTCATGACTGAACTAGACCTTTGACAGAGGTGAATCTCTGTGATTGCCATGACTGAGATAAACCTTTCACAGAGGTGAATCTCTGTGATTGCCATGACTGTCGTGACTGAGATAGACCTTACACAGAGGTGAATCTCTGTGATTGCCGTGACTGTCGTGACTGAGATAGACCTTACACAGAGGTGAATCTCTGTGATTGCCATGACTGAGATAAACCTTTCACAGAGGTGAATCTCTGTGATTGCCATGACTGTCGTGACTGAGATAGACCTTACACAGAGGTGAATCTCTGTGATTGCCGTGACTGTCGTGACTGAAATAGACCTTACACAGAGGTGAATCTCCGTGATTGCTGTGACTGTCGTGACTGAGATAGACCTTTCACAGAGGTGAATCTCCGTGATTGCCATGACTGAGATAGACCTTACACAGAGGTGAATCTCCGTGATTGCCGTGACTATCGTGACTGAGATAGACCTTACACAGAGGTGAATCTCCGTGATTGCCGTGACTGAGATAGACCTTTCACAGAGGTGAATCTCCGTGATTGCCGTGACTGTTGTGATTGAGATACATCTTTCACAAAGGTGAATCTCTGTGATTGCCGTGATTGTCGTGACTGAGATAGACCTTACATAGAGGAGAATCTCTGTGATTGCCGTGACTTTGATAGACCTTTCACAGAGGTGAATCTCTGTGATTGCCGTGACTGTCGTGACTGAAATAGACCTTTCACAGAGGTGAATCTCTGTGATTGCCATGACTGAGATAGACCTTTCACAGAGGTGAATCTCCATGATTGCCATGACTGTCGTGACTGAGATAGACCTTACACAGAGGTGAATCTCTGTGATTGCGGTGACTTTGATAGTCCTTTCACAGAGGTGAATCTCCGTGATTGCCATGACTGTCGTGACTGAGATAGAGCTTTCACAGAGGTTAATCTCCGTGATTGCCATGACTGTCGTGACTGAGATAGAACTTTCACAGAGGTGAATCTCCGTGATTGCTGTGACTGTTGTGATTGAGATAGACCTTACACAGAGGTGAATCTCTGTGATTGCTGTGACTGTCGTGATTGAGATAGACCTTACACAGAGGTGAATCTCCGTGATTGCCATGACTGTCGTGACTGAGATAGACCTTACACAGAGGTGAATCTCTGTGATTGCCGTGACTGAGATAGACCTTTCACAGAGGTGAATCTCCGTGATTGCCGTGACTGTCGTGACTGAGATAGACCTTATACAGAGGTGAATCTCCATGATTGCCGTGACTATCGTGACTGAGATAGACCTTACACAGAGGTGAATCTCTGTGATTGCTGTGACTGTCGTGATTGAGATAGACCTTTCACAGAGGTGAATCTCTGTGATTGCCGTGATTGTCGTGACTGAGATAGACCTTACACAGAGGAGAATCTCTGTGATTGCCGTGACTTTGATAGACCTTTCACAGAGGTGAATCTCCGTGATTGCCGTGACTGTCGTGACTGAAATAGACCTTTCACAGAGGTGAATCTCCGTGATTGCCATGACTGTCGTGACTGATATAGACCTTACACAGAGGTGAATCTCTGTGATTGCCGTGACTTTGATAGACCTTTCACAGAGGTGAATCTCTGTGATTGCCATGACTGTCGTGACTGAAATAGACCTTTCACCGAGGTGGCTCTCTGTGATTGCCATGACTGAGATAGACCTTTCACAGGGGTGAATCTCCGTGATTGCCGTGACTGTCGTGACTGAGATAGACCTTCCCGTGATTGCCGTGACTGTCGTGACTGAGATAGATCTTATATAGAGGTGAATCTCCGTGATTGCCGTGACTATCGTGACTGAGATAGACCTTACACAGAGGTGAATCTCCGTGATTGCCGTGACTGAGATAGACCTTTCACAGAGGTGAATCTCTGTGATTGCCGTGACTGTCGTGATTGAGATAGACCTTTCACAGAGATGAATCTCTGTGATTGCCGTGATTGTCGTGACTGAGATAGACCTTACACAGAGGTGAATCTCTGTGATTGCCGTGACTTTGATAGACCTTTCACAGAGGTGAATCTCCGTGATTGCCATGACTGTGGTGACTGAAATAGACTTTTCACAGAGGTGGATCTCTGTGATTGCCATGACTGAGATAGACCTTTCACAGGGGTGAATCTCCGTGATTGCCATGACTGTCATGACTGAGATAGACCTTGCACAGAGGTGAATCTCTGTGATTGCCGTGACTTTGATAGACCTTTCACAGAGGTGAATCTCCATGATTGCCGTGACTGTCGTGACTGAAATAGACCTTTCACAGAGGGGAATCTCTGTGATTGCCATGACTGAGATAGACCTTTCACAGAGGTGAATCTCCGTGATTGCCATGACTGTCGTGACTGAGATAGACCTTTCACAGAGGTGAATCTCCGTGATTGCCATGACTGTCGTGACTGAGATAGACCTTTCACAGAGGTGAATCTCCGTGATTGCCGTGACTGTCGTGATTGAGATAGACCTTACACAGAGGTGAATCTCTGTGATTGCTGTGACTGTTGTAATTGAGATAGACCTTACACAGAGGTGAATCTCCGTGATTGCCATGACTGTCGTGACTGAGATAGACCTTACACAGAGGTGAATCTCTGTGATTGCCGTGACTGAGATAGACCTTTCACAGAGGTGAATCTCCGTGATTGCCGTGACTGTCGTGATTGAGATAGACCTTACACAGAGGTGAATCTCTGTGATTGCTGTGACTGTTGTGATTGAGATAGACCTTACACAGAGGTGAATCTCCGTGATTGCCATGACTGTCGTGACTGAGATAGACCTTACATAGAGGTGAATCTCTGTGATTGCCGTGACTGAGATAGACCTTTCACAGAGGTGAATCTCCGTGATTGCTGTGACTGTCGTGACTGAAATAGACCTTTCACAGAGGTGAATCTCTGTGATTGCCAGGACTGTCGTGACTGAGATAGACCTTACACAGAGGTGAATCTCACTGATTGCCGTGACTGAGATAGACCTTTCACAGAGGTGAATCTCCGTGATTGCCGTGACTGTCGTGACTGAAATAGACCTTTCACAGAGGTGAATCTCTGTGATTGCCATGACTGTCGTGACTGAGATAGACCTTACACAGTGGTGAATCTCTGTGATTTCCGTGACTGAGATAGACCTTTCACAGAGGTGAATCTCCGTGATTGCCATGACTGTCCTGACTGAAATAGACCTTTCACAGAGGTGAATCTCCGTGATTGCCGTAACTGTCGTGACTGAGATAGACTTTTCACAGAGGTGAATCTCCGTGATTGCCGTGACTGTCGTGATTGAGATAGACCTTACACAGAGGTGAATCTCTGTGATTGCCGTGACTTTGATAGACCTTTCACAGAGTTGAATCTCCGTGATTGCCGTGACTGTCATGACTGAACTAGACATTTGACAGAGGTGAATCTCTGTGATTGCCATGACTGAGATAAACCTTTCACAGAGGTGAATCTCTGTGATTGCCATGACTGTCGTGACTGAGATAGACCTTACACAGAGGTGAATCTCTGTGATTGCCGTGACTGTCGTGACTGAGATAGACCTTACACAGAGGTGAATCTCTGTGATTGACGTGACTGAGATAGACCTTTCACAGAGGTGAATCTCCGTGATTGCCGTGACTGTCGTGACTGAAATAGACCTTACACAGAGGTGAATCTCCGTGATTGCTGTGACTGTCGTGACTGAGATAGACCTTTCACAGAGGTGAATCTCCGTGATTGCCATGACTGAGATAGACCTTACACAGAGGTGAATCTCCGTGATTGCCGTGACTATCGTGACTGAGATAGACCTTACACAGACGTGAATCTCCGTGATTGCCGTGACTGAGATAGACCTTTCACAGAGGTGAATCTCCGTGATTGCCGTGACTGTTGTGATTGAGATAGATATTTCACAAAGGTGAATCTCTGTGATTGCCGTGATTGTCGTGACTGAGATAGACCTTACATAGAGGAGAATCTCTGTGATTGCCGTGACTTTGATAGACCTTTCACAGAGGTGAATCTCTGTGATTGCCGTGACTGTCGTGACTGAAATAGACCTTTCACAGAGGTGAATCTCTGTGATTGCCATGACTGAGATAGACCTTTCACAGAGGTGAATCTCCATGATTGCCATGACTGTCGTGACTGAGATAGACCTTACACAGAGGTGAATCTCTGTGATTGCGGTGACTTTGATAGTCCTTTCACAGAGGTGAATCTCCATGATTGCCATGACTGTCGTGACTGAGATAGACCTTTCACAGAGGTTAATCTCCGTGATTGCCATGACTGTCGTGACTGAGATAGAACTTTCACAGAGGTGAATCTCCGTGATTGCTGTGACTGTTGTGATTGAGATAGACCTTACACAGAGGTGAATCTCTGTGATTGCTGTGACTGTCGTGATTGAGATAGACCTTACACAGAGGTGAATCTCCGTGATTGCCATGACTGTCGTGACTGAGATAGACCTTACACAGAGGTGAATCTCTGTGATTGCCGTGACTGAGATAGACCTTTCACAGAGGTGAATCTCCGTGATTGCCGTGACTGTCGTGACTGAGATAGACCTTATACAGAGGTGAATCTCCATGATTGCCGTGACTATCGTGACTGAGATAGACCTTACACAGAGGTGAATCTCTGTGATTGCTGTGACTGTCGTGATTGAGATAGACCTTTCACAGAGGTGAATCTCTGTGATTGCCGTGATTGTCGTGACTGAGATAGACCTTACACAGAGGAGAATCTCTGTGATTGCCGTGACTTTGATAGACCTTTCACAGAGGTGAATCTCCGTGATTGCCGTGACTGTCGTGACTGAAATAGACCTTTCACAGAGGTGAATCTCCGTGATTGCCATGACTGTCGTGACTGATATAGACCTTACACAGAGGTGAATCTCTGTGATTGCCGTGACTTTGATAGACCTTTCACAGAGGTGAATCTCTGTGATTGCCATGACTGTCGTGACTGAAATAGACCTTTCACCGAGGTGGCTCTCTGTGATTGCCATGACTGAGATAGACCTTTCACAGGGGTGAATCTCCGTGATTGCCGTGACTGTCGTGACTGAGATAGACCTTCCCGTGATTGCCGTGACTGTCGTGACTGAGATAGACCTTATACAGAGGTGAATCTCCGTGATTGCCGTGACTATCGTGACTGAGATAGACCTTACACAGAGGTGAATCTCCGTGATTGCCGTGACTGAGATAGACCTTTCACAGAGGTGAATCTCTGTGATTGCTGTGACTGTCGTGATTGAGATAGACCTTTCACAGAGATGAATCTCTGTGATTGCCGTGATTGTCGTGACTGAGATAGACCTTACACAGAGGTGAATCTCTGTGATTGCCGTGACTTTGATAGACCTTTCACAGAGGTGAATCTCCGTGATTGCCATGACTGTGGTGACTGAAATAGACTTTTCACAGAGGTGGATCTCTGTGATTGCCATGACTGAGATAGACCTTTCACAGGGGTGAATCTCCGTGATTGCCATGACTGTCATGACTGAGATAGACCTTGCACAGAGGTGAATCTCTGTGATTGCTGTGACTTTGATAGACCTTTCACAGAGGTGAATCTCCATGATTGCCGTGACCGTCGTGACTGAAATAGACCTTTCACAGAGGGGAATCTCTGTGATTGCCATGACTGAGATAGACCTTTCACAGAGGTGAATCTCCGTGATTGCCATGACTGTCGTGACTGAGATAGACCTTTCACAGAGGTGAATCTCCGTGATTGCCGTGACTGGCATAGACCTTACACAGAGGTGAATCTCTGTGATTGCCGTGACTGTCGTGACTGAGATAGACCTTTCACAGAGGTGAATCTCTGTGATTACCGTGACTGAGATAGACCTTTCACAGAGGTGAATCTCCGTGATTGCCGTGACTGACATAGACCTTACACAGAGGTGAATCTCTGTGCCTAAATTTAATGACCACATTTCAGAAAAGTTTCAAAAGATCGTTGGATCTCAAATAGATTGAAAATTCAGTTGATTCGGGATTCTCACAAACTTATTTGCCCAGGTATACTTTTAATCTTTACAATAGGTGTTCATCTAAAGTCGGCAGAACAAACTAATACATTTTAGTTCAATTGTACAGGAAAGCGAGAACCAAACACCTGGTGCACATGTGAAATGGCGTCTGTGTTATTTGAAGACACTGACTCTGCACTTCCCTATACAGTAAATGAATGAAGAGCAAGTATGTTTTCCATTAAAACTATTACCGTTTTGTATTTATTACGTAATAATATCCTATGCTCCCCCAGTTTCTATTCACCCCAACATGTAGGTGCGATCATCTTCCAGTAGGACTACCTCACCAATTTAACACATTACATCAGGGCCTGAAGGTTATCACGCTGAATAGAAGCTTTAGATCAATTTCACTTCCCCACCTCTCCTTCTTTGTTTGCACTTTTTATATTTTGCTCTGCTTCTTTTTTTCTTTTCTTTTTATTGATAGAAAGGTTATCATATGCAAGGGTCATAACAGAACCAAATAAAGAAATAACTTAACAAGAACAGATACGCGAGGTCTAGGGCCCTGAAGAGATCACGGGAACATTATCACTTCCTCCGGTACACCCAGAATGCCTGCACAGTCCTGCAAGAGTGGGAGCAGAAGGCAGCAATCCTTGAGGAGGGACTGGGTGGTGTAGCCGAGGCATGTGTTGCCCCTGAGGGCACATTAGAGGCCCCATGTAGGACTCGCAACCTTCCAGCCAGTGGGGTCAGACGGATCATGGGTGACCAATGAGGTATGTTCTGAAAAGCAAGGCAGCGGGCAGTCCATCTTAAGGGTATCTGGGAACTTTGGGTAGAATGGTCTTGACCAGCCCGGGAGAATGGCAGCCTTTTCCGGCTCCGGCCATCCTCTGGACATGGTGTTCGTCATGCTCCACAGGAATGGCAATCCGGCCGGAGGCGTAGTGAAGTACCGTCTGTAGGCGTCATGGCCGTGCTCATCTACCACTTGAGGTGCAGCTTTGGGGGCCATCACCTCTTCCACAACTCTTTCCTCAGGAACTTACCGGACATGTCCCACTCAGGTTTGGCACTAGTTTAATCTGGAGCCGCTGCCGGGCCCCACAGCCTGCTCAGGCTCAGGACTGGAGCATGTGCAGAGGAACAGGAAGAGGTAGGTATGCACCAATGGCAATATTTACGGTATCAGTAATGAGGGGCCCTAATTCTGCTGCTGGCATAGTGATGGGGACTGAGTGGGGATGTGGGGCTGTGTCCCAGGGGATCCCTGGGCGTCTCCCAGGGAGGAGGCCGAGAACATTGTCTTCTGTAAGATGGGCTCTGTTCCTGGATTTCCCATGACCCCTAATTCTTTCTCTTCTTCTAGAGCGGGATCTGGACCGTCTCCTGCTTTTACGCTGTATGCTCCTGAGACGCATACACCATACAAAGACCCACAAAACGCACCTACCTTTTAAAGATGCAGGGTGTGCTTCCATGCCCTTAAACTCGGGTGGTCCCACACGGACAGTTCAATCAACTTCCTAAGGCTCCCAGGTGAAGCAGGCGTGAGAGGGAGGGACCCTTGGGACCCGTCCCCACATGAAAACGGGCAGGAGAGGCAGAGGCGTAGCCAGGATTGTCTAGCAAGTGAGGCCTGAAGCTTATGTAGTTGGGCCCACCACAGTGGCAATGACATCTGTAAATTCCCAATCAGCGCTGCTGAGTGGGAACTTACAGATTTTGGTTGGACCTTGCCTGCTCAAGCCCGAGCCTGTCTATGCCTCTGGGGAGAGGCCTCGTAGGTGAGGAAGGGGGAGGCTCACCCACCGGCCGGCACACAACTTGGTCCCATTGCTCCTTCTGTGACTTTCATGAGACGAACCACCCCACCTGTGGACCCTTCTACTCACTTCCGCTAGAGATGCATAATGCTGCAGTGGCAGCAGCGGTGGCAGCATGTGTGGGTGGGGGGCTGGCTGGCACATCCCGGCCGGTGTGCAGCAGGCCACGCAGCTACACCCCTGAGATGGCACCACGAGGAAGCTTGGGTGCTTGCTGGCAGAGGTGAGCGCCGCATACTCGCATCCTCGGCAGCGGGCACCTGGCAATGGCGGCAGGGTGTGGGCTGCCAGATCCCCATTAGAGAGCCGGACCTATTTAAGGTGGAGCCACTGGGCTCCCATACTCACATGCCATGTCACGGAGTTCCCTGTCCAAGGGGACAGGAAAAAACAGAACAAATAGGAGTTGCTGCGCTTTGGCCAGCACTTTAGCCCTCCCTTGGCAGAGGAAGGGCTAGCCGGCCTCGGGAGGAATATTTAGCCCTTTCACCACAGGGGTTTCCTGTCTTTGAGACAGGAGGCCCCCTAAGCAGTGCTTTAAATGGAAAAAAAGAAGTGCAGGTACTCACCAAGCTACAAAGCCAGACATTCCGGCGCAGCGATTTTAGCTCCAGCCGTGCACCTTGGGCACAGGTCCCTTTTAGGCACACACTGTTTGCAGTCAATTCCCAGTGAGATTAAATGATGTGCCAAAGGCCACAGGCTTTGGTAAAGTAATGTATCTGAGGTCCTTTCTCACAAATGTCCAGTTTGTTGTTATACATTGTGAAAGTTTGAATATCTATATTAAGTGGTACTTTCTTTTTTGCCTATCAAACTAGCAGATGTCATAGCTATAAACTAAGCTTTAGAAGGGGAGTTGTACTATTGCTCACTTTCATTGCCTAATAAGAAGTTCGGCAGCTAACTGGAACTGCCATCACAACTCCAATTACTTAAGCTTTTGCATATTAGAATAGGCACTGCTGATAACAAAGAAACATCTTGAAATAGTAATTTCCCAGGTGTTCCAAATCAATCCCTGCTTCATCAAAGGACACCAATGGTAATAGGTGAAGCCTGTTAGGGGAGTTTTCCTAAAGTCCTACTGGCAGTAAGGCTTTAGTAAGCTATCCGAGTGGTTTGTAGATCCCCAGCTCTTAGTATCAGTCTTTACTAGCTGAAGACCTTGGTAGAGTGGCAGAGCAGTCAGGCTTATCTTAAGAGGAAGATGCGAGCTGTAGGTAAGTACAGTGAATCTTAGCTAGACAGGCACAACAAAGAAGCACTAACACATATATTTATATAAAAAGTAAATATTTTGTATATTTACACCTGAATCACTACAAATACTGCAGACGTTTACGTTAGAACACTTAGGAATACTTGATAATACACTTCAAAGGGCACTTTCACTTTTATGTTTGTTTGCGGTTACATTTGTGGCAACGTTAGAAAGGGAAAAGACAATGCTATTGTATCAGTTACTGCGTACTCGTGGTTTTAAACGGTTTATACAATATTACATTTACTCTGCAAACACATATAGTAAAGTCAATTAAAGGAAGGAAATGGTTAGTGTAGCATGAGCCTAGTTCAAGGTTCTATAGACAGCTTCTTTGCCTAGCAAGTCTTTTAAGTCCAAAAACGCAACCCTAGCTAAAGGCAGTTCAGAGTGTGCTTGGAATCTTGACAATCAGCGAATAATGAAGCGTTCTTATGGATTTCTTCCAGTGTCTATAGTTATTGAAGCAGCAAGTTAACAACTAACAAGGGAGACCTTAAAAGGACTTGAGAGGAGGACAGAAGCAGCGGCCTGGGTCTGAGATAAGAGGGTGTTGCCCTGGATACCTCTATATGCACTATAACGCTCTGGAGTGACTTATTGGAATCAGTTAAGCGATACCCTTTTCCCCAAAGTACCTTAGGTTAGAAGACAATGTTCGTGCTGGATGCTACACGACGTTGCAGCTCTGGAACCGACCCAACTCGATTCCTTGGTCTGGTGACTGAAGGCAGTACAATAGACGGGATCTCTCAGCAGCAGTCTCGAGGGGTGATCTGTAGCACGACTTTCAGCAACTTCTTGGTTCACTGGTTTTGGCACCTTTTCTGCAGCACCAACAAAGGACATGGATCGCTCTGTCAATCTTGTTCACTTTCTGCAGTTCCACTCTCTGGTGAGGGGTTCAGGGTGAGTTGGATCAGATCTCTGGAGTGTCCTTACGGGTTCAGCAAAGATTTGGACAGATTTGGCCTTTCCACGATGATGCACTTGAAATGGGCAGTACGTCTCCAAAACCATCTCTGGAAGCTCCTAGGATGTCAGGAAATGGCTTGTTTTAATGTTTGTCTTGGGACTGGTTGCTCCCACCAGCCAAAGGGAACGAGTCATACTCTCTGGAGCTCCTCTGTTGCATTGTAAATGGGGGCAGGACACAGTGGTTGCTTCACAGTGTTGCAAAGGGTCTGCAGGCCTCTCTGGTCATCTTCTTTTTTGGTTACTTACACTTCCAGTGGTCAACTTGTTTTTCACTCCAGAAGCCTCACCTTTAATACAGTTCCAGCACACATTCCTCTGCAATCTCTCTCAGCATTTTACAGAAAGCAGCGTTTGGCTGTCCAATCAGAACAGCCAGACCCCCAGTGGGAGCTGGACCTATTCAGGCACTCTGGGAGACAAAGGGCTGGAGGGGTTGCAGGCTCCTCCCCCACTTTCTGCCGGCCCAGACACTCTGGAGCCTAGGCAGGGATAACGACTGGTTCCCACCAAAAGCAAAACACACACACAGAACTCCCCCTCCCAGAATGGTAGAAGGAAGGCTAACGAAGAACAACCACGCTAGTAATGGTGAAAAAAGAAGGGAGTTGGTACTTGGGTGCCCCTATTGTGTACTACCGAGGCCATGGACATAGCCTGCGGTATCAAAAATACACAAAAGTTGGTAGAACACATCCACTGCCACCAGCCATAACTAGGAGATTGTCTATGTGACTAAAGAGTCACGGGAACAGACAGAAGGGAGATACTAGGTATCCCTTTGGCACTCCACTGAAGGTGGTGTGTGCCAGTCTCTCAGACTATAGACTAACTGCAGTTACTTGAGGATACAGAAAAGTCATCTTAACGGAGGACCTGAAGGATCCCCAGCAGCACTGCCCATAAGGAGCGGTGTGCTGCAGGAGTAAAAACACAGATGGCGTTAAGCGCTATGGAGGAAAATAGATTCCATAGCACAGGTAAAATACAGAGAAAAGAATTCCAAAAGACAGAGCCCACAAGAGGGAATTAGAGGGAAAAGGCTCCACTCATTCAGAATTGAAAGAAAAAGGCCCAGAGGTCCAGCAAAAAGTGCTGGGGTCTCACTAGGTGAAGGGATGAAGCATAAAAATGATAAATCTCCCTAACAAAGCCCACTTAGCGAAACAATTTTCTGCATCTGGCGTGCTGAGAGCACAGCAGATGCATGTTTGTGCCTCCTTTTGTTCTGCAGGGTGGGCCCTGAAGGAAAAATTATGGGCACTGCAGACAGGGCTTTAAGTGGGGTAAGAAATAGAGGGGGGGCCTCATTTTGGGGAGTGACTTGTGGGGGGGGTGTGGCCTAAAAAGTACGCAAATCGTAAGGTGTGCACACAAATATATATACATTTTATATATTTGTATGCATACCTTACTATGGTTTGTGTACTATGCAAGCCATCTTTTCTAAACATAGAAATATGTTACATTGCAAAGGATGTAACATATTTCTATGTTTAGAAAGGATGGCTTACAAAGTACACAAACCACAGTAAGGTACGCACAAAGATATATTACATGTATATAGTTGTGTGCATAACTTACGTTTTTCCTAGTATCAGGCCATGTTTTTAAACATTTCGGGTTTATAAAAGATGGCTTTGTAAGTAGACAATTCAAGCCATCTTTTATAAAGCTTTGACTATGGAAAAAATTGTCAGTAGGCAAAGCTTTATAAAAGATGGCTTGAATTGTGTACTTTTCAAGCCATCTTTTATAAACCTCGAAAAATGTCGAGGAATCCCCAGGTTCGCCGAGGGTTAAAGACGCCTTGGTGACCTAGGGAAACAAAGGGACAGTAACAGTCTCTGGTGACCCCTTGAGCGAGGGGTCACCAGAGAAAGTTACTATGACTGATGGAAGTGGCAGCCAGGCACAGCATCGCTGTGGCTGGCTGGCACATTTGTCAGCTCGCCTGAATTCATGGCAGGCGCATCTCCCGTCGTGGCTGCGGCCGCGACGGGATGATGCATCTCGCCAATGTTGCGGTGGGACCGGGAGCCCCGCAGCCCCGGCCCACTTAAAGTACTGACTGCAGGTGGTGGAGAGAGGAGGATGACGAGGGTGCTGCTTTCCCCAGCAAAGGCTGCAGAAGCTTAGTCCTTTAAGTCGCGATCAAGTGAAAGGAAAAGCTTTCCTTTTCACCTGGCAACATAGTTGAGTACCGGTACTCACTCAGGCGTTACGAAGTGCAGGTACTCAAATGCTCTAAAATAAGAAGTGCTGGCAGTTAGGACCGGGTAAGACCGGTCCATTTAAAGCACTGCTCCTAAGGGACGGACTGGGATGAGGTAAAGGGGTTGTCATTGGTCAGCCCTCCTCCCCCGGAAGCAGACATTCTCTCAACACCAGCACCGAGCAGCCCAGGGCGAGCCTCGCCTAGATGCAGCAGGATCAGGCGCTATTCTCAGGCGCTCCGCTGCATTAAAGGTTGTGACGGGTGCGCGTGCGGGTGACGAAACAGCCTTGGACAGGTACATACGTATAAATCAGCGCGTGTCGACAGCTCTGCTGTGCAATTAGACGGCACCAGCTAATTTGTTAAATGCCTTTTTAATTATACTTTGGTAAATCTCTCGGGTTAAAAATGCTTCCATTAACGACGGCAAGTGATACATTGGCCGATCACGTCTCGTGGCTTGCAGCTTCCGTTCAATCGGCATTAAATATGTTTGGTTCCGCAGCTGAACCGAAATACAGTAATTTTGCAGGTTAATTGAGCAGCTGTCACAAGTGTTTGATGCCCAGGCCTCAGGGGCTGCACTACTCATAAACACAGGCAATCGCACATGTAAGGTCTACAGAAGTAGAGCCTCCTCTTCAGAATGTATCACCCCAGATGGGTGAACTTTTCTTTCATTTACAAGGACCAGTACCTTAATTTCTTCTACATCAAAGGGGCATCTAACACACCTATGACCTGAAGGGACATCACATGATCTTTGATCCCCAATCCGAGCCAGCGTATTATTTTGTGTTCTAAAATTTGTATTAGTTTTAAACAAAAAGGTAACAAAAAAAACATCCATTTCATAGGTACCCAGGGCTCACCCGCGACTAGCCCCAGCCACACCGACAACTCTGGCAGCTTGTGTAGCCAAAGTGCTGCATGGTTACAAAGCCGCCTGCAGGTGTCAGCACTTCGGGTAAAAAAAAAAGGCATCACCTTTTCTTTTTTCTAAACCAAAGTGCTGACACTTGCAGACAGCCCATGTAACCGTGGCTTCTCCTACATGGGCTGCCTGAATACTCTGTTCCCAGAAACAAGAGATGGGATGGAGGCTCTGAGTAAAGAGTCATCATGTAGCATGCAAGATTTTTAACCACACGGTTAAAGGACTTTCATGCTCCGTGATTACTCTTTACTCAGAAACAATAAGAGAGGTGGGCTCTCCAACCCTCCTCGTTTTTCTGAGTACAGAGTCATCCCGCAGCAGACAGACCTTTCACTCAAGGAGCACATGAGTTTTAACCACGCAGCTCCTTGATTGTTTGTTTGTTTATTTATTTGGTAATGAGCTCCAAATCCTTAGGTAGCCGGGCGCAGCCGAACACAAGAAATCTTATGGTTTAGTTACAGTACGTGGGCACAAGTAAGTACATCGGATGCATAAACACATAAAAAGTACAAATACAGAACATAGCCTTGGTAAATCCAGGAGACAATGGGCCTCATTATAAGTATTGTGGAATGGGTTAATGGGTGCCGCTAATGGTGGCGGACCGGTTAAGCCCATTCCGCAATATTACGAGGTTCCCTCGCGGGACCCGATGTGGACGTCTGGTTTTACCAGACGTCCTTACCGGGTCCCGCGAGGGGACCAGGGAGCTAACAACGGGCCGGTCGTAATCGGCCCGTTGTTCGCTCCTGCGCCCATTCCCATTGAGCCCTATGGGGGCTCAAATGGGAATGGGGAAGGTCCGGGCCCGGGTTCCCAGAGGGAGGAATTACCGGGCCCTCCAAACTCGGAATGGCCCGGTAATTCCCCATTCAGGGAACCTGGACACGGTTTTGGAGGCAGCCATGCCCTTATTAAGGCATGGCTGCCTCCAAAGTCGTAATGAGGCCCAATGACATGTATAACTATCATTGCACCTATACGAACCATACACATATACAACATCATATATCTGTATACATATATAACATTATAAATAACCATGCGTGCACTTGCCTAAAGTGCAGAGTGATTCAAAAGGTGCGAAGGTCAGGTAAGGGCCGGAGTAGTAGCAGATGTGTAAGTCATGTTAGGTGTCATTAATGTGCAACCATTTGAGTACCTTATGTCTGAATTTGGGGTAAGTTTGTTCTAGTCTGAGGTCAAGAGGTAGCTTATTCCAACAATGCACCGCTTTCACAGGGAAGCTAGTTCCTCCCGCTGTTGAACGTTTAAACCTAGGAATCTCCAGCATGAATGTGTTAGCAGATCTCGTAGGGCGGGTGGCTGGTCTCCTAGTCATTTTCTCCACTAAATATGGAGGTGCTAAGTTGTTTAGGCATTTAGGGGTGAGAGAGGCTATTTTAAGGAGGATTCTATCCATTATTTTCAGCCAGTTGGCCTCTTTCCTGAATTTAGTAATGTGCTCTCTGTAGGGGATTTCCATCGCTGCTCGCAGGGCATTATTCTGCAATCTTTGCAATTTATCGGTGATATATTTGTTAGCTCCTGAGTACAAGGCATTGCAATAATCTAATCTTGACATGATAAGAGCATTGGCAAGTGTGATACAGCTAGCACTGGAAATGTACGGTCTGGATGCACGGATTAGTTTGCAAGTGTAAGTTGTAGAAGAGGCAAGGGAGTTAACTTGTTTTTTGAGTGTGAGAGAAGAGTCCAAGTAGAATCCTAGAGTTTTAACCACAGGCATCACCTTGATAGAGTTTTTATCAATGTTGAACGATGCGTAGTTTGGGCTTAGTTTTTGGATGTTGGCTTCGAAAACCTAGGATTAGTATCTCCATTTTATCGTCATTCAGGTAGAGGTCATGGGATGCCATCCATGCCTGAATGAGGGTGTAAATCTTGTTTACCAAGGCTGAGTCCATCTCGAATTTGCCCGAAAGGGGTATGAGGATATGATTATCATCTGCATAGTTAGTGTAGGTGACACCCAGTCTGTCCAACTTGTCCAACAGAGGCTTGGTGAAGATGTTGTACATGGTAGGGGAGACACAGGAGCCCTGTGGGACACCGCAAGTTATTTTAATGGGGTTAGTGGAAGCTGAGGTGGAGAAGACTCTCATAGTACGGTTAGCTAGGAAGGATTGGACCCAAGCTATAGCCTCTCCAGTGAAGTTGGCGGCAGACCTAAGGTGGTTGCATAAAACGGCATGATCCACTAAGTCGAAGGCTGCTGACAAGTCCAGTAGGAGTAGCAGAGCTGTTTATCCGTTATCCTTTAGTTCTTCAATTTGTGTCTTAAGGTCTAGCAACGCTGTTTCCGTGCCATGGAGGGGGCGGAAGCCCGATTGCCTTGAGCCAAGTAGGTGGTTGGCTTCCAGGTAGTCCTGGAGTTGTATGTAGGCAGCTCTATCTATGATTTTAAGTAGAAATGGCACGGTGGTGATTGGTCTATAGTTAGTGGGGATAGTGGGGTCCAAGATTTGTTTTTTAAGTAGGGGGAGGACCCAAGATTCTTTGAGATTGGCAGGGACCGTGTTTGTTTTAAAGGAGGAGTTTATAAGCTTGGAGATGAAGGGGGCTAGGTCCCCTAGCTGTGTCCTTTATTATTTGTGCTGGGCACATGTCTCCCTTGCAGTTTGAGGGTTTAAGGGAGAGTATTATTTTTTCTGTGACAATTAAGGAGATAGTCTTAAATCTGAAAGGTGAAGTTGTCCTAGTCTCCTGGGGTTGAGTTGTTTGTTGATCAGATGGGGGCAATGTAGCTTTTTTATTTGCAATTTTGCATTGGAGCGAAGAGATTTTGTTCGATAAAGCATTTTGGATGTTGGTACACCATACTTTGTGCTTAGGGGCATTGTCTGCCGGTTGGATTGGTGATTCCAGTTCACGGAGGATGGAGAATAGTTATTTGGTATTGGAGTTAGCTCTCGCAATTCTGTCATTGAAGGTGTTCTTTTTAGTTTTGGTTATTTCTTTTTTGTATAATTTGGCAAATTCAGTTAGGTTCTTTTTGTTATTTTCGGTAGAGGAGTGGCGCCAAATAGATTGGAGCTTTCTTTTTTATAATCTTAAGGATTTGAGTTAAGGAGTAAACCAGGCATTCAAGTGTGCTTCTTGCCTAGCTTTGCGCAGTTTGACAGGAGCGATCATGTCCAGTGCTTTGGTCATAGCGTTATTGAAAGTATTTACTAGAATGTCAGGGTTGTCCAGAGATAACAGGAAGGAGGAGAGCAATATGTTTTTCAACAGTAATATCCTTCTTACTTCTGGTCGGGAGAGGGGGTACCATGTTGTTGGTCTTTGGGCTGAGGAGATCTAGTGTGGCGGAGAAGGTTATTAAATAATGATCTGTCCATGGTTGTGGGACAATATCAGTAATATTAATATTGCAGTTTAGTTCATATACCCAGTCAGTCAAGGGTCCTTCCTTTAATGTGAGTTGGGGAGAGGACTTTTTGAGTAAGACCATGGTCATTTAGCAGACCTGCAATTGATTCAGTGTGTTTGTTGTCAGTATCGTTAAAGCCAAGATTGAATTCTCCCATCAGTAATGTTTGAGAGTGGTCTTTTGTATTGTTGGCTATAAGACTGGTTAAGTTGTCTTCAAAGGTACGTAGTGGCCCAGAGGGTCTATATATCAGGTGGATAGTTAGGGTGCGGTTATTGGAGAGGGGCAATTTGGCTGTGAGTATTTCAGAGGATGAGTAGCGTGCTGACGTGGCAAGTCTAATGGGAAGGGTTGTTTTGAAGATAATGGCTAGGCCACCACCTCTAGCATTAGGCCGGTCTGTTCTGAGGATCTGGTAGCTGTCAGGCACCGCTAGCATGAGAGTCGGCCATGCAGCCTCATGAAGCT
Organism: Ambystoma mexicanum; assembly: GCF_040938575.1. Lineage (NCBI taxonomy): Eukaryota > Metazoa > Chordata > Amphibia > Caudata > Ambystomatidae > Ambystoma > Ambystoma mexicanum. The sequence goes on along the minus strand of NC_090932.1, from coordinate 89,787,219 downwards.
AGGTCTCAGTTATTGCTAGTAGGTCCAGGTTATCACTTGGATGGGCGGGTAGCGGGTACCAGTGTTACAGGGATATTACGGGGGTGGAGAGGCTGGTAACTCCCCAATCCCATGGAGTCCTGGGATGGGGTTGCCCGAATCACTGTCACCATTAGTAACGGTGCCGGTGATTCCGGCGTGTATCTGCCGGTAGATCAGAGCCCCTACCGCCAGACCTGTAGTTTGCTGGTATACGTTATTACCAGCACCTTATTTCCGGACCGCCCAACTTGTAATGAGCCTTTAGTCAGATTGTATGACTCACAATCAAGTAGCGACATAGGGGTAACAGCGGAGTACTATGAAAATAAAACAGGCTTGGGGACCAGTTGCCCACATCCATCTGCATCTACAACAAACTGTTGGATTAGGGGCTCATTATCATGGTGCAAATGCTGTGTTTTAAATCACTTTTGGCAAGTAATGTTGTTCAAATGTACCATCTTCAGGGAGCAGAAAGTCATCACACTGACCCATAGAGCTGAGGGCTGGATTCCTAAAATAGACACTTAGATTACAAGTAGTGACATCTAATTGTGAAGTAGTTGCGCCCTGGCTGAACATTTTGGTTCGCCGGAGCTTTACAGCATCTATTAAATAATGCCCTGATACACTGGAGCACAATGCTCATGGCGGTCGACAGAGCTTCAATGTATAGATAGTAAAAGCTTTGTTATCTGGCATCATTGGGACTCTCCGGATAAGCAAAGGAGCCGGGTAACTGAATGTTGATTATCCGGGTCGCAGAACACCGCCCACCAGTGTGCAAAGGCCAGAAATCAATGGTTTCTATGTTTGCGTGCAGTCTACAATCCTGTCATTCAATTATGTGGCATGGAAACTTTATCAGGCATCTTGTTACCAAACAGCTCTATTACTGCAATTGTGTACCAGTCAATTAAGTGCCGAATATCAAAGTGTTTGCTGTATTCTGGTTTTATAATATGAAGACACATACTAGTTACAAATTACAGGCATTTTTAACATGTCCAATAAAGCTTGTAAGTTTCGGGAGGTAGGTCAGGGGCAACGTGCTCGCCTTGGAAGCAAGACGACACAGAGCAACACAGGCTCGATCCCCGGGTCCACGCTTAGAAACCTCTGGGTATTAAGCACGTTATAAATAACCTATCATATCATCTCAATTCCAGGCTTCAGGTATGATGTATTTGTAAAGGGCTGCATTTGGACAACTTCAAGGAGCTTCAGGAAGGGATTCAGGAGGAGGTGGGCTGAGCAGGCATATCAGTACTTGCTACTGTATGTGGTCCTGCATTGTCAGGCAGGGGTTGGGTGCTGCGTTATGCTGGCTTTGACAAACCCCCTTGTGCAGAGGACAGGAAACTACAGCTCACCAGATGATTTGGCAACAATTCCCATGATCCTTCACCATTGTCTATGCTGGCTAAGGTTAATGGGATTTGTAGTCCAAAACATCAGGCGAGCCAAACCTTACAGGCCGCTTATATTGATATTGATATTTGATTTCTATCGCGCTCGTACACAAGTGTTTCAGAACGCGACAAGGCAGGGGAAGGGGAACAGGGGAGAACAAAAACAGCGATCTTACTAGGCCCAGCGACATTGAGAACGCGCAAGTGCACCTAGTGTATGCTAAGTCAGTGGCAGGAGAGATGGCTCACAATACTATTGTTGGGGCATGGGCCTGCATAATTATTGCTGCAGTGCAGAGAAAATGGTCTGTTTTAAAAATAGCACTGCCGGAGATGAGGGGGTGATAGAAATGAGGAAGAGGGTTTGGAAGACCTGACACCTGTTTACAATTGTCTGTAATTAGAAAGGACATCTTAAAGTGCATGTCATAGGTGCACTCATTGAAATGCTCCTTCCTCCCATTGGGCAAAATTGCACAAAGCAGGGGGTACAAAGTGGAATGCATGTACATTTTGAAGCACTTCCCAAATTCACAAACGATATGCACTTCGTAAGGTGAGAAAGGGTTTCGTACCCTATGCTGGTCTTTGGACCAGGCGCAGAGCGATGCACAGTGCATGCAAGGGCACTTTATCACCCTTTCGTGCATTTCTTTTAAGTGTGTATGCACCGCCATTGCCCCACTTGCATTTCTATTCTGCATGGAGGGATACAAATGATTCCTCAGCACCCACATGAGCTAATCACACATTAGTGCTGCGAGCGTGCACCCCAGACTTAAGCACTCAAGGTTTATGCAGTGCACCATTTGCAGAGCACCCACATAAATGCTCAGGGTACCTTTGGGGATAAAATGGCCGACACATTTCCTAGAATTGTGCAAATGAAAAGCCACATCCTCTGCATTTTTTTTTAATTTGGGTGATTCGTTAAGAACTGGGACTACAGTATTTGGACAGGATAACGAGGGTGCATTGCTCCCTCCCCCCACAGAGCTACAGGGAAGACAGTCACATTATGCAGCCTGCCTTTCATGTGTCTTGAGCTCCCCTCCGCCGCTTTTATGGTCCTGTCCCTTGAGTGCAGCCAGGCTAGCCTTGGAACAATCTAGAATCTCTTCAGGGTCCCAGACACCCACAGAAATCGGTTCCAGGTGATAATGTCGCCGGGAAAAAATGGTGACTTTTTTCTTGACCCCTAACATTCTTTTCCCAAATATTCTAGGAGGCGTATTGTAATATATTATTACTTGCAATCCGAGGAATATTTGGGGAAATTGTTTGATTGTCTGGAGGGTGTATTTTTAGGGAAATGTTGCCACCTGGTGGCCATTTCCCTGGCAACATTATCACTGGACACCCAGAGACCACCTGCGGGTGCAAGGCCTGTGCCACCATCAGCGCTTATAGCTGTGGAAAGAATTGCCTGAGTGCAGGGCCTGCTCTCATGATAGGCTGCTGGGAAGGACTGGGGGCCACCAGATCTGCAGCGACTGTTGCTCGCTTATAGAGAGGGTAGGAGAGGGATTGTTGCGGTACTGCGCCTAAGAGACCCTGTAACAAAGCTAGCAGAATGTGCATGGGTGCTCGTGGGGGCCCGTTTCAAGATTAAGATTGGAGCCCCCCTTGCCTGCAGCTGAGGACCTCTCTGAGGCAGCTGTGTAATGCATAGATCATAATAGGTTTTCTAATTCAAACCCCAATAGGTGAGTGACGCTCCCCACCTTGAACTTCATTATTCTTCAAGCATATTCCCTTCCCCAGACCAAAGACCTGAAAGTAGGGGGGGCATGTATGGGATAAGGAGAAAATAAGGACCAAAGGCAACTTTGCGCTTGCAGTGTTTGTCAAGGAGTTCTTCTTCTATGTTTTACCTGGGAGTAATGTGACTCCACAAACAGTAAATACAAGTAGCGCTGCGTCATTGTCTGACTTGTCCTTGCGACAGGTTACAATTATAATCATAGACGCAGTAGTGCATTGGCAAAGGAACAGAACAGCCAACACAGGTTTCGACTTACTGGTCTTTATCAAGGCAAGGTGGATTTAATAATTGGTCCCGTGCTTGGGGTTTGTCTGATGGTTTCTGAGATCCATGTTTTGGGCAAGGTGTAGACGCGTGGCATTCAGTTGGATAACTGGTTGTCGATTGGTTTAAATAGTTGCAGGATTTTGTGCTTTAACGTCAGTGGTACGCTGGTCGAGTTCCTAAAAGGTTCTAATCCTGCTGTTTGTTTAAACTGAAAGTGATCTTGGCTGGGTAGGACAACAGCGAATTGTTCATTACTGACTGTTGTCTCTGGTTATTTGTCCCTCATTTCTGTGTCCCTAGGTCAAGAATCAGATGTTGTAGTGTTAATTATATTTTGTGAACATCACTTAGAGTGAAGAATTGGACAGGATTGAACCAACCAGAAATGAAGAGAGATGGTTGAAGGGTACAGATGGGTCCCCTGATGAAGTTCTTTAACATTGTGTTGAACTATATTGGTGAACGAAACATGTTGGGCAATTAATGGTATTGTGATTTAGTGATGATACAGGATAAATATTAAAAGTTTAGTTGGAATTCACCCATGGTTAGCACTGAATGGGGTAGTAATGTACGGAATGGATGCTAGATGTTATTAGTGGTATCGTTTAATGATAAGGAACCAGTTAGCTACTGACCATTGTGTGTCTAGAGACAGAGTGTTCTCCTTCTAAGCATTGTACATGATTTAGCTTTGTATAGGCAGGATGTCACAGGGTTAAGCACAACACAGGTTGTTTTATGTATGGTAATTGGTTTTATGAGACATTTTTGTAAAAGGTTTTTAGGAATTTTTGCAATTTTAGAAAATGCTTTTTATAAATTGATATAATGATTTGTGATTTATATGTGATTAAAATTGTGATATATAAAAGGTGTGTTGACTTAGTACCTATTTGTTAAAAGTACTAGGTTGTTCTGACCTGGGGGACACCCGAAGGGGTAACAGGTGAGGTGGTTTGATCTTTTGTTGAAGGAATGTCCGCATTTTTGTTTAGGGGCCCAGTCATCACGTCGTTAAAATGGCTCTGCGTCTCTATATGGTTGTTGGGTGGTAAGTGCTGGTAATCCCGTGAGGAATGATTAGTAGGGTATTTTACAATTAAGTCGAGAAACACGAAAGACAGTAAGGAGAACGGTGGTAACTGAGTGGATAGACTTCAGACTCACCCTTGTTTTAAGACATTGCGAGCGGGTTGATGTGAACAGATCCAGAGGACTTACTTGCACAATGGCGGCGGATAAAACAAAAAGCTACGACACGAAATATGTGGAAGAATTGTTGGCACAAGCATCTTTTTTCTCTGAGGAAGGCGAAGGACCATTGTCGGTTAATCTGAGCAATTGGGATGAGTTAGTGCAAATAAAAAAGAGGCTAATACGCACGGAACTACATGGATCCATCATGATCGAGTATCTAAGGTCGGGCACCCTGCCCACTGGTTTAATTGTACGGAATGATCCACGTTTATTTTTGGATAACAAGGAGTTCATCATACAATGGAGCTACATAGCTAATACATGTGGCAGGGATTGAGTAATCCTGTTAATTGATACAGCGAGAGAAATTACATTAAAGATTACAGGAGATCTAGACACAATGGTGGAAGCCATCAAAAAATTGGTACCATTAGATACATACAAAAATCGTCTAGAAGAGATTACACGCAAAATGATGGATTTTAAAAGTTTTTGTACTAAAGACAGAATCGCACGGATGAAAAAGGACTTGATACATTTCTCACATGAAAATGCTTATCCATACACAAAAGATGGGTATATACCTCCAGGAATACAACAACAACAAAGAATGTATGGACAACAAAAACAAAATAGGAAAGGGTACACGTCGTATAGCTTGGGCAGTTCAAATGACGGGAGCTTTCAAAGTGGACAAGGCCAAAGACCCTATAGGAATAGGGGCAGACAACAGAGAGGGAACTATCGCATCAGGCGTGCACAACGGAGAACAGGTATGAATAATCAATATAATTCAGGCCCACCACCACAACAACAACAATCCTCCACATCCACGGTTTCTTTTTTGGACGAGCAAGAGGAAATGAACCAGTGGGAATCAGAAGATCGCAGAACTCGGAGCAATCATCCTTATTAGTTAATCTGTCTTGTTACAGTCTGAGTATCATCGAGAGTAAAGTTTTGAACAATGGATTGGGTTTTGTTCCCACCACGCATTACAACAAATTTCAGACGAGGGTTGAGATAGAACAGCTGCTCCGTAAGATCCACCTGAAACAGTATTTTATGGATAAAGAGTTCGAGAAAACTGTGAATGAAAGTGGACTAAAGAAAAAATCAAATTTTGACACCCCGGTAGCGAGTTACACCCCCGAGGCCATAGTATTTGCTAAAAGAGTATGGCACGACCTTAGCTGTCTGGAGAAAGAACACATTCCTTAAAAATTTCAAAATTTAAGTAATGTCGAAAAGAAAGCCATAACATTCTTGGCTAAGAACCAGAGCATTATTATACGCAAGGCAGACAAAGGAGGGGCAGTGGTCATTCAAGATAGGGAAGCCTACATTGTTGAATGTAAGCGGCAGCTTGGTGATAGTTCTTACTATCACAGATTAACAGAGGACCCTACTGAAAGACTATCCCTCCTCATTAGAGAGAAAGTTGATAAAGCTTTCTCGAGAGAATTGATCTGTAAGCAGGAATACGACTATCTCATAGTGCCCAGACCGACGGTTCCAAAGTTTTACACTTTGCCCAAAATCCATAAGTCTTTGCTCAAACCACCAGGTCGTCCGATAGTTTCCGGGACAGGATCATTATTGGAACCACTTGCAAAATTTGCTGACAAATTCTTAAAACCGTTTGTCTTGAACATGTTTTCATACTTACAACACACTACAGATGTTATAAATAGTGTGGAATACATGACTTATGATCCTAAAATGCAGTTGTTGGTCAGTTTAGATGTAGTTGCATTATATACGTGTATACCCCAACAAGACACACTTGAAGTGTTGGAGAATGTATTACTTACTAAGAGAAATTCAGCTGTTACACCCAACAGTTTTATTCTGTGGTGTGCCGAAATGGCCCTAACGGAAAATTATTTCATGTTTAACAATGAACTATACCATCAGATATATGACACGGCCATGGGCTCCCCAGTGGCACCCATGGCAGCTAACCTTTATGTTGAGAATTTTGAAATACAACATATTTTTCAAACCACCAACCCTTACTTTTCGAAAATTGCTTTATGGCATAGATTTAACAATGACATCTTGATAATATGGATGGCACTCTGAGTCCTTTTGTTGAGTTTTTAGAATGGTCAACCAACTGAATCAGCATTTAAAGTTTACCTGTACCCACAGTTCAGAGAAAATTGACTTCTTAGATATAAAGATCTGGGTTGATAAAATACAGAACACATTGCAAGTAAAACCATTTCACAAGACGACAGATAAGAATGCCCTGTTGAGTTTTAATAGCTTCCACCCAAGGCATACACGAGAACATTTACCATTTGGACAGTTCATTCGGTTGAAAAGGAACAGCAGGCTGAATTCCACTTTTCAGGCAGAAGCTGAACAACTGAAATTGAAATTGATGATTAGGGATTACCCCAAGAAAATTGTCATAAGAGCATACAAAAGATCAATTAATAATCATCGTGAGGCTCTACTTGAATATCGTCCTAAAAATCAAAACAAAAGTGATATTGTGTTTGTGAGCACCTATAACAAAAGAACGAATGAAGATATCAAAATCATCAAAAAGAACTGGCACGTACTGACAGGGGGAGAAAGCCCTTTGGAAAGCCTGCTATGTGCTTACAAGAGAGCACCTAATTTGAAAGAATTAGTAACCAGAAATGATATTTCTCAAAAACCAAAAGAACAAATTAGCATTACACAATCATGGGGTTTACCTACATTAGTAGGACATGCCCCGTGTGGTAAATGTGTAAATTGTAAATTCACTAGCAGAAAAAAAGAGGTTGATTTGGGACTTCCTAAATTGTGGCAACAAACTACGTTCACCAATTGTAACTCAACTCATGTAATATATGCAGTTTGGTGCCCATGCCATAAGATTTATATTGGCATGACTGAACGTAAAGTAACCACACGTATAGGTGAGCACAGGAGTTGCATTCGCAACCACAACACATTAGCCCCAATGGTAAACCATTTCTCGATTATGAGTCATGATGCAGATAAACTGAAATGGACAGTCTTGTGGCAATTAGACAGAACAAGCAACCGTGATGGAGATGTAAGGAAATTACAGTATAAGGAACAATGGTTGATTTTTCTTACTGACTCAGTTAATAAAGGACTCAACAAATTTGATAATTGGAAACACTGATTGAGTTTCTATGACTCACTAAACACTGTGACACTTAGACGTGTCAGTGTGCATTTTGATACCAACTTCATACAACATTGTATACTGTGTTTTTCTCTTTTTTGGTTTTCACTTATACTGACATGCCTATAACACACTAGATATCCAGTTGAAGTGGTCCTTATAATATTGAACTACTGCGAGGAATCCGCACAGTGAGGTCCTTTATGGTCGAAGCTAGCAAACACAATGAAGGTATCAGTTAAGGAATAATTTTAGCAAGTAGTTACTACAGTGACGCATTGGACACTGTCACGCGACATTCAGCCATGTAATAATGATTATTCAAGATAGGCATATGCACGGGAGTATATTATTTGCACTCACCGTTGAGGAATTTGTTTATAAATTACGTCACACCTCGTAGCACTGGATATATTTACATTGTTACCAGACACGAAGGAGTTACAGCAACAAGCGTTCCGAGGTATACGCGGAACACGTGAAGTGCGAGACGCGAGAAGTGTAGGGGTCACGTGACGTGTTGTAACACACGTGGCACAAATAGCGTTCACGTGACGAGTTGGATCGAGGATATAGGAGACTCCATTAGCACCAGCAAAGAGAGCTGCACTCAAGCAGGACAGCGACAGGACCGATATTGGCTGCAGAGAGGGTAAGTCAATTTCATACCGCTCCGCTAGGAGCGGGTTAGAAAAAGATAGTGTGCGTGATAGCGACGCTTGGTAGTGGGGTATGGGGGGTCTAAATTTGTATCTTTTACTATAGGGATCCCTATTGTGACGTATACAGGACGGCAAAGTTGGAGCGTCATTTTTACTATGGGATACTTTACTTCCTGATGCGGCGGCAAGTTAGCCGGCTCCAGGAATACAGCAGTGAGATTCCAAGAGCAACAGTTCCATATAGACAGTAGGTAAAGACAATATCTAGTTTTGAGCATGCTGTGTAAATGTACTGTATACTACATAACGTGCCCCGCAGAGAGTGTTGGTAGTGACACAGTTACAGACATTGACGCATAGCGATGGATTAGAATTATAAGTGACAGCAGTCAACATACCACCAGTGACAGCATAACCAAAGGTTGTTGCTCCATAGGTTTATGTGCAAACTGAGTTATCTTGTTTAGCCCTTGGTATAACACCAGGATACATAAATAATAAATAATTAATACATGATTACTGGTATGGAAATATGATGTGATTTATGCTCAGAGTGAACACCGTTCAAGTCTTCTGTTTATTTTGTGTTTTTCAGGAATTGAGTAGTCCGACATAACTTTTGGGGCTCTCCCCTTAAGTAACCGTTGTCAAGTGACTTTGTGGAAGAGTGACGCGGTAAGCCTTAGTTCAGTGAACTTTGTTACTGTCTAGGTAGGACAACAGAGAATTGTTCATTACTGACTGTTGTCTCTGGTTATTTGTCCCTCATTTTTGTTTCCCAGGCCAAGAATCAGATGTTGTAGTGTTAATTATATTTTGTGAACATCACTTAGAGTGAAGAGTTGGACAGGATTGAACCAACCAGAAATGAAGAGAGATGGTTGAAGGGTACAGATGGTCCCCCTGATGAAGTTCTTTAACATTGTGTTGAACTATATTGGTGAACGAAACATGTTGGGCAATTAATGGTATTGTGATTTAGTGATGATACAGGATAAATATTACAAATTTAGTTGGAATTCACCCCTGGGTAGCACTGAATGGGGTAGTAATGTACGGAATGGTTGCTAGATGTTATTAGTGGTATCCTTTAATAATAAGGAGCCAGTTAGCTACTGACCATTGTGTGTCTAGAGGCAGAGTGTTCTCCTTCTAAGCACTGTACATGATTTAGCTTTGTATAGGCAGGATGTCACAGGGTTAAGCACAGCACAGGTTGTTTTATGTATGGTAATTGGTTTTATGAGACATTTTTGTAAAAGGTTTTTAGGAATTTTTGCAATTTTAGAAAATGCTTTTTATAAATTGATATAATGATTTGTGATTTATATGTGATTAAAATTGTGGTATATAAAAGGTGTGTTGACTTAGTACCTATTTGTTAAAAGTACTAGGTTGTTCTGACCTGTGGGACACTCGAAGGGGTAACAGGTGACGTGGTTTGATCTTTGTTGAAGGAATGTCTGCAATTTTTGCTTAGGGGCTCGGTCATCACGTCGTTAAAATGGCTCCACATCTCTATATGGTTGTTAAGTGATCTTGGCTGCCCAAGTGTGGGCTCTTCAATCTGTGCAGCGGCTGGTTCTCTGTGCGGGCACCATATCTGAACAAACAGCTGGATTTGCCTTGCCTTGATAAAGACCCATAGGTTGAAACACATGTTGGCTGTTCTGTTCCTTCGCCAATGCACTACTGCGGCTTTGATTATAATTGTAACCTGTCATAAGGACAAGTCAGACACTGACGCAGAGTTACTTGTATTTTCTGATTGTGCCGTCACATTACTGTCAAGTAAAAGATAGGACAATAACTCCTTGACAAACAATGCAAGCGCAAAGTTGCCTTTGGTTCTTATTGGATACTGCAGTGATTCTGACAGTTGTGAGAAACCAGAGTGTATCTCACCCGCTAGTCCCCGGGGATCTCTATCTCAGGTGGCCAGGACACGGCCATCGCCTTTGGATCCACACCCTGGGGGTGGACCAGTGCGGGAGGATCACCTGGGTGGGGGGTCTTCAGGGAGTGGGGGGAGATAGCCGATGGTGAGACGCAGTATTCCCCCCTTTTTTGTTCATCTACCCCAGGGGTGCACAACTGATTTTGACAGAGGGCCGAAAGTACCTAACATGATGGCTATAGTGGCCAAAAAAGTAAATGTGGGTGGGGCGGTAGGCGCGGCGCGATGTGGCGTGTCAGGAGGCTTTTTCAACCCCCAATTTTTATTAAACACATGGAAAAAGAATACGTTTTTGAGGTGTAATGATTTTTATTTGTATTTCAAACTAACATTTTGAACATTTTGAACTACACATTTTCCATTGTTATCATTTACTTCTATTTAGTTTTTGCACATCGTCTGTTTAAATTATATATATATATATTATTGATCTTTGATTGGACATTCCGTTATTTTGGACTGCTATACTTTGCTGTTTGGGTTGCCCAAGAGGAGTATGGCCTTCGTTGAGTCAGGTTTCCTCAAAAAGCAAAGGATGTACATCTCCTAACTGTGCCTGTTTTAGCTTTATTATTGAGTTCACTCTTGGAGTGCGACACTATGCCCCATCGCCCCCACCTCCCAACCAAACACTATGCCCCATGGCGCCCAACCCTCAACCAAACACTATGCCCCATGGCGCCCACCCCTCAAGCAAACACTATGCCCCATGACACCCACCCTCAAGCAAACACTATGCCCCATGGCTCCCACCCCTCAACCAAACACTATGACCCATGGCCCCCAACCAAACACTATGCCCCATGGCGCCCACCCCTCAACCAAAAACGATGCCCGATGACACCCACCCCTCATGCAAACACTATGCCCCATGACACCCACCCCTCAAGCAAACACTCTCCCCCATTACAACCACTCCTCAAGCTAACACTATGCCCCATGGCACCCACCCCTCAACCAAACACTATGGAGGTCATTACAACCCCGGCGTTAACCCTTAACACCGGATTCCCACTTTAACGCCTGCTTTTGGCCGGCGTTAAAGTCCATGGCGCTAACCCGCCATGGTGCTAATTACGCCGCCGTAATTTACGGAGGCGTAATTAGCGCCTTCCCCACTCCCATCATGCCCTATGGGGCAAAAATGGGAATGGGGAAGGGAAAATGGGAAATGGGGATTTACCGCCCCACTCACCTTGGAATGGGGCGGTAAATCCGCCATCCACCATGGTGTAAATGGAGTTTACACCATGGTGGTAAAGTTGGTGCACTTAGCACCAAGGTTGTAATGACCTCCTATGTCCCATGGTGCCCACCCCTCAACCAAACACTATGTCTCATGGACCCGACTCCCCAACCAAACACTATGCCCTATGCCTCCCACCACCCAAACCAAACACTAGGCCCCATAGCACCCACTCTGCAACCAAACACTATGGCCCATGGCTCCCACCCCCCAACCAAACACTATGCCCCATGGCTCCCACCCGCCTACCAAACACTAAGCCCCATGGTTCCCACCCCTCAACCAAAAACTATGCCCCATGGTGCCCACCCCTCAAACAGTATGCCCCATGGCGCCCACCCCTCAACCAAACACTATGCCCATGGAGCCCACCCGTCAACCAAACACTATGCCCCATGACCCCCTCCCCAACCAAACACTATGCCCATGACCCCCACCCCAACCAACACTATACCCATGACACCCACCCGCAAACACTATGCCCCATGACCCACACCCCCAACCAAACACTATGCCCCATGGCTTCCACCCCTCAACCAAACACTATGACCCATGGCTCCCAGCCCTCAACCAAACACTATGCCCCATGCCACCAAGCATGCACCATGCGTACATACTCATACAGACCCCCACCCTCGCATACAGACTAACAAGCGTACACCATGTACCCATAAAGACCCGAACCCCCACCCCAACTCAACATAGAAACTCGCAAGCATACACCATGCACCCATACAAACCCGAGCCCCCCAAACCCCAACTCAGCACACAAACTCACAAGCATACACCATGCACCCATACAGACCTGAGCCCCCAACCCCCAAATCAGCACACAAACTCACAAGCATACACCATGCACCCATACAGACCCGAACCCCCAGCGCCAACTCAGCACACAAACTCACAAGCATACACCAATGCACTATGCACCCATACAGACCCCAACCCACTCACCCCCACCCCTGCATACAGACTAACAAGCATACACCATGCACCCATCCAGACCCCCACCCCAGCATACAGAATTACAAGCATGCACATGCACCCATACAGACTCATACAGACCACCACCCCAACTCACCATACAAACTCACAAGCATACACCATGCACCCATACAGACCCGAAACCCCCACCCCCCAACTCACCAAACAAACTCACAAGCATGCACCCATACAGACCCGGACCCCCCAACCTCCAACTCAACATACAAACTCACAAGCATGCACCCATACAGACCCGAACCCCCCATCACTGCATCTCAACATACACTGAATGTGCATACAACAACAAACATTCAGGCAGACCCAACACCCCCCTCGCCCCCAGTATCTCAACATACACAGCATTTGCACACAAACACATTCAGGCAGACCCGACACACAACCGACAAACAAACTCACAAGCATGCACCCATACAGACCCGGACCCCCCAACCCCCAACTCAACATACAAACTCACAAGCATGCACCCATACAGACCCGAACCCCCCCTCCGCATCTCAACATACAGTGAACGTGCACACAACAACAAACATTCAGGCAGACCCGACACTCACCCCACCCCCACATCTCAACATACACTGAACTTGCACACAAAAACAAACATTCAGGCAGACCCGACACTCGCCCCACCCCGCATCACTACATACACGGAATGTGCACACAACAACAAACATTCAGGCAGACCCGACACTCACCCCACCCTCGCATCTCAACATACACTGAACTTGTATACAAAAACAAACTTCAGGCAGACCCGACACACACCCCACACCTGCATCTCAACATACGTTGAACGTGCAAACAACAAACATTCAGGCAGACCCAACACACACACCCCCTCCGCATCTCAACAGACACTGAACTTGCACACAAAAACAAACTTTCAGACAGACTGACACCCCCCTCACCCCAGCATCTCAACATATACTGCACTTGCAAACCAACACATTCAGGCAGACCAGACACACACCCCCCTCTGCATCTCAACATACACTGCACTTGCACACAAACACATTTAAGTAGAACCGACACACACCCCACACCAGCATCTCAACATACACTGAACGTGCACACAATAACAAACATTCAGGCAGACCCGACACTCACCCCACCCCCCAGCATCTCAACATACACTGCACTTGCACACAAACACATTCTGGCAGACCCGACACACACCCCACACCAGCATCTCAACATACAAGCAGGGCAAAGACCCAACACACACATCCCCCCTCCAAAAAAATCTGTCCTTACCGGATGTGCTGGAAGGCAGGCTAGCTGGAACGCTGGCGAGGTCTGGTACTACGGCTGGCGTTGCAAGGCTGAAATGCCTTCCGGCATCAATCCTTATTGACCACGGCAGCCGTAGTGCTGACCCTCCATTGGTGCAGCGCACACTCATTACGTGGCTCGTAGGAGCTACGTGGTGCGTGTGCACTGACCCAATGAGGGTCAGTATTTTGTCCTGCCCGGAAGACACCAAAGACTTTTCTTAATGGAGGGCGGATGAAGCTGCTTGCGGGCCGCCCTCCATTAGGAAAGTTTTTGTTGCTGGTGGGCTGGACAAAACAGCATGGCGGGCCGCAACTGGCCAGCGGGCCGTAAGTTGTACACCCATGATCTACCCCATCCTATTTTTTTGTATTTCCCGAAGTCCCAACCCCCCCCCCCCACCCCTGCCTTTTTACACAAACACTGGGCCGAGGAAGAAGGTGACTGAGAGTAACCAGACTAACTCTCTCACATCGTACTGAACATGTCCCGTTAATCAGGTCAGGCAAAGTCAGGCACTTTACCCTAAGTGTATACACCTTATGCCAATTAGCTCTCCTCATATGAATAAAAGGCAACACCTAAAGACACACTCTGAGCAAGGCAGAAGATGAGAACAAGCAGAACTTCCGGGATGAAGGCAAACCTACTGGAGCAGAGCAATTTACCAAGGGACAAGAGCAGCTGGCCAAAAACCCCAAGACTTCCCTATTGGAGGTTGTTGCCTCTGACAGGCCGCAAAAGACGTGTGGAGAAGGCCAGATCCCACAAGTAAAGATTGCATTGTGTTTCAAGGGCGACAGTGACTCTTCCGGGTGAACGGCCAAGGTGGGGAGGCGAGGTCAAGCCTGTGGTACTAACCTTGACTCAACGATCGGAGAACGCAAAACAAGAAAGAAGCACACAAAGCCGGTGAGTTGGCAAGCGACCTGAGAGAACGGTGTGTGTTAAAGTGAATGAATTAGCAGAATCTTATCACAAGTGAAGTCTGTACGTATTTAGATGAAATGCAAAGTAAGGCAGACCCGTGAATGAACTATAGAGTGAAATACAGCTGCAAGATTTAAGTGATACTAAGTCACTGAGGGGTCCGGTGAAAGGAAGCAGCCCAATTCGAAAGTCTCTGTGATAGTTGCATTGTTTTTAACTAAAGGGCGAACAAACAGCAAGAGTGAAAGTAAATGGTGAACATTGAATCAAAGCGGTCCTGCAGTGGTCTATAAAGAAAGCCACACACATTGGAAAGACTTCAACATCTGAAAGTCGTCCGAGCCCGATTGAGGGTGACCCGATGTATATTAAGCTAGGGGAAGGGAGCCCCCCTTGCAACTTTGCGTGAACCGTATCACGAGAGGTCTGAGCCCAGTAGAGCGGGACCTCCAAGAACTGTGTGGTGAAAGGTCTGAACCCGGCAGAAGGGGACCTTTGTGAATGTTTTGGTTGAAACACTATTTTGAAAGCCAGAGAAAAGAACTTTAAACATGGAAGGGTAGACAGGCCTCGATCCACAGTTGTGAACTGTGTACTATGTTGGAAGCTGGGCCAGAGTGTGTTTTCGTGTCTACAAGGATTGCCTTAGCTCATGAGTCCTAACGTGGGGAAGATAGCTGGTTCGGACACATTGGGCCTCATTACACGGATGGCGGTAGGGATTTGCTGGTACCGGTAAAATACCGGTACCGGTAAATCCCTACCGCCTTACTACGAGGTCCCTTTGCGGGTTGAGGGATTTAACGCCTGCTTTTTGCAGGCGTTAAAATCCAACCCGCTAAGGGACCTCTGAGCTAATTACGGCACTGCAAAATTGCGGTGCCGTAATTACCGCCTTCCCCATTCCCATAGAGCCCTATGGGGCAGAAATGGGAATGGGGAAGGGCAATGGCGGAAGGGGGATTTACCGCCCCTCCAACCTTGGAATGGGGCGGTAAATCCCCTTTCCGCCAAGGCAGTGCCGGTATTTTACCGGCATGAGCCATGGCGCTAATAGCAAGCTAATAGCGCCATGGCTCACCGCCTACCGGGTAATAAGGCCCCTTATCATTTCAACACTGACTTTTGCTTTTTGCATACATTTTCTCCTTTTTATGTTTTTTGTACAAGACATAGGGCAGGCATTAGTTTTATTTTTTAGTATAGGCCATTTTGATTTGACAGATCCAACTAGGACTGTTTTCTTTATCGTTTGATGGTCGAGACTACTCCCATCTTAGTTATTGGGCAGAATAGGAGTTTCTCCAACCCCAACATTATCAATAAAGTTTTGAAAATTGTATCCATTATATCAGTATCAATACTTGTGATACCATGCCTTCCCTACGCATGGTGTCAGCGGTGGGATGTGACTCAATTGAGACAAATTGGGCAATCATCAAATTCCAGAAACATAGTCACCGAGACTCAGACCCCTCTACTGCCACAAAAGAATCCATAGGCTTTGACATTTATAGGAGCAGAGAAGCCACTATCCCTCCAGGGAAAAGAGGGATGATTCCCATGGACTTAGTTCACATATCCTCTCCGGTTTGTTATTTAAGATTGGCTCCAAAATCTGGCCTGGTCTGGAAGTTTGGTCTAGATGTCCTGGCAGGCATCATAGACCCAGACGTTCGTGGAGGCATAATGGTTCTACTACAGAACCATGGTGAAACTCCATTTGAAATACACTGTGGGGACAATATTGCACAGGGAATTCTGGCAATGCTCTATTTCCCCGTTTTAAGGAAGAAAATGAACCAAAGGGAACTGAGAGAGGTAGCTTAGGCTTTGGAGATGCTGATGAAACACTGAGCAATGAGGCAAAGAGAGAAGAAGAACCTACCATCCTTCCCGATCTAGCCTTAACTCAGTGAAATGATCCTGCACTTGCAGGGGCCTTCTTACAAGTGATTCTTGAGGAAGAAGAACTAGGAAAAGGGGGCAATTTTTTCTTCCTTAAACATGGATTTTATATAGAAAGGAAACCTCCAGAGAAGGCCTAAGTAAAACTCAGTAATACCCAAAACCCACTGCAAGATAGTTCTAGAGATTGCACACTCTCATTTGACATGGGGGCATTTAGGACAATCTAAAACCCAAGCTCACATTAGTGGGAAATTCTGCTGGCCAGGTATCCATTCTGATATAAAGAACTTCATTCAGACATGTGAGATATGCCAGAAAACCAGCACCCATATTCCCTTACATGCCCCTTTTAACCCCTTACAGATAATAGAAGTGAATTTCTCCCAAATTGGGATGGATATAATTGGACCATTAAAAACCTCTAGACTAGGTAATACATTTTATTCTAGTAATCATTGATTACGCTACCCAGTACCCAGAGACTTTAACCATGCAGAACAGCACCACCCAGAACATTTTAAAACACCTATTACCATTCTTTTCTAGGTTGGTTTTCCCAAGAAAATTCAAATGGATCAGGGATCCAACTCTACGAGCAAACTTATGAGTGAAGTTAAGGAATTACTACACATTACCACTTTAAGAACCTCGGGTTAACATCCCAAAATGGACTGATTCTTAGAGAGATTTAACAAGACCCTTAAAATGATTTTGAGAAAATTGGTAGATTAGGATGGAAAGGACTGGGATTGCATGATCCCATGGGCCCTATTTGCAATAAGAAAGACCCCCTCAGGCATCTACTGGATTCTCTCCTTTTGAAGTACTTTAGGTAGAGAACCAAGAGATGTCTTAGACATGCTCCGAGAGATCTGGGAAGAGAGAGAAGAGGCGCTTAGTCTAATCCATACTCATATGGTGAAAGCTCAAGCCCAACAGATGTCCACCTATGACAAGCAGGTGAATGTAATATCTTTTTCCGTAGGACAGAAGTTATTAGTCCTCTTACCTACCTCTGAAAATAAACTTGTCTCAAAGTGGCATGGGCCATATGAGGTGCTAGAGCAAACAGGAACCTGTACCTATGACATAGCCCAACCAGATAGAAAACAAAAGACACACCTTTACCACATAAATCTCCTAAAGGAGTGGAAAGAAAATCCTTCTGCTACCCCCTCTTTGATGTAGCCTTGTTTGTTACCGGAGGAGATAGATAACTCAGAACGTATTCACCTATCTAAACAAAAACAAGAAGATTTGAACAACCTTATTACAGCATTTGCAGATGTATTCTGTGAGAAACCAGGGAGAGTACCTGGTACTTATCATTATATCTGAACTCTAAAGGGAAAAGTGGTCCATTTGAAACCATGTAGACTCCCAGAAGGAGGGAAAGAAATAGTGATTGAAGAAGTGAAAGAAATGGTAAAGGCAAACATTATCGGGCCCTTTTCAAGTTCTTGGTCCCCCCTATTGTGTTGGTAACTAAACCCTATCATTCTTGGAGGTTTTGCTTAGACTTCTGGCAGGTTAATGCCATCTCTGCCTTCGATGCCTATCCTATGCCACGCATCGATGAGTTGATAGATAAACTTGGAAATGCCACATTCCTATCAACCCTAGATTTAACCAATGGATATTGGCAGGTCCCAGTAGATCAACCTGACAAGGAAAAGAGAGCTTTCTTGACACCCCTGGGATTATTCCAGTTCAAAGTACTCCCTTTTGGCCTGCATTAGGCCCTAGCCACGTTCCAACGACTTATGGACAGAATATTACAGCCCTACTTTGATTTGTTTGGGGCCTATATTGACAAAATAGTAATTTATAGTAGAACTTGGGAAGACCATCTTTTTCATCTTTCTGCTATTATGAGGACCCTGAGAGAGGCCGGCCTAACTTTTAATCCATCCAAATGCAAGCTGGCTTAATCGGCCGTGAAATACCTAAACGTCTTCATAGGGAATGACTCTGTCCAGTCATAACAAGAAAAAGTGAAAGCTGTCCTGGATGCCCCCACGCCCAAGACCAAGAGAGATCTCGGGGCATTCTTAGGACTGATTGGTTATTACTGTATGTTTATCCCAAATTTCTCAGACAGAATGCCCAGGTTACCAGACAAACTAAAGAATGCTGAATCTCAGAAGATTCATTGGAATGAGGAGGACGATGCATGTGTCAACAACCTAAAACAAGCCTTTTGTCAGAACCCAATCTTAAAGGTAGTAGACTTTTCAAAAGAATTTGTATTACAAACAGATTCCTCTCTCACAGGTGTAGGAGCAGTTCTATCACAGATATACAATGGATTGGAACATCCCATCCTCTTAACCAGTCGTAAACACTTCCCACATGAGAAGAATTACTCTTTGTTGGAATTAGAGGCCATTGTCATCAAATGGGCAATCATCCATCTAAGGTATTATCTTTTAGGGGGAAAGTTCACACTTGTCATTGACCACTCACCTTTAGTATGGATAGGTCAATGGAAGGACTCTAAGCCTGGAGTGATGCGAAACAGATGCGGCTACATCGCATAGGGGAAGGACATGTAAGAAACCAAAGGGTATCTCACCCGCTAGTCCACAGAGATCTCTCTCTTAGGTTGCCAGGCCACGTCCATCTCCTTCGGATCCAGACCCTGGGGTGGGACCAGTGTGCGAGGATCCCCTGGGTGAGGGGCCTCTGGCATTTGGGTGTGAGAAAGACAATTGTGAGACGCGTTATTCCCCCCTTTTTTGTTAATCTACCCCATCCTTTTTTTTTAGAATGTTCCAAAGTCCTAACTCCCCCCTTTTTACACAAACATTAGGCCGAGGAAGAGGGTGACTGAGAGTAACCAGACTAACTCTCTCACATTGTACTGGACATGTCCCATTAATCGGGTCAGGCAAAGTCAGGCACTTTACCCTAAGTGCATACACCTGATACAAAGTCCTGCAGTGGTCTATATAAAGAAAGTCACGCACATTCAAAAGACTTCGACATCCGAAAGTGGTCTGAGCCCGATTGAGAGAGACCCGATGTATGTTGAGCTAGGGGAAGGGAGTCCTCCTTCGAACTTTGCACGAACTGTATCGGGAGAGGTCAGAGCCCGGCCAAGGGGGACCTACGGGAACTGTGTGGTGAAAGGTCTGAGCCCAGCAGAGGGCGACCTTTGTGAACGTTTTGGTTGTAACATTATTTTGAAAGCCAGAGAGAGGAACTTTCAACGTGGAAGGTCAGGCGAGCCTCGATCCACGGTTGTGAACTGTGTACTGTGTTGGAAGCTGAGCCAAAGTGTGTTATCCTGCCTACAAGGATTGCCTTACCTTGTGAGGTCTAACGTGGGGAGGAGAGCTGTTTTGGCCACATTATAATTGGAACACTGACTTTTCCTTTTTGCATACATTTTCTCCTTTTTACACTTTTTGTACAAGAGATAGGGCAGGCATTAGGTTTTTGTTAGTGTAGGCCATTTTGATTTGACAGACTTCGCTAGGATTCTTTTGTTTATCGTTTGATGGTCAAGACTACTCCCATCTTAGTTATAGGGCAGAATAGGAGTTTCGCTAACCCCAACATTATCAATAAAGGTTTTACAAATTGTATCCATTTTGTCAGTGTCAATACTTGTGATACCATGCCTTCCCTACACCTTCAATATGAACTCCGTTTAATTTATTCTTGCTTACGAAGTCCCACTGGTAGTTGATACTGGCGGAATGAGCTTTTGAGGGCAAGTGCTCTGTAAAATACTAAGTTAAATATTAAACATCAGTCCTGTATTAACAGTAAACAATGTACAGCTTGTGCAGTGCATCGCTGCATAATGTTCCCAAAGCAGTAGAGACGGATCACATTGATTGCAGGAACAAGGTGGGTGTGGCTAATATGGAACCTCTGATGGTGAAGGGTGAAATAGCAGTTTCTGTAGTCTCTGTGTGCCTGATATCGCTAACACACATAGATCAAATGGCTCACCTGCGGAACATTGGTTGCAGTACCATTCCGAGTGATGGGCTTGGGAGGCAGCCAAGCCCTGCAATTAATGACTGTTCCTTTTCAGTATCCTCTACTAAGCGTAAAATCACCCATTTCTTCTCAAAGGGCAGAGTATGATCTTGGGGGATTTGAGGCTGACAGCCTGATACAAGTAGCAGAGGGAAATGAGGAATTTGATTGGCTTTGTTCATTTGGAGTCTCTGCATCGATCAAATCAGAAGTCATGTATTGATTTGACAGGTGACTTGAATTTGAGCGCGATTCCAGGGACACCGACGGTCAGGGGCAGTGCAACCATAGCTGAGTACTTGAATGAAGTGGGAGAGGTCAATGAGCAATAATTTCTGAAGCAACAACCAAAACCCACGGAAATACAAGGGGAGCAAAAGAACGAAATTACGGAGGTTACATAGTCGGCTCTGAACTTTGTCCTTACTTCATTGGTAAACGTTTTTGATCTGCTAAAAAACGAAGTGCAGGCTCATTCTGGGATTTTACTGGACATTACTAAGGAGCCTGAATGCTGCGATTCTTCAATTTTAGGCTTAAAGACTGCAGTTCATTTTAATATCTTGGTAGCCCTGGGCCAAAATAAAACAGAATGGAACCTAGAATCGACCGTCTTAAAAGATATGAAATCAGCTGACAACCCATTTAGTAATTACTAAGCCTCTAGTAATTATTCAAGCATGGATGACAGAGAGCAAAAGTTACCGAATAAAGTGCAAGTACAAATCAACTATGAAATGGGATGATGCCACTTATAACAATTAGTGCTCAGAGGGGTTCATGAGATTGGCCCACCTCCTGTGTGATATGGGGGGGAAAGGAGGAGAGGGAAAGAAGAGAGGAGCCGGATGCAGTACCTGCATCACCAAGGGATCCAGCAATCCCAAAAAGGAAAAATAAAAGAAGTACCAAAGGGATACAGGTGTTCAAGTAAAGCCCTCACAAGAACAAAAAACATGAAGCAGCGCGTGCGTTGTTAGGAGAAGCGCAGCCACTCATGATTCCTATCGTGGCATCGCAACCACAGTTTCCATGCCACCAAAACCCCCTAACGCAAGTATGCACTCGGATGGGAGTGCCCACACAAATTCCAACTAGAGGGAGCGAATGTGGTTGTCACTGACCCAAAGGATGGAGGAGTAGGATGCTCGGGGCAAGGACAAGCAGACCCCCCTAAGAAAACCCACGAGCGGAGCAACCGATTCATCATGGGGTACATGTTCCATGATGAAGAAAATCTGATCATGAACCGGAGTACTATTCTCACTTTACTGTATGATATTCCAGCTCTGAGAATTATTACATCAGGAGGTATTACCACAGCGGAACTTATTTCATATAATTGCCTGACATTGGCAGTGATAGACATCCCTTCTACCCTGGTGAAAAGCGACTTGTTATCATGCACGGATGAGTCAAGATTGAGGGGGATCGATGTGTCAAGTCATGATGAACCCCCAGTCCACCTGCCTGAACCTAGTTTCATCTGGGGGCAAGGCACTTGGAATGTGCATCAAAAAGCGAGTGGTATGGATGTTCAGGGGAAACTGGATATGGGTCCCTGACACCCGGATGAGCAATGCTTGGGATGACCAACCTGATGTAATGAGTCTGTAGTGTAGTAACCTGCTGCGGAGCTCATCTTAATGCAGGAATGCCTTCTGATGGATGAGGTCTTTATCAATAAATGTCTAATATGTCAGCAGATGGCCCTGGCAAATCACCCCGGGTAGACCGGTGGAGGGGGGAATAGTAGCAGAGAGGCAGGATTGGGCTTGTTCAGTCATATCCATGTTTTCGTATCCTCCTTGAATTCAGGCTGTGTTGGTGACCGCCCGATGGAAGAGGGACTCAAGGTTGATGATTAATCTATATGCTACCTACCGAGAAGTGAAACAGGTGGTGTTAATCAAGCAGTTGAGATCTATCCTGTTTCGTAACCAGAATGATATAAATGCTGATGAAGAATTACTTGCCGGAGATTTCAACACAGACTGCATAGTTAACAGTTTGAGGAAATAGGGTTCTAGGTGGTTGGCATTCTTGAGGCAGTGGGAACTTGCACCACTAAATGGAAATGTGAGGGGAGACTTGGAGTACAGAAACACCTGGCGCCGTGGCGCACAGGCCTCAAGGATTGATTTTGTGTTTGTCTCACATGGTCTGTTCCATCAATGGGAGCAATTTTCTGTAAGGAAGGCGGAACGGAGTGACCGCTCTTTGATATGTGGGGGTTTTGTAGGCATGCCACGAGAAAAGATAGTGGACCCTGTGGTTATTGAGGTTGTCAACAACTCCAAAAATAGGTTAGTTTGGAGTGATCGAAACATGGGTAAATTCACGGCTCTGTTTATGGAAGCCTTCTGTGTTCTGCGTAGTAGGGACAGGAATGCCACCAATTTATTTGGCTTATTTGCTAATGTCATACAGGATACTACCATGGCATTTAAGAATAGAGGATTCTGTGCGCTGGCATAAAGCAGTTCCAACTGTCCAGAAGTACAGGCATTAAACTGTGAAATGAGAAGGGACATGCAAAGCATTAAAAACTCAAGCATGAGCCCGGACAATTGCACTATGGCCAATGAGGTCGTAAAAAGGACCTTCAAAAACAAGCTAAAGTTCCTGTGAGGGCTTAGACATCATAAAATGGGAGCAGATGCCCTGTTGACTATTCTCTGATAGTCCGGAAAAAACATTTGGCGAATTGTAAACGGGAAAGAAAGCTTGCAAGGGTTCCTACAGGTATGCCCCATTTCAGAGGAGCAGCGGGCCACTCATTCCTCTCAGTTATCCTGTGCTGCTACAATGTCAAATGAAATTGAGAGAGAGAGGGGAGAGTGGGATTTTGAATTCGAACAGGACGATATCGAACTCCTGATTTCGCGGCTGAGCTACTCAAGGGCCTCTGGGCCTAGTGGACTTTGCGCTGCTAAAGACGGATCCACTGTGCTGGGCCACTCTGTTATGTGGGCTATTCAAATCTGTCCTTCAACAATGAAGATTTCCTGATTCATGGCAAATAACCCTCCTGGATTCAGAGTCCAAGGTCTTTGCTATGTTGGTTCTAGCATAGCTCTCTTCATGGGCAGTCAGTGGAGACATCCTATAACCAAATCGGATCAGCTTTAGAAAAAGGTTGGGACCACCACTGCGGGATTCATTAATGACCGAGAGTATGGCAAAAAAGAGCCCCAGACTTCTGTGCAGTCTCGCTAGACCTGGCGTTGCCTTTCGACAAAGTCGACCGGAATATCTTCGGATGGAATTAAAGAAATGGGGCCTTCTGAGTAACTTGCTATCCATACTGGTTGGTTTGCACAAAGGGACAGAGACTGAGCAGGAGGGGGATACATAGTTGAGGATAAAAACATTAAATGGCTGGTGACAGGACTGTGTTCCGGAGCCCCTCCTACTCAATCTCTACCTGTCTGATATCAGGGAAGAACTTGGAGATGCAGCATGTGTTCCCCACTTCTATCCTGGCGTGTGCAATATTTTGGGTCCCCTCCCAACAGATGGCATCTTGTTGCTGGACTATGCTAAATTAAGCAGATCGGCATCTTGTGTCTTATTAAGGCCTTTGGTTCTTACGCAGTGATAAATACTCTATGCATCAACAACAAAATCACAATTGGCGGTATTCCGTGCTAGCCATAGGAAGCTGGCCATTAGTTGCATGTTGAACTTGCATAAGAACAAAGAAGTCTGTAACCTGCAGTTCTTGGGTTTTAACATCTTAGAGGTGAGGGGAAGATGCTTTTGATTGAACAGGTGGCTGCTACGTTCAAACATATGATGTACCAAATAGGCTATTTCATCGTCGCCACGGCGAGTTTTCCATAAAGCCACTGCTTGAAATCTATGAGTCTAAAATTATCCCGACGGTCTGTTATGGTTTGGAGGTCCGCCAGGCCTGTTATGGTTTCGTGGTCCACCAGGTCTATTATGGTTTGGAGATCCGCCAGGTCTGTTATGGTTTGGAGGTCCGTCAGGTCTGTTATGGTTTGGAGGTCCGCCAGGTCTGTTATGGTTTGGAGGTCTGCCAGATCTGTTATGGTTTAGAGGTCCACCAGGTCTATTATGGTTTGGAGATCTGCCAGGTCTGTTATGGTTTGGAGGTCCGCCAGGTCTGTTATGGTTTGGAGGTCCACCAGGTCTATTATGGTTTGGAGATCCGCCAGGTCTGTTATGGTTTGGAGGTCCGCCAGGTCTGTTATGGTTTGGAGGTCCACCAGGTCTGTTATGGTTTGGAGCTCCACCAGGTCTATTATGGTTTGGAGATCTGCCAGGTCTGTTATGGTTTGGAGATCCGCCAGGTCTGTTATGGTTTGGAGATCCGCCAGGTCTGTTATGGTTTGGAGATCCGCCAGGTCTGTTACGGTTTGGAGGTCCCGCCAGGTCTGTTATGGTTTGGAGCTCCACCAGGTCTGTTATGGTTTGGAGCTCCACCAGGTCTGCTATGGTTTGGAGGTCCGCCAGGTCTGTTATGGTTTGGAGGTCCGCCAGGTCTGTTATGGTTTGGAGGTCCGCCAGGTCTGTTATGGTTTGGAGGTCCGCCACTTGTTGATACTTTCAAAGGGCTGTTATGGAAGAAGACATTGGGACTTCCTTGGGCAGAATTCAGCCTGACTTCCAAAGACACAGTGGGAGAGGATCCAACTTTGTGTAAAGGTCTACCAGCCCCCTGAAAATTCTATCTTTAGACACATGGATCCATGTAGTGCTCGAATAGAGCGCGTTTTGATCCAGCCATGTAGTAGGCACTTGGGTTTGGTCGGTATGAACCTGGAACCAGCGGTCAACAGGCCCCTGTTGGCGCTACCTACATGACTGAATTAACACTTGCAAAAAACGAGGAACATACAAAATGTTGCTATGTCAGGAGGGGCTCAAACCCCCAACCTGATAGTTAGCAGCCTCACTCATTAACTGATTGTGCCACCAGGCCAGCTGGTACAAGAACAAAGCCTGTAATATGTATCTGAGCAAAAGCTCTGTGTTATGCCTATATACACAATCAAAACTGGCAAGTTATATGCAGGAGCAGTGCTGGAAATACTGTGCGATGGGGGTGGGGGGTGGATGTGGGGGCGGTTTGGGGGAAGGCAGTGTTGAGGTGTGGGCTACAAGGGTTGTAGTCCTTCTTTTATGTTGTTGGCCACCCCAGTTTTTCAGATACAAAATCTGGTCACTCTATGTCTAGGGACCTTAGCGGACACCAGACTGAATGCCACCTGATGTTGATAAAAAAAAGCCAACCTTTTTTAAACAGAATATATTTCCCGAATCCGTGTACACTAGCACCCCCTAATCCAGTGGTCTTCAAACTTTTTTGGCCAGGGCCCCCCTGAGCAAAATTTGGGCAGGTCGGGACCCCCCAGAAATGCCAAATGGACAGTATATATTGCGCGCCGTCACCTGCTCCCATCAAAGTCGCTGGGCTCCCTCATCCCACTCCTACCCAGTCGCTGGTCTCTCCCCACCCCATCACACACCCAGGGCTCTCCCCACTCTGCTCCCATCACTATCCCTTGGTTCCCGCCCATTGTGCTCCCACCATAGTCCCTCGGTTCCCCCATCCCGTTCCCAACACAGTCTGAGGGCCAGTGGCGGCTGGTGAATCTTTTTTAAGTGGAGGGGCATTAAGGGGAGGTTCGGGGGGGTTTCCCCCTGTGAATTTTTTTTTAAATAATAGGTTAAAATGTTGCATTGTAGAGCATACTTTTAACAAAAAATGGGTAAATAGCCAAACAGTTTGCAATTGTTGCTGGGAGTCCAGGGGGCAGGCATTGATATTGTATTTCTATCGCGCTCGTACACAAGTGTTTCAGAGCGTGACAAGGCAAGGGAGGGGAACAGAGGAGAATAAAACAGCGATCTTACTAGGCCCAGTGACATTGAGAACGCGCAAGTGTGAGGGGAAAAGTGCATGGAAGGGGGGAGAAGTGGAAAGTGCGAAGCAGAGGAGAAACAGATAAATAACAATAAATAAATAATAAAGGCAACAAACAGTGGTAGTGCAGCCAGCAATTTGCAAGTGCTACGTTTAAGGCAGCAGACAGGGTAGGTCTGATAAGTGCAGGAAGAAAGATGGTTCTCCTCAAGTTTTAGAGTGGCAGGGCGCTGTTCCAGAGGGAGGCCCCAGCCGAAGACGGAGATCTACCCCCAGCTTGTTTCTTTGATAAACGACTGACCCTGAAGGAGTTGGAGGTAGAGGAGTGAAGAGCTCGAGAGGGGAGGTATTTGCGGAGGAATAGCTGAAGGTATTTTGGACCCAGGCCCCAGAAAGCCTTGTGGACAAGGCAGAGGGTTTTGAATGATAGATGTCCGGTAAAAAGATAC
Source organism: Ambystoma mexicanum (assembly GCF_040938575.1). Lineage (NCBI taxonomy): Eukaryota > Metazoa > Chordata > Amphibia > Caudata > Ambystomatidae > Ambystoma > Ambystoma mexicanum. The sequence continues at coordinate 89,760,082 of NC_090932.1, read as the reverse complement.
CATCCCTGTCCCCTGGGCCCCACTGGTCCTAACACAATGAACATGATTATGTGTATATGCAAGGCGCTGCACATTCATACAGCAATCACTCTATCATTCACATGAGCATCCATCACCATACACTCACTCATAACGCATCCATACACCTGTTTAAATAAAAACAATGAACATAAACGTACCTTCTGCATTGGCCTGTGTGTGGGTGCTGAAACGGCCTGCTCCAGCTGCTCTGTCCGTATGTGCGAGGAGGCGCAGGAGCTCCCCCTCGGACATACAGACATGCAGTGCCCCAGCCAGCATTTCCAATGAGCTATGCAATGCTGGCGAAGCAAAACGCCCCAGCACTTGCATGGCTCAGTGAGCATGTGCGGCTGGGGAACTAAACTGAACTGTCAAAGGGAAACAGTGTTTCCCTTTGACAGTTCAGCCAGCCCAGGAGCACTCCATTAGCTGGATAAAGCAGCTGAGGGAGTGCTCACTGTTTCACTGGGCTGGCTCCTTAGCTCCACCATAATGGGTGAGGGGCCACTGGGTGGGCGCCTCTTGCCATTATGGATGAGCCAGGCTCGGACAGGCCTATAGGGCAATGCCTGTACCAAAAATGTAAAATGCTAGTTTGGGCCAATCAAAATGGGCCACCATTTTGGCCAATGTGGACCATTTTGATGAGTTACTTAACTATGCAGTTAGTAATGTTGACCATTGTTGCTGAATATATCACAATTTACTTACATTTTAACACAAAGCACCCCTTTGGGTACTATTGAAACAGTGGGCTTCATAACTACTCTGGCGGTAGCTGTGCCGGTAAAACCGGCACGGCTGCCACTGGAGTTGCATCCGGGTCTGGCACCCGCGAATGGGCAATTACTAGGTCATGCCGAGTTAGGCGGACATGATAATTGCCCTTTCGAAGGTGCCGGTAGATCCCCATTCCCATTTGAGCCCCATATGGCTCAAATGGGAATGGGGAGCTCGGATGCACCGGCACCGTTAATAACGGTGCTGGTGCATCCGACGAGCTGAGGTCAGACCTGGCGGGGGCTGTCAAGCACCCACGAGCACAACTCTTACTATGGCGGAACGGTAGCAACGGTGCCGGTAGCTTACCAGCACCGTTGTTACTGGTCCGCCATAGTAGTAATGAGGCCCAGTCTGTGACTAAAGGAATGAATATCCATTTACAACTGTGGGCCACTTTTTCATTGTTGCCTGAGACAGTTTCATGCTTCAGCCCGCCCATGTGGGCCACCCCTGCCCATTTCTTCCAATCTAAAAAAAAAAAAAAAAAAAATCTTTTTTCATGCTGAGCTCTCAGGGCCCCCCTGGGATGCACCCGCGGACCCCTAGGGGGTCGCGACCCACAGTTTGAATACCACTGCCCTAATCGAATGAATAGACAGTTGGGATGGAAAATAGCCCAGACGTTACAGCAGCCAGCGGTTCCCACTACTCCCTCTCCATTTTAAACAGCATCTGCATTGGTGGACAGAAATATGTGGTCTTTCTTCACAACCACATGCATTCAGGCTGTTTTACTGTTCAATCCGCTCGCAGTGGGCGGGGGTCCTCCATATGATGTGGGCGTGCCTAGAGCCACACATTCTTAGAGACTGTGCACATATTCAAACATGCTGTATGCACACTTATATTTTTTGGAAGAAAAAAAACAATCACATTGTTTTTAACAGTTCCTTTGGTTTATAGATGTTATAAGGCAGTCATAGTACTGCACTCCTGGCGTGGTAGCCTTGTATGTAAAGCTCTCATCGCTGTTTCTCCCCCCTCCCCCCGTCCCCTCGCTTTTGCTCTTTCTGACCTGATGAAAAAGATCTATGTGACTTCGAAAGTTCATGCATTTTTTCATCTCAGGATAATAATTTCAATTACTCTAATAAAATGGGCCTCATTCCAAGTTGGCCGGTAAGGGTTAACGGTCAACGGTAAGGAGACTGGTGCCGTTAAACCCTTACCACCCAATTCCGAGATCCCTTAGCGGGAGCCGCAAAGAACATGTGGTCTGACCACACGTCTTTTACGGGTCCCCCTAAGGGACAAGGGTGCTAATAACGGGCCTGCTATTCGCAGGCCCGTTATTAGCGCCTTCCCCATTTCCATTGAGCCCTATGGGGGCTCAAATGAGCATGGGGAATGGTTGGTTGAAGGGGGACTTACTGGGTCCTCCAGGGTCGGAATGACCCGGTAAGTCCCTATTCAACCAGACGGACCCGGTTTGGGAGGCAGCCATGGTGCTAATAGCACCCAACTCGGAATGACCCCCAATGTCCAAAAGTCAACAGCAATTTGTTTGAAACTGGACTAACACGTGAGACACTTTTTGGTGCACTTTAAAAAATGGAAACTAAAGAAGGACCCTGCCTAAGCCTCCACTCCTGTGTTGATGGCTAAGTGCTGTTCTATGTTCCTGTGACTATTCGTCACATGTTAAGATGAATGTGTGGCGATACCGTAAATGTGAGGTAATTGCGCATTTGGAAAAATCACACCATCAACATTTGCATCAGCAGTGAATTTCCAAGGAAACACATGGGGATTCTCAGGGGTGTTGGGAAGCCTGGAAAAGATCCCGGGCTATGCTATTGTCAAGAATGGCGTGACTCGGGGCTAGCTAGCACTTTGGATGTAGCCTCTGAGCTTCTATCCGGGGATACAACCAAAAGACCTGGGGCTACAGGCCCCCACCCCTTCTAGCAACCTCTCTGGAGATTGTCTTTGCTTCTGTGGCCTTGGACTCAACGGCACAGGGACAGAGATGGAAGCATAAGCCATGAAACACTTGTGTAATGAGAGCGATATAAACAAAATATCATATCATATCCTGTCTTCTTGGTTCCCTTTGGTTCAACGGGGTTTGAGGTCCTTCTCAATGGCAAACATGGTGGTTGGGATTCTCTGCAGGTGGCCAGCATATATTGCTTGGTCAGCACTTGGGCCTAAAGACTCCTGGTGACGCCTCCTCTGCAGGCTCTGTCCCATGGCTGACAGCTCCTCCTCCTCAGCCTCCAGCAATGCTGCGTCTGTTGGAACGGAAGATTGCCAGGTGGCCTAGTGCTGCCTCTCCAGTGCAGTTGTACTGTTGAATCCCACCTGGTTTTAGCGGGCCTCATTCACTGCTTGGGGTACCCCATGTTTTTATGTATTTGCCGGTGCTTATAATAGACATAAGCATATTTTCAGCAAATGAGAAGTATCACTCGTGGGTATTGCACCACGGGAACACAGTGATTCTACATCAACACATTATTTCTGATGCTACCATGGGGCGTGGGGATTCATGTATGCCTGCTTATACCGAAGATTGAAATACCACAGTGGTCAAAGTAAGCATGTTGGAATTGAAATGATATTATGCATCCTATCGCAGTATTTGAATGTGTATTGGCCTACGCCAAGTTGTCTAAAATATCGTGTAAATAGACTCCGCGGCAAGGTCTTGACCTTAACGAAAAATTGTGTAAGACGCCATCTTGGATTTAGCCGCCATTTTAGGTTCTCTTGTAAAGTAGAAGTCACCCTGAACATCAAAATGGAGGCCGAATAACATTCTGAGTGAAATTCTGGCCATTGTGACCTCTGCACACACAAATAATTGATATGCCTGCAGGCCACTTGTCGGGGTCGCGAACAGAGACCTTGTCCTATCCCTGACCTATGTGTAAATGAACAACTGTATCAGCGGAACTGATCAAAATGCATACATTATAGGATTGACCTGGCAAGGAACCCTAGGCCTGGTCCCAAGAATGGTTAACCCGCGAGGGGGTAGGCCAAGGGCTGGACAAAGAATATAAAAACCCAAGTATTCCAATGTACGGTCTCTCTACTAATGCATCGAACCTTCGTTGAAGTTCGTTACGTTACTCTGAGAGCCGAATAGCTATTCGTTTGTCAATTGACTTTTGGTAACTGTTGTAGCTTTTAAATAAAGCACTTGTATGTTCTTTGTAACCTGTGTTGGTGTGTTTCTTTGGGCTTCCCAGCCTCATATCAATTTTTATGTTTTCAGAAGCAGAAACTGTGAAATCTTTCATGAAGCCCCCATCACGCTTATAACTATTTGAAAACCGCACCTTGCCGAGAATCCCTCGCTTGCTTTTGCTGCCTACAGCTCTTAGGGCCAAGGGGCCGATTCACAAACATTTGCACTGGTGCAAATCTAGAGACTCAATGAGCCACTCAGATTTGCTCCTGCTACTTTATACCTGATTCAGAAAGCCTAAAAACTGGAGCACATCTGGAGACTCTGTGAGCCACTAACATTTGTTCATGATACATTACACCTGATTCCGAAAGCTTAAAACTGGAGCAAATCTGGACTCAATGAGCTTCTCTGATTTTCTCCTGCTACCTTGTACCTGATTCAGAAAGCCTAAAAACTGGAGCACATATGGAGATTCCGTGAGCCACTAACATTTGTTCATGATACATTACACCTGATTCAGAAAGCCTAAAACTGGAGCAAATCTGGACTTCATGAGCCACTCAGATGTGATTCTGCTTCCTTGTACCTGATTCAGAAAGCCTAAAACTTGAGCAAATCTGGAGACCCCATAAGCCACTCAGAGTTGCTCCTGCTACTTTATGAGACTCTATGATCCACTCAGATTTGCTCCTTCTACCTGATTCAGAAAGTCTAAAACGGGAGCAAATCAGGAGACTCAATAAGCCACTCAGATTTGCTCCTGCTACCTTATAGCTGATTCAAAATCCAAACAACTGGAGCCAATCTGGACTCCATGAGCCACTCAGATTTGCTCCTGCTGCCTTATACCTAATTTAGAAAGCCTAAAACAGGAGCAAATCTGGAGACTCCATGAGCCACTCAGATTTCCTCCTGCTACCTTATAAGACTCGATGAGCCACTCAGATTTGCTCCTGCTACCTTATACCTGATTCAGAAAGCCTAAAACGGGAACAAATCAGGACACCCCTTGAGCCACTAGATTTGCTCCTGCTTCCTTATACCTGATTCAGAAAGCCTAAAACTGTAGCAAATCTGGAAACTCCATTAGCCACTCAGATTTACTCCTGCTACCTTATGAGACTCCATGAGCCACTCAGATTTGCTCCTTCTACTTTCTACCTGATTCAGAAAGTCTAAAACGGGAGCAAGTCCGGAGACACCATTAGCCACTCAGGTCTGCTCCTGCCACCTATGAGACTCCATAAACTACTCAGATTTGCTCCTGCTACCTTGTATCTGATTCGGAAAGCATACAAATGGAGCCAATCTGGACCCCATGAGCCACTCAGATTTGCTCCTGCTGCCTTATACCTGATCCAGAAAGCCTAAAATGGGAGAAAATCTGGAAACTCCATGAGCCACTCAGATTACCTCCTGCTACCTTATACCTGATTCAGGCAGCCAAAAACTGGAGCAAATCAGTAGACTCCACGAGCCACTCAGATTTGCTCCTGCTGCCTTATACCTGATCCAGGCAGCCAAAAACTGGAGCAAATCAGTATACTCCACGAGCCACTCAGATTTGCTCCTATTACCTTATACCTGATTCTGAAAGCCTACAACTGGAGAAAATCTGGACTCCATGAGCCGCTCAGATATGCTACTGTTATCTTATAACTGATTCAGAAAGCCTAAAACTGGAGCAAATCTGGAGACGCCATGAGCCACTCAGATTTGCTCCTGCTACCTTATACCTGATTCAGAAAGCCCAAAGCTGCAGCAAATCTGGAAACTCCCTGAGACACTCAGATTTCCTCCTGCTACCTTATACCTGATTCAGGCAGCCAAAAACTGGAGCAAATCAGTAGAGTCCACGAGCCACTCAGATTTGCTCCTGTTGCCTTATACCTGATTGAGAAAGCCTACAACTGGAGAAAATCTGGAAACTCCATTAGCCACTCAGATTTGCTCCTGCTACCTTATGAGACTCCATGAGCCACTCAGATTTGCTCCTCCTACCTTCTACCTGATTCAGAAAGTCTAAAACGGGAGCAAGTCCAGAGACTCCATTAGCCACTCAGATCTGCTCCTGCCACCTTATGAGACTCCATAAGCTACTCAGATTTGCTGCTGCTACCTTATACCTGAATCAGAAAGCCTAAAACTGGAGCAAATCTGGACTTCATGAGCTTCTCAGATTTCCTTCTGCTACCTTATAACTGAATCAGACAGTCAAAAAGTTGTGCAAATCTGGACTTCATGAGCCACTCAGATATGCTCCTGCTACCTTGTACCCGATTCAGAAAGCCAAAAACTGGAGCAAATCTGGAGACTCCATGAGCCACACAGATTTGCTCCTTCTACTTTGGGAGACTCCATGAGCCACTCAGATATGCTCCTGCTACCTTATACCTGATTCAGACAGCCAAAAAGTGAAGGAAATCTGGACTTAAAGACACTGTATATACTCTCAAGTATTTACATTGAAGAGTACTCGCAAGTATATACAGTGACAGTCATGACTGGACAAGGACAGGGATTGGTAAGTACACTACATACAAAGGAGCAGACCCACCGGCCATCCTACCATACCCAGCTCATGTCACAACTCACACTCCTAGAACATTCACTGGTGTGAATCTGTAACCTTCAAGAAGAAACTTCTGCAAAAAATCCTCATCCTTAATGAAATCCTGCTCCTCGCCAGAACGACCCCTGCGCTGAAAGACCAAGTGTCCACATGACCAAGGTACAAATCACGCCTGTGAGCACAATTAAAGAGGAATCGCTGCACAAAATCCCGACGCAGCCTGCGCTGACGCGAGAGGAGAAGAGCCAAAGACGCCAATGCTTCCGCTGTGGATATGGCTTCCTGCACTAGGGTGCGTGCCCAGCAATTGGGCAGGAATGCTCAGCATGAAGAGGTGTGGATCCATTTAGGTCCCCGTGCCACACTCCCAGAACACCCAGGACAAGCCATAACGAGTAGAGGTAACACAGAATCAAGTCCTTGTGGAGGCGCTCAAGAGATGAGGGGCACTGGCAGTCAGAGAGAAAATACCACATGCGTGAAAGGCACAGCACCAGGGCAAAGAGCTTCTCTTCCCTGAAAAAGTGACGGAAAGGACGATGGCGCATCCACAATCTGCACACAACGAAACCGTCAACCTGACGGTCATGGCACACAGTCCTACAGTACTGCTCACAATTCAAAGAGTTAAATTTGACTTCATGATAGACTCTGGGGCCACAATGAATGCTATGCTGGAAGAAGAATTTAAGAAACGGGAACAGACCCCTCGCCTAAAGAATGCCCAAGTAGACATTCATGACTATGGTGCCAAAAAATGATAGCCATGCAAAGTAGTATTCACCACTTGCTGCAAGCACAAAGAGAGGTCTAACTGTATCACCGTCCATGTCATCGACTCAGAAGCCACCTGTGGGTACATCCTAAGCTTCCAATCAGCCATCACAATGGGGCTCATACACACCCTCTTCCGCACGATGGCCGGCAAGTAGATGTCACCCGCCGCAAGGATCGAAGCAACCTTCCCATCACTGTTCCAAGGTATTGGAAAATAGAAAGGGTGCAAGATAAAACTGCACATTGACCCATCCGTAAAACCTGTGGCCCACCATCATAGGGGCATTCCTTTCAATATACAGCATCAGGTCGAACAAGAACTGCAAGCCCTCATCAGGACGGATGTAGCCAAACCTGCCACTGGACCCACCCCGTGGATATCTCCCGTGCTACCAGTGCCGAAGAAAGGGCAAGAAGGTCACAGTCGGCTCAGCATCGACATGCGGGTCCCCAACCTAAGCCATTCCGAGAGAACACCACCAATCCCCACACATCACTGACATGATGCACTTACTAAATGGGGCAACAGTCTTTTCCAGGCTGGACCTGAATAAAGGGTATCAACTGGTTGAACTGAACGAGGAATCACCGTACATTACGATTTGCAAACCACATCTATAGGGCTGTTCCGCTATAAACAATAGAACTTTGGGATATCCTCTTTTCAGGAAGAAATCCGAATGGTCATTTATCACATACCACACTGCATAAATTACAGTGATGACATCCTCATATATGGCAGGTCACAGGAATCTCACGAAGCCACCCTGAAGAGAATGTGCACAGCTTTAGCAGATGTTCACTTGACACTTAAAGGAGAGAAACGTGCGTTCAACAAATCCACATTGAGATACTTCAGCCACATTTCAGGCTATTCCTTATCACCCCCTTCCGCCCCCCGCAACAGGCGAGCAACATAGAAGTAGGACTAATGTTGTATGTGTATTTACTTTAGTCCTATTTCTATTTCAATGGCCTGTTCGGGTTTTTGAAAAAAATCTGGTCACCCTACTTATAAGGGACAAGATGCATTACATTATTTGCAAGCCTGGTGGCATACAGCAGTATTTCCCTTATAGGCTGGCCTTGCATAATGTTTATCGTGCATGCCCTCACCCCCATCTCTCTGCATGTGTACCCCTAACAGTCTGCCCTTCTAACAGTACCCATATTATTTTACCCATTGCTCGATCCCCTTTCTGTAGCATGCTCTTTTGCTTCACAGCTAGGTTTGTGTGATATGGAAGCCAGCACATACAAACATACACAAATATATGCAAGTGTTCCTAGAGATATATTAGAACCCAGGTGGCAACATGGGAACGGATTGGTAGGGGTCATCGATTTCCCTCTGGTACCAGCAAAGCGCGCTTGTTCTACTAAGACAAAGGTCCTCATTAGGAGTTTGTCTGTAACTCGTCTGCCAATCTGTCAATTTACCACCGCAATCGGTTACCGTTACCGGCACTTGGTTCCGTAGCCTTACCACAGGATTACGATGGGTGATATGGCAGTGTCAATCCCAATTTTTTGAGTCCAGGGAACTAAATGAGGGTTTTTGGCAGATTTAGCATGAGTGTTAATTCTGTGTGATAAATGTACTGATTTTCAGAGGTAAAGCACCTCCAGCATGGATTCTCCACTTTACCTTCAAACACAGAATTTGGTGGTGCGGTAAAAGTGGTGCTCATTCCGTTTCTGTCCAAAAAAGTGGCGGCCACTGAATTACCGCCACATTTTTACCACACAGATGAGATCGCAAATAAGATGGAAAGGGTAACCCTTGCACATGGGAACGCGCAGCTTCGGGGGTCGCTAAGGCGAGTGCAAGGATCTCATTTGGGGTCGCTGGCATTGCTGGTTAGCTGAAGTTACAGTCTACGGTCCAGGCTGTACAGTGTAAGTAAGGACTGCATGCCCTGTGCATTGTAAAGTGCAAGATTGAGAGCAGTGCCAGGCCAGTGATGGGTGCAGTGTATTCATGGAGCAGTGGAAACTGGAGCCACCGAGAAGACCAGTGCACTGCAAGGAGCACTGGGTGCTTAGAAGCCCCTCATTGCGCCCATTCCCGCTGATCGTAATGTTCTGTTTATAACTGCTGAACCCATATGCATGCATTAGTAATGGCCGAACCTCAAAACCTCACCCATAATGATAGGCTCACAACTTGTATCAAGTGTTGGCAATAAAAGGCCGTAGGATTTTATTGTACAGATATGGGTTATGGCAATAACAATATCACATATCATGATGGTATCATACTTTTGGGCACCGGGTCCTGAGGTTACCCCCTCGGACCTGTGCCGCCTTCTTGTGTCCCACGACTTGTTGTGGGCACCGTACAGTGCCTTGTACTTCTTTTTGTTCTTCTCTCCTTTTTGTAGGGTGGGTGGGATCTGTGGTAAAGAAGCAAGAAGATTTGGAAGACACTGAGTAAACAGTGAACCTCCTGTTTGCTTGGGTCCCCGTTCAGGGTCCACAAACATATTGTGTTTACTCTGAGCATGCTGCTCTCATTTATAGGACCCAGGGAGGCCCTGGGTCTTTGTTGTGTATGTGGTGGGGGCTGCTGTTGTCGCAGCCCCCGGCCGGATAGCCGACTGTCTGACCCCGTGGTGGGGGCAGATCTTTTGAACCTGGGCCCTGCCTGACGGTTGTTTTCCTTATGGCGCTTAGCACCTTGCTGTTTGGAGGAAGGGTGCGATGACTGTTCGCACCTTACCCTTCCGTGGCTTTTGTGCTGCCGAGACTGCGTGTCTCCGTAGCTGCGGGGAGGAGAGGAGCAGGCGCGGGAGGTTGGGGCTGCCCCTCTCCCAGCTGCCGATGGTAACAGCAGTTACCCTGCCTCACTTGTGGGATGCCCATGCAGCATTGCCCTACACAGAGCCCCTTTGCGGCAGTAATGTTATATTACTCGCCGGCTGCAAAGCGTGCCTTTCCCCTCCAGAGATATACAGGCCTCCATTGTGATTAACGCAGCGCTATTCATCACACCCAGGTGGCAGGCTCATTAATCCACTTGTATGCAGAATAGATTAGCAAAAGCGCCGCTTGAAATCAATACCCGAACTCCGAGGGTGGGGAAATTAACGGTGCAGAATTACATCGGGGGATTTATTATGCTACTTATGCTTGGCTGTGCATTTGTGTAGAGGAGGGGGTGGGGTAATGGGAATAGATGGAGCTTATGTAGCAAATTCGCACCCTGGGAAGGATGCTCAGCCAATCAGGTGGCTGGAAGAGCGGGCGAGAATAGACACTCTATGCCCGCTGTCCCAGTCACTCGAGGCCCTTCCCTGGCCATTTTATGTTTTGTTTGTTAATTTGGGGAGGCAAAAGGAAGCCTCTCCCTATTGCCTCACCAACCCACCCTCCCCCCAAAATCCCCTGAACCCCCATTCCCACCCCCTCTCTCTATCCCCACTTACCTACGGGACAGGAGTTCTGTGCTCCTGTCCTGGCGCTCCTCTCATCCCCTGTCCGCCACCATAGACATGGAAAAGGGACACAGTCCCTTTTGCATATGGCGGCGGCCATCTTATTTTTTTCCCTCAGAAGATAGGCTGAGCAAGCAGAGCAAATATCCAGAGGAAAAATAATGAGAGCCATTCGCACCCTGGATGAACCCCGGTGTGCAAATGGCTTTCATGCCCACTCAGGAGGGCGGACTTGGCCATTAACAACCCACAGCGTGAGCTGAGGCCCTTGCTTCACTTGGGTTGGCGGGCCGTTACCGGACATGTCCGCCCTCCTGAGCGGGAATGAAAGCCACACTCTTTCTATTCTAGATTGTGCACAGTTAGTGTATACAACACCCCTGTCACCCCAGAGCAACCTCTGCCCACGTACAGCTCCCCGGGACACAAATTCTCGCGATCCTACAAACGGCTTTTGCAATGCCAAGCAACTCTTCCGTACATAACATAAAGGTCACTCCTGAAAAGCAGTCTAGTATGCCCTTGGCAAGTTCTGTTGCAACCCCTGGCAGTCCATGTTCCGGCTAAAATCATTTTGCAGCGCCTTCTCTTGTTCATGGCTATTCATGCATGCAGATTATAATGGTGCCAGGAAACCCTGATACCAGGTAATTGGAATATGCTATATTCACCCCTGTTACTTATTTTCATTGTATTGCTTATAACACGAACCTGGGTTCAGAGGAGTGCTGCTATATTATTGGGAGCTACTCCCGACACGTCCTCTCTCTTCCCTATCTTGGACCATCTGCCCATTGTCTTTCACACATCACTTCCTGTCCAGTCCTGGAAACAGGAAGTGGTAGAGTCCATTAGCACGGTCAGTCCTCCTGGGGGCAGCGGCCCATCCCACACCCTGGGACATGGGAGGCAGCGAGGAATCTTGGCCCGTTTATTGACTCAAACTTCTTGATGGCTTCACAGGGTTCAGAAGTTGTAAAAGCAGTTTTTTTCAACTTTAAAAACTCAAATACCCTCTGCGTGTTCCACTATCCCGCAAAGTCATATCTGTGAAAATATGTGTCTCCTTATGACAAGTGTTTGGTGTCAGATCACATTACTGGGCCTGACAGAAAAACGGATGAGCCTTTGGCAGTGAGTACTTTACTTTATTGTTTCTAACATGCCACACACCTCAGGACACACATAAACGCCACACACGCGGAGGCCTCAGGACGCACTTAAACACCACACACCAAACACCACACACCCGAAGGCCTCAGGACGCACATAAACACCACACACCCGGAGGCCTCAGGACGCACATAAACGCCACACACCCGGAGGCATCAGGACGCACATAAACGCCACACATCCGAAGGCCTCAGGAGGCACATAAACGCCACATACCCGGAGGCCTCAGGACGCACATAAACGCAACACGCCCAGAGGCCTCAGGACGCACATAAACACCACACGCCCGGAGGTCTCAGGACGCACATAAACGCCACACTCCCGGAGGCCTCAGGACACACATAAACACCACACGCCCGGAGGCCTAATGACGCACATAAACACCACAGGCCCGGAGGCCTCAGGACGCACATAAACGCCACACACCCGGAGGCATCAGGACGCACATAAATGCCACACACCCGAAGGCCTCAGGAGGCACATAAACGCCAGATACCCAGAGGCCTCAGGACGCACATAAACGCAACACACCCGGAGGCCTCAGGACGCACATAAACGCAACACGCCCGGAGGCCTCAGGACGCACATAAACGCAACACGCCCGGAGGCCTCAGGACGCACATAAACGCCACACGCCCGGAGGCCTCAGGACGCACATAAACACAACACGCCCGGAGGCCTCAGGATGCACATAAACACAACACGCCCGGAGGCCTCAGGACGCACATAAACACAACACGCCCGGAGGCCTCAGGATGCACATAAACACCACACGCCCGGAGGCCTCAGGATGCATATAAACATCACACGCCCGGAGGTCTCAGGACACACATAAACGCCACAGGCCCGGAGGCCTCTGGACGCACATAAACGCCACACACCCGGAGGCATCAGGACGCACATAAATGCCACACACCCGAAGGCCTCAGGAGGCACATAAACGCCAGATACCCAGAGGCCTCAGGACACACATAAACACCACACACCCGGAGGCCTCAGGACGCACATAAACGCCACACATCCGAAGGCCTCAGGAGGCACATAAACGCCACATACCCGGAGGCCTCAGGACGCACATAAACGCAACACGCCCGGAGGCCTCAGGACGCACATAAACACCACACGCCCGGAGGCCTCAGGACGCACATAAACGCCACACTCCCGGAGGCCTCAGGACACACATAAACACCACACGCCCAGAGGCCTAATGACGCACATAAACACCACAGGCCCGGAGGCCTCAGGACGCACATAAACGCCACACACCCGGAGGCATCAGGACGCACATAAATGCCACACACCCGAAGGCCTCAGGAGGCACATAAACGCCAGATACCCAGAGGCCTCAGGACGCACATAAACGCAACACACCCGGAGGCCTCAGGACGCACATAAACGCAACACGCCCGGAGGCCTCAGGACGCACATAAACGCAACACGCCCGGAGGCCTCAGGACGCACATAAACGCCACACGCCCGGAGGCCTCAGGACGCACATAAACACAACACGCCCGGAGGCCTCAGGATGCACATAAACACAACACGCCCGGAGGCCTCAGGACGCACATAAACACAACACGCCCGGAGGCCTCAGGATGCATATAAACGCCACACGCCCGGAGGCCTAATGACGCACATAAACGCCACAGGATGCACATAAACACCACACGGCTGGAGGCCTCAGGACGCACTTTTTTGTCGATCCGTCAGTTATAAATTATATATTCACAGCACAGGTAGATTCGAGGCAGCAACGTTCGTGATGATTACAGATCAAAGAAATAGGAATGAAAAACACACGAACATCGCTGCCTCCTGGCCTGCATCTACTCGTGCTGCTGCTGTCCGTGGCTAAGCTTGCACATTGTAGGTGGCCAACGCCCGGGCCTCAAACGCACGTGCCCTGCCCCTGCTCTCTCGCATGCGCAGCAGCAGCCAGCAGGTGTGAGAGATGCCCGTGCCGTGCCTGCAGACAGTGCTCTCTCTGCCAGCGAGCTGCCACCTGCCTGTGTGGCCGTCCCGGCCCCCGTGTGAAGGTAGGTTATATAATATTTTTAATAATGCGCAATGCCCATTTGTTTATTTCCCCCCATAGAACTTGCGCATGGGGGGCGGGGGATGCATAATAACCTCAATCTGAAAATGTTGAAATTGAAAAAATGACGCGCTTAATAACGATGAAGTCCATCAGGCAGACATGATGTCACTACATAATATCCCCAACAAAAATATTGCAGTAAATATGGCCGTATGATTCGCCGTAGGCGATATTTTTTGGGGGGATATTATGTGGGATCAGGGGCTGCGGGGGTGTCCCCTGCACATAAAAAAATGATGCGGGGGTTGCGTGGGTGTCCCCTGCAGGGTCCATGTGGGAATTTCGCCGCAAAAATATGGCAATATTTTTGCATTGCAATATTTTTGCGGCAGAATTAACACATGGAACCACATGGTTGGGAGTGGCCCCAGTGCACACTCTCAGTCACGCTGCTGGTAATGATGGACTTCTAAAACGATTCGATTTGCAGCTAATCTCTAACTTGAATTCAATTATTGAAGAAAATCTTTTGACGACTGGGCAGTAGGCGATAAATTACTGGATAAGGACGCTTAATCTTACCTTTTCAGGTGGGTGTACAGGCTAGCTATTATTGCCTGTGGAGATATAGGACATATCCTGACAGACTAAGTTCGGGGCTAGGCTGCCTTGGGGGAGAGGCCTCCTCCCTGAAGGACTGATTGCTGCCTCTGAATGTCTGTCTTAGTCTGGGGCCTTTCTAGTCATTTCCAGGCCTGTTGGTGAAGGCAGCGCCTTGCTCTGGCCTTGTAAACGGTTAATGGATTCAAAAAGGACCAATGGAGTGCCTTTGTTGGAGAAACGTTCTTGAAAAGGTGCTAATGATTCAGTGAGTGTGCAGCCCGTCCTCGCTCCTTGCGACCTAGCTCCACACCCTGAGGAGGGCTTGGTGTTAGTACACATGCAAAGTGGTTTCTATTTCTGAATACTCCAACCTGCCAAACACAGACGGCAGCTATCATATGACGGCGTTCTCGTCTCTATTTCTGTAAGTAATTCACCAGCACCCCCGTTTCTTCGCCCGGGCGTAGCGGGCAATGGCCCGCGGTGCAGAGCTAAATAGCTCAGGAGGTGGGCGCAGTAATGGGCCCACCCAGAAAGCTGCTTCTGAGCTTGCCGGACAGCAGATTAAGTGGGCCTGCTGTGCCGGTGAGTGCTCCTCTGCGATGTGCGGCTGGGTGTGCAGCTGCCTGCCAACTCATGGATGACTGCGATGCGGTTCGTAATATGCAAACAAAGGAAGGCATATTCCAAAAGCAGCGTGTGAGGTGCTCTGGAGTCACACACCCTGTGCCCCTCATTCTTTCTGCTGACAGCCTTTCAAGTGGGGCAATTTATAAGTTTGGCTCACTTAACAAGCCATTGTTTTTACACAGTGTGCGCTTAACATTTCAGTGTTAAGAACTGAACATGGGGCATTTTTATTCTCCAGGCCAGCACAAGTATCAGTTAGCTGACCAAATCTATGCATTCTTCAAAGAGAATTAACCTGCCACACAGAAAGGTTTTAAACTATTTTCTTCATTTTCATGTCTCTTTATTTGACACCCCAACACTTTTTTTTTGTATATTACTTTTTAGTTGGATATGGCGCATCCCTGGGAAAGTTAACTCTAATTGTCTGGCTTAAGTATTATAGTGGCTTATCTGGGACATGGACTAAATGCATCTGCTCCGCATCTAAGGTCTTTTAATTGTCTAAACAAGCCAGCCACTGCCTAGTGCACACCAGAAGGCAACTCAATGTCACCTGGCACCGTGATTAGGAAAGCAGGGTTCATTGTGTGTCACCATGCAGGCAGTAGTCCATGGCAAATCAATGCAGTGCTATGTGTGCAGCAATGATTTGTGCGCTGCACAAGTCACCACCCTGTTGGTTAATGGCGTCTATGTGGTGCTCTCTTATGTAACAGCACATATACCTGTTTTTGTCTGATGTGCCCAATGTCCATACAAGAGCACACTCGGATGTTTTGTGTATGTGACTCTGACGTGCATGCCATACTGTGCCCACACTTAAACACATAAACCAATCAAAGAAGTTGCCTCAAATTGTAAATCCACTAGGCCAAACACCCCTTTCTACACTGCCACGCCATGATTTTCACTAGCTGCAGGCCAGCACTAAGAGATGCTAATGCCAGCACTCTTAGATAAAGCATGGACCTGCTCTTTTTTTGCCGAAATAACCCCTGACGCCTGCGTAATAGTGCAGAGGTAGTGGCTGAGGAACTGTGCACCCTTTAACATGCATTAGATGCCGGTTTTGTTTAAAACGCTTCATCAGCTTATTACTGGTCAGGCTAAAGTTTTAAAGGGTGACATTCATTTCTGTGTAGCCTATCTGTGCATTGTTTATTGGGTCCCCCTTGTGCGGTATCCTGCCCTCTCTGTAGGTATAATTCCCTAAAGATGTTTCTATATTGGGGTTGGCCACACTGAAACCCAGCCCTTCCTCCTCTAAAATTCTTCAGAAACAAGAAGCAAAAGAGCCCTTGTTCCCCAGTTGAGTGGCTGATGTTGCAGCCATTTTATACTTGCATCCAAAAACATAAGCTGTCCGAATGAGCATGCATGGTTCATGGTTACAAACTTAATGTTAGGGTGAGTATTGTGAACCGTGATGTGAGCACCAAGCCAAGAATCAGTTATGCATTTAGAGATTCACAAAGACAACCCTTTTATCACAGACTTGTTTATCAAATGTAGAGATCTCTGATCACTGTTATAGTCCTGAAATGCTCTGTGATTTAATGCGAAACATTAAGGAATCCTCTAGAAATGCCATTCTGTTTCCCCTCCCTTAGAGGGGTTAGAAAGCAATTCACTTGAACCAATTGACTCAAGAGAAGAAATCATATCCCTTCTCTTTTTTTTATTATTGGCTGTTCTTTTCAGTATGTTGTTTAAAAAGATTGTAAAGGTTTCTATTTCATGTCTGCTAGACAGAAACTGTAGACCATATACAATAAGAAAAAATAAATAAAGGAATCCTCATTGGTGCTATTTGTCCCCTTTCCTACTCTCAGAGCGGTATTTTGAAAGAGTAGAATAAGAGTGCACCAGACTGTCCATCTTGGAATGATAACCTTCTACCAGAAAATAATTCATATGGTTAGTTTACAAAGCACTATTGGATGAATGTTCAGGCTTTGGAGTGGTAAATCTTCCTCTTGAGTACGAGCATGTTGAGCAGTATAGTTTGCAATATTAACGCTTGAAATCGCAAACGTGGCGCGTGCATTCATATCATGTAGTTATGTGACATCCAAACTTGCAATGGGCTGTAGACCCGGATCTTTTACAAACCTAGAAACGTCCCTGCCCAACACCCTTGTTCACTGTAATGTGAGCGGGGTTGCATGAGTGTCCCTTGCTCCTGTCTCAATAAAGTAAAAAAAAGAAAAGGAAAGAGGCCCTGCGGCGCCGGTTCCCATACACGCAAGTGAAGGGAACCGCTGTTGCAGAGACATGCTGGAGACAGCGGCACACAAGCAGGTGTTCCACCCACAGGTAAGTAGGACAGTGGGGGGTAAGGGGATAGTCTGAAATGTTCAGGGCAGAGAAAACTGAAAGTTATTTTAGATAAAGTTCATTTTTCTCTTTTCTCCTTTGAACATTTCAGCTTCGGTTAAATCATAGTAAATCACTGCACACACCTGGGTGGTAGCGGTGCGTGGTATAAATCAACATAACAACATTTATGCCTGGCGGGCATTGTGCCACAGCTCAGATTGGCCTGCGCCGTATATCCACGGCCATAGACTGGCTGCCACGCCCATGTGTTGCCACGCACGTCCATAAAGTGTTTCGCTGCACCGCTCCAAAGTGCCACTGAGTAAGATGCATGGTGAGAGGGTATATTTTTTTGCTAATGTTATGGCATCATTTCCATAGTGTAGAGGGACCTTTCCTGCTGCTATAATAGTGGCAATTTCCTAACCCATGTGAAGACGAAATTGCATTATGCATTTCCATAACTGTTATCGCCTTTTTATCTCTCTATATAACATGATAAATGTTTCCCTTCTGCACCACTACCATTTCTGTAACCTTAGCGATAGGTCCTGTGTCTTAGCCTGCAAGATCTGTTTAACCCGAGAGATAGCTTTGCTGTCTGAGCCTGCAGGCTATGTCTAACTTGAAAGGTCCTGATAACAAAAAATAATCAGGATGCGAGATCCTCACAACAATCCACAGTTTATGGACATATTTATTTCAATCTCAAAAACCAGTGTCTTAAATTATTACAAAGCTTTTGCTAAGCATGAAAGCGATAACGGACAGATTTCAACACAAAAACATAGGGAAGTGCAGTTGTGCACCCTCATCAGGATGTGGAGGATGAGTCCCCTATTGACAAGCACATAAGAGTATCGGAGGTTGTCGAAACAAGTAAGTCAAATGAGTGCTGCCGAGCAATAGGTTCTTGCTGTGTTCACGGCGGCACTGGAAATGTGAACACAGCAAGAACTTAAAGAATGCTAATCATATCGATGGCTAATCATAAGCCCAGTGCCGTCTGAATCGGTTTACCCCGACACGGCAGATCCACACTTACTGGTGTATTCATCACACCACCAGCCTTAGGACTGCTCCTAGGATTGCTGACAGCACAGCAACACCGCCTCACTCCGGTTGGACGATCAAACCCACGTACAGACTCTCCCAACTAGTCTCTCCTGATGAAGGCCACCACAACTACAAGCTTCTACCAAGCCATTGTTGCCGAAACACAACTGTGTCGATCACTTGTGGCACAAATGTGAAAATACCCTTTGTTGTATGTTTCCATTTTAGTGTTGTGTACACCGTTTTTGTTCAAAACACACCCGGGTTGAAAAACAGCCTCGGGCAGCACTCATTTGAGTTACTTGTTTCACCAACCTCCTATAACCATATGTGCTTGTCAATAGGGGACTCATCCTCCACATCTTGATAGGGTGTACAACTGCACTTCCCTATGTTTTTGTATTGAAATCTGTCCGTTATCGCTTTCATGCTTAGCGAAAGCTTTGTAATAATTTAAGACACTGGTTTTTGAGATTGAAATAAATATGTCCATAAACTGTGGATTGTTGTGAGGATCTCACATCCTGATTATTTTTTGTTATCAATACAAGTACGCTCCTGGGCATATCAGGACTCCGCCAGGCACCCTTTATTTTTTCCTTAACTTGAAGGGTAGCACTGCTGTATAAAAGCCTCAATACCAGTTGGACGGTTTTACCTGTGCTGATCTCACTAAACTCGGTTATGGTTAATTGCCCCCCATTCTTGCAGTAAGTACACCAGATGAAGAGTGGCGATATGGTGGTGTTAGTGGGATTGGGAGCATTTACCGTGGCCGGTAATTCCGCCCAAGGAAATACCTCAGGCAAATTGCTGGGGGAGAGGTGGTTCCTCACCGTCACGTCCAAATTGGCAGTATGGCTGTGTGGTAAAAGTGGCAGTAATTCTATTACCGTGACATTTTACTGCACCACCCTACTAGTGATGAAGATCTGAGATATGTCAAGAATAGAGAATGCATGGGTGTTGCTAACCTGAGTGAAAGATAAATAATGTATTATTTCTGACTCGCAAAATAGATCACAGTAAACTTCATGACTCCAATATTGAATCAAAGAAATGTCTAAACCTTAAAACAATTAAGTCCTGACATATCAAAAGAATGAAAAATTGAAAATCCCCCTACTGTGATACTGGTCCCATCAGAACATTAAATATTTCAATAGCGAATATTTCTTGATTTGTTGCAACGCTCACAGAGTTTCTTAAGCATCCTACATAATCAATTGTTAGTTGGACGACTCATCTGCCAGATCGCCAGGGGACCACTCCGGTAGTGATAGTGTGCTGTACAAACGTCCTTTAACATTAACATGTCATCCTTCTAATGAGGGTTGGCCATCACAACTCTTCTGCACTTGGCATGGGGTCCCAAAAGCAGATGGGGTCGGGGCTCAAATGACATTCTCATAAAACCAGCAGTTTTGCAGTAGCTTTAGGTGTGCACAACTTCTTACAGACCTTCCTTTCAGCTATGCGTGTCTCAGTAAGGAGACTTAAACATGTCTAGTTGGAGCCGTAGACGCATGACTTTACTTGGTCACATTTACTCTGCCAGACATTTACACTGTCTAATTACACTGTCTAATTACACTTCTAATTACACTTCGCAAGGCATTTACTTTGTCATTGCATGTGGAGTCCTCCTGTACCCCCATTTCTTTTCTACCCCATATTCGTCCTCCTGCTTGACCCCTAACCTTACGCTATCCCTATCCACATTGCTTACCATCTTTGTAGGACAAAGTACATTTCTGGCAAAGTGAATGTATGACAATGTAAATGCCTGACAAAGTAAATGCATGAGAAAGTAAATGTCTGGTGAAGTGAATGCATGACAAAGTAAAGGCATGACAAAGTAAATATATGACAAACTAAAGGCATGACATAGTAAATGTTTGACAAAGTAAATGTCTGGCAAAATTAATGTATGACAAACTAAAGGCATGACAAATGTATGACAACACAAAGGCATGACATGGTAAATGCATGACAAAGTAAATGTCTGGCAAAGTGAATGTATGACAAAGTAAAGGCATGACAAAGTAAATGTCTGGCAAAGTGAATGTATGGCAAAGTAAAGGCATGACAAAGTAAATGTCTGGCAAAGTGAATGTATGACAAAGTAAATGTCTGGCAAAGTGAATGGATGACGTAGTAAATGTATGACAAAGTAAATGTCTGGCAAAGTGAATGTATGACGTAGTAAATGTATGACAAAGTAAATGTCTGGCAAAGTGAATGTATGACGTAGTAAATGTATGACAAAGTAAATGTCTGGCAAAGTGAATGTATGACAAAGTAAGTGCATGTGGCGAAGTAAAGAGGATACAAGTGCCGTCTGGTTGTTTGCGGCCTGTAGGTATTGCCTTCTTGTTGGAAACGACGACTGTATTCACCCATTGAGTGATGGCACCTCGAAGGGTTCAGGCTATCGGGAATTCCCCCGAGTCCCATTGGAAGTTAGGTCCCATTTGTACGTCAGTAGGCAAAACGGGACATATTTCCTGGAGGCATGTATCTGTTCCATGGGCAGTCAAGGTTTAAGTTAACTAACCTGTTTGCGGCAAAGGTATTTACAGAAAAGGAACCCCGCCACGCCCACCAAAATAGGATTGTCATTGATTTGTGAGGAATTTCATGGACTTCTTTATGCGTTTGGTGGTCACTCGGCAGTGAATCCGCAGATTTATTGCCAAAATCACTTTCCGTTTCTGCCACTCAGTGACGTGGGCTACCACGGGATTATGAGTGGTGTTAGGGCGGATTCAGTCCCCATTTGTGGCGTCCTTAGGAATCCATGGGGATTTTTTGCAGAGTTCATACGATAAATCTGGCCTTTTTTCTCTTTCAAGTGGAGGATGTACCTCTAGCATGATGCTAGAAGTACATCCTCCACTTCAAGGTCATACTCGGATTTTGGCAGTGCACTAAATGTGCCAGTAATTCTGTTACCACCACAAAACCTTGCAGGAACAGGATTACTGGCACTTTTTTACTGCATTACACATCTGTTAATGGGGCCCCGGTCTCTATAACTTTAATTACAACTGATGAGGGAATTGAGTGATGGGGAAATTAAAATAAGAGAAATCAGCTCATATTTAATGAAGGGAAGCTATGCATGTCCTGTTGTATATTAATTTTATTTGAATAGCTTGGTAAAGATATGCGGGGTAATTCATGGAATAAATGTGCGCCGAAATCAGTGGCGAAAAGCAGGCGCCAGCATGAAAAAGCCAGCGCACACATGCGAATCGCACGCGTGCGATTCATGGAAGGCCCTGCGCGTATATTTTCTGGGATGTGCGCCAAATCCGCGCGTGGCGCCCACTGGCGCACGTGTCATTTCCAGATCCCAAAAGCCGTGCGCGACGTGCACAGCAAAAGCACACAACGTCAGCGCACACATCAAAAAGGGGGCGGAACAAGGGGCGGAACATGCAGAATGGGGAACAACGCATGTAAATAAGGTTGTAGCTGGGGAAGTACCGCTGGGAAGTACACGGAACGCCCACACGCACGCGAACTACACGTATTCATGGAATATAATAGGGAAAACCTGCGCACACCAAAACACACGCACACACACAATTATGTCCGCCACACAAAAGCAGGCGGAAGCGCCCTCGTGCAGCATAAAAGTGCGCGCAAACAACAAACAAGCATATATGCATATGAATGTCTCATTCCTCGCAGCATTGATCGTGGGACACCGCAGGAGGAGGAGAATAGCCAGGCCCTGCATTTTTTTGCCAACAACCAGCCTTTTTGGGATGCCTGATGACCAGGTCTATGGTAGGTATAGGTTTCCACCTCATATCGTCCTAGAGCTGGTCAGGGAGTGGGAGGATGAACTCACATCGCCCACCCTGTGCTCCCAAGCATTGAGCCCCTTGGAGAAGGTGCTCAATGTACTGCAATGTACTGCTCAATGTACTGCATTTTTTGGCCACTGGGTCATTTCAGAGGACAACTGCCATAGTGGGGGGTGTCTCACAGGCCACGCAGTCACGCTGCCTACACCGGGTGTTGGCAATCATCACTGTACGCCCCTCAGTCCGCAGGCACATATACATGCCCAGAACACCTGCAGAAAGGCAGGCCGTGGTCCTGGACTTCTACAGGGTGGCACACTTCCCCAAAGTGCTCAGTGCCATAGATTGCCCTACGTCCACCTAGGGCCGCTGAGCACATCTATCGAAACCACAAGCACTGGCATTCCATCAATGTGCAGGTGGTATGCGATGCCAAGGGAATCATCACATCTGTATATGCAAACTTCCCTGGGTCCACCTATAGTTTCATATTCAGAATGTCCGCCCTGAGCCGGGCCCTGGAAGCTGGGAAGCATGGCGACACATGGCTCTTAGGTGAGTACAAATGCCTTTGCACATGCATACATGTCACACACAGACATATACACAAGCCCAACTAATGACAACTATTATCACCTTACCAGGGGACAGTGCCTACCCTCTGAGCACCTACATGATGACGCCACAGACGGAACCCCACCTCACCACCCCAGGTAAGATAAAACGCAGCCCATATTGCAACCAGAGCCATAGTGGAGCGCACATTTGCAGTCCTCAACTCACGCTCCCGCTCCCTTGACCGCTCTGGTGGACAGCTTCTATATGCACCCCCAGTAGTGTGCAGGATCATTGTGGCAGCATGTGTCCTGCACAACATTGCAACACGGCATGGCGTACCGGTGGACATGGTGGTGCACCCACATCCCCAACCACACACACGGCCACTGCACATGGGAGGGGAAAGGGCATGTGGCGAGGCAGCCCGTACCCAGCTTGTGGCCACATTGTTCACTATAAAACTCCAACCCCTGCAGAGTGCACATAGGCCTAGCACATACCAGGTCACAATCGATGATGAGAAAGGGACAGTCAACTGTCACTACCTTGCCATCCTGAGAATGTGTCCACGGAAGTGCCACAGTGTGTGCATCCCTAGCTACTTAAACACAACCAATCCCATGTGACCAAAAGGAACACATTCAAGGCATGACACAATAGTCATGAAGTGCCATATGAGAAATGTAAATAGGCACCCAGCAATTATACCTCACATGGAATCGGAAGAAAGGAGTGACCAAAACCTCACACCTTGAAAACGGTGCCACAAATGCTTGCCACCAGTGGTGCAAGCAACAAAAGTCTGAATACCTTTTGCCATGCACACTGGACAATTGTAAATTGCTGTATCAAACAATGCCCACTGCACAGCACAGTGAGTGTGCATTGCATTGGTGAACTCCCTTCTGCATCATTCCAAAAAATGTAATTCAACCAAATATTACCCTGTCATGCATGTACACGATTACTGACTCGGAAGTGAACATGGATTGTCGTGACACAGCATGCATGAGAAGGCAATCACATGCATGTGAAATGCCAGTGTCCCGTACAGAGCACATATGAACATAGCACCAAGGACCCCCCTGTGCCTCAAACCACACCCATCCCCTGACACCTCAAAAGAAATGACTACTTTGCATCAGCCATTGACCAGCAGAACATATCAAGTACAGAGTACACCAAATGGGCAATGGCAGACAGTGACCCATTACTGATTCATAGAAATCCATAATATGACCAACACACAAACTTCATCAAAGTGCATCAATGAGGGAGTGAGTAAGGGAGAAGAACAGTACATTACCACATGTCCTTCAAACAGTCCACAGTGTGATAATGAACTGGAAAAGCAAAGTACATATTACAATTTCCTGGACCAATAAGTCCAGAGAGGGAATGTAGGATGACAAAACTAGCATCAACATTCCAATGCCTGACGGGAATAGTCGCAGTGCAGGAGTCACATAAGGAGGGGAGTGATGGAAGAGGAAGGAAGAGGTGAGGAGGGTAACATAACAAGAGACAAACTGTGGTAGGTCTACAAAGAATCAACATAGTGCTGGGGAGGCAGAGAAGAAAGACAGAAGGGAAACGGGGAAGAGATGACCTGTAATCAGTGGTGGAGGGACTAATGATCATATAAACTGTCAAAATAATACTTAAAATGGTGAAGGTGGGGTGTGGAAGGACAGAGGCAGAAGGGCAAATGTCTGCAAAGAACCATCGCCTAGGTATCACCATGGCCAATGGCTATTGGGGTAGTGGTTGCAAATGACAGCCAGAGTACAAGGAGGAGGCCAAATTGTGGTGGAGAGGGAGAGGGAGGAGAAAAAGGGAGGAGGGGGCCAAGCTCTAAATGACTAATGGGGAAGATGGTTAAAGAAATCACACAAAGGGGGCATTGGGAAACCTGACGGTGCAGGAGAGTAGGGGATGTGATGATGAAGGGGGGGAGACAGAGGGACACTGACAGGGGCAGGGGAGACAGGGGGGTATTCAAGTGACTGAGAAGGCATGTGGACAGGTCTAGACAGGGCCACCTTAGTGGGCTTTTGATAGTGGTGGCAGGCTCAAGCATCCTGGTTGTCCAGATTGTCACAAGGGCCAAGTGCAAACAGTGGGAGGGGGGAGCATGTCCAGGACACAAACTGAAAATTTAAATGACAAACAATGTAGTCATAACTCAGATGTCACATCCAAACACCAGCCAGGGCTGGAAAATGTACAAAGTGGTGCTAGCAAGGAATGGGTGTTTGTTGAAATGCGTGGTGACAGGGGTAACTCAGCGTGCAGCCTTCATGTGGCCTATCAAAATCACTGTGGGAAAACTGTCCCAATTCAACATTCTCAGCACATGGACCCCTCCCACCATCAGTGTGTTGTATGCAGCCAAAGGGTGCATGGTACCAGCTACAGCAGGAAGTGCATCAACATAGACATTCAATACATAACAAACATCTCAGGCAACATGATGAAATGCAAAGTCAGCTTAATACTCACCAAAGTGAAGTGCAGACATGCATTGGAGAACCCATCTGGAATACCCACTAGGGGTGTACACAAAAGTAGAACTGCAAGCTGGCCACAGATATGACGGAAGCCGATATGTTGTTACACCGAGCCATTTTTGCGAGCCCATGGAAAAGGGAAGCAGGAGTAGCATATGTGTCAGGACCCCAAGCAAAACACATACACAAGACAAGCCTGAATGAGCCCAGCAGGAACACACAGCGGATGCCTTCCGAAGCCACAAAGCACCACACTGTCACATGTATGCACAATAGACAAAATAAAATTGAAAAAAAATTCTAAAGAAAATACAAATGAAATCAAATAATCAATTGAAATAAAAAATGAAAAGAGTAATGAAAGAAACAAAAGCAAAATCAATAAAATAGAAGAAAACCAGAAAAAAAGAACAAATAAAAAGCAAAGTGAAATCATTGAAAAAGAAAAACAAAATAACGGCAAAATTAAATAAAACGAAAAATGAAAATAAAAAGATAACATACTTACTAAAAACCATACAATTCAGATGAAAATCAAAAATATTATCAGAATAAAAACTGCTAGAAAAAAGAAAAAATTTGCAGGAAAAATAAATACATCAAAAATGGCCATATATGACACGGGCGGTGGGGAGGCACCTGGGAGGGCGGAGGTACAGGGTGCACCTCTACACCCACATGTGTAGATGTCGAGGTAAAAAAAACTCACTGGGCTCAGCGCCTGCAAGGCCCGACCTATGTGGGAGATAGCTGGTCATCGTCACCCTCTAGATCTGAATCAGAAGGTGGACATGGTGCAGTTGACTCACCATGCCTAGCCACGCCTTGACCTCAATAGCAGCAAGTATGTGGGTCTGGTAAGCCAGGTCCTGGCGGGCAATGAGACTGAGGTCAGCATGCATTACCTCATGTGTCACACGTGCTTCCTCCTGCAGGGACTGACGTGTGAGACGGAATTCTGCTTGCATCGCCTCACATGACAAACGTAGTGACTCCCGGCTTGCACAGAGTTCAGCAGAGATGGTACTTTAAAGCTGTTCAAACCTGTCTTCTGTCCGCCTACTCTGCTCCATTATGAGGTCAGCTAGAGTAGATTGGAGGGCTTGTTGGTCAACCCTCAGGGCCTCACGGTGTGCCTCTGCTTGAGCATTAAGTGTTTCACACAGCGCCACCATTTCAGCCCGGCGCGCCCTGTCATACACCGTCATGCCCAGCCTGAGTGAGCTGCACGTGGACTGTGTAGCCCGCTGATGGAGCACCATTTGCCTTACAGAGGGGAGGATGTAATGGGCCACACTTTCCATACCTGGAGCAATCATCTCAACTGCTCCCCCCTGTTGCTGTGCTATGGCAATCATGGAACGCTCCCACTCAGTTGACCCTGGTGGCACACGGCCACCGCATTGCCGGACACCACACCTGCTGGGCCCAAGGAGCCGTGGTCCTTGCTGGGTTGGTGGCGCCCGCGACTGCAGGACTGCATCCCTTCCTGATGCCCCAGGAACATGGCCAACTGGTGTTGAGTGTGACCGTGCACCTGTAACCACCACAGGCGGACATTCCAACCCTGCCTGGCCCCCTACTGCAGGTGTTGCAGACAGAAGACCATCCGACACAGCATCACCTACCGGTGACGACACGTCATGATGCAGATCCAGCTCAACATAGTGGTCAGAGGATACATCAGAGCCTGACTCAGCGTCAGCTCTGGACATGATGGCCTGGAGCACCTGTGGGTTCTCGTGGGCTGCCACCCCACGACCACCACTTGTGCCTGGTTGGTCATGTGAACTGACCACCTTGTCTCGGTTGACATCTTCATCCTCTGTCACCAGTGCGTCATCACCTGCAACATAAAAAGAGAAACAAGAACATGCATATCAGTAGCGCATACCACACACATACAGTTCACAACATTGATAGACAAATAATGAAACAGCCATGTCACAGGCAAATCAAACCCCAACATGCATCCAGTAGCATTGCAATGCAGGGCCATCACAAAAGCGGTAAAGGATGTGTGCAAAATGTGAATGCAACACGTGTATTACATGTTGCACATCACCTATACCACGCAGAACCTCAAGAGGGCATACATCCAATGCCAAAATGAGAGATGGTAACAAATAGGCAGCACCTAGCATAAGCAAATGTTAACACACAAATAGACACAGCTAGAAATGTAACCGAACACACCATGATACATGTAACATGCCTGTTCATGTGCAGCACTCAACTACAATCAACTATGCACAGTACATGTGTCATAGGAGGCACCTCCGCTAGTGCATTCCCATACTGTGATAGGAGGGACATGGGTACATACATGTCAGGTCAACATCACACAGCACCATCAAGATTGCACTCGTACACATGCGGCTCAGAGCTCAAAAAATCAAAGGGAGGGGAACAAAGGAGAAAAGGAATTCAAAACAACTATCAAATTGGGCACATAGACATACAGAACACGCTAGTGCATGGAGAAGGGATAAAGGGTTGAAGACCCAGAAAGGGGGAGAAGGTAAACGTGCCAAACAGAGGAGACCAAAGATGGAAAATGAAGTCCATTGAGAGAATGTCCATTCAAAAAGTGGGAGTGCAGCCAGCAAGTGGCAAGTGCAAGATGTTTTGGACATGGCAAATCTGATGAGTGCAGACAAAGAGTGCTGGACTGTATGGGGGCACGCACTGGACCCATTGATGTGGGAGGCCTGTAGGCAGTGCAGCAAAGAGGCGGGGTGAGCAGGTACCTGATTCAATGGACAGAGTGTGTGCAGGGGCACAGTGCCAACATAGGAAACTGTTCAGCTGGGTAGAAGAGGGGCTAATGCAGGAGCAAGTAGGAAGGTGTTGAGGGGGCTTTCGGAAGCAGATATTCCTCTCATCAAGATTCAACGTGGCCAGTTGGCTGTTCAAAAGTGAGCTCCCAGCAGTACACACAGATCTGCTCCTACCTTATTTATTCAAGTAACGACTGACCTTGAGGGAGTGTCGGGTAGAGGAGCAAAGGACTCAAGAGGGGTGGAATTGGTTGAGGGATTGTTGAAGGTACTTTCTACCCAGTCCCAAAAAAACCTTGTGCACAATGCAGAGGGTCTGAAGTAACATCCTTGCATCCACTGACAGCCCATGAAGGGGTCACAGAGCTGGAAAGATAGGGCTTGAGGCCAAGGACAGGTCTTGCAGTCCTGTACTGGATTAGTGGTGGAGGGTGGGGCAAGGTCAAACATTGAAAGATACTGTCACAGTACCCCAACCTTGAATGAACCAGAGCTTGATAGACTGTGAGCATGTAGGAGAATGTGAGGGAAGGCACAGTACCCTTGAGGAGACAGAGCAAGAAGTTAATCTATTCCAAGATACGTCACAAATGTGTGTGTAAAAGGGATGTGTTGAGTCAAAGGTGACCCTGAGGTTCTTGGCCTTGCAGGTGGAGGCAGGAGGAGGGCCAAGTGGGGCTGACCAGAGATTGATTGCAAAGGATGGCAAAGGTGCATCGATGAGGAGGATGCCAGTCTTGCTGTCATTCAGACAGAGACCGTTGGCAGTACACCAAAAGCAAATGGCCATGAGGCTATCAGAAATAAGGGAGGGAAAAGAGGTGGCCAAGGTCAGCCAGGAAATGAGTTGGTTGTCATCAGCATAGCATCTGGAACTTGTACAAAAAATGATAATGCAGTAGTCAAGAGCTGCCACTTGCTCTCCATGAATTGGGGCCGAGAGGTCAGACCCCTGGTGAACAACACAGGTGGTGAGGGAGATTGAAGATAGGAACGAGACTACTTGTAGCTGGGCGGGTCACACATGCCAAACACACATATCATTGATTTACACGCATCAATACTTACCAGATGATGCATCATAATCCATCCTCTCTCCCACTCCACAGATTTGTTCTTCCGGGATGAACTCTGAAGCGATCTCCTCATGCTGAGTGAGTTCATCCTCCTCTGGTGGTGGCACACCACCAGTCACCACAGACATGGTGTAATTGGAGGCACGCTTTTGCTTAGCACTGCGTCGGAGGTCATTCCAGCACTTGTATCCATCCGCAACATGCTGACAGTGGACCCAACGCTGGAGATGCATTGTATGGCACTGTGGGCCCACAAGCATATCGCGTTGGTGTTCCGACACGTAGTCCACAAGGAAGTCCAGCTCCTGATTGCAGAAAGGCTTCTTCCTTGATGTGTCGGAGGCTGGAGCCTTGTCTGGGGTCCCAGCCGCTGGTGCAGGAGCACGGTTCCTCCTTTTGGATGGTGGTACTGACCCTGAGGGGGCAATGTGGCCCTGATCAGTGGGGGCAGTGGCGCTGGTTGACTGGACCAAGGCAGTGGGTGTTGGTATGAGGACAGAAGGTCTTGCTTTGGTCTGAGTCACTGCCGGGGTAGTGTTGGCTGCATCTGCAAATGCAGTTACCACCACCCGGCTGCTTGGTGCAGCAGATGTCATAACTGCCCCAGATATGTGTGCCACAGCCACAGTGGATGCACATGAGCCCACTCTCCGGACAAGATGGAAATCGTCCTGGGAGTCCTCCTCACACAACGCAACATGCGCTTCCTGACCCAGAGCCTGGGTGGAGGTGTCCAAAGCTGCACCTACAGGTACCCCCACCAGTGGGCCTGTGACAGCAGATGTAAATTGCTGTTGGTTGATATGGGCACCAGGTTGTGATGCAACAGCTGCATCACAGGAACCACAGGAGGTGGTGGCATGTCTGCACCAGCACATGGCTGGGCATCCCATCCCAGAGGGCACCCCTGCCTCTTCCACCCCTGTAGCCACCCTGGTCACCCTGGACTCCCCGTCCTCCCTGGTCTCTGCGCCCACGTGCCCAACCACGTCCAGCCCTGGGAGGACGCCCAGCTTTGCCGCCCTTAGCCTTTGGTGGCCCCCCAACCATGGCACCGATGGAATATGGGCTATGGGAGGTTCACTCAACAATTGTCTTCGGCAATTGGCTAGAAGGGGGCAGGGTACTTGATAGTATAAGTACCCAAGTGCCCCTGCATGGCTGTCTGTGACGCCTGGGGAGAAATGACGGGTCCTGCAACGCTCAGGCACCCCCAAAAAGAAAATAAAAAAATAAATAAATAAAAATATAATTCAAGCACAGGAAATAGGAAAAGAAAAAATCTGTGCACGCGACCCCGGTAGCCCACGTGCATGAATATTACCTCCAGCAGTACGGTGTGGCACCCAGGAACACAAAAAACATGTACGCGTGGAAAGCGCAGGCTACTATGACCTCTCAAAGATACGCATGCACAGGGGGAACCACAGTGGGAAAAAAGCGAATGTGACTCACCGTCTGCCTTGCGTGGAAAAAAAAAACACACACGCTTGTGCGCGTAGACAACACCCCACCAAAAGAAGAGGTATGGACTTCAGACGCTGTGAAGTAATCACGTGTGATTCCAGCAGAGTAAACACACGCTTCGAGCTCCACGAACAGCACGCACAATGCTTTGCTGGCCTGCACTCACCTTTAACCCGTGCTGAGAGCAACACCTGCGTGCGTAACGTCACATACATTCTTACGCGCTAAGGCCCTTTCCTCGAATTACACGCATTCACACGCGGACGTGATTTTTTGCACATGCGGATGCACCCATGCTGAGGGAAACGCCTGCGCGTATCACGTCACATACGCGCTTACGCGCTAAGTGCCTTTCCTCGAATTACACGCTGGCGTGCTGTTTTTTCACATGCCAAATCACTCCGTATCAAGCTGACCACGCGTCAACACACGGAAGACCACCCACCTGCCCAGAAGGCCATTTTCCTGCCCTCCAGAGCCCCGAGCAGACTCCCACCTGCCATCTGCTGCTGCCTGCCTGCCTGCTGGCCACGTATCCTGCTATTTGGTGCCTGCACGTCAGCCATCTGCAGGCGTCCAGTTGCTGTGACCACCCCTGCTGGAACAGAAGACTCCCGACTGAAGTTCCATCGCTCCACAGCCCAGAACCAGGACACAGTTGCTCACCCACACCTGCCCCGGGGTTGCCATGTCGGGGGAAACGCCATCGGACACCGCTGGCAACCCCCAGCCAGAGAAGCAGGGGGCTACCAGCTTCAATGCCTCAGAAGTTGGTATCCTGGTGGAGCAAGTCCTGGTGCATTATGATGCCCTGCGTGGAAGACCATGCGCCGACAATGAAGGACGGAAGAGGATCTGGAAGGACATCATGGCTGCCATCAACGAGGAGGGGGTTGCAGCCCGTGACATGCCACACGTCCGGAAGCACTGGGAGGACTTCAGGTCCAGGACCCTCAGCAAGGCCCGGCGCCTCTTGGAGGCAGCGCATGCAGAGGGGTGCCGGTTGTGCCTTACCAACAACCAGATGAGGGTCCTGGAACGTATACACCGAGCGCTCCACCTCCAGGTCCTTCAGAGGCAGACCCATCTGGAGTCGAGCGGTAAGGGTCCATGGGTACTGATTGGATGCAGTGCATGTTGAGGTGTGCCAGGAGTGTGCAGCTTGGACATATGTCTGGAAAGCCCCATGTATGGATGTGTATGTACTGTGGCATGGTTGTGGTGTGACACATGGATGCTGGTTCCACCTTCATGTACGTGCATGGCATACATGTGCGTGTGTGTGTTTGACATGTGTGCGAATGTGATACAACATGGATGCAAGTGACACAGACATGTAGGAGGCTGATTGGCAGATGTGACATAGTTGCCAATGATTTCACTGTGACAGGTGGTGGAGATGTACAGATGCATGTATGTCTGGTGGTGTGGGTGCATGAGTTCGGCACTCCTTGTGTCGCATGTGACGTCAGGCTAACCTTTGGATGCTAATGCTGTTGTATGTGTATGGAAGTTGCTGCCTGCTTCAACATTCCTGTTAATTTGCACATGTGTGTGGGTTCAAATGATATGTGTGTTGGTGAGTGTGATGCCATCTGTGAAGTTTGACACTGCCACTCATGTGCAACTGTCATGTGTGTACCAGACCATTATACAGTGCCCTGATGCCTGTGTTCTGTCTCTCCCTGTCTACAGCGTCAACTGATGAAGAGGGCGGAGACGTTGCTGTGGAGCACAGCGGCAGGGATCCCACCGCCAACCGGAGACGCAAGGCCCAGCTCCCCTACCAGGTTGTCATCTCTTTGGGGAGTGAGGAGGCTGGTGCCACGTCCGCGGCTGCAGCTGCTGAGGGTAGGCCCAAGAGGCGGAGGTTGGAGGTGGACTCCTCAGCAGCATAAGGGGCAGCTGAGCCCACAGAGGGGCCTATGGAGGAAGATAGCACGGAGTCATCCAGGTTGGTGGTGGGTTTGGTTGAGGAGGAGGCCGTGGAAGGCCCACACATTGGGCCTTGGAGGGGGGCATTCCACTGGTGCTAGTGGTGCAGTGCAGGGGCAGGTACAGGAGGCAGCACAGGCCGCCGCGCAGGTGCCTGTGTGTAATCCTGTCCCTGATCCTGTGACTGCATCATCCCGCACCAGCAGGGATGCCTTCGTCCAGACCCATTTTCAGGGAGGGGATGCGCGAACAACAACTGGCCTTCCTCTCCCTGCGGAAGTGGCTATCCAGGACTGGATTGAGCCTGTCCTAGCTGTGGTGGCATTGCGTCAATGTGGTATTCAGGATGATGTGCAGGGTTCTCGTGAGGACAATGCACGTCATTCTGAATACCTCATTGACTGCATCGGCCCACTAGAACAGGTCACCCAAGCTGGGTTCCTCCGTGTGCTGGATCTTCTAGCGACCCCCTCCTCAACTGAACCCCCTATGCGCCAGTTGTCCTCCATGCCATCTTCCTGGGCACACTATGGAGCTGACCCTGAACCAGCGGCCAGGCTGGTGGAGGAAACATCCATGCCACAGTCGGGAGTCGGAGGTCCAGCAGGGGTGGCCACCCCCACAACTGGACCCCAGCAAGAGGAGGATGTGCAGGCATCGACCAGCAGGGCACATGCACGGCAGCAGCAGGCTCAGGGTGGGAGGCATCATGGCTCTGGGACATCTACACCAGAGGCGCAGGCATCGGCCGGAGGGCAGGAGGACCCTGGATTGGGAGTGGCTTCCGTGTGGCAGCGGTTGGGCCGGCAAATAGATGCAGTGCGGCGGTGGGTGGAGGAGGCACGGCTCACTATGGTCAGGGTGGAGAACTCCATGCGCAGGGCGTTGAGGCGGGCTGAGTGCCTCGAGGCCACTCGCAGGGAGTTGGAGGCCGCCATGGCTGCATCCCTGCGAGACCTTGAGGCCATGGAAGAGGCCCACCTCCAGGACATTGAAAAGGAGTTTGATGATGCCCTGGCCCGGAACATCAAAGAGTGAGCCCTAGGACATGCCCACCACCTTTGTACATAGTTCTTTAGTGTTAGGTTTCCTTTGTTTATTTTTTTATTTTGGAGTTCATGGACTTTGCTCCACTTTATGTATGTAGTTTCTTTGTTGGAGTTCTGGTAGGTTTCCTTTGGTTTGGGCATCATGGACCCTTTGGACTTGCAGTGTATATAGTTCCTGACTTGTACATACTTTGGTTATTTTAACATCCCATGGATCAATGATTGTTCTTGGATTTATTCATGTACTTTATTTGGATTTCTTGTGGATTTTTGTTCAACATTGGATTTTTCTTTTTTCCTGATTTCATTGTCTCTAAATTTACAAGTTTGAATTCATAATATGTTTTTTCAATACGATTTTTAATACATTTCATATATCTTCATTATTGGAGTGGTCTACTCTCATTGGTGTTGTGCATATCTCGTTGAGCATTGACTCAGTCATGTGTTGCCACTGTGTGGCTCTGTTGTACATTTATGCATAGCCATGGTCGTTCTTTTGAGACTCTCATGGCATGGGTAATTTGGGAGTGGGTGCAGTGGATGGTTGCATGCTTGTACTGGGGGGCAAGGGGGAACAGGGTTGGCATTAGGGACATGGGTCAGTTTTGTTAGGGCATGTTGTTTGGTGGGACATGAGTTGAGGCCTGCTGGCAGCTGCTCATCACTGCTGGGTGGGTGGCTGGTTGGGGGACATGCTCCCGAGTGCATGGTGCCATGTGGGCTGGCCGCAGGGCATGCCCAGGGGTGTAGAGCAGTCCCCTGTGGTGTGGGCTGCCTGCAGGGCATGGTCATGGTGGATGTGCTGCCTGCAAGGAATGGGGAGGGGGAAAGGACACACCCGAGGTACCACACTGCCAAATCACATGTAAAACTCCCCATGCACCCCTTGGCAATACGCGTACCCCACCCGTGCTAGCAAAAATGTGTGTAAAAGTCCCCACCCCCCCTCGGAATACGCGTACCGCGCCCGGCTAGCAAAAACGCGTATTAAAGTCCACGCGCACCCCTCGGAATACGTGTAACCCGTCCGGCTAGCGAAAACGCGTGTAAAAGTCCACACGCACCCCTCAGACTATGCGTACCCCGCCCGGCTACCGAAAACACGTGTAAAACTCCCCGTGCACACCTCGGAATATGCGTACCCCGCTCGCATAAGGTAAAATGCGTGGAAAAAGTCCCCCCTGTGGTTTGGGCTGCCTGTGGGGCATGGTGAGGGTGGATGGGCTGCCTGTGGGGCCTGGGGAGGGAGGATGGACTGCCTGCACGTATTCCGAGGGGTGCGCATCGAGTTTTACATGCATTTCAGTGCATTACATGCAGTGTGTGTCCTCAGGTGTGCTCTTTCCCCCCTGACCATGCCCCGCAGGCATCCCACACCATAGGGGACTACCCTACACCCCTGACCATGCCCCGCAGGCATCCCACACCACAGGGGACTACCCTACACCCCTGACCATGCCCTGCAAGCATCCCACACCACAGGGGACTACCCTACACCGCTGACCATGCCCCGTAGGCAGCCCACATGGCACCATGCACTTGTGAGCCCCAAGAAATGTCCCCCTACCACCCAGCAGTGACGGGCACCTGCCAGCAGGCCCGACTCATGTCCCCCAGCCACCCAACCACCCACCCACCCAACATTGACGGGCACCTGCCAGCAGCCCCTGACTCATGTCCCCCAGCCACCCAACCACCCACCCACCCAGCAGTAACGGGCACCTGCCAGCAGGCCCCGACTCATGTCCCCCAGCCACCCAACCACCCACCCACCATTGACGGGCACCTGCCAGCAGGCCCCGACTCATGTCCCACAGCCACCCAACCAAAAGCACCCACCCACCCATCAGTGACAGGCACCTGCCAGCAGGCCCCGACTCATGTCCCCCTGCACTTCCACCCACCCAGCAGTGACGGGCACCTGCCAGCAGGCCTCGACTCATGTCCCCCAGCACCCCCACCCACCCACCATTGACGGGCACCTGCCAGCAGGCCCCAACTCATGTCCCCCAGGCACCCACCCACCATTGGCGGGCCCCTGCCAGCAGGCCCCGACTCATGTCCCCCTGCACCCCCACCCACCCACCATTGACGGGCACCTGCCAGCAGGCCCCAACACATGGCCCACCAAACAACATGTCCAGACAAAACAGACCCATGTCCCTTATGCCAACCCTATTCCCCTTGCCCCCCAGTACAAGCATGCAACCATCCACAGAACCCACTCCCAAATTACCCATGCCATGACAGTCTTAAATGGACCACCATGCCCAAGCAGAAATGCACAACGGAGCCACACAGTAGCAATACATGACTGAGGCAATGTTCATTGAGACATGCACAAAACCTACGATAGAATACAACACCAATCTTGAAGTTAGCAAAAATGTATTAAAAACATTATGAACTGACATTGACGAAATGAAACATCAATGTCCAATGAGAGAAATTAAAAAAATAAATTGTTGATCCAATGAAGAAACAAAATAATACGTCATGTTGGATGAAAAAGTGGTCCATTGCCAATGTCTATTAGAAAAACATAATCCAAATTAAAGAAAACCATTGATCCATGGGAACATTGAAAAAGAAAGTATGTACAAGTCTGCAACTATATACAATGGAAGTCCAAATGGTCCATGGTCCACAAACAAAAGGAAACCTACAAAAAAGTCCTATGAAGAATAAACTATATACACGAAGTGGAGCAATGTCCATGTACTCCAAACTTTAAAAAAAAACTAAGGAGACCTAACGCTAATGAACTATGTACAATGGCGGCGGGCAAGTCCAACGGCTCACTTGTTGATGTTTGGGGCCTGGGCATCATCGAACTCCACGTCGATGTCCCGGAGGCGGGCCTCTTCCCTGGCCTCAAGGTCTCGCAGGGATGCAGTGATGGCCTGTTCCAACTCCCTGCGAGTTGCCTCGAGGCACTCAGCCTGCCTCAATGCCCTGCACATGGAGTTCTCTGCCCTGACCATAGTGAGCCATGCCTCCTCCGCCCGCTGCCGCTCCATATCTATCCGCTGGCCCAACCGCTGCCACACGGAAGACACTCCCAATCCAGGGTCCTCCTGCCCTCCGGCCGATGCCTGCCCCTCTGATGTTGATGGCTCCGAGCCATGATGCCTCCTGCGCTGAGCCTGCCTCTGTCTCCGACGCAACTGCCTCTGCCAACACCACGACGGCATCCGGGATGATGGAATCCACCGGCGCCATCGTGCAGGTGTCCTCCATCCACTGGGGTCCAGTTGGAGGGGTGTCCACCCCTGCTGGACCTCCGACTCCTGACTGTGGCAGGGATGAGATCTCCACCAGGCTAGCTCCGTTGGTTGGGGCAAATCCACAGCGGGCCCTGGTGGCATCTGGGCCTGAAGACGGCACGGAGAACGACTGGCGTATGGTGTGCACAGAGGAGGAGAGGGCTGCAAGTGTGGCCGACCCATGGAGGAAACCCCCGACCATGGACCCTCCCAACTGGGCCATGTTGGCACACAGCTCTTGGTGATGACGTGCTTGGTCCCCCCGGGAACCACGCACGTCATCACGAATGTCACATGTGCGCAACGCAACACCAATCAGGACGGACTCCATCTGGTCACGGGTCCCCTCGTCCACAGGTAGAGGAGTGCCAGATGACATGGACCTCCCCCCTACCTGCGGACGGGCCTGGGACTGGGCATCCCTGCTGGTGCATGGTGATGCAGTCACAGTGTCAGGGACAGAGACATGCACAGGCACCTCCGTGGCGACCTGTGCTATCTCCTGCCCCTGGACTGCACCACTTGCACCAGTGGTACCACCCCACCAGGCCCCATGTGCAGCTCTGTAGCAGCCTTCTCCTCCTCTATGCCCACCACCAACCTGGATGGCTCCACACCGTCTTCCGCCATTGCAAGCCCCTGTGGGGGCTCATCCGCCCTTTCCGCTGCAGCTGTAGTGGCAGACGCGGCACCCGTCCCTTCGCTCCCGGATGATGGTATTTCCTGCGAGGGTGACTGGGCCTTGTGTCGCCGGCTGGTGGAGGCATCCCTGCCGCTTTCCTCCACAGCGCCGTCTCCGCCCACTTCTTCACTCGCCGCTGTGTAAAGGGAGACATTGAACACAACCATCAGGGTACTTAACTATAGTCCCCTAGACACAAAGTAATGGCACATGAGTGGCACTGTCAAACGCCACTTCCATCATGTCCCTCCACAACACATGGGTCAGTGCAGGCAAAACACACATGCAGGAACAGGCATGGCACATGCAACATACATAGGCATCCATGTCCAAGGCACCGTAGTTGTATCCAATGGTGAGCTGATTCTCACATGCACCATGGGACATGCTGGTCACATGCACACACGTCACCGGAGGGTTATGCATTTGGCCCCCTGTGCCCCCGGACACAGTGGATACAGGGATGACTAGGCTGTATCAGTGAATAAACACATCGTCACCAACATGTGTCATGCATCCATGGCGCACACACTACTCAAACACATGGACATGTACATCATGCATGTCCATGACAACAGCACGCATCTCTCACACCCCAAACATGTCAAATTACAGACACAGGCATGCATACATGTGTGTGTTCCACATGCTGCTCCGCATCATGCATTGTTACACATGCACAATCCATGTGGGTCACGCCTGACTGGACTCACATGTGGCACCAGAATGTCCCTGCACACACACATCCAAACATGACCCATTTCACACATGCAGCCAAGTATGCACCTTTCTCCCTTTCTCACCTTTCTCCCTTTCTGCACCCCTCTCCCTCACCTTTTGTTTTTCTCCGGCTCTACCAGAAATGTCGTCACGCCTAGTACGGTAGTCGCCTGTCTGTTTCCATTTCCTTCCCACTCTCCCCCTCCCATTCTTATCTATGGGCCTCATTACACGGATGGCGGTGGACCAAGGTGCTATTAGCACCTTGGTCTATGCCGGTAAAATACTGGCACCGCCTTGGTGGAAAGGGGAATTACCACCCTATTCCAAGGTTGGTGGGGCGTTAATTCCACCTTCCCCCATTGCCCTTCCCCATTCCCATATTTGCCCCATAGGGCATAATGGGAATGGGGAAGGTGCTAATTACGGCACCGCAAATTGCGGTGCCGTAATTAGCTCCCTGGTCCCTTTGCGGGTTGGTTTTTAACGTCTGCAAAAAGCAGGCGTTAAATTCTCCAACCCGCAAAGGGACCTCGTAGTAAGGCAGTAAGGGTTTACTGGTACCGGTAAAATACCGGTATCGGTAAACCCTTGCCGCCGTCCGTGTAATGAGGCCCTATGTCTTAGCTCTTGCACTATCTGAAATGTCGTCAGGCCGAGTACGATAGTTAATTATACATCCTTACTGTTCATGGCCTGTAAGAATGTCATTGTATTATCCCTTGTTCCCTCCCTTGCCTTGAAGCGCTTTGAAACACATTGTGTATAGGCGCTATATAAATAAACTATTATATCATATAATATAAAGTAGCTAACTACCAGCACACTGCAACATGCCCTTTTTTAAACGTGAGTGCATGGCCACTTACCGCTCGACTCCAGACAGGCCTGCATCCTGAGGATCTGGTGGTGAAGCACTGGGCGAATGTGCTCCAGGACCCTCATCTGCTGGGTGGTAAGCTGACCCCGGCACCCCACTGCATCCTCTGCTTCCAAGACGCGCCGGACCTTCTTGAGGGTCCTGGACTTGTAGTCCACCCAGAGTTTCTGGACGTGTTTGATGTCACGGGGTGCCACCCCATCTGCGTTGATGGCACCCACTATGTCCTTCCAGATCCTCTTCTGTCCTTCCTTGTCGGTGCACGATGGTGTGAAGAGGGCATCATAATGCCCCAGAACTTGCTCCACCAGGATACCAACTTCCTTTTCACTGAAGCTGGTAGACCTCTGCCTCTCTGGCTGGGGGTTGCCACTGGTGCCGGAAGGTGTTGTGTCGGACATGGCAACCCCCGAGGCAGGTGTGGGTGGACAACTGGGTCCTGGGGCTGGGCTGTGGAGTGATGGTACTTCAGTCAGGAGTCTTCTGTTCCAGCAGGGGTGGTCACTGCAACTGGACCCCTGAAGATGGCAAATGTGCAGGCACCAAATGGCAGGGCACGGTGGCGGCAGGCAGGCAGCAGCAGATGCCTCGTGGGAGGCTGCTCAGGGCTCTGGGGGGCAGTAATTCGGCCTTCTGGACAGGAGCGTGGTCTTCCGTGTGTTGTCAAGTGGCCAGCTTGATATGGAGTGATTTGGCATGTGAAAAAACAGCACATAAGCGTGTAATTCGAGGAAAGGCCCTTAGCGTGTAAGCACGTCTGTGACGTTACATGCGCCGGTGTTTCCCTCGCCACGGGTTGAAGGTCCCACGTGGGTTTCCATTGCTCTGTATGTGCTCTTTGTAGGATGCGTTACGTGAATTCCGAGGGTGCGCATGGACTTTTCCACATGTTTTGGCTGGCACGAGCACGGTATGTGTATTCCAAGGGGTGCACAGTGAGTTTTACACACGTTTTCGCTGACGCGAGCAGGGTACATGTATTGTGGGGGGTGCGCGTGGAGATTTCCACGCATTTTCAATAGCGCGAGAGGGATATGTGTATTAGGAGGGGTGCGCGTGGACTTTTACATGTGTTTTCGATAGCGCGAGCGGGGTACGTGTATTCCGAGGGGTGCACAGGGAGTTTTCCATGCATTTTCGATAGCGCGAGAGGGGTACATGTATTCCGAGGGGTGCGCGTGGACATTAACACGCGTTTTTGTGCTTGGGGGGGCTGTATGCTGGTCCCCTGGCCTTTGCGCCATGTAGGAGATTTGTGTGATGTTTTTGGCACACGGGGCGGGATTGGAGGCGTTACTGGCGCTGCTGCAGGGTCTCTGCGCCGCTCTGCGCCACGGCTGGTCATGGATGTTGAAATCCATGAATACACTGTGCGTTGAAATGGGTTTTGGTGCACGTGGCTGGCGCAGTCTGCCGCACGTGCACTCTGTGCGCCAGCCGCGTGCGCCACTTGTGCGCTGAATTCTATGAATTACCCCCCTGGTCATTTACGCAAATTCCATGGGAAATTGTGCCGTCAACTGCGATGTTCAGCACCTTGTATCCCTGCGCAGGGCCAAGCTCACTGTGCAGACTTTGAGATTGAGGTACATCTGATGAAGGGCCCTTCAGAACACACCAAAATCAGTTAATCCTATAAAAAGTATACAATTATCCCCTAATGTCTGTTCAGCTATACACAGACATCTTTACCCTGAGTAAAGACTTCCCCTCACATACACTCTTTAAACTGTGTCAAACAAGAAGGAAGACCAATGGAGTTACAGACATAGAAGCCATTGCATCTTCACAACTGAATCCTGATGCTCTCCAAATGAATACATATGGTTCATAATTGCAAACACTGTAATGTTAGGGTGTCTGTTGTGACAAATGAAATAAGCACCAATCCCAGTTTGCATTATGTATTTACTAATTCAAGCAGTCAATCCTTTTATTACTGCAACATTTCTCAAATATAAACAAAAACTATGGTCATTCATATGCTCTGAAATTACACTTTGATTTTATGTAAAGCAGCCAGGAATCTCCATTGGTGCTATCTGTCCTCTCCCCCTTTCTTATACAGATATTTCAAAAGAGAGCTGTAGGAAACAAATGTATGTTGCTCATCTGGATTTTGATCATGTGTTTTGCTCAGACAAATCCAACATTCTTGTTAGGACTAGAACACATACTGGAAGCGCTCAGTAGAAATGAACATGCCTAGATGCCTCTGGGTTAAGTGCGCTATACAAATGTCACAATCAATAAATAAATAAACATTGTACATTGTTTAAATGAGCCAATTCACAATGTTGGTGCAATTAAACATAATATTTTTTGTATAGCTTCGATTGTTGAGAACCACCATGTGTTCTCTCACATTACGCTTCATAATCTGTTTCTTCTTTGAGAACTAAAGGCAGGTTTGTTTGCGTGCTGAGCACTGAGTTGGTGGTAGTGCTGCTGGATCCGCACATGTGTTACAGTATGCACCAACACTACTCACTTTAACAAACAGGAAATAACAAATACAGTTGTAGCTCCTGCAGCCTGTTCCTCCGGTCCCTTACATTGTCTGACAGGACCCCATCAACCCTGCAGAGCCTATCCGGATCACCCTCACCTGCGATGACGACACTCTTTGAAAACAAATGCAATGCTAGTGCATGTCTCCAGGCCGATCCCCCCGCTCAGAGATGCCTCTGTCACAGCTGCTCTCATTCTACGTTTAATCGTGAAATGATCTCAACACACTGCCATCGAAATAACTGTGTTTTCTCTATAGTTGTACTGCTGTCAGTAATTGCTGGAGTTTCTCTTACACGTGCGGAGCAAGCCGTGGGCCTGATTGGTGGAATTTTATGCGCGGTGCAGAATGCCTGCACTGCCAAGAACACCCTGATTTAGAGAGCGGTGCAAAGCGTATTTTTGCAGTGTAAAGATCTTGCACCACGCAAAAATTATACAAATCAGGCCGATTGTGTTATGTTAGGGGGGTGTAGATAATTATCTGCTGGGGGTCTGCGGAAACTACCACTTCCCCACATAGAACCCTTCGTATTACTGCTCTGAGCGGCTCCCTTACTGCACACGTCCCCAAATACCAGGCAGACTGGAGGAACCATGCAGCCGAAGAGTGTCCATTCAATTCAGTGCAATAAGGCTTGAAAGGCTCCGCCCCTCCCGTAATACCGTCTGGGAGAGGGAGCGCGAGCCGAGGGAGGCTCTCGCACTAAAGCCCTCCTTCCCTAACATCACGTGATACCGTCTGGGAGAAGGAGCGCGAGACGAGGGAGGCTCTCGCACTAAAGCCCTCCTTCCCTAGCATCACGTGATACCGTCTGGGAGAGAGAGCGCGAGCCGAGGGAGCGCGAGCCGAGGGAGGCTCTCTCACTAAAGCCCTCCTTCCCTAGCATCACGTGATACCGTCTGGGAGAGGGAGCGCGAGCCGAGGGAGCGCGAGCCGAGGGAGGCTCTCTCACTAAAGCCCTCCTTCCCCAGCATCACGTGATACCGTCTGGGAGAGGGAGCGCGAGCCGAGGGAGCGCGAGCCGAGGGAGGCTCTCTCACTAAAGCCCTCCTTCCCTAGCATCACGTGATACCGTCTGGGAGAGGGAGCGCGAGCCGAGGGAGCGCAAGCCGAGGGAGGCTCTCTCACTAAAGCCCTCCTTCCCCAGCATCACGTGATACCGTCTTGGAGAGGGAGCGCGAGCCGAGGGAGGCTCTCGCACTAAAGCCCTCCTTCCCTAGCATCACGTGATACCGTCTGAGAGAGGGAGCGCGAGCCGAGGGAGCGCAAGCCGAGGGAGGCTCTCGCACTAAAGCCCTCCTTCCCTAGCATCACGTGATACCGTCTGGGAGAGGGAGCGCGAGCCGAGGGTGGCTCTCGCACTAAAGCCCTCCTTCCCTAGCATCACGTGATACCGTCTGGGAGATTGAGCGCGAGCCGAGGGAGGCTCTCGCACTAAAGCCCTCCTTCCCCAGCATCACATGATACTGTCTTGGAGAGGGAGCGCGAGCCGAGGGAGGCTCTCTCACTAAAGCCCTCCTTCCCTAGCATCACGTGATACCGTCTGGGAGATTGAGCGCGAGCCGAGGGAAGCTCTCGCACTAAAGCCCTCCTTCCCCAGCATCACGTGATACCGTCTGGGAGAGGGAGCGCGAGCCGAGGGAGGCTCTCGCACTAAAGCCCTCCTTCCCCAGCATCACGTGATACCGTCTGGGAGAGGGAGAGCAAGCCGAGGGAGGCTCTCGCACTAAAGCCCTCCTTCCCCAGCATCACGTGATACCGTCTGGGAGAGGGAGCGCGAGCCGAGGGAGGCTCTCTCACTAAAGCCCTCCTTCCCCAGCATCACGTGATACCGCACTAAAGCCCTCCTTCCCTAGCATCACGTGATACCGTCTGGGAGAGGGAGCGCGAGCCGAGGGAGGCTCTCGCACTAAAGCCCTCCTTCCCCAGCATCACAGGATACCGTCTGGGAGAGGGAGCTCGAGCCGAGGGAGGCTCTGGCACTAAAGCCCTCCTTCTCTAGCATCACGTGATACCGTCTGGGAGAGGGAGCGCGAGCAGAGGGAGGCTCTCGCACTAAAGCCCTCCTTCCCTAGCATCACGTGATACCGTCTGGGATCACGTGATACCGTCTGGGAGAGGGAGCGTGAGCTGAGGGAGGCTCTCGGCCTAAAGCCCTCCTTCCCCAGCATCACGTGATACCGTCTGGGAGAGGGAGCGCGAGCCGAGGGAGGCTCTCGCACTAAAGCCCTCCTTCCCCAGCATCACGTGATACCGCCTGGGAGAGGGAGCGCGAGCCGAGGGAGGCTCTCGCACTAAAGCCCTCCTTGCCTAGCATCACGTGATACCGTCTGGGAGACGGAGCGCGAGCTGAGGGAGGCTCTCGCACTAAAGCCCTCCTTCCCTAGCATCACGTGATACCGTCTGGGATCACGTGATACCGTCTGGGAGAGGGAGCGTGAGCTGAGGGAGGCTCTCGCCCTAAAGCCCTCCTTCCCCAGCATCACGTGATACCGTCTGGGAGAGGGTGCGCGAGCCGAGGGAGGCTCTCGCACTAAAGCCCTCCTTCCCCAGCATCACGTGATACTAAAGACCCTGGGAGAGGGAGCGCGAGCCGAGGGAGGCTCTCGCACTAAAC
Source organism: Ambystoma mexicanum (assembly GCF_040938575.1). Taxonomy (NCBI): domain Eukaryota; kingdom Metazoa; phylum Chordata; class Amphibia; order Caudata; family Ambystomatidae; genus Ambystoma; species Ambystoma mexicanum. The sequence continues at coordinate 89,715,655 of NC_090932.1, read as the reverse complement.
AAGCATAGACAGAGGGAAAGGAAGCAAGAAGGAGAAGGAGGCCGAGAGCCTGAGGGAGTGAGAGTCTGTGAGGGTGCGTGAGAGACACATCTGGGTGTTGGGTGCTCCTGTCTGGGGAACCCCTGGCGTCTTCCCTGGGCATTAAGCTCCCTTGCTTCACTCATTTCCCTGTGTGCTATTTGGCCTCGATGTTCACACCCAATCACATTCGCAATTCGGTGGTCAACACCTCCCGCTCAAATACCAGCCTGAAATATTTCGGAAGCACTTCTCAAAGTGCGGTATCCCTTTCCAATGCAATAAACGTATTTTCAAATTAAACACTTGCATTTCTTTTTTTCTGCAAGAATGCCGTTTAAAAAAATACTCCTTTTTTCGTCATAACCATTTTTTTTCATTTTCGTAAGCAAACAGCCTTTGTCTCCAAACTGCATGGTGATGATTTCTGTAAAATGTTTGGTTTTGTTTGTGAATACAGGCTTTTAATTTTAGAAGATAAAATAATTGTTTTACCGAACCTCCGGTTATCATCAGGCATGCTCGTGTATGACTGCTCTACATGACGAACACATACTCCCTCCCCTACCCATGAGCTGCCCTGTATGTCTGGAACACCCTCATATGCCTGAGATCAGACATGCATGCAGGGTCACCATATGCCAGGCAACCCTTGGTATGACCAAGTTCACTCAGGAAAACCTGTGTGCAGCCATTATATACCAGGGACAGCTTCAAGTGCCCGGTTCACCCTCGCATGCCTGTATGCAGCCATTATATACCAGGGACAGCTTCAAGTTCCCGGTTCACCCTCGCATGCCTGTGTGCAGCCATTATATACCAGGGACAGCTTCAAGTTCCCGGTTCACCCTCGCATGCCTGTGTGCAGCCATTATATACCAGGAACAGCTTCAAGTTCCCGGTTCACCCTCGCATGCCTGTGTGCAGCCATTATATACCAGGAACAGCTTCAAGTTCCCGGTTCACCCTCGCATGCCTGTGTGCAGCCATTATATACCAGGAACAGCTTCAAGTTCCCGGTTCACCCTCGCATGCCTGTGTGCAGCCATTATATACCAGGAACAGCTTCAAGTTCCCGGTTCACCCTCGCATGCCTGTGTGCAGCTATTATATAACAGGAACAGCTTCAAGTGCCCGGTTCACCCTCGCATGCCTGTGTGCAGCTATTATATAACAGGAACAGCTTCAAGTGCCCGGTTCACCCTCGCATGCCTGTGTGCATCCATTATATACCAGGAACAGCTTCAAGTTCCTGGTTCACCCTTGCATGCATGTGCAGCTATTATATAACAGGAACAGCTTCAAGTGCCTGGTTCACACTTGCATGCCTGTGTGCAGCCATTATGTACTAGGAACAGCTTCAAGCGCCCGGTACACCCTTCAATGCCTGTGTGCACACATTATATACCAGAAACAGCTTCAAGTGCCCGGTTCACCCTTCAATGCCAGTGTGCAGACATTATGTACCAGGAACAGCTTCAAGTGCCTGGTTCACACTTGCATGCCTGTGTGTAGACATTATGTACCAGGAACAGCTTCAAGTGCCCGGTCCACCCTTGAAGGCCTGTGTGCAGCCTTTATGTACCAGGAACAACTTCAAGTGCCCGGTTCACCCTTGAATGTCTGTGTGCAGTTATTATGTGCCAGGAACAGCTTCAAGTGCCCAATTCACCTTTCATGACCATGTGACATTGTCATATGCTGAGAACACCTTCATGTGCCAGTTAAACATTTCAAGCAGCACCCGGCTAGAAGTCGGGAATACCTGGGCATCAAAGGTTATGGCTGAAGGCTTTGGGATACCTTGGCAGAGTCGCAGTGTGCCAAGGATCTTGAAGGGAGCATGGGATCAGGACTGTTCAATGCCGCTCCTTTGCTGTGCTGTGGTTGGTCACTTGGAAGGAGATCCACCTCTCCCACAGGACAGACCCCAAAACATTGGACATTCCACCACCAGGCTTATTGAAGGGAAAGTAATGACAGCTTTTAAAGTACAATCTTGTGGGCCAGGTAGAGCAATATCCTTGAGTGAGCCATATTGGGTGACTGCTGTGCCTGCATGTCGAGGACTCTACGCGTAGATTCTGGGGCAATCTTTGCAGATCCCCAATGCCCCATTGAAACCCAAAGGTGCCCCCTTCTCCCTGCTAGTAATGAAGCTAACTGTGCACGTGTAATACGGCAGCTCGTTGTTTCAACAAAGTCAATTTCCTCGGGTTAATTTACTTTGTTGTCATTGCTTTGAATTACTTGTTTGGGAAGTAATTGTGTAGATGTAATTAAGGGTTAGGAGTTACAAGGGGGTGGGGAAGGGTTGGGGAAGGGGTTGTAGTGAAGGGGGAACAGGGCATGAAGGGTAACCGCAATAATCATTTTTGCCTGAAGTAATGACAGCGAAGCAAATTACCACAAAGTATTGCATTCATTAAAATAACGTTGAATCATGTATACAGGCAGCACAGAAGTGCACTCATATACATACACAGAGCAATGAACAGGCTGCGACATAAGCCAAGGATATGGCTCCTCTCATTTGCACATATAAGTGCCCGCAGTGGCCGGGTGGGCTCGTGGTAGGGCCTAGCCCAACCCCCTAATGGATGAGCCCACACAGTTTAATTTCAGGGCAACAGGTTGAATTAAATTAGAATATTTCAACAGCAAGCACACATCTGGAAACCTGGTGTGCATTTACATAGAGATGTGATGCTCCATTTGCATACACTGTCTGCCTTGATCTAAACCAGTGTGAAAAATGCAATATTACCGTTCATACCTCTATCGAAGATAACAATCAGAATACCGACAGTGTGTGGCCAGACCACAGGCATCAATTTCAGAAACAAGTGTGCACTCTACTAAGTACACTAACTGTCGGGCTCTCTGGAAGAGGGCTAGGTTGAGTAAAATGATTGCAGAGCGAGGGGCGCCATTTGCTATACAAGGGCGGCCATTTTAAATGTGATGTACACTGTCGATTCAATCGATATGCGCGGAACATCACTGCGTCGTTGACCGTCGTCCTGCTGAAAGCCTGTGGCAGGGTGGCGTGGGGGATCACAATTACAATGCGCTCTCGAGGCAGAGGTGCTCACCTTTGAATGTGACCTATTTAAAATCCATCTGCCACTGAACAACCATGAGCTCATTTGTGACAAAGCAGGGCGACAACTATGTTGATCCGTGCCCAGGCACCGTCATAAATTAAGCCTCGCAGTTGGGTGCCGAGGCGTTATGTTCAAGGGGCGTAGGTTAGGCAGAATGCAGAAGTGGGGGCCTTTGCTGCTGGCACGACACACAACTTGGTGACACTCTTGTTACCACGCCGCTACCGCCCATGAAGGGGTCAAACAAGGCAGTAAATGCAAGTCAGTGAACAATAGAAGTGAGGGTCCTTCTTAGAAAAGGGGCCACAGGATTGTAAATGAGGACACTTTTTCATCTAGTGCCCCCTGTCCCATTTCTTTCTCTTTTTTGAACATTGTGGATTTTTCTTCAAAGATACAATCAACTGACGAACCCCATTATTTGCTTGAAGGTAAACAGTCCCAGTAGACGCCACTGAGCGCCTCAGCATGTCAGAGTGAGGTTTGAGGCGGCTCTCAACTTTCCAGCCACCATACTAAGGAGCGTGACGTGAGCGCCAGAGGCCTCCATAGCCCAGGCACCTCTTTTCTGAACCAAAAGGTTCATGTCTCCCAGAAACCCAAGTACTTTCTTTAGGATAATGAGTGGAGCCCCAAGTTTGCCCCCACCCCAAAGATGCCATTCCATGACCCATGTAGCAGAAAGTGCACAGTGTACCTATTGGGGGTGGGGTAAGTGTGTTAGGGAGAGAGATGGATGGGTGGGTGGACTCTACAGAGGACAGTGATAAGGTGGGAGAGGAGACTATTGTCACAGAGTGCCATTAATAACACAAGAACAAAGATACTTTTTTCTCAAAGTGGTGTCCTTTAATAAATTATAAGACCACGCCTCCACCTCTTTACTACCTTCTCAAGGTTGCCATTCTGGTTGTTTCTAAGTCTTTCATAATTCTCAGTCCTTCTAAGGTTCCCAATGTCCTGAAGTTCAGATATTAGCAAGCGCCTCTCTTCTGGTTCTGGGCATCATTCAGAGATCTCTGTCAGTGGCATTGCTTTTTGCACTTGCAGCAGCGGGAGCAGACACACAGGAGTCGGGCACGCCGATAAACCAAAACACACGTGCAGTGCTGGCTGCTCTCCCAAAATGGAGGAACCAGGGCATGTGGCACAGCCGCGTAGCTAGCTGTGGCCACGCCCCCTCCCTCTGATTGGAGGAATGCCAGAGGTTGCAAGAGATTGACAGAGGTCACTGGCCAATCGGCAGCGGTCGCTCTTGCGACCTCTGGCGACCCCTAAATGACGTCCCTGGGCTCTTGTGGGTTGTAGGCACTTTCTAAACGTTCTAAATGACCCTCACAGGGTCTATGGGTCCCTCAGACCTCTCAGCAGCCCTCCCATGCTCAAAGCGCTGTTTGGCTTCTGCATGAAGTAGTAGCCCTTGTTGGTGTCATTTTCAATTATCTATGTAGAATTATTTGTGATTGTTGAGGGTGGAACGGATCATTCAAATTATTTCAACCAATCTTCCAAGTTCTCTAATAAAACAGTCACTGTGCTAGTGATTCCTTGAGTTCATGCTTTTCGATGCTTTCTTTGGAAGTGAGGTCAGCTACTTGAATTCCACTTCTGACACCATATGAGGCAGAGTCACATCAATAACACTATGGCACAGTTACTGTGTCTCAAAGTGTTGTTCTTTTTTATTTTGTAAGAATTAAGTACCTCCCATATAGTTAGGATTTTTCCTTGCTCTCTCAGGATTATATAGTCTATTTGAGTCTGACCTCTAACCTCTGTGTTCATTTTTATTCTCAGGTTGACATACTGTGAGGCTTTGTACCACCACTCACAGGCTATATGCTCTTTCTACATTTCCCAAAACCCTTTTCTAAGTTCTTGGCATCTCTCGAGCATCTCATGGGCTCTCCTGGTTCTATCTAAACCTCCCCAATGGCCCTCCCATGTTCTAGGTGTCTTTTAGACATGTCAGCATCCCTCTCAGGGTCAAGGCACTTTTAAAAACTTCTCAACACAGCTCTCAGGTTCAACTTTCAGAAAACTCAACATGCCTCTCGGGAAGTGGGTGCTTTTTAAAACTTCTCATTGGCCCTCTAAGGTTCTAAGCATCTTGCAGGTTACTTAGTACTCATCTCTGGCTTTATATGCTTTCTGAAACTTTGCAAAGTCCCTCTCATCTTCCCAGTCTTTTTCACACTTCTCAGTGCTCCTTTCCGGCTTTAGGTGCTATATCAGGCTTTTCAGCACCTATCAGGCTTTCGGTGCTACCTAGAGTTCTCTCTCAGTGGCCATCCGATTCTAGGTGCTTCTAATCCTTCTCAGTGCCACTCAGACTTTAAGTAACATCCTGGGTCTCAGGAGGGTCTTGAAGCATCAGTATCTCTGTGTGACAGTCCAGTACGAAAGTCATAGGCCCAAATGGGCAGCAGGTTGATGCTTCCTCCTTCTATTTCCTTCAGCCATCCTGCTCTTCTTATTCCCTTCCTCTTGAGTCCTAAATGGCAAAGAGCCTCCCTCTCTTTTGCTAACAATTATGTTGCTCTGGAGGTTTGTGTTCTGTTGTTTTTCCCAGTATGCTCTGCTTCCTTGTCAACGTCATATGACATTTGATGGTCTGGTGATAGTAACATTGTCGGCCATTTTGGATTTGGTTATACACTCTTTTACTTCTGTGAAAGCCATCTAGTGGAGCTGCTGCATCTTGAAGCGGAACAATATGAATGGCACGCTAGTTTCCTGGCAACGTTGTATCTTATTAGGTAACGGGAGCTTCATCACACCATCATGTGCATTGTTGCCAGTGGACAATGGTTGGCTACAGTGCAAATGGACTCAGAGAAAAGGACCCTGCTGTTCAAAGGAAAAACCGCAGCCAGGGAACAATCCTTATGATGAGGCTTGGAAGACACCTCCTGAATCTGTTACTAGAGGGTAGATCTCAAATATTCAGAGGTTGCTTGTTTTTTATTCTACATTAAAATATCCACGTGTCAAAAGATGGACAGTAACTACTACAAAGTCCGACATCCCATTAGAAAAAAAAGTGACATTTTGATGGTGAATACCATCAGGTTAAATGATTGACATGTCTAATATGGGGTGTGTGGGATGTCAGCCCTCACAACCACCCTGCAAGTCCTTTCCACCTCTTTTCCCATACAACACTAGATAAACTGAAAAACAATGAAATACACACTAATATTCATATTTTCGCTTTCATTAAGATTGGCTTGGGTTTATATTGGGGCTTTCACCCCCCATTTCTCTTTTGAAGCCCAATCACATCGTTGTCATTCCTTATTTCATATCGGTCTCAGTCAGATATAGATGGCGACGTTCATATGTCTGCATTTTGCGCCTGTTGCTCTTTTGTGTGCCCACCTTATGACACCATAGCACACTCAGACGCATCAGAAATCCAACGCCCAAATAATTGGAATCCAGGACTAGCAGACAGCAGCCAGAGGGCAAGGGGAAATGGTTAGATGGAGGCCAAGGGAATAGAAGGAGAGAAAGCTGATGGAGGAGGCCGGGTCAGGTGGCAAAATGAGAGGGATGATAGTCAAACTGGTAAGGTCCCAGAACCCACATAGACACATTGAGGCTCAGTAACGTTCCGTGGAGCGGCCCTCTAAATCCCCTAGTGCTGATATTCCTGCCTTAATCCGGAAGTGGAATACCTGCATACTGGCTGAGTAAGAACCCAGTGACTTCCCTTCTGCCATCTTGTTTGGGGCGATCCCAGCCCTCAATTACCATTTTCTCAATAGAGGAACAGGGAATATTTCCAAGTCTGCGCCGTGCCGCAGGTGGCAACAGATGACTCCGCTATTTCTGCAGGGCTTTATGTCTATCCCCGTGAGGGGCCAATAATGCTCTCTATGGAGTCATCCCAGGTGAGCCTTGTCATTGTGCCCCTCACTAGCCTGCTCATCATTACACACATTGACTAGCCACCCACACACTGCAGGCGGACACCTCCTCAAACACCCTCTCCTCCTCACATTAATACCACATGAACCTCTCCCGCGATCTTGTCACCCAAAGTCCTCCAATCGCCTGTTAACACATCATCCCTCCCATGGCAGACATTGCTATGAGCAACCCTAGCAGGATGCACACACCTGGAGCACCCTCCCAGATACACATAGCCCAGGAACCCTCACTGCAACTCACCTAGAAACTGATAAGCTCACAGGAAATGGTTTCCTGCATTCTGCTCCATCAACTCTTCCCTTTTCACAGCATCTTGCCTTTCCCTCTACTCCATGTAGCGTCCCCTCCCATCATCCTGCCTTTCCCTCTACTCCATATACCTTCTCCTACTCATCATCTTGCCTCTCCCTCTGCTCCATATACCTTCCCATCCACATCATCTTGCCTCTCCCTCTACTCCATGTAGCGTCCCCTCCCATTATCCTGCCTTTCCCTCTACTCCATATACCTTCTCCTACTCATCATCTTGCCTCTGCCTCTGCTCCATATACCTTCCCATCCACATCATCTTGCCTCTCCCTCTACTCGATGTAGTGTCCCCTCCCCATCATCCTGCCTCTCCCTCTACTCCATTCACCTTCCCCTCCCCATCATCTTGCCTATCCCTCTACGCCCCATACCTTTCCATTCCCATCATCTTGCCTCTCCCTCTGCTCCATATACCTTCCCATCCCTATCATCTTGCCTCTCCGTCTACTCCATATCCCTCCCCCTCCACATCATCCTGCCTCTCGCTCTACTCCATATACCTTCCCCTCCCCATCATCTTGCCTCTCCCGCTATGCCATATACCTTCCCCTCCCCATCATCTTGCTCTCCCTCTACTCCATATACCTTCCCATCCCTATTATCTTGCCTCTCCCACTACTCCTTCTACGTTCCCCTCCACATCCGCTTGCCTCTCCCACTATGCCATATACCTTCCCATCCCCATCATCTTTCCTCTCCCTCTAATCCATATACCTTTCCCTTACCATCATCTTGCCTTGCCCTCTACTCCACATACTTTCCCCTCCATGACATCTTGGCCCTCCCTATACTGCATATACCTTCCCATCCCCATATTCCTGCCTCTCCCTCTACTCCAAATACCTTCCCCCTCCCCCTCCCCATCATCTTGCCTCTCTCTCTATTCCATATACCTTCCCCCTCCCCATCATCTTGCCTCTCCCTCTACTCCATATACCTTCCCCCTCCCCCTCCCCATCATCTTGCCTCTCTCTCTCTATTCCATATACCTTCCCCCTCCCCATCATCTTGCCTCTCCCTCTACTCCATATACCTCCCCCCTCCCCATCATCTTGCCTCTCTCTCTACTCCATATACCTTCCCCTCCCCATCATCTTGCCCCTCCCTCTACTCCATATACTTTCCCATCCCCATCATCTTGCCTCTCCCTCTACTCCATATACCTTCCCCCTCCCCATCATATTGCCTCGCCCTCTATGCCATATACCTTTCCTGCCCCATCAATCTGCCACTCCCTCTACTCCATGTAGCGTCCCCGCCCCATCATCCTGCCTCTCCCTCTACTCCAAATACCTTCCCCTCCCCTTCATCTTGCCTCTACTCCATATAACGTCCCCTCCCCCTCATCTAGCCTCTCTCTCTACTCCATATACCATCCCTTCCCAGCATTTTGCCTCGCCCTCTACGTGATATATTTTCCAATCCTCATCATCTTGCCTCTCCCTCTACTTACCTTCCCCATCATCTTGCCTCTCCCTCTGCTCCATGGAGCGTCCCCTCCCTGTCACCCTGCCTCTCCCTCTACTCCATATACCTTCCCATCCCCATTATCTTGCCCACCGCTCTACTCCATATACTTACCCCTCCCCATCATCTTGACTCTCCATCTGCTTCATATACCTTTCCCTCCCCATCAGCTTGCCTCTCCTACTCTACATACCTCTCTTACCCATCATCGTGCCTCTCTCTCTACTCTATATACATTCACCCATCATCTTGGTTCTCCCTTTACGGCATATATCTTCCTCTCCCTATCACCTTGTCTCTCCCTCTACTCCATATACCTTCCTCTCCTCATCATATTTCCTCTCCTGCTACTGCATATACCTTCCTCTACCCAATTATCTTGCCTCTCTCTATATTCCATATACGTCCCCCTCCCCATCATCTTGCCTCACTCTCTACTCCATATACCTCCCCCTCCCCATCATCTTACCTCTCCCTCTAATCCATATACCTTCCCCTGCCCATCATCTTGCCTCTCCCTCTACTCACATACCTCCCCCATCTTCTTGCCTATCCCTCTACTCCATATACCTTCCCCTCCCCATCATCTTGCATCTCCCTCAACTCCAAATTCCTTCCCCCTCCCCATCGACTTGCCTCTCCCTCTACTCCATATACCGCCTGTCACCTTGCCTCTTCCTATAATACATATACTTTCCTTTTCCCATCATCATGCTTCTCCTTCTATTCCATATACCTCCCAATCCCCAGCATCTTGCCTTTACTCCACATGCCTCCCCATCATCTTGCCTCTCCAACTACTCCAAATACCTTCCTGCCCAATCATCTTGCCTCTCCCTCAACTCCACATAGCTTCCCCTCCCCATCATCTTGCCTCTCCTTCTACTCCATATACCTTCCTGCCCAATCATCTTGCCTCTCCCTCTACTCCACATAGCTTCCCCTCCCCATCATCTTGACTCTTCCTCTACTCTATATACCTTCCCCTCCCCATTGTCTTGTCTCTCCCTCTACTCCATATACCGTCCCCTCCCCATCATCTTGCCAATCTTTGTACTCCATATACCTTCCCCTCCCCATCATCTTGCCTCTCCCTCTACTCCAAATACCCTCCCCTCCCCATCATCCTGCCTCTCCCTCTACTCATATAACTTCCCTTCTGCATCATTGTGCCCCCCCTCTACTCCACAAACCTTCCCCTGCCCATAATCTTGCCTCTCCCTCTACTCCATATACCTTCCCCTTCCCATCATCTTGCCTCTCCCTCGACTCCATATATCCCCCTCCCCATCATCTTGCCTCTCCCTCTACTCCATATACCTTCCCCTTCCCATCATCTAGTCTCTCCCTCTACTCCATATACCGTCCCCTCCCCATCATCTTCCCTCTCCCCCTACTCCATATACCTTCCCTACCCATCATCTTGCCTCTCCCTCTACTTCAAATACCTTCCCCTCCCCATCATCCTGCCTCTCCCTCTACTCCATATACCGTCCCCTCCCCATCATCTTCCCTCTCCCCCTACTCCATATACCTTCCCCTCGCCATCATCTTGCCTCCCCCTCTACTCCATATACCTTCCCCCATCATCTTGCCTCTCATTCCACTCTATATACCTTCCCCTCCCCATCATCTTGCCTCTCCCTTTACTTCATAAACCTTTCCCTCCCCATCATCTTGCCTCTCTCTCTCTACTCCATATACCTTCCCCTCCCCATCATCTTGCCTCTCCCTCTACTCCACATACCTTCCACTCCCCATTGTCTTGACTCTCTCTCTACTCCATATACTGTCCCCTCCACATCATCTTGCCTCTCTCTCTACTCCATACAACTCCCCCTCCCCATCATCTTGCCTCTGCCTCTACTTCGCATACCTTCCCCTCCCTGTCATCATGCCTCTCCCTACTCCATATGCCTTCCGCTCCCCATCGTCTTGCCTCGTCCTCTACTCCATATACTGTCCCCTCCCCATCATCTTGCCTCTCTCTACTTCATAAACCATCTCCTCATAATCAACTTGCCTCTCCCTCTACTCCAAATACCTTCCCATCATCCTGCCTCTCCCTCTACTCCATATACTGTCACCTCCCTATCATTGTGCCTCTCTTTCTACTCCATATACCTTCCTCTCCCCATCATCTTGCCTCTCCCTCTACTCCATATACTGTCCCCTCCCCATCATCTTGCCTCTCTCTCTACTCCATATACCTTCCCCTCCCCATCATCTTGCCTCTCCCTCTACTCCACATACCTTCCCCTTCCCATTGTCTTGCCTCTCCCTCTACTCAATATACTGCCCCTCCCCATCATCTTGCTTCTCCCTCTACTCCATATGCCTTCCCCTCCCCATCGTCTTGCCTCTCCATCTACTCCATATACTGTCCCCTCCCCATCATCTTGCCTCTCCCTACTCCATAAATCTTCTCCTCCCAATCAACTTGCCTCTCTCTACGCCATACACCTTCTCCTACCAATCACCTTGCCTCTCCCTCTACTCCAAATACCTTCCCTTTCCCATCATCTTGCCTCACCATCTACTCCATATACCGTCACCTCCACATCATCTTGCTTCCCTCTCTACTCCATATACCTTCCCCTTCCCATCGTCTTGCCTCTCTCTCTAGTCCATATAAATGTGTTTCCACATCATCTTGCCTCTCCTGCTACCCCATATACCTTCCACTCCCCATCATCTTGCCTCTCCCTCTAGCCCAATACCTTCCCCTCCCATTGTCTTGCCTCTCCCTCTATTCCATATACTGTCTCCTCCCATCATCTTGCCTCTGCCTCTACCCTATATACCTTCCCCTCCCCCATCATCTTGCCTCTCCCTTTACTTCATAAGCATTTCCCTCCCCATCATCTGTCTCTCTCTCTACTCCATATACCATCCCCTCTCCATCATCTTGCCTCTCCCTCTACTCCACATACCTTCCCCTCCCCATCATCTTGCCTCTCCCTCTTCTCCATATACTGTCCCCTCCCCATCATCTTGCCTCTTTCTACCCCATAAACCTTCCCCTCCCATTTATCTTGCCTCTCCCTCTACTCCAAATTCCTTCCACCCATCATCTTGCCTCCCCCTCTACTTCATATCCAGTCTCCTTCCCATCATCTTGCCTCTTTCTCTACTCCATATACCTTCTCCTCCCTATCATCTTGCCCGTCCTTCTGCTCCATGTACCTTCCCCTCCCCATCGTCTTGCCTCTCCCTCTACTCCACATACCTTCCCCTCCCATTCATCTTGCCTCTCCCTCTACTCTATATACCTTCACCTCCCCATCATCTTACCTCTCCCTCTACTTCATATACCATCCCCTCCCCATCATCTTGCCTCTCCCTCTACTCCACATACCTTCCTCTACCCATTATCTTGCCTCTCCCTCTACTCCATATACCGTACCTTCCTCATCGTCTTTCCTAAGAACCTCTGGGTCACCTTTGACTCCACGCTTTCCTTCTCTGCACACATCTCCAATTTCTCCAAAAAATCCAACTTCCTACTGCACCTCCTTAGAGGTATTCTACCTTTCCTCTCCTTCCCCCAGAAGCTCATTGTCTCTCGAGCCCGGGTTCTCTCTATGTTGGACTATTGCAACAGCCTCTTTCTAAATCTACCCGCTTCTACTCTCTGCCCTTTGCAACTTATCCAGAACAGGACTGCAAGATGTGGTCTTGGCCTTAAGCCCTGGGATTGTATCTCTCCAGCCCTGAAATCTCTCCATTGGCTCCCAGTATCTGCAAAGATTAATTTCAAGACCCTTTGCCTTGTCCACAAGGCTTTCTGGGGCCTGAGCCCAAAATACCTTCAGCCCTCCCTCCATAAATACCTTCCTTCATGAGCTCTTCGCTGCTCCACTTCTAACTCCCTCAGGGTCAGTCGTTTTTCTAAGAAACAAGCTGGGGGTAGATCTCTGTCTTCGGCTGGGGCCTGCCTCTGGAACAGCCTCCCTGCCACCTTGAAACTTGAGGAGAACCATCTCTGGTTCTGGAGCACCTCAAGACCTTCCTCTCCGCTTCTGCCTTTGCCCCTCTTCTCCCCAGCTGATCTGTTTTTCTCTCTCAGCACTGAGCACCTGGTCACCCTCTGTCCTTCGGGCCCAGGTACCTGCTCACCCTGCCACCCTCCTGCACTGCCTCAATGCCACCCCTTGCACTGGGATATACCCTATCTGCTTAACCAAGCACTTGTCACTTGCTGGCTGCACTACCACTATTTATCACCTTTATTTATGTATGTATTTACTTATTATTATTTATTCTGTCCCTCCTCTGTTCTGCACTTTCCAATTCTCCCCACTTCCATGCACTTTCCCCCTTTTCCCATGCACTTGCACGTTCTCAATGTCACTGGGCCTAGTAAGATCGTTGTTTTTGTTCTCCCCTGTTCCCTTCCCTTTGCCTAGTCACGTTCTGAAACACTAGTGTAAGAGCGCGATATCAATAAAATATCATTTAATTTCATTTCATTTCACTCGCCCTTACCATGCTGTACCCTTTCCCTTTGTGGGGAAAGCTTGCATTGTTCCTGCCCATGCTGTACATGTACACGTTGGCTCTGTGGGGAAAGCTTGCATTGTTCCTGCCCATGCTGTGCATGTACACGTTGTCTCTGTGGGGGAAGCTTGCAATGGCCCTGCCCATGCTGTACATGTACACGTTGGCTCTGTGGGGAAAGCTTGCATTGTTCCTGCCCATGCTGTACATGTACACGTTGGCTCTGTGGGGAAAGCTTGAATTGGCCCTGCCCATGCTGTGCATTTACACGTTGGCTCTGTGGGGAAAGCTTGAATTGGCCCTGCCCATGCTGTACATGTACACGTTGGCTCTGTGGGGAAAGCTTGAATTGGCCCTGCCCATGCTGTGCATGTACACGTTGGCTCTGTGGGGAAAGCTTGAATTGGCCCTGCCCATGCTGTACATGTACACATTGTCTCTGTGGGGGAAGCTTGAATTGGCCCTGACCTTGCTGTACATGTACACATTGTCTCTGTGGGGGAAGCTTGCAATGGCTCTGCCCATGCTGTGCATGTACACGTTGGCTCTGTGGGAAAGCTTGAATTGGCCCTGCCCATGCTGTACATGTACACACTGGCTCTGTGGGGGAAGCTTGAATTGGCCCTGCCCATGCTGTACATGTACACGTTGGCTCTGTGGGGAAAGCTTGAATTGGCCCTGCCCATGCTGTACACGTACACACTGGCTCTGTGGGGAAAGCTTGAATTGGCCCTGCCCATGCTGTACATGTAGACATTGGCTCTGTGGGGGGAGCTTGCATTGGCCCTACCCATGCTGTGTATGTACATGTTGTCTCTGTGGGGGAAGCTTGCATTGGCCCTGCCCATACAGTACATGCACACGTTGGTTTTGTGGGGGGACATGCCACATGTACTGGTTGGCTCTGTGGGTGAAGTTTGCATTGGCCCTGCCCATGCTGTACATGTACACATTGGCTCTGTGGGGGAAGCTTGCAATGGCCCTGCCCCTGCTGTGCATGTATACGTTGGATCTGTGGAGAAAGCTTGAATTGTCCCTTCCCATGATGTACATGTACACATTGGCTCTGTGGGGGAAGCTTGCATTGTCCCTTCCCATGATGTACATGTACACATTGGCTCTGTGGGGGAAGCTTGCATTGGCACTGCCCATGTTGTACATGTACAGAAGTGGGGAAAGATTGCAATGGCCCTGCCCATACTGTACATGTACACGTTGGCTCTGTGGGGGAAGCTTACATTGGACTTGCCTATGCTGTAGATGTACACAAGTGGGGGAAGATTGCATTTGCCCTGCCCATGCTGCACATGTGTAGGTAGGCAGATGTACACGTCACCTATAGGGTCCACCCCTCACCTCCATCATACTGAAAGAACAGCAAGAAAACACTGTGCCTGACACCAGGTATTATCCCAATACCACATTCGAAGGTATGAGAGATGTTATGCACTCAGACAACCATATCAAATGTACCTTGGAACTGATGCGGTAGACATGAGCTTTCAGGCACCACTGGATATAGAAGAACTATAGGCAAAGTCTGACACAAGAGAAGTGACATCACAAAGAGAGAAGATACATAGACGCACTGAATCTGATATATGAATGATCAAAGAATGAAGATGTAATTGAAGCAACAAAGTAAACATATATGTGAATATGAAGAAAACCATATACACTAATAAGGTAAGTCATAAGCGATGTAATTGATGTATATACACAATGCATGGTAGATAAGACAATGAAGAAGCTTGCTAAAGTAGGAAATGTAACACAATGTGGGGTGTACATTCAGCCTCCAAGCGACAGAGACTGGGAGGCCATGCAAGGCCCTATTGTGAGAATGACGCTGGCTGATGTGGAAACCCATTGAAATATGCAGGCCAGTTCAAACATTGACTTTGGACATAAGGCCTAGTGAAGGGACCAAAATGGGCCTAGTTCAACTTTCCCAAAATGGACAGGCACTCAAGTGAAGGAAAATGTGCCTGAGAAAAGAAAACTGCTGGATGTGCCCAAAACATTGCAAAAGACAGTTGTGGCTGAACATGTTGTTTTCATAAAATATGAAAAGCTACTATTTCACTTAAAGAGACAGATAGCTGCAAGTCACAATTTACTTCAATGCAGCACAAGACTGTGATCCAGAAATCTAAAGTGAAGTCAAGCACTTTGCATTTGTAACAAATAAAACACTTTTCAACATTCAAAATGACATAATTTAAAAGGAGAGGCCTACTTGTTGTAGAAGTGAACACTCATTTCCTATGTTAACTGTGGCCTATGTGTGAAAAATACTGAAATTGAGACTCATATCTTTTTAATTTTTCATTACTGGACAGTAGGCCCAGATGCAATACAAAATGTTACATGTTACACAAATCTTTTCAATTTAAAATGCTATTCTGTTAGAATGGTGTATGTAGATTGTTTTCCCCGCTGAACTGAAAGGTCTGGGCATCTGAAAACCTTTGGCTGAGGCCCACTAGGAAAGCACGTCTGTTTCTGTTAAATGCTAAGAAATACAGCATTTGAGATGGAATCCATGGAGGGGTTCAGTTAAGAAATATCAAGGCCTGACCTTTCTCCCATTAAACTGCGCACTAGCTGCAAACAGAGATCTTTGAAGACACTTAATGGCAGCGCTGGAATAACATCGAGCCAGGCAGATGTCTATGTCATGTGACTTGAGAGAAATGGGAACTGATCGGGGGTCAGTGAGATGTGGCATTGATTAACATTGGACTTCTTTTCCTTATTAAAACGAGAATTGTGCATCCTAGTGAGCTCATCCAGCACCCATATTAAAGATCACAAACTGACTGTCAGTTCTGTGTAAATATTAACCATATGTGATGGATAGACTTTGGGTTAGGAAGAAAATCATGATCCTGGCCTTCTCATAATTCAGAGGAACTCGAAAGTTGGTGAACAGATAGAATGCAAAATTAATGTTTGGATTGTGAAGTGTCATATTTTAACTATTTCAGCTCAGGAACAAACCACAAACAATTATAGCTTCTCCCATAAAGGTTGTGCCGAAATAAAATTAGTGTTAGCCGATTAGCCATACATTGTAGAATTAAGAATATATATGTTAATGCAGTTTTCTGAAAAGTGGAGGTAGTTCCCATGTAGTCAGATTTTGAGAAAACAAAAAAAATGTTAAAACATGTCATTTTGAAAGGATGCATTTTCCTCCTCCCCCATTATCCATAATACAGACCTCTAAACTTCTTGCCCAATCGGCTGGCAGTGGGCAGACTGGTGGGATTCTTAGTGCCATTCTTAGTGGCATCGGCTGGGCCAGTACTAATCCACCATTTCTGCAACTATGCATATATGAAAAACGGCGAAAGGTAAGAGAACTTTTTGAAAAATGTAAAATGTAAAATGTAACATGTCAGGAACTACATAAATGCAATTAAAACGTAACACCAACCAGTTATACCATGTTCTAGGACAAGGTATTTTGGATACCAAGAGCAACATACTTTTTAAAAGCCAGTCCCAATCTTTGTTGCCTTAAATAATATATTGAAATGCATGCATTATGGCAATATGTACTCTCTGTACTCTACAATCATAGAGACAATTGACTAGTTATTTCTTACTGAATGTTTTTTTTCCCCATTTCTTTTTTCTTTTTTCAATTCCTTACTCACCTTCCTGATCCCCCACCCCATATCTCGGTCTTTTATTGTTATTTTTGCTGTTCATCACTACTTGAATAATACTTGTGCATTTTGGTCCCATTGGGGATTTTCTTGTTTTTCTCACCTAATTTCGGTTGTTACCATGAACATTTGATGACAATATGATGGATTTGAAAATGTGTCTATTATGTTTTGACTTACTATTGAAGACTACAGATATGCCCTGATTTGAAAAAGGCATAGATAATGCCGAAACACGTGTAATCAGAAAGGGCCAATAATAAGCCTATTTGGATCACCAATAGATGGCATTTTGGAACTTATTTACATATAACTGTGGCGCAGTAACAAGGTGTGCTAAAAATACATATTCTTGAAAGATGGTCTGAAAAATGACTGCCCCCCTGAGCTAAGAACATTTAAATATATAAATGCAAAAACTATCAATTGTGTGGGGAGCTACCTGCCTTAATCCCTTTCCATTAGTGGATGGGGCAAAACTGAGTAGACCCTAGCCATATTTGACAAAAAATATCACTTAATTAATTCCCTTAGAAAAAAACACCATATCCGTTTTAACCGTAAGTGTGAGGGGAAGCTGTCTGTTTTAACCCATTCCTTTTCATTATTGGGTGCTCTTCCATTAGTGGGAAGAGGGTAAAAATGTTATAACCTTAGCTTAGTTAACAAAAAATAAAATGTAATTAGTTCCTAAAGGGTCAGCTATCACAGGGTGATGTTTTTGTCAAAATTGACCAAGATTATCCGAGTGCACAGTAAATGACTCTAGTCTTAATGTAATTGGGTAACCCTGCTGTTCAATGTGCCAGTTCTCCTAAAATGAACATACCCTGCATTCCCTGTGAAAACAAATTGCTCCAAACACATTTTCCCATTCGTTCCAAATTCTCCAATCCCTGCATTTGGTTTGAATGCTTGTTCCCCAAAAGATTTCCCCCATTGAATTAATTTCCCAGACCTTGCATTTCAAATAAAAAGCCAAATAATTCCCATTATATTCCCCCTCCATGTGGCTTGTCTCCAAACCAAAGGGGTCATGTATAACTGATGCCTAGGGTTGGAGTGGGTTGCTGGGAGAGAAGAGCATTGTGATAACGCAAGCAATCACTGTGTGTTTTTAAAATGTCCTATCTCTTAATGTGCAAAGAAATCCTACGTGTGTTTTGATTTCAAATCTTCAAATTCATGTTTGTTGTGATAACTGAAAGTCTATTAAGAAATACATGTCAGTCAATTGATGCAAGTCATTTGCAATTATGATTATTGTGTTGTGCCATGGAGTTAGTGGCTGGTGTTATCATGAGTTATTATTCATTGTGGAAATGTA
Organism: Ambystoma mexicanum; assembly: GCF_040938575.1. Lineage (NCBI taxonomy): Eukaryota > Metazoa > Chordata > Amphibia > Caudata > Ambystomatidae > Ambystoma > Ambystoma mexicanum. The sequence goes on along the minus strand of NC_090932.1, from coordinate 89,697,314 downwards.
AATGAGTATACACTATTAATTCTATACACTGGCCTGGTTTCTAGCTTACTGGTGGTACAGAGGGTATCTGCTGAATGGTTTTATACAGATTGGAAGCCTAACCAAATTTGATTCTGCTAAGCGCTTTGTTGTGCGACAACTTCATTGGGGGGGAAAAGGAACTCCCTGAGTTGAGAGCGACCATCCAATAAACTGCGACAAAATTGGGGGCTCGTGACCGGGAATTGGTTGAGAGTTTTCACTTGTGACATTTACAGTAGCAGCAGACTATTCATTTGGGTGTAGTTGCATTGCAGTGGATGGAAAGTTGTGTTTGCATTGTTAAGGTGCCACTCAGACTTGTACCCTGGTTTCCTGGAAGGTGTATAGAGAAAACAGAAGATTGAAGAGAACTATTTTGAATTGATATTGTGCATAGAAACTAAGCACAAATAGGTTGAGATGTTGCCTCTGCATAGAAAGTATATGAGGTTGCAGAACATATTTCAAAATGAGCACTGTAGTAATCAATGGGCCTCATTACGACCCTGGCACTAATGGGTTAACAGCGCCGTAAAAGGCTGCGGCGCCGTTAACCCATTAGCGCCTTACTACGAGGTCCCTTTGCGGGACCCGACTTAAAGTAGGGACCCGCAAAGGGACCTTGGTGCTAAGTACGGCACCGCAATTTGCGGTACCGTACGTAACGCCTTCCCCAGTCCCATTGAGCCCTATGGGGCAAAAATGGGAATGGGGAAAGGCCAATGTTCTATGGGGAATTACCACCCCGCCAACCTTGGAATGGGGTGGTAATTCCCCATTGAACATTGGCGGACTCATTACGATACCGGCAGCAAACATGGTGCTAATAGCGCCATGGTTTAGCGCCAGTATCGTAATGAGGGCCAATATGTCCAGGAAGTACCTCCTATACAAATTATTTATTAAAGGTGTATACGTGGAGGAAAAACATGAAATATGGCAAGCCAGAATGATTCAGGAGGTTACCTCTGCAAATGTTGACATGTGGCAGGATAATGTTCTGTTGCATCAAGCTCTAATAGACTTTTATAATGACACAAACCAGTAGAGATGTTCAAATTAAAATGGTTCAGCTAATAGCACATATGTACTTCTATTTGTTGATAGTAGAAGAAAGACATCAGAATAGTGGGGCAAACCAGGCTGAGATTTTGAATCAAGCCCAGCAAGAACTGAAACGATCAGAAGCTAAAGTGTGTAGGAGTGGGCCCTTTGATCACTGTAACCAAAAGCAGGCCCACCCTTAAAGAGTATGTATACGCTTTGTCCGTAAAGCAAGTTTATTCTACAAATGACCACGTGGGATTACAGAACATCAAAGAGTCAAACTAACCTGTCTCCCCGAACTACACAAAGAACACACATTTTATACAATTTGCAACAGTTAAAACACTCCCAAAGGTTTTGTTACAGCATCAACCCCCCCCACACATGATTTGTTAAACCTATACAATGTAACCATATTGCCTTTAGTTTCCACACCTCTTATTGGATACATTGATCTAAGCACCATCCTCTTCAACTTATAATTGCATGTTTCATATTTATACAACACCCCTCTCTGAGGCCTTTCCCTATTTGGTCATAGCCTCATCTCCTAGTTGCACAGTTTACACAACTTACAAACAATTTGAATTATTACAGGTTCCATCTGGTTATAAACCTTTACCCCTACTTGTCATGCACACAGCTATTCTATGAAAGTACCATTGATGTGAAGAGGGGAGAGTAAACAAATTTCCTTTTGATCTATCGTTGCTGGTTTTATCACCCAAACATGTTGGTGTCCACATTTCATTCCAAACCATGCGACTGCCCATTCCAGCCCACATGGTCCCAACCCACACTTTGATAACTCTATGGAAAATCCATGATCAATCGGCGCACCTTTCCCTGCAAGCAACCCGCATCAGGTTTAATCGTCTGGCCCTAAAATCCAGTCCTACGAGATGGCCGGAATCCTCCCGCGATTCAATAACAGACTCCTATATACTTACAGAGATTGCATCTCCCCTTCACAATGCACAAAGGCCATAAAAAAGACCTGGCCGAAACTGACCATCTGATACTCATCGCAGCTGCGACTGTCTTTCCCCAACCTTGTATAACTAGTTTCTCATTCACACAGAGTTCAATTGACCAACCCAGGTTTTCAGCCAGCACAATTCCTAATTTATCAGTGAACTCTGCAGCAAAACAGATCTGTTTATTCATGCTGCCCAAAACCTATTTACCTAGAGACCCCCATGTATGTGTATCTATACATGTATGTTCAGGACTACTGCATCTCCTCACACTGATTTTCCCATTGTAAGTCTCCTATCTCGCATGCACATGTAGAGCTCCTCGATGCCTGGTTGTTAAGCACTATGTGGCCTGACACACCTATATTATGTTTATATTCTATCAGCAGTTTTGACATTTATCATGCTGCGAACATGCAATTAGAAAATGTATCAACTAAAACACAAACAACACAAAAAATAACGCATACCTCATTCCCATTAGCTGCACTGGATTCATGCTAAATTCCCACACTATGTCCACATCGCTGTCACCCGAGCCACCAATATGCCACGCACAATTAAAACTTCTCTTTACCCATGGGACCCTTATCAACTACCCCAACATTCCCCCCTTTAGTTAATACATTAACTAAAGATCAAGCACTGCCCCATTACTAGGGATTCCAACAACCAATTCAGTCAGGATTAGAGGATCCGCCTTCTCAACCTTGGCACCAACTCTGTGGAACTCACTCCCCCACACATTTGACGCACCAAAACCTGTCTTTTTCCGTAACCCTCAATAAGACCATCTGAGGCAGCTGAAACCCTACAACACCATGGACCCGGACCTCAATCACATTACAGTGGAAAGTAACCACAGCCTGCGGACAAATGTTCCAGGAGATACCGAGCAATGAAACCACTGAAAGCGACTAATAAGTCACCAAGACAGAATCAGGAAATGATGACAACCTTAGCATCCTGTAGGCGCTAGATATATTACTGCCGACTATCCGCTTCCTGAGTCTACTACACATGTCTTGCTGCCTCCTGTCCCATCTCCCTCTGAGTGCAGCTATCGCGAAAGGCGTGAATGTAATTCGAAACAGTGGGCTGGTAAGAATAACAAATCCACTGCAGGCAATCACCTCTCCTGTCACTATGCTCACTCTCTAATCTACACCAACACACAATAGAGCACAGCTACACCTCTCGATTAATTTTGGCCTAGCTGCTCACATACAAACAATACTCCATGAACACCTCAACATCCTACTAGAACACAGCTATACCCCACGAAAGATCAGCCTGGCTGCACAAATAAGCATCCTACACAGGCCTAATGCTGCCAGAATGCAATCTCGGAGACCAACCGCCAGGCTGCACACATTCAACTGATCTCTCAATACCACCACACCTAATGTTAGGATGCAGCTACCATCAGGTAATTGCATCAGCTGCTGACATATTGAGTGCACCCAAGCACCCTATAATACCCTACTCTCTCGACTGACCTGGACTACGGTCCCGGAGGGCATTCAACCCACAAGCGCTTTGAGGTCATACCAATGATATATAGAGCACTGTATAAATGCCAAATAACATACCATAACATAACATAACTAACAAACCAATTTCCAGCTAATCATTCTCACCTTCTTGGGGGAATTAAACCTTACAGCCATCTCTCATACTAGTCCCCTCTGACCCATTCTCCCCCGCTGGACAATCCTAATTCACCCTTCCACCAATTCCGCAATCTAACTGTTGTTCTACATATTCACCCCAACCTGATGGAGGACACAAGACAGACTACTCCTGTGTTTATTTCAGAATCAGTTTGAGTACCCATGTGAGATGGAAAGGCAGTGGCCCAAGCCTTAGACAGGGTCACGGCCATCATAGCTATGGCTCTAGGCATTTGGGCAGAACAGCACTGTAGACATAGTTGAAATGAACAAAAGAGAATTAAAAAAAGACAAAAATAGGTATGAGAATTTACATAATTATGCTCATCCATGAAGGCACCCAAGAAAAAAGAGAGTGAAAAAATGAGTCATAACCAAATCCTGCCTCCCTTTTCATGGCCTCAGTCAGGTTGTGCAATGCAGCAATCATTCAGGCCAGAGTTCCAATGTCCACATCATTGCGAGCTATGTATGTGCAACATGTACACCCGATCTTCTAGCAAACCCTGTCCCCCCCATAGCCGTTAGGAGGTCTGGGATATACTGATTCTACAACTCTAAAAGCCTCAAGGCCCTGAGCTCTTCTTTAATTGCACTAAATGCTGATTCAGAGGAATTCATAAATAATAACACTTCACAGTGAACAATTTGTAACCACTTTGAGTTCACTAATGTTTGTATGCCAGGGGCCAAAAGGGAAGTAAATAAATATTTCTGGTGGCTAAATAGTCGAAATTGTTCAGAAAAGTTCATAAGAGCCTCAGTGGATGCTGATGAGATGTAGTTTTATCTTCTTGATCGTTTCAAGGAGTCAGTTTCTACAAAAGTCTAAATAGTTTCTGAATTGTCCATATCTGATGGCACAAGGGATGCAAGGGTCACGGGGAAAAAGGGGTCAAAAATGGAGGCTCATATTTTGAATTTTTGAATATCAGGTGGCTCTGAGGAACTACAAGGATGGGCACATGCAGGTTGGTGAGACTGCAAATACCTCGCCAGGTCGGAAGTAACTGCTAGTAGGAGAAGGGTCCACAGGACCAGTAAAAGTTGAGAAGTGCTGCCGTATCTCCAGCCAGATCAGCAATGTGAAGCGTGATGCTTCAGTTTCGATTTGTGTATACAGACACCATGGCATCGCCGTTAAAACACAGAGAAAAATGTGTAAGTAACTGGATTTAACAGATTTAGCGGCTTCGCTACTCCCATACTGGGTACCGGGTCCAGGTTCTTGGAATGGGGAAATACCCGGCCATTCTGACCTTGGAGGGCCTGGTGATTCCCTTTCCCGGGACCCGGACCTGGTACATCCCCATTCCCATTTGAGCCCCCATAGGGCTCAATCAGAATGGGGAGGATGCTAACAACGGTCCCGGTTATGACGGGCCTGTTGTTAGCATCCTGGTCTGCTAGCGAGTCCCGCTAAGGACGCCTGGTTTTACCAGACGTCCTTAGCGGGACCCGTGAGCAGACCTTGTAATGAGGTGGTAGAGGGTTAACGGCACCAGCAGATCTACTGGCGCCATTAACCTTCTACCGCCTGAGTCGTAATGAGGCCCAATGTGAAGTTCTCTGAGAGGACCTGAAGGCCAGGGAATTACCCCTCTCACTGCTTTCATGTTGAAACTGATATTGAATTTTTTACAAATGAAATAATTCCCTATGAACCTACTTCATGAATGTTTGGTATAAATCACTCCTCCTCGAGTTCTGTTGCTATTTGTTGCCGGGACATATGTGACGGGTAATGTCATTGCTCTAGAGCCACAAGAAGCCGCTCTACGGGCATTACTACCTTCCCCATCAACTCCTGTCCCCACAACAGGTCTGTAGGCGAGAGCATATATCCCCTCTTTGCCCAAAGTTCCTTCTCATCTTTAGGTGCCTTTCCCTGCATTTCTACTATTGGAAGCAAAGGGACTGCAGTATATGGGACTGCCAATTGTACCTGTTGGCACCATTTCCATTTTTGGAGGTTCTGAAAAGGGTAAATATGCTGCTTCCTTTGCCGCTCTGTCTGTGGCATCATTACCAAGTGCTATTAAATCAGTTCTATTAGTATGCACCGTGCATTTCACTATTCCTACCTCCAATGGCAATGTTAGTGATTTGATTAGTCGAGCTAGCAGCATGGCATGCTTGACTGGGGTCCTGTCAGATCTTTTAAACCCACTTTACTTCCATCTACATAACCCAAAAGGTACTGTGGAGGTGACATACAAAGAGTAAGACTAGATAGTGACTGCTTTCTCCTTACTCATCTCTAGCGCCTCGATGAGTGCCACTAGTTCCGCTGCTTGTGCGGAGTAATGGGGAGGTATTCATTTCTCCACTCCAACCCAGTGTTCCCCATCCACAAGAGCTACAACAGCCACCCCTCTCTGACTCTCAACAGTGTCCTGATCAATTGTTGATGACCCATCAACAAAGAGTACCTCGCCTTCTTCCAAGGCATCTTCCTTAACATTCGCCCTCTCTTCTTCTCCCTCATAAGTTGCACAGTTGTGGACAACGTCATGAGGTTTCACTGGTTCAGATAAGAATGTTGCCTGGTTGACTATGTGATACCTTACTGGATGTATGGAAGCATTTGACAAAATAACTTCATATGCTGGTACTCTTTGGGTTATCAAAGTGGACGTAGACTTTTCCAATATGGTAAAAAATACATGATCCACATACAGCGTAACCGGGAAGCCCATAGTAATGGTTGAAGACTTTAGTATCGCAAAAGCTTCTGCCGCAAGAGTTTGTTCACACAGGAACTGACCTTGCATAACTGAATCCAAAAGTCTACTGTAGTAAGCTACGGGCTTATAACCTAATGATGTTTTTTGAGCCAGGACTGCTGATTACCTTCCCATCTGCATGTGAAAATAGAAAAAACGGTTTCTGGTAATTCATGGTCACAAAAACTGGAGCATTACTGATTGCATTCTTGAGTTCCCGAAAACATGTTCTCAATTCCTCTGACCATCTATATCAGCCCCTTCTCCTTCTGTGCTTTCTTGAGTGCTTGAAGTAGGGACCTCATGTAACTAGAGTAGTCAAAGATCCAGGACCTACAATAGTTACAGATCCCCAGAAACTGCTGCATCTGTTTTACCGTAACTGACTGAGGCGTATTCTGAACTGCAGTGGCTATCTCAGGCATCACCTTTCTCCCCGAGGCCATATTACCTGTGCCAAATATACTACCTCTGTCTGGCAATACTGCAATGTATCTTTGTCCATTTTTTACCCCTTCTCCGCGAGCAGGGTGAGGAGCTTGATTGTATCTCCTCGACAATGCTCCTCTGAAGCACTACAGACCAATAAGTCATCCACATACTTCCCAAATCCATTTGAATGACCCTGTTAACAACACTCAGGGATTCACAGTACCCGTGGGGTAACCTTGTGTGCTCAAATCTCTGGCCACCATATGCAAACAATGTGAGGTACTGGGAATCAGGGTGCAAGGGGACAGAGAAAAAGACGTTTTTTTAATCAATTACTGTAAAATGGGTCGTCCCAGTAGGGATGTTACAGAGAATGGTGGCAGGATTTGGTAAGACCAGAAACTCTGCTTCAACAATGTTGTTCAGAGGTCGCAATTCCTGGGTCAACCTATAACTGGACCATTTTGCTTTCTTCAAAGATGGCCATATTACATGGGGATACAGATGGTTGTATAATGCCTTGTTTTAACAATGCCATAATGGTCTCAAAAATCCCTTCGTCTGCCTCCCTAGATATGGAGTATTGCCTAACTCGTGGCAATATTGTTCCTGATTTTAATTTAATCTGTACTGCTCCTGCACTTTTCAACAAGCCCAAATCATGAGGATTGCTGATCCACAAGTAGTCTGACACTTTCTCCAAATCCTCTATCCAATATGGCAATGTTTTCCTAACGACGAGGATAGTCTGTGGTACTTGCCTTTGCTCGATCATTACCTGGCAAAGCACCCCAATCTCAAAGACCATCTCTCTTGTGTCTTCCACATCCCCGAACAATTGCTCGCCGGACATGTCTCTTAATGATGAGGTCGGATCGATACACCACATTGTGTGCCATTCACCTCCTTCCTCTTTGGTGCCTGAAAGAACCACCCTATCCTTCTTGACAACCACTGCTTCTAACTGAAGGATAACAATAGTCCCCGTGCTATATCGTGTGACTCAGCAGGCCTAAACAAAAATTCAAGAGCTATACTCCATGTTTGATCTTTTATTCCCTGGAGCCAACTCAACACTATCATCACCCCGTACAGAAACAATGTTGAATGTACTGGCACCCCCCTGGTCGCGGTATCACTGTAATACGCAGGGGAAAGTGCTGCTTCTCTCACCGGGTACAATCCTCGAGTCAAGCATACAATGCTGTCTTTTGAAAACGTAATCGACATGTTAAGCTTGCTCAGGAGGTCCCTACCCAAAAGATGTGCTGTGGTATTCTTACAGTGTAACTAGGGTTTCCGGAATTCTGTGAAATCTGATAATTGCGGGGGGAGCGGGATTCGAACTGCTGTTGTTTTGCGTTGTCTTGTTTATAAGACCGATGCACTGCCAATGATTTATTCTCCCAGCCCTTGTTGCACCAAGCTATTGGAACTGACATGACATTAACCACTAATGCCACCTTGTGGCAGAAGGTCGAATTAACCATATACATCCCACATACTGATCTGAACAGCCTTCCAACTGTTCATTTACTAAGTAATTTCACTTACGATGTTTGAAAATGTGGGAATGATAGTGACGTACTTACAATAAGCCTGACTAGGCCCAGGCCTAAAGCAGAAAATTCCAGAGGAGCAGCTCTCGTTTTCATGTTTTCATAATTTATTAATGCGGATGGAGACTGGTGCTAACTGAAGAAAGGGCGTGTGGAACTGGGTCACGTAACTTCCTCCTAGCATACATGGCACGCATGGCACGCATGGGCAGCGAGACGCTCTACTGCATGGAAGAAACACAAGCAAGCTGCAACGTTTTCAGCACAGGCAGCGTGCTTGGACAGAAGTATCAGCAGAAGGGAGCGATGTCTGTCTTCCACCTTCAGAGCTGCTACTATCCCTCTGATCTGCCTTTTTTTTTCAGCACCGGGTCGCTGCTTAGAAGTCATTTTGTTTTTCTATTTTTAAAGCGCTCACAGAGGGCGCTGTTACAGGAATTGTTTGTATTTTGGTTGCATAATTGTTTTTGTCTTAGTTGCGTATTTATAACACGCTTAAACACCTAGAGGTTTCTAAGCCCGGACCCGAGGATCGAACCTGTGTTGCTTCGTGTCGTCTTGCTTCCAAGGCGTGCACATTGCCGCTGAGCTATCCTCCCGGGACAAGTCTGGATTGGGTTCGTAACGGATGATTCAGCACCCAAGAACAGCACCCTGAAAAAAAGACTGCCACTGGATTATCTGTCGTCGCGTATTTTAGTGGTTGAGGCATTTCAAATGAAGAACACGTTTTATTACAAAAGTAACAGATGTAAGTTGGAATCGAAGCGTGCATGTGCTGTTTTATTGGTCCTCAGGAGATGCAGCTGCGCTACCTGCATTTGTCAAGACTTTCTGTGTGTCAGAGTCTTTTGAACAGGGGCGTTGCTGGGGAGGGCAAAGGGGGCTATAGCCCCTGATCTTTTGGTTGTAGCCCCGGATAGAATCTCAGGAGCTACAGCCAAAAGACTAGCTAGCCCCCAGTCCCAACAGTTCTGACATCAGCGTAGCCCCTGGTCTTTTCCAGACCTAGCAACTCCCCTGCTTTTGAATGTTGGAAGATGAGATTGGGCTCTGTTGCCGTCCACTGCACCTTTAAGGCAAAAGCCCGCCAAGTGACGTGGGCGTAGTTGCTGACGGCGGGCAGAGGGAGGGGAGTGAGAGCCCGCCAGCTAGTTCCTGTAAGATTCCCAATAAAGAAAGTCCTGTTATACGTTCCTCCGGCTCCGTGTCCATCATTGTGTGCAGGGGGCCGATCCCAGCCAACAAGCTCCAGCACATTTCACTCTTAACTACAACTACTCAATGCTCTCGCGCTGCGTCTAGCGACCTGTTCTGAAACCACTGTACCTCAAATGATATGACAAGCAACACAGAAGACACTGGATGACATACGTGCCTCTTCACTTTTCCATTGTGTTCTCGTGTCAGGCACAGTCCAACATGAGACTGACTGTGCACAGCCTACCAGGTTTCCTTGCAGAAAGTAAACCTTCCAAATTGCTATGAATTCACTGCTAAATTCTGTCTCTTCGAAAGGAAAAGATCCCCAGTGGAGTGGCTGATAGATATGTATTGGTACCGTGCGTGTTTTATTTATTTATTTGTTTATTTGTATTGCGCATGCAGTAAGACAAGGACAGATAGAAAAGACAAACAATGGGCACAGGAGAAGCACAAATAACAGTACAATGTGGCAGGAGAGGACGTTAAACTAAAGAGTTAAGCGAGTGATTTTATTTAAAGAGGAAGGTTTTCAGCCGCTGTCGAAAGGCAAGATGTTTGGTCTCCAGCCTGAGGCTAAGAGGGAGCTTGTTCCAGTTTGCTGCAGCACGGTTTGGGAAGGCTTGTTGGCAGTATTTGAGTTATTGGGTTAGATTCCTGTGTTGTATCCTAGTTTTCTTTTAAAGTTTGACAGGTATTGAGGTTTGCAGTTTAATAACGCAGCAGAGGTTTTAAAGAAACAGCAGCTAATATTGTGAAAACAAAGTACTCCTTTTCTTTTTATTCCCTCAAGTAAAATAAACCAATTTATGAAAAAGACATTCCCATGACATTATTTAGGAGAGACTGTCGATCACGCACTTAACGCGCTGCTTACCCACTTTACACATACATGATAATACCCTCTCAATTGCACGATTGGTAATGACAAGATATTTATGAAATAATAGCACGGGTGACAGGGAGTCACGCACACTTATGCTGTTCAAGAGGACATGTGCAGAGCCTCTGTGCGTGTATCTTCGGTTGATCTGGCACCAGGTGTGCGTCTTTACTAGCTGCCCATGAAGTATTTTTAATGTGACATGTTCAAGAGCCATGCCTGACAGTAATGTAAGCTTTCCAAACAAAATGTCATCAGTCGGAGAACGATGACTGTGCCCTCTTTCAGCTCAGGCAAGGCTGGTTCATTTGCTTGTAAAAGAAAACAAGCGATACAGTGGGGACTGACTCTTGTCTCTTCCTGATGTGAAGGGGAAGTGACCAGACCTCGCATACGGTCAAAGCGGGGCCATCCCCTACTTTGCGCCCCACACCCCAGAACCACAGACCACAGGCACTTACAAAAATAGACAACAGGGACAGTGATATTTTTTGGAACAAACAAGGCAGCAAAAGGGGCAGCTCCAGATTCCTTCAGCATAATGGCCTACAACAAACAACTTTTGGGTGGCCCTTTCTAATTCCCAGGCTTTCACCAGTATTCTTAGTCTTTAATTTCCTTGGGTGACCCTTGTCACTTCCAGTTATTACATAGCGGAGGATCGCCTCTGCTTACCAACTGCCAGACAGTAACTCCCTCGCTCTTGCATGGGGCGAATAACCCCGGGTTCACTGAATTTGTTTGTTGAGGAGTCATTGCCCATCTAACCCCGAACCTGGCTTGTGCGGCCAGCGGGTGCCACTCACGTCAGGAACCACAGTGGAACTCCTCCCTGGGTAGGACCACCCAGGAACTCTGCCATGCTTTGGGGTTGGCCCACCTGCTGTCTCCAATGCCTGAAACCTTAGTCCCTAATACTCACCATGGAACCTTATTCGCAGACAACCATCTTCAAATCCCCAATATGGATGAGAGAAAAACGGCATGCCCTTCATCTGTCAGGTGAACCCCATCCTCCACAAAATGTTCGGGGTACCCCTTGCATCCTAGTCATTTCTTCCAGGTGGCCCTTCGCCATTCTGATTCACCACCGGGGGCACCTGTCTCTTCCGGTTTTACCTCCTTCCAGGTGGCCCTTTACCATTTCCGGAAAGTAACTTGCGTATCCCGGATGGGCATGGCGCCCTTTGCTACAACACATACCTGCCGTAAAATTGGTCACCCACCTGCTCTAAAAAGGGGGTCACTCCATTTAATAGTCAAATAGTGGGCGATTCCAGTCCCACTCGTTACCCCTGACCAGGCTGTCCCAGGGCTGCCACGCAGCTGACGGGGGATCAACTACCCCTATAGTTATAGTGCCCGTCACACCTCCCTGGCACTTATCGCCATAGGGTATCGTTCCTCTTCAGCTGGGATCGCCCCTCCCTTTACTGTCAACCCCTTCCATTCCCGGCATTGCTTAACAAGTCGTTCAGTTTTCAGGCACCACTTTGCAGGCCGCAATGCAGCTACGCTGATACCTGGACCTTACCCCTGGCGCGAGCAAACCCTCCCACAGCATCTGGTCCTCGCCACCAGCTGCCACCATTCCATCTTGAACTGCTCCCTTGTCTCTCAAACCTACGGATAGGACTTCTGGAATGTCCCTTTGCAATACGCATGTCATACCTCAAAACTGCAAATGCACGCTTCTTTGCAGTAGGCATGTTCACCTGGGCCATGCGGATACCCCAATGCAACCTGCTATTACAGCATAGCTTGATGTGGCAGTCTCCACAAACTGACATCGCCCCACTTCAGGCTGTAATGTGCAGAGTTTTATTTTTTTTTCTTGTTTTTTTTGACGGATCCTTTCAATGTCATCTGTTGAAATTCGTTGCATCCTCAATTGACCCCTGAACCTCAGCCCAGGCCCCGTTATGCGTAGAATCTATTCCATCCGCAGGAAGCGGTGCCACACTAGTCATATCTCCCACCACCGAGCTGCGCCCTGCTAGTGCAGAGCTGGTGGCAGCGTTGCGACCCGGCCCTTACCTGGTACAAACCCTTTGTCTGCCGAACCTCTCGCCAGTCCTTTCTCCTCGGGCCAAACGGACGAAAATTAGCGTTACCGTTAATACAACTCGTCAAAACCATGGTAACCTCTCCTTAACACCTGGATCGCGTGATATAAGACCTGCAAAAACCTTATAAACGATCACCATACCAAACACCATAAAACCTGAAGACCCATCCAGACGCACTGTGCGTCTGCAGCGTGCCATGCCAACCTGTGCCCTGGTATAACCTTTACCTCTCCTGCTTGCTTTCCTATGCAAAGGATTCAATTGAAATTAGAAAATGCAGGAGCCAAAGGCAGCCCCTAGGTAACCAGCATTAACAAGCAACCAAGCACCACCTCTGGGTAACAAGGAGTTAGTACATAGCGCTCACTCTCACCAAAGATGCACGCGTATTTATTACTCCCACTTTATCCATCGTAGATATTCATCCCAGTGTTTATGCTGGATTGTCCCCATAGATACGTCAAATTTGCCTGGGTACACCAGATTGGCATCACCTAACCAGGGTCTCCCAGGCCACCAAAAAAAACCGGGTGTTAACTAGATCCCTCTCATGTCGTAGTATAAAAGCACTCCCCACCCTACTAAATTAGAATCCTTAAGCAATACCCGCACAATACCAGTTCCCATTCCGTAACAACTGCTTATCCTTTCTTATGTCTTAAGCGTCCCACACTTTTGCTGTAGTCTGCAAAGTTGCTCCCTTTTCCACGGTAATGTGTGGTGTGTGTGTTGTGCCCATTCCAGTGCTTACAGCCAATGGTGGCACCAGACCTGCAACCTTAGTACCATTGCACCAGTTCCAGCCCTTCTGCTCGATTGTTCCCTTAGTAACTCCATAGTAATCAATCTGCCATCTTGCCATTGGGCCAGTACTTGTTCCACCTGTGAGCCCGTGGTTAATATATGTTCCCTGCGGCCTACCAAATACACACTGCCCTGTCAGTAATAAAATACATGGCCAGCTACCTAAACACACACACCTTAGGGCCCAATAAAACTGACAACCTCTCCAGGGCTGCAAAGGGGCAGAGTCTCTTCAGCCGCAGAGCTTTAAGCATCCCCCTGGTCCCTGAGCCGGTGCTGGCCGGCCAAGGGGGCACGCCCCTTCCGCCTCCCTCGGGAGAGGCAAGGCGATTGATCCTGACGTGGGATGGGGCAGAGCGACGGACCGACCACTATGCTGGCTGTCCCTCTAGCGCCCCCTGCTGGGGCTGGCCACCCGCTGACACGTTGTTCCACTGCCCATCAGTTCCAAGTACTTTAGCAAGGAGGATGTCCAGCGTATCAAAGGGAAGGGCCAATGATCAGCTGTGAATTCAATATCAGAATGGGTTTGTTCTGCAAGTTTGTCCTTTTCTAAATATTGTGTTCTCTTACTCTAGTTTGTGGATTATGGAATTTATAATCCACTGCCGTGACGTCACGCCAGGGTTTCCGCAGTTTCTCTGGCAGGTATTTCTGATTTTCTTTTTGGATTGTTGTCTGCTCAAAGGAGCAGGGACCTGACATTTTCTCTCTTGCATTTGCTATGTTATGTCATGTTATTTCATGCTATGTCATGTCAAACTGATTTTTTATTGCGCATATCACAAGTAACTTTTTGGCGCTGAAACGTTTTGGCGCCGAAGCTTGTTTGACATTTTATACCCCCTTCCAGGGTGAACCAGACCGTGATCCGAGAAAGGAAAGAGGAGCTGTGGTGAGTGGAAAGGAGAGGAGAGATTAGGGTTTTAACGGGCAGAGAAATGAAATGAGAGAGACAATGGGGTGAATAGAGAGGGGATATAGAAGGGGGCTCCCTCTGGACAGCACAGGAAGTGCGAATGAGACACAGGGATCCACACGCAACAGTCAATTAGAAGTGGGCCGCTTTCAGCTACAGGTGAGTTCTGACTGAATTCTCGGAGCACTCAAGCTTCCGCCCTGTCTATCAGCTGCCAGTGGAACATATCCCCGCAGTTATTAGTTGCCCATCTATGGCAAAGGAGTGTACAGGTCAGGTCACAAGGTCTGCCATGGAAAATGCCAAGAAGAGCATTTACAGCTGTAAGAATCATGGGCACAATGTTGATCATCCACAGGCGTAACTTTAGGGGCGACAGGGGTGTTTGTCCCCCCCAACTTTCCTGGCACACCATTTTGTCCCCATTCATTTGGCTGGGGCACCTTTTCTTCAGATGTCATGTCCCCCCCCAACATTTTCAGCAAAGTTACTCCACTGCGATCATCAGACTCCAAAAGAGGTGTTTCTGGTTGAATTCTCTGCTCCCCCAGAGTGCTAATTACCTCCAGCCTGGCTAGTGTGTAAGGTTATTCAGCGCTGCTCATTAGCAGCAACGCCCAGACATTACTCAGCGTAATGAGGAGCGCCCTGTTGACTCCTCATGAAAAGGCTGACTCCACAGAAAATGCACCTGCATCCTCACCGAGTCAACATCTTTCATAATTATTTCTGCTTAATTTAATTGTATTATGCTTACAATTAAAACAAAGAGCTTTGATGAAGACAGAAATCCTTCTGTAAACAATCTAGCGTGGCTACTTTTTGACTGTGGACAGAGGTCAAAAGGCGCTCTCCCTAAAACCACATCATCATCATCCAAGGACCAAGTTGTGCGTGATGCTGGCATGTGATGATAGCATGTGATGCTGGCATGTGATCATAGCATGTGACGCTGGCATGTGATGTGGCTGAGACCTAAGTATATGTTAATAAACAGCAAACAAGGGGGCAGGGGCAGGGAAAGGTCTAGCGAGAGGTGTGGGTTGCAGCATAGGAAAAGGTTATACCAGGTGAGGTCCAATTTGTCCTCATGGTTATATGAGGATCTCTAGCTCATGGGAGGAGGTGCAAGTGGATCTAGGTCACCTGGCCTAAGCCCCGCCCACCTGGTGCCTTCCTTCCTGCCTGCCGCTCTTTTTCACCACTTAGCAAGCCCCGCCCAACTGGTGCCTTCCTGCTTGCTGCTCTTTTTCACCACTTAGCAAGCCCACCCACCTGGTGCCTTCCTGCTTCCCGCTCTTTTTCACCACTTAGCAAGCCACGGCCACCTGGTGCCTTCCCGATTGCCGCTCTGTTTCCCTACTTAAGGAGCCCTCCAGCTTCTTTTCCTTTGCAGATGGGGAGCAGGTGCAAGTGGATCTAGGTCACCTGGCCTAAGCCCCGCCCACCTGGTACCTTCCTGCCTGCTGCTCTTTTTCACCACTTAGCAAGCCCCGCCCACCTGGTGCCTTCCTTCACCATCACCGTCTTGTGGCCAATGCTGGATTTGACTTTTATGGACTTCATTCATTCACGGTGCGTCACTCTTTCTCAACTCTCATGCTGGACTTCCTTTGCATCTTGTACTCATGGTGGCCCTGAATCATGCTGTTCCCATCTTCATCTTGTATCCTGGCTTGCAACATTATGTGTTACTACTGACTTCTGCAATTGTATTCGCTCTCCACTCTTGCTTCTCCACTCTTTTAGACTGCTTACTCTCTTTTCTCTCCTCCTTTCCCTTCCCCCTTTTCCTATCTCCTCCCCTTACTTTCTTCTATGCACTTCCTCTATCAGAATTGTCCCTGGACCTAATATGATAGCAACTTCGTCTGTTTCCTCCATCCTCCCATTACTGTTTTTTTCCTCCCCACCACCCCTTCAGCACTATCTGAAATGTCATCAGGCCTAGTATCATAGTCGCTTGTTTTGTTCCTCCTCTCCGTTTCGGCACCCCTCTCCCTCACCTTATATTTTTCTCCGGCTCTACCAGAAATGTCGTCAGGCCAAGTACGGTAGTCGCCTGTCTGTTTCCATTTCCTTCCCACTCTCCCCCTCCCTTCCCTATCTATATCTTAGCTCTTGCACTGTCTGAAATGTCGTCAGGCCGAGTACGATAGTTAATTTCACATCTTTACTGTTCATGGCCTGTAAGAATGTGGTTGTATTTTCCCTTGTTCCCTCCCTTGCCTTGAAGCGCTTTGAAACACATTGTGTATAGGCGCTATATAAATAAACAATCATATCATATCATATCATATCAATCATATCAAAGATTGTCATTGGGCAGGTTTAGCTTCCCCTGCAGCATTGGTGTGAGCTACTTTGAATAGAGTAAAGGGAAGAACATAAGGTACCGGGGGCACCCCCTGAAGTCAAAAGAGGGGTTGGTGTAGTGACATGGATCTACGGGTGTATCCTTTTTAAAGAAGATCCGCTGAAAGCTGAGCCGCACGCACTAAGCATTGCACCACTGTCTTTCAAAATGATTTCTATACAAGCCATATAGGTGAAACAAAGATTGCGTGGACCGATCAGCTGATCCGAACGTGGCGTATTCACTTGGTTAGAAAGAATTGTCCTGTGATAACCCCCAGATTGCATGATATGATATGATAGGTTATTTATAACACGCTTAATACCCAGAGGTTTCTAAGCGCAGACCCGGGAATCGAACCTGTGTTGCTTCGTGTCGTCTTGCTTCCAAGGCGAGCGCATTGCCGCTGAGCTATCCTCCCGAACCACGTGGTTGTTTTACAGTTGAAGTACAGCATAGTGTTACTGAAATCAATATAGCACTTTGTATTCTGATCATACCCTCATGGAGAGGGCTGGTCATCTTTAAATCAATCTGATTTCTTTGTGAATGTAGACACATTTTCTGGATATCCCATTGGGGTTTGTTGGGTTCATGGGAATTCCAGCAAAAAAGTGCTACTTTGATAGAAAGTTGTCTCCATCATTTGGTCGCTTAGGTTTTTCTTTTGAATGTTTTTGTCACAATCCTTATTGCTGTGAAATCTGTTTTATGAATTCCAGCCTGGATTACATTAAGGCAATTTCCTTACTTTTAAGAAGTGCTTTCCTCTAGATTTGGGCTTTGGTGATAGAGAAGATAAGAGGAGGTGCATGGGCTGAAACTTGAGGGATACAGCTGATGGCCAACCTCACAGGTTTGGCCATCAAAAACACAATTAGAAAAACAGGGGCAAAGCTTTAAACGCATTGTTTGGGCATCATATTGCTGCCTTGTGGCCGAGTAACATGTTATACTAGCTAATGGGGGAGGGGATACCCACGTGTGATGGGGTGTATCCGCGTGGGACGGGGTTGAGTGCATCAGAAAAGCTGGTTGACCTTGAGGCAAGCTCCATGATTCATTCCTGCGAACATGCTACCCTGAAAAGAAGGTTTATCAATGAGTTCCTGACCATCAGGAGGTTGGATTCTAATCTTAGTTCCACAGTGAGTGAATTCCGAAGCTCTGGGCTGGTGATTATCAGCCTTTCCTTCAAACGTTCCCCGGTAAGTAGCTTAGAAGGATGAGTTTGTTCTTCTTGCCCTGTGATGTTCTGCCAGGGTTTCGTTAGGAGTGGGATATTTCTTAATAGCCCCCCTGATTGAGGCCACACATGGCAGTAGGTGTGTTGCCCTAATGTTGCACTTCGACTAAGCCCGGGCCAATCATCCCTTTGACTGTCCAGAAACAGAACTGCAACCGAGAAACGTCCAGGATTTGCTTACATTAATTACAGATGTCATTGCAGTAACTCCTCCCGGATGAAGCACAAGATTAACACGAAACACATGTTGGTGAGAGCAGAACCGGCCTTAGGGGGGGGGGCCAGGCGACCGCCTGGGGCGCCACACTCCCCCAGGGGGCGCCATTAGCCCCTGCCACGCCAGCTCAGGGGAGTCTTTCAATGGCTCCCCTGAGCTGGCATTATGGGAGAAGGCGCGGCAGGCGGCCTTTTACTATTAAATGCGCCCGCTCCTGTGGGTGCATTTAATAACTAAAGTGTGCCATTAGCCCCCCCCAAGCGAGGTCACAGCAGTCTTTTAAGGGCTCCCCCGAGCTGGCATAGTGTCAGAAGGCGTGGCATGCGCCCCTTTGTTATGAAATGCGCACGTGGCGGAGGAGCGAATTTAATAACAATAGGGTGGTGAGGCACACTATTCACATCATTACCACCTGGTAAAAAAAAAAAGTGGCACATCCTGGCCCTGCTCCTCCCCCTCCCCGTGGTGACCAGGGGCATGCGGGGATGTGGGGATGTCAATTCGCCCAGGGCGCTGTTGCTCCTAAGGCCGGCCCTGGATGAGAGTATATCATTAAAATACTTTGTGAAACTTAATCTCTGTGAATTGATCACTCTTTTTTCAGCGAGGAAGAGTAATTGATCAGACCAAAGCTTTGCTGATTTGTCTATTCAAATAATGAATCCCGTGTTTATACACATTTGCAACTTCTAGTAACAAGTTTGCTGAATGATGTCCTCTTCATCTCCATGCATCATAAGAGAGGGATGAAAGAGCTTATCACTGTATACAGAAAGAAGATCCATCAAATCCCTCATCATCACAGGAATCTTTTAAAAAAGATTCATAGCTGGAAAGCGTTATGGATGCGGCCTTGTACATTCATCACTCTAAAAAATCTTGTGAAACCATTATCTGTACTAAAAACACACGTTTCCTTACAGGAAGGCAGAGATGAAATGCCCACAGAGTGCTGCAAAGGGCTTGTTTTGTGACACACAGCAGCGAGCCTTTCCTCTTATCAATGCTTTGTCCAGAAGAGAAATGGAGAGGGGTTTTTTGTTCACCAGGACAATAACACAATCATGTTATCATTGAAGACATGGTCATTTAGAATGAAGCAAATAAAAACTCGTCAGCAGCAAAAACCCTTAGAGTGTATCTTGACGCCTACCTGTCCACGACACGTCAGGTCAGTGCCATAGCCTCATGCGTTTCACTCTCCACTAAGATCATCAACGCTGTTAAGCCTTTCCTCTCAATCAAAAACTGCCTGTCTATTGCTAGAGCCACATTAGGCTCCAAGCTTGACTACTGCAATGCCCTCTTCCTAGACACCTCCGCCAAAAACATTAACAAGCCCCAAGTTACCCAAAATAATGCCCCAGGGCAGCTCTGAATATTCTCAAAAGGGAACATATCTCACAGGCAAGGAAAGATGCACACTGGCTGCCAATCAGAGAGCGTATTCTGTTTAAAGCCATGGCCATTACACACAAATGCCTGTCTCTCAATGCCCCTCCCTACCTTTCCGACAGAATCACCACCCACACCTCGACCAGACCCATCAGAGCACATCTCTCTAATCTAATCTATGTACCTACATTCAAAAGAACAAAAGCAGGAGGCTCCAGCTTTCAACACCTAGCACCCAAAAACTGGAACTCCCTCCCCACGGCTCTCAGAAATGAAAAATCTTACCACGTCCTCCGCAAAATGCTGAAAACCAAACTGTTCAATTAAGTGTAAATGTGTATTATTCGCCACTTGCTTCTCTCCCCTGCCTGTCATGATGCACTTTTGTAACCACAGAACATGCATATCTCTCTATGCCACCTTTCTGTATAGAATTTGCTGTTACCCCTTTAACCTATATAGGTAATCTTGTCTGTAACAGCGCCACGATGCCCCAGGGCCGCTGGGCGCTACATAAATGTAAATAAATACATTTTGAAAGGAAATGTTAGAGTGCCACGTATCTTTTAGAATACGATGTATCTATATGTCGTCTTTTAGAATGAGTGCTTGTATCGACTGATAATAGTGAGATTCCTCTAGACAGGGAAGTTCGTTTTTTGTTTATTATTGCTTTTGGATACGTCGTGCATGTTAGTTATTTTCCAGGGCAAAGCTGGAGACCGCTTTAATTGAAGTTACTTGATTCTCTTAATAAACTTCGAGTTTTGAAAACCAGACGGTCTATTTCCTTGCCCAGAATTGTGGGGTGGGATTGTATAAAGGGGTGTGTGAGACCCGTATGTCACATCTCCATGAGCATACAGTGGATACGCATACAGTGGATACGCATACAGTGGATACGCATACAGTGGATACGCATACAGTGGATACTGCCAGGTTTGAGGAAAACTATCCCATCAGTATAAGCTTCTACCAGCCCACATTGTCAATCTCTGCTACCCTCCGGAAGCCTTCCTCTAACACTCCCATATATACAGCGCTCTGTTGCTTCCAAGCTAGATGTGTGCATCATACATACACACACACACACATTTTAATGTAATCAAACATGCGTGTGTCATGTTCTTAAGTGTGGGCACCTTGATGTTAAATCTAACTATGCAGAGCAGTCACCACATCTCAAGGGGTTCTGATGCATCGCCGCAGCAGGTATCAAGCCTATGGCTCGGTGTGTAGTTAGCGGGTATATTTAACATATTTTCCTCATTTTGGAGCTTAGCGAGTCATAAGTGGAATTAGCTTGGCCAGGGTGGTCTTGGCCCTCCTTGATGAGTACTCCAGATTACAGGGCATTTACAGAATCAGGTGATCCTTACTTTGTTTGTCAGGAGGGTTCTATGTTCATTTTTCGTCAGTCATTTTTTAATGTTTTTTTTGTTGATATATTATTTTCAGGGGGGGAACCCATTGAAAAATGTTTCTTTTTCTTTTCGGGCGATTCCCCCTAAACCCCAATTCCCTATGAATGCAACTGTATTCCCGAACCCTGCCTCATCCGTTATATAGCCTTCCCCACAGCCCACTATGTTTTTGAATGGACTTTTTTCGAGAGAACAATTTTGGCATCGAAAAAATGGCTGCCGAAAATTGAACGTTGTACCATTAGGAGGAACCCACCACTGGCATCCGGGAACTCACCATGTACCTTTGGGTGCTTCCACTGCACTGTGCCTACCTCTGGTGTGCTTTATCATATACCTCACTTGGCGCACCAAGTACAACTAAGTAGGGAGGAAAGGAGGAGGGAAGGAGAGAAGGAAGGGAGGGAAGGAAGGGGAATTCACCCTAACAGCGCTTTTAGGCGGATTAGGTGTTGTTATTTTGATATTTTAGATACGTGTTATTTAAATTCTATTATTGTTTATGGTTTCTCCTTGCAACATGTCTAAATCAACTATGTCTTTAAAATCAGGAATGCCTAATATTGGTGTGGGTCCTTGTGACATCTCACCCCTGGAATCTCGCAAGGTCTTCCTTGCAAAGAGACAAAAAGAGAACCAAGAGAAAAAAAAAACGATCAATCTCTCTGAATGTTGACATTCGCTCCTTTTGTCAATTTGATGGTGCAAAAAATCATAAAACCTGCCTTATGAATTTAAACACCATTCCGAAGTTAAAAGCTTTGTGCGCTTTGTCCACTCAAGCACCGTTGAAGAAAATCATAGTTCGGGGTGATGCCCTTGACCCAAATGTGAATCCTGTGAATGGGTCCTGCAAGGAAATTGCTGATGCTTCCATTGCCTTAGGGTGTAAATCAGGAGAGATATGTGTTACCCAGATTCCTGAAAAAACTGCTACTTTACCTCAGCTATTAGTTGAACCATCATCTCAAAACCCTCCCTTATGTTCGGTACCGGCTCAGCATGTGCTAAGAAAAGAATATGAGAAACTTACTATAATTGGTGAAATTGACGTAGAGGCGACCGGACTATTCAATTCTTCAAGTCCCCATGAACCCTCTACTCCTGATGTGAAATACATTTGTTCTAATACTGGTGACTTGATCCAACTCAATGACAGATCTCACAGACCGAGCCTTCACAATGATACATCCAATCCAGCTTTATTAGATAAGCCGGAGTATAAAGAAAAATAAGAACTGTATAAATCACCAGTTATGTTCGACAAATCATCCAGTGTGTCAAAAAACGGCCCCTCTCCTTTGTAGCACGCACCCCCAGATGATCTCAATTTCATGAACCTGTAGGTGGTCATCCTTATTTGATTCAAGATCCTCAGACCATGCATAGGGATAATAGATTCTCTTTTCCCAAAGCCCCAGCTCTCAATAACACTTTAACAGCTATGAACACAGCTTTACTTTCATTGGCTAAGCTATGTGAAATGTTAGATGAGAAAATTAAAAATCAAACCGATCGCATGCTACAATCACATGAATATATCATCCGTGAGATAGGTTTAAAGGTGTAATGTAATTTTAATTGTTCATCCAACCATATTAATCAGAGCACTCAAACTAACTTCGCAGATATAGCTCCTCCAACGCACCTTGTTGCAAATGAGCCTGCGTTTTCCACTTCTCATCATGATATTGTTGTTGTTGATAGTCCTCAAGAAGCACTACAATTAATTTTGGATGATGGTCCATCAACTACCATCAATATTTCCGAGCAAAAATCGGCAACCACCTTGGCTCCGATGTTCCTTAGTACCAAAAGTGTTTTTTCAAATATCATAAGATGTAATCCTACATCTAAATCAGTACAAATCCCCAATAAGTTGCCTCCCAGTGCCAAACACAAGAAAGCTTCAAGACTGCTCACAGCAGCGAAGAAAAAAAGACGGTTGAACTTCAAACAAGATATGGAGCGTCAAACAAAAGAGCCTTTAGCGTACAAACCACTAGATGATCTCCTGGCGATTTCTGCCTCAACATCATTCGTGAAAGATCCAATCTCTACTTTTAATTCAAATTCGACAACTTCTTTGCTATCCACACAAACGTTGAATAAATCTCAAGTAAAGGCTTTTTCAGGTACATCATCATCTGTCATTGCAAATGCCATCCAAAGACAATGAGCTTCCTTGTCTTCTGACTTGTCTTCTGACAGTTGTCAGTCACAAGATGCAACAGTCTTAAATGCAGAATATACTTTACAAGAGCTTCCTTTGCGAATTACAACAGGGAAAATGAAAATATCAAACAGTTTATGCTGCAATCGCAGCCTGGTTTGACCAATGATGCTAGTCACATGCTACAAAGATCTCATCCCAATGTTAAATCTCTCTTGACAGGATCGAATTTGCCAAGTCGAGATCATGAAACTTTGGCGAATACAAGTTCTTATAAAACAGTAGATGGGAGACCAACTTTAGTGCATAATGATGAGTCTAGACCCTCACCTCCCATTGTAAGAACAAGTGCAACTCAAAAAACACCATCGCCTATTAATTAAATGTCGAGGTCATCCTTTTGCCAAGTACGATCTGAACAGCGCCAGTATCTTAAACATATGTTTCGGAAATAACAGCTTTAGAGGATCTCACTTCTGCTGACATCGATATTGTTGAATTTACTACTCTCCCCGAACTATCTGAGGCTCGCCTATACATTCGGTCGGGTGTGATACTTAACACTCTATGGCTAGCCTGGACGGCCTTCTATAATCTAGGCTTTATTTTGAATCAAGATGCACCCATGAAAGAGCAGATGACGGTTAACTCTATTTTGCCTCAATCTAGAATCTATGGAGATAAAACTGTTGCTCAGATAAACTCGGAACCAGATTCCTATGAGGCATGGGTGAACCGAAATCGTGATGGAACATCATAACAGTCCCAGAGGAATGAGTTTGTTAGCCTGGTCTCCTGGAACACCAGGGGTTTTAAACACCTTATTAATAATAGTAACTCAGATTTTATACAATATGACATCATTGTTCTCCAGGAGACCTGGTTATGAACTCCTCCCATCTGGGATTTATACAAAATGTACCTAGTCCCTGCCATTGTCACGCTTACTGGCAGACCAATGGTAGGTTTTATGATAGCCTTTCGTAAGGACCGGGATTTTGTAGTTATTTGGCATTAATCTCCATCGCCCTGCTTTCAAATTACGAAATTCAAACAGAATTTAATTTACTGTGCAATTGTTAATATCTACTGGGGAAAGAAACATTTAACTTCAAATGAATTCTTTGACCATCTTAATAACATCCTGGACCAACTATCACTTGACAAATCAATATTGGAAGTTTTTATAATGGGTGATTTGAATATGCATGTATTAGTGGATTCTGCATCCACAACACCTCGCACAATTGATGAACGACGTTGGCTGAAGTTAATGAATTATAGGAACTTTGTAATGTTGAATGGTTCAGTCCCAGGTGATGTTCCTCATGGGACCACATGGCATAATGATGGTTGTCATTCTACACTGGATTACATTTGTCAATAGCCAGCTTTTCTCCAATATTATTTCTCTTAACATACGATCTACAATAATGAGCAACCACAGTGAATTAACTGTGACTTGTAATTGGCCTACATTGTTATCTAGAATTTACAACCCAAATTTAGAGAATCTCCAAGTTAACAACTCGGGGAATCGTATAAAATGGTCAAAAGCTAAATTGCTTCTTTTTAAGCAAAATTTAAGTGATTCTTATGGTGATCCTACTGTAGCCGACAGCCCTTGTTATATTCATGCCATGCAATTATTTTCATCTACAAATTCAATTGCTTCAGGCTCTCGCCTAAAACATCCTCATACCTTTGACATTGAGGTAAAACATAAAAAGAGGGACTTAAAAAACCATGTAAAAATGCTATTAAGAGCCCCTAAAGAATTCTCAGTAATAAACCGGGAACAGATAAATCGGTTAAAAAAAACATATAAAAGATGGCTTTTCAGTCATCGTGCCCTTCAATATCAGCGCGACGGTGAAGCCATGTTGAAACAGATTATCTTGATATCATCAGGGGGCATATGGGGGCGTTTGAATACTGCATGTCACCAGCATCAGGCAACGGTCCAAACCAACTCTATCTCGGAAAGCGAGTGGGAATCCCATTTCAGTAACATCTATCGTACTCCACTGCCAAATATCTGTGTAGAGTGGGATAAAGTTGATCGTGATCATATAGTACAATTTGATCAAGATGACATCCTACATTGTATATCTAAATTAAGTACCTGTCGAGCATCAGGGCCAGACGGCCTTCATAACTTATTAATCAAACAGAATAAGGATATTTGGGCTGACATCTTATACCTGATATTTAAGGAGATCATGAGAATGGGGAACTTGCCTCCATCATGGCAAACATCTGTGATTCTCCCCATATTTAAAAAAGGTTATCGTTCCAAGCCAACTTCTTACAGACCAAATGCCCTTCTAGACTGCCCAGGCAAGATTTTCGCCCAAATGATCCTGAAAGAATTTAACAAATGGCTAGATAAATTGAACTATCGGGACCCCTGTCAAACTGGTTTCATTCCAGGTTTAGGTACTGCAATTAATTTAACGATTTTGAATGCCATCATTATGCAAGGGAGACGGAACAAACAACCAATATATGCTGCCTTTGTTGATTTTAGGTCAGCTTTTGACCTTGTTCCAAGGGAATTACTCTTCAAAAAGTTATTAGATCTAGAATGTCATTGGTTCATATTAAAATGGATTGTAGCATTTCACTCGAACACATCCATTCAAATTAGGTCGAATAACCTTGGCCTTTTGTATATACCTATAAGAACTACTCGGGCCTGAAACAGGGTTGCCTCTTGACATCTGCCCTATTTAATTTTTCCATCTGGGATGTGGGGTTCGGATTCTGTAGTGTAATCACAGATTCTGTGAAGCTCCAAGGTTCAAGTATCAACTGGCTTCTCTACGCTGACGATATGGTTCTTATATCCCAAACACCTGTCAGTCTGCGTAATATGTTGAATGTTCTGGATGCCTATGCTGCTAAAAATTGTATTAGTATTAATCTATTAGTCATGCAATTTGGGGCAAAAAAAGACAAAAAAGCTATCAATGGAGCTTACAAAACATTGCTCTACAGGTAGTTCATAGTTACATCTATCTGGCTATCTGTGTCAATGATCACTTCTCTGACAGACCATATGATGAGCACCTTCAGTTAAAACAGAAAACGGCCCTGTCTCAAATGAGTCTCATTCACAAGAAAAATTGTAAATTTTCTATTAGTCCCTTGGTTGTATACTTTAAACAAAAATACATACCTACAATACTTTGTGGTTCTGAGACAAAAAAGTGTCAAACCTACTCATATTGGTCGAAATTTGAAAGCCTTTATTGGAAGAAGTCGCTGGTGTTACCCATTTCTGGATCAATATGTGTAATCAAACATGAAATGGGACTTATATCTATTTACGCAATCTATAAGTGGAAAATCTGCCAATTGTTTAGAAAATGTATCATGAAGGAAAACAACAATGGTTTGCTCTTGATGCTGTCCAATCACCTGTTAACATCTAATGACTTATTTGCCAAGAGTTGGCGTACTTTTGCTTGCAAAATTTTGACAAGTGCTAATATAACTCAAGAGCTATTAATAGCAAATCCAGCTAAAGCTAAAACTAAACTTTGGAGGTTTGATTGGATTAAAACAAGGATGGCATGTCTGGCAATACAAACATTTTATGAAAATCCATTTGCTCTCAAAGTTTTTGGCCAGGTTGAAAAATATCCAACCCAATCTCCCAATCCGTCCCAACGTTCTGATTTTCTGAGATTCAGGCTGAGCATCTGGCCAACAAAAGAAATATTGGCCAAATGGGGAAGAATCTCGGAGGATAACCACGAATGTCGATTTTGCAAGAAAATGGGTGAAACCTTGAAACACTTACTGGTTGAGTGTGAAGCTTTGTTGTCTGTACGGATTTTTTCATTTTAAGCATTTGTTTGACACCAATCATGCATTATATTTGGATGAATTATGGTCAAGAATGTTCATGGGCAACTCTAAACGCTTAAGATATGCTGTTGTAAAATATCTAAATCAACTGAAGATTAAACCTAGTGGTAATTATGAGAATTTTGGCCCGGATAACAAGGCTGTTTAATCTTGATCTAATAAGAGTTAATATACTGTCATTATTAGCCCAAATGCAATGAATGTAATCAAAATGTAAATTTTGTAATTATTGTACGTGCTGTAACATCATTTTATCAGGATGTTTTATTTATTTTTTGTACACTAATGTTGAAAGGTCGGATTAATCTCTTGACCAAAACAACATTAAATAATAAAAAATAAAATAAAATGTATCATATACCTCTCATGGACAGCAGTCCAGTGCTTGCCATCTAGGCCTGCCCTATGCACCTTCCTACGCAAGGCATGGATTCAGTGAAGAGTTTTCTGTACTCCTGAGCTTGACACACTCCAGACCAACCTGCAATTAGCTGAGAAGTAGTGTGTGCAATGCAGCCAAGTACAGACTCTTGGTTCCTCTTAAACGAACCCCAGAAGGGAGCACGAGCCTCTTTAATGCGAGGCAATGAATTAGAATACTGTGTGATCTGAACATTGGCAGCCACAACTGGCACAGCCATGAGGAGTTACCGCCTCATGCAGAGAGTATCAAAATAGCAGGAACACTTCACAATGAATCTAAATAAATTGAGCTCTCTTCCGTGGGATGCAAATACATCTGATTTGTCCCCCTCGATAACACACCATTTGATATTTCATGTTTTTCTCTCTCAGCCTGCACTTGACGTCGAAGAAAGTTTCCTGAGTAGTCTGGACAGCTACACTAAAGCCATGGTATATAGAGATACAAGCATTTTCAAAACGGTGCTCCCTTTTCTCGCTGCCAGCCTTGAGTATTAAATCCCTGTTCCTGTGGTTTAGGACCTTGGCAAAAACTTTGCAGGGTGGGCACCCCAGGGCAGATCTGGGGCCAGACATATGATGTGATCTTCCAATCAGGAAGTGGTTGGAAAAGACAAGGTGCCCCAGGATCAGTGGCAGCTGTTTTTCAGCGATCCCTTCACAGCCGCCTCTAGCAGGACAACAATGCATATATTACTGCGGTGCACCCAGGACTCCAAGTCATCCTTTTCTTCTTGCACCAATTTCATGTCTTTCTTCAGACTTGCCCCCTCCCCGTCCCCTTCCAGTATACCCACAGAGTTCCCAGATAGGCCAATACGGGTCTCTGCCTCTGACATTCGACCACAGAGCAGTTCAATCTTTTGCTACAAGCTCTCCAGACTTTTTCTGGTCCAGCGCACTCAGGGTGCCAATCATCTCCAGCATGATAGTATGTAAATCAGCGGCCTGCTGCTCCATAAGACGTCAGAGGGAGCGTGGGGGGAGGGAGGGTGAAGCCGTCATAGATGTATCCTTCGTGTTAGAGGTGCTCTTGGCAAACGCATCCAGTCAGCTTTGTTTTGAGGGCCAGGCATTTCCTCCATCATGTTGGAGGCTGCTTCATTGAACGCATCACTCATAGAGTCAGGGTGTCAGAGAGAACGCGGCTGCAGACCAGTGACAGGTCACTTCTCAACCCCAGTTATTATATCATGAAGTGTGGAGGTGCAGCAGGCAGAAAGAACAGCCAGTCAGGGTTTCTCGTGGGTAGCATCTGGGGGGAGCAGGCAGTATGCAGCACCTCTGCACCAGAGCAGGGACTATCTACACTCCAGGGCCTCTGCAGTCACAGGAGAGCCGCAGTCATGGCTGGGCACGGTGAATGAGGGGGACAGCACAAAGGGCTGCCACCAGTGGTTCAATGAATGCGTGAGTTCAGCAGATCCCTGAAGCAAAGAGCTATGAGGCGACAAGAGGGAGAAGCCAGCATGCTCTTATTTGGCTACAAACCTCCACAAAGGAGCTAGTTATCACAGAAATCAAAGAGTCTGCCCAGGTGTCGATAAAGCATATAGGAAGAAGTGTAGATCACTCACCGCCACAGAGTCCAACGTATTAGAGATGTCTGTTGCATCCGCCTCACGTCCCGCATGTGTGGTGACCTGAGGTGCACTAGAAATGAAGGGCCCGTCCTGCCGGAAGGCAGGCAGTTCCAGGCACATCACACAGGCGTGGCGTGTCCTTTGTGTGCTCCCGCATTCCCTCAGCTGGGCCACTGATGCAGGCCCTGTTTGTTCCTCTCTCCGTCGGCTGCACCGGCAGGGGGGAACTTTAAAATGTCCAGCTGGGATCAAAATTGCGTCCCTCATTGCAGTTAGCATAGAGACGAAACCTCAGGTCCAGCCCGAGCTGTGTTCCACCTCCCCTCCCCTCCTGGAGTATTGCAGGGCTTATTTCGCCCAACTCACCATGCACAGTACTCCAAGGAACAAAACTTCCAATGAATATCAGGAAGGAGCGATGCCGACGAATGACAGAGCACCGTATCCTGCGCTCAGCTCCTCCTCTCCCTAGTCACAGATCCGCTGCCCTGGTCCAGGGACTGCAGCCCTCAACGCCTCTGAGTGGCTTCGGAACACAGGCAGTGAGTCACAAACAAATGGGTAGCGCTGGCAGGTGCCATTTTTCTCTCGGGCTGTCCAGGCCCAAAGTTTCCCAACAGCTGAGTACAGGCAGTTTTCCGCTACAAAGGCGGAGCAGCGACCCTGGGCAACCTTCGCTCCACATATAGTTGTGACAGATGGTCCCCACTTAGCAAATGAGAAAGGATTGCAAGTTCTCCGGGCAGAGCTCACAATTTAGGCAGCCATTACTGCCGACAGCCCTCTAGCCCGCTCCCCCCATTGGTACCAGTTTTGGAGAATTTTGATTCACAATTATTCAGTAATAATGTCAATATTGATTTGAGTTCTGATAATATTTCACAGGCTAGTATGCCATTTGCTACTTGTTGTAATATAAATTCATGTGCATCAAACTATACTATTACGTGATACGATGAGCAATGTAAAAGAGCTCAATGAAATTGAACAGCCAACCTTGCAGCCCCAATGAGATCTTTAGAATGAGGAGAGAATATAAAATGTTAGTGCAATATATGCAGACGATATCTATTGACAATTCATGGCGATCACTCAAAGATCCAACCCTTTGTAAAGCCCAAAAGGCTTTCTTATGGTCTTGATAAAAAGGGCTTTGGTGCAATATCAATGACTATCCATCCCGAAGTCTGATGTAATTATTTCAAGGGCTTATATAGCACCACCCATGCTGGCCATGGACTCGCAGTAGTAGATCAATGTATGGACTATGAAGCAAGGCCCCTTGTTGATTTAGTGTTTAACGAATCTGAAGTTAACTGGCTTTGTATTCCCAAAAAATAATTCATTGTAGAGATCCAATCCTCATTCTGTCATTATAAAATCCCCTGCGATATCTCGCCTAAAATTTCCAAACATACATTATAAAATGTAACCATCTGATATATAAAATTGACATCATTTCCCTCTTATTGGTATAAGATTCCATATATCTTATCACATTCAGACTAGCACACGTGAACGTGATATGTTGTGTGGTTTCAATGTCCATTTCCCCACAGAGCCTACAAAAACGTTTGCGTCTTCGGATACCAAGTTTTGCACCCTCTATCTCCAATACCTGAGTGCCATTAAACCTAACCAAAAGATATAGCCTGACTCTGTTAATATTGGGGAATGCATCAACATATTTTGGAGACTGATTCGACTCAGTCCTATAATGAAAGAAAGGACCACTATTAACATTAGAAGCCAACCTCACAATATCAGCCTCATAGCTGCCATACTCTGTTAATTTCTGCTTAAGAGCACTCTACCCTGTCCATCCAAATGTACTCTTACGCTGGTATCCTCACACTCTTACACTTGGTCTCGGGAGGATAGCTCAGGGGCAATGCACTCGCCTTGGAAGCAAGACGATGCAGAGCAACACAGGTTTGATCCCCGGGTCCGTGCTTAGAAACCGCTGGGTATTAAGCGCGTTATAAATGACAAATTTAAAAATATATATCCCGGTGCGCAAGCATAATCATCAATACCGGCCATGAGGGATGTTCCAGGCAACTCATTTAGTCCATAGTCGATTCCTCATGACCGTGTCGAAAGCTGCACTAATATCAATGAACGTACCATATACCAGAAGATGACGTCTAGTCCACCCATATTCCACGGCAGTGGCCAAAGTAAGAAGATTATGTATAATACTACGTTGGCCTCTAAAGCCAATAGGATTGGGCAGCAAGATCTTATTTTGTTCAATCCATTGGTTCAGTTCATTCAATAGGACTCTGACAAATATTTTAGCCGGTATGTCAAGCATCACTAGCATGTAGTGGTATAGGAAGGCTATTACTCTATTTCCATGTTGGAGGAACACACCCTCATTTACCAATACTCTGAGAGAGTCTATGCAGTGCTTGTGTCCATGCCCATGAAGACAGTTTAACCAGCGCATTACAGGTCCCATCGGGGCCAGCGGCACAGGAGGAATGCAGCTTCTCTATTATCCCAAAAATATCCTGCACCGTGACTTTGCCGGTCTAGGGTTCAACAATATTCAAATGACCTAAATCAACAGGTTGCTCAGCCCCCAGGGCATTTCCTATACGTGTACATCAATCATCAACATATACACTATTAATGGGAAGAACTCTCTTTACCATTCCCCTAACACCCAACCAAATTCCCGTGTTATCATTAGCCCTCGCATGCAGAGCCAGACTTCAGTATCACACCTTAAACCATGACCCGTCAGCCATCGACGATAACTCGCTTAAGTTTTTTTTTTAAATGTCCTTATTGATTACTGAGGCTGGTCTACCAAGTGACACATCATTAAGGAAGCGGGTAATATCGTGTCGCAGTTTGTCTTCTGCTATCATATCTTCGGCTCTGACAGCTATCCCCATTCCATCGTTCACATGGGCTCCTGCGATTTCTTTTTTTATTTATTGCTTCTTTAATACACTTAAGCATAGCTGCAAAATCCTAGATAAGGGAAGACCCATTACAATCTTGCTTGGGCAACCATCTGTCAATAATATACAGGGAAATTTCTCTTACATCGACCAGCCGAGCCTTTACTAAGTTTGTGGGATTCCATTGTACACGATTGTGGCCATTATTAACTAACATTTCCCCATTCATATCAGACAGTCCAAGGCTTTCCTCAGATTTGAAGGGTTAGTGTTATCTGCAGAGGGCGGCACAGGAGAAAGCAAGTCTTCAAGGTGACGAGACGCCCCAAAACATCTCTTTCTCGCCTCAGGGCAGGCCAAAGGTCTTGTACGTGATGACGTACGCTGGCCAGCGCTGCTTTGCACAGAAGGCGAGACTCAGAAGCACACTTTCCAGGTGTTAGGTTCCGAAGACGTTCGGAACCTCGGGCAATCCGAAGTATTTAAATAAATCGAGGCACACAATGAGACACGGGAGCCGGGGTAATGCGATGCTCTTCTCTTTATTGTCGGCGCCAGAACTCGCGTCGGAGGCGGTAGCCCCGCCTCTTCCTCTTCCCGTGGCTACGCCACAACCTCTACACAAACAACAAGAACGGACACAAAACAGTAACTGTGAATAACGTGTCCATGGAAATAGGACACAACATCTAGGACACAACATCTCCCCCCCACTTAACTGAGGGGCTCACGTTATTACATCTCTTCTATCCACCGAGGGGGTCGACGAATAGTCCTTTTGGACGGACTTCTCCGTGGTGTTTTCTCCCAGCGCACGGGTGTGTCGCTGTCGCTGTCGTCCGCATCTCGCACTTCCATCTGATACTCTGACTCCACATCTGAGGATTCCTGGTCAGACCTCGAGCGATCAGTGATCGGTTCGGAGTGTCCCTCAAAGTTCTTGAAAAATGACGAGTTTCTCGTAATGGTCCTTGTGGGGCTGGCAGCTGTTATCATGGAGCCATTGACGTGAGTCACTTCTAACGGTTCAGGTCTGAACGCTGGGGTGTCCTTGGTGTTTTGTTCTTGCCTTACCAACACCACGTCGCCCACTTGAATGTGACAAGGCTTGGCCTGTCTCTTTTGATCAGTGTAGGCTTTTGTTAGTTCTTTGCTCCGCTTGTCTCTTTTGATGGCGTCACCGACAGCTGTTGGCGACGAACGGGCATGAGGATTGTGGGGCAGTTGCGTTCGTATGATGCGCCCGAACATTAGCGTGGACGGACACACCCCTGTGGTGCTGTGTGTAGTGTTCCGGTACTCACGTAGGAGGGTGCAGATGGCCTGCATGAATGACCGGTTTGTAATAGAACATATTTGGAGGGTTCTCTTGAGAGAGCTCATGAACTTCTCAGCCATTCCGTTCGCTTGTGGCCATAGCGGTGTGATTGTTCTATGCTGGAAGCCAAGGTGTTCCGCGAACATTGCGAAGTCATGTCCACTGAATGGTGGGCCATTGTCTGACTTTACTATCGATGGTATACCATAATCAGCAAAGGTCTTGTCTAGGGCAGGTATAACCGCTTGGGCACTTGTTGAGTGAATGAGATGCACCTCCGGGAACCGTGACATTTCGTCCACAATTACCAGCACGTATTTCCCGTTTGCCAGGGGTCCAAACATGTCTACAGCCACTCGGTCCCACACTTGCGGAGGCATCTCTGATGGTTGTAGGGGTGCCGGGAATGTTCGGGGACCCACCGCTTGGCAGGTGAGGCAGTTACCTAGGATCTGTTCTACTTGTTCATCCAGTTTGGGGAACTAGACCTTTGTTCTCAGTTGTCTCTTGGTGGACACTATTCCGCGGTGGCCAGCGTGAGCTATGTCCAGTATTTGCTTCTGCAGGCTGGAGGGGATTACAATTCGGTTCTCTTTGAGAAGCAAACCTTCTGGAGACACGGATAACGTGTGGCGTATCAGTTTGAAAACACGAAGTTGAGCCTTTTCTGCTTCTGTCAGTTCTTTGACATGCCACCGGTCCGTTCGCAGACACTCTTTTATGATGGGCATCATCTTGTCTGTGGATGTGGCTTCCACGAGTTGAGCAACGGAGACGTGCTTAGGGAGTGCATTGTTAACTAGGAAGTTAAGGTATTGGTTTGCTTTTATGGATTGTCGTTCCACTTGAGCTGGTAGTGGGTATCTGGAGAGAAAATCGTCTGGGTTGTTTTCTTTCCCTGGGCGATGTATGATCTTGAAAGAATATTCTTGTAAGCGTAGACCCCATCTGGCAATTCGGGGTGGCATTTTGGCAGTGGGTTTGCCATATATCGTGGTTATTGCTTGGTGATCGGTCACGACAGTGAATGGTCGGCCATATAAGAAGAGATGGTAGTGCTCACACGCCCATACAACTGCGAGACTTTCCTTTTCGGGTTGCGAGTACGCGCATTCTGCCTTTGATAGACTCCGACTGGCATAGGCTACTATGCGCTTGGGTGCATTGGGTGGCGCTCCCGGTCTGGATTGAGCTAGAATGGCACCCAGGCCTACGGGACTGGCGTCCACGGTAAGTTCCGTGTCATAATCAGGGTCGTAATAAGCCATGCATGACGCTGATGATATGCGTCGTTTGATTTCCTGGAATGCTTTTTCGCATTCTGTAGTCCATTCAAATTCCTGGTCCTTCCCAGTGAGGACTCTTAGCGGGGTGCTCACTGACGCAAAGTCTTGAATGTACCTCGTGCAATAACTTGCCATGCCCAGAAATGATCGTATGCCCGATGATGAAGTGGGAGTGGGGGCATCCACCAGGGCTTGCACCTTTTCAGGATCTGGACGCATGCCCTTGTTTGAAAATATATGTCCAAAGAACTTGAGTGTGGTCTTGTTGATCTCACACTTTTCCGGGTTGAGCGTGAGATTGGCGTTTTCTAGCGCCATGCAGACCCTTCGTAGCGTGTCATCGTGGCTTTCTTGGGAAGTGCCGAAGATAAGAATGTCATCACTGTAATTCAAACAGTGCGGGATGTGTTTAATTATTTGATGTATCTCATTCTGAAAAATCTCAGCTGCAGATGACACACCGAAGCTTAGTCTCTTGTATCTGAAGAGTCCTAGATGGGTTGAGAAAGTGGTTATATATCGAGAAGACGGGTGAAGTTCAAGTTGGTGGTAACCCTTGTTCAGGTCGAGCTTCGAGAAGACGGTGGCCCCATGTAGAAGGTGTATCATGTCGGTCATACGTGGAGCCAAGTGTCGCTCTCTTTCAATGGCCACATTTGGAGCACGCATGTCTACGCAGATGCATATCTTGGAGGTGCCATCTTTCTTGGGTACCGGTACTATTGGTGAAACCCATGGAGTCGGGCCTGACGCTGGTTCGATTATGCCTTGTTGGAGTAGTGAGTGGATCTCATCTTCAACTTGCCGTTGTATGTTGAGGGGAATGCCCCGATAGTGTTGAGCAATGGGTTTTACCTGCTGATTAATGTGCAGTTTGATTTGCTTGTCCTTTAAGCACCCTAGTCCTTTGAAGAGTGACGGAAATATCTTTTGTATCATGTCTTTGGCGCTGGAGGTGTATGCAGACATGATCTGATACATGATGCTGATGAGGCCCATTTGTATCGCTGTGCGGAAGCTTAAGATGCTTCCTCCCGGAACTTCGCCTTTGATTACATATATTTTTACTTTCTGGCTCTGCTCCTTGTAGTTACAGTGTGCGTTGAACATCCCGATACAGTCTAGCGGTCTGTTGGACCCGTAGGGGTATATTAGCGTGTCGGCTTTCTTTAAGTCTTTCTTGATTTCCAACGATTTATATATTATGTCATTGATGACATTCACAGTGGCGCCTGTGTCTATCAGAAATTCTAGATTTTGGCCATTCAGTTGGAGTAGCAGGGTCGGACTGTATTCAGTCGCTGTGGCATTTCCAATGGCATGTACGTATGCTCGTTTTCTTTCTCCACTGGATGAAGATGACCTGATTGTCAGTCTGTCCTGAGGCGAATCATCCACATATCTGATCCTATGTCTTGGTCTATGATGCGGGGAGTGACGTCTGCTCTCTCGGTGGTTAGACGTTTCTCTCTCTCTCCTTTCTTCTCGCCTCCTCGACGAGGGCGCTTGTTCTTTGGTTGAGCTGTGAGAGCGCCTCCTTCCATGCGTGGAGCCTCGATGTGAGTTTCTGCGCGGGCTTTCCCGCCTAGAGCGTCCACCTTCTTGTCGTCCGGCTTCCCTGGTGCTTCCTGAGTTTTGGAGGAATTTGATGTTCTTGCAGACGGACTGGAAATGGTTGTCCCCCCCGCATTTATCACACTGATGTCCAATCGCAGGGCATGGACCTACATGAGGAAAACGGAAACCACATCGATAGCACTTCTTTTGTTCTGACGGGCCAACAGGCGTGCGGATGGGGCAGAGAGAGGCTGATTTGGCATTTTGCGTGATGGAAATATTGCCTAGAGACTCCGTTTGTAGGGTTAGTGCAGCGTCTGCTCTTGCAATTTGAAGAATCTCTTCTAGCGTCCTGCTCTTTTGTAGCAATTTTCTACGAAAGTCATGGGAACCGCACCCTGCGATGGCTTGTGATTTTAGTGCCTCTTCAGTGGAATATTTGTCAAAGTCGCAGTACTTGGCTCTTTTCCTTAGCCTCATAATAAAATTGTCCATGCTTTCATCTTTGTCTTGCGTCGTTGTGTGGAACACGTGTCTCTCGTAGTCGACGTTCCGTAAGGGTGCGAAGTATGCATTTAATGAGTCAATTATGCCTTGAAAAGAGTTAGTGTTGTCCTCGGGCATTTC
The DNA here is from genome assembly GCF_040938575.1 of Ambystoma mexicanum. Taxonomy (NCBI): domain Eukaryota; kingdom Metazoa; phylum Chordata; class Amphibia; order Caudata; family Ambystomatidae; genus Ambystoma; species Ambystoma mexicanum. The sequence goes on along the minus strand of NC_090932.1, from coordinate 89,660,605 downwards.
GAACACGATGTCCCTCACCACGGGACCCAAAGAGTGAAGCAGGATGCCTCTCAAACGGCGTTCTTCTCGCACGCCCGAGGCATCGATGTAGATGTGGAGTTCTTTCAGCCAGCGAGCCCATCTGGGTGCCAGGCTGTTGGTGTCCGTCATGTCAAAGTGAGGGACTGCTTGTAGCTGCAGAGATTCAGAGGAATTGTCCTCTCCAGTACTGGCTGCTCTCGGGGTGGAGCTGGCTTGGGGGCTCTGTAAGCCACTGTCAATATTGTCTGCTGACATGCTGGTGGATATGGCTGGGCTGCGCTGCTGTGGCACTCTACTCACTGGGGTGGCGTGTGCTGAGGGTCCCTCACCGCTTCCTTCACCAGCACGGCCTCGCCCGCTGAACGTAGGGGCTAGCGGTGACTTGGGCTGCATGGGGGCGTCATGAATAGCAGGTGGCCCTTAGTTGTTGGGCTGCAGAGCTTCCCTCCTGGTGTGTGTGTGTGAGTTGGCAGGATCTTCCTTCCACCGCCTCTACGGCACGCAAGCAAAATGAAAAGCGTCCGAGCCTGGGGCAGCGGCGTTACTTTGCGGCCCACACGCGACTCTGGAAACTGCCTGCGGGTGGGCGTGGGCGGGCCGACAATGTGCAGCAGATCCGGAGGCAGCGGCGGTGCTCCGCGGCCCACACGCGACGCTGGAGCTGCCTGCAGGTGGGCGTGAGTGAGTCGTCCTCGTCGCCAATGTTAGGTTCCGAAGACGTTCGGAACCTCAGGCAATCCGAAGTATTTAAATAAATCGAGGCACACAATGAGACGCGGGAGCCGGGGTAATGCGATGCTCTTCTCTTTATTGTCAGCGCCAGAACTCGCGTCGGAGGCGGTAGCCCCGCCTCTTCCTCTTCCCGTGGCTACGCCACAACCTCTACACAAACAACAAGAACGGACACAAAACAGTAACTGTGAATAACGTGTCCATGGAAATAGGACACAACATCTAGGACACAACACCAGGGCCAAACAGAATATGCGCCGGAAGCGTGGATAGGTGGAAAGTGAGCATTCTTGAATACTGTTGGGTGAGGGAAGGGGAGGGGGGGCATCTTCGAAAGTGACATGCACAGTTGTGGTTAGTGCCTTGCGTTGTGTGTCTGTGAACCATAATATAACATGGTGAACGCAAGCTGAATACATGGTTATGCAAGATGGTGGATTGGAGGGGTACTTTGCATGTTTATACTGTATTTAATGTTTGCCTCCACACCATCTTTGGAGATTTTAATGGGGGCTTTGCCATGTTTACCATCAGCTGACCCTAGCCGTCCCTACCACAATTGAGACCAAGCAGTGTCATTACTCCCTGGAGGCTGTAGGACACTGGGTTGCTTCTGTCAAGGCCTAAGGCCAGGTGGGGAAGCAGAGTGGGGACAGTGGACTGAAAGCCTTGGGCCGCTGTGTCACTGGGGAGGCCCGGGCGGTGCAGGTGCCAAACATTGAGGCCCAGTGAGAGGAGAGAGCCCGGAACGCATGAGAAGTGCGGCCTGGCGAGGAGGCGGTGCACAGTAGGCATCGCCCTGCCCCAAGACAGATGGATGGGCAGTCTGGAGGAGGGGTGCTGAGTATGCCTGGATGTTGGTGTAAGTCCAGAGAGCCAGCGATGCAGGAAGTTCCAGGCTGCCATGTCAGATGCGCAGCCCAGACAAGGAGGTGGTGTTGAGTACTGCGGACGTGTGCTAGGTCCAAGGTAGGACTCGCCCATTGCCACAGAAGGAGAACGAGTAGTACTGACTCTGATGGCCCCTACATGTTAGGCTCAGGCAACTTAGTGTTGGAGTCATGTGCCGAGAAGATCAGCCACCCTGTTGTGAGTGTGTACCTGGGCCAGCAGAAAGGAACTGAGTGCCGGCCTGCCGAGGATGAGCCTGCCCGTTCAAGTGCTGCTCAGGCGCAAGAAAGGTGGGTCCTGCAATGAGCCACTCGTGCTGGCTAGTAGTAGCGCGGTACAGAAGAAGAGGGTACCACAGTCAATTCCCCAGGGAGCTCCCGGGAGACTCATGAGACATTAAAGATGGCTGCCGCAGTCTGCAGCTGCCCACGGCTGGGGCTACAGGCGGTCTATATGCTGAGTTTGTTTGCTCACACGGGTGGACTGTCTGACACCCTGGGGCTCATTTGAACTACCTATACGCTCGCCATAGTGGGGTCTGTCTCTGGGTTGGCACCTTTGGTGGGGTAGGTATAGGAGAAAGGTTTGTAAGTCATGGGGGCATCCAGGTCAACCCCCGCCACATGGCCAATGGTGTTCTCTTCCAGCAGTGCTCATGGTGCAGGGTTCTGGAGCTGGAAAGGCAACATGAGAATGTCTAGAATGTTCCTAGGTCTGCGGGTTGGGATATGATATTATCTATAAGTTTGTACTAAGTTGTTTGTTACTTCCCAGCTTTAGCAGAGACTCCCTCTATGGGTTGAAATATCATTCTCATGTCACGTGATTACTTATGATTGGAAAACTCAGGATCGTAGCCAATGTCCTGTGAAGTGGTTCGAACTCTTAGTGTTGCACGTTGTCTGAAGCAGCCTTTCTCTTCGCAGTTGGTCAGGGAAGGGTGTTGGGGTTACATAATGGCCCCGCCCAAGCTTAGGGGCAGGCGTGAGGCCGCCAGGCCAGGGCCAAAATAACTTGTGGTTAAGCAAGATGGATAGGGGCAGTTTTATCTACCCTGGTAACTTGTTCCAGAGACCGGGCACGAAGCAGGAAAAGGCATGTTTTGTTCCGCGAGACATATACAGTAAGTAGCTGGCTTTTTGAGGGGTAATGCCACACAAAGAACTGTCAGATTATATTAACACTGCACAGTACCTGTACCCTTTAAGGTGCGCGGGTGTGTATTTTACACATGGATTTGAGCCAATTTCCTTAAGCGAACATTACAATGCAACTCTTAAATTAGCACCGTTTCATCTTTTCTCCAGGTGCAGCTGGCTCCCCTTTTACAAGACACAGGAGGCCTCGGGGGTCATTAAGAGGTGGGCGGTAAGGGGTTATTGGCGCCGGTGAAGGTGCCTGCGCCGCCAACCCCTTACCGCCCTATTACGAGTCTGCTCGCGGGACCCGCAAAGGGTGGCTGGTAAAACCAGGCGCCCTTAGCGGGTCCCCCTAGCAGACCAGAGAGCCAACAGCCCCCTCCACATTCCCATTGAGCCGTATGGGGGCTCGAATGGGAATGGGGATGTACCGGGGCCGGGTTCCTCGAATGAGGAATTACCGGGTCCTCCAAGGTTGGAATGGCCTGGTAATTCCTCATACAAGGAACCTGGACCCGGTACCCGGTAAGGGGGTAACCATGCAGCAAATTACGGCATGGTTACCTCCAACCTCGTAATGACCCCCCTAGTCTCTTAAAAGATGCTCAAGTTCACTGCAGAGGTTGAGAGGTACAAGACAAAGCTGCAAGGTGTTTCCTAGGTAGCACCTAATCCAGGAACACTGGTTCATTTAATCACATGGGTAAGTATTCCCTTCTTTTCAAACACACAGAAGATACATGCGCTTGCAAAGTCAGTGAAAGGATGTTGTGGCCTTTCTTACCAAGCTGAACAGTCCATGTAGAGGACTCGCCAGGAGCTGTGCACACCCACACTCCATAGCTAAAAGGCAGTGCAGGAGGAAATACTCAATGGGGCACCAAAGCTGTGTGAAGGAGGCAATCTATAGAAAGCCCTCCAGCATAGGACCTTACAAGCCACGACCACCATGCCAGTTCTGGGCAGGTCACTGAACTCATTCTCTCCCAGTGGGCACAGTGGTGCCCACATGATCATCACGTGGATACTGGGCTCTCCTTCCTTGCACCACAGTATTAAGGTTTTCATTACCACAGCAACACCCATGCATTAGCAGATGCATGGCTGCCCACGCAGGTTTACAGCATGCAGTAATACTGCATGTCACTGATTGAGTCCAATGCAACTCAAAATGGAGAATAACTTTGGAGTTCATAAGACGGGGAAAGGGATCGCCCATCTCCTTCTTTCCCCCCGTTACCACCTGTGCAGAGAAGGAACAGGAATGATGAGGTTGGCGTTTTTGCCGCCCGCATTGTTTGATAAACAATTATCTCTAAATCAGAGGTAGGCTCCACTTTGAGATTCACTGAATGTGACGCTGTGACCTCACGAGAACCCCACAACAGAATTGAAAGAGGGCCAGATGTAAACACCTCACCGGTGTAGAGTCTGGCCGTGGCCTTGCACCACCGGCCAGCCATAGGCAGGAGCCCGGATTCCTTTTAGGGTCTCTGATGTAAATCTCTCAGTTCATTTAGTCGGATTTTTAGTGAGATAGATGTCCTAGTTTTCCTGGGACAGTCCCGGAAATTCGCCCTCCGTCCCGAGGTCCTGGGAGTATTTTAATTTCACAAACCCCGTCCCGGGTTTACAAGGGTGGGTGGCTACAGTCCCAGTTTTTGCCGGGACCCAATTTTGAAATCCCGAAATCGGGTCTCTGCGCGACTCTTCCTGCGCGAATGATGGCGTGACATGCTTTTCACGCCTTCATTTCTTCCGCCTTCCCCTCCCCAGCGCTCTTCTCCAATGAGAGGAGTGTGCTTGTCAGCACACCTCCTCCCTGCATCCCGCAACAGGCCAGCGACATAGAAGTAGAACTACCGTTTTATCTGTATTGGCATTAGTCCTACTTCTATGTCTATGGCCTGTCCCGTTTTTTAAAAAAACATTTTTTTAATCTGGCCACCCTAGCCTCTACCATCAGGGGAACCCCGCAATCTGAGAAAGGGGATTGGCTGAGAGCACGGTGCACGGTGCTAGTTTAGTTATTCATAAAAGTGAAGCACAAGTGTGCAAACTTTGTGTCATGGTGATATAGAGTCATCTGGTCACCCTGCTCTGGTGGGTGATTTAAAATCCAAGGATGTGTGCCTATGTTTTGGGAAATACACACAATATACATAAACTAGAAGCTGCAGATTCCGGGCAACATTGACTGGCGGGAGGGCCTTGTCTCTCTGGGGAGGAAATGGTCCAATAGAGGAAGCAACATTGTGACATTTCAAGACAAATAGGAACCATTTAAAATCCGCTGCTTACCCAAGAACGTGTTCTCTTTAAATGCCAAGTGCTAAGAACACAGAACTATGGAGCTGTGGAAGTCACCAGTTCTCCTGCTGTCTGAACCAATCAGTCCCGCCTCAGTCAACCCCTACACTTCCAATTGCCGTTCCCCAAAAAGAAATGTCCTCCCTGGATGTCTGTGTTCCTTATTACAGAATACTGATTTCATAATGTGATCACATTTTGTATGCAGCATCAAGTCGTGCATCATTGTGCACGAGTACTGAATATTAAAATAAAAATGCCAAAAAAATCATTTTCTTTTTCTTTGCTGTATAGAATCTCCAAGAGTAACATTTTAACTCAATGGGCCTCATCAGGAGTTGGGCGGTAGCCCTAAAATCCAGCGGTAATGGAATTAGAGCTGCCAATAACGCTCTGCCGGATTACAAGTCGGCGTAAATACTCCCGGACACAAAATGTACCAGCGCTATTACAGCCGCTGCTGTCACAGCCAGTGCAAATAACGAGGACAACACATAGCGCAACTACAGCCGTATCACAAGTTAATGTATGGTGGTATTAGTGTCGAAAACTGGCGCTAATACAGCCAAGAATTACCTCCAGCCTCCAGCTGGAGGTAAATGAACCCAGGTGCCAGAAATGAAGCCAAGGGTGCACACAATGCACACCAGAGGTCTACATAAGACACACCCATGCCCCAAACACTGTTTCCAACACCATGCTGCCATTATTTGCTGCAAGCTGGGAAAGGCAGCTGCTCATGCTGTGCCTGGACCTTCAGATGCTGCACAACCAGGCCAGGGCACAAGAAGTGGAGGGAGGAGGAGGAGGAACACCGTCCAAGCAAGGCAAGCACCCATGCCTCAGCAACACCAAGTTGGTCACCCTGTACCACCTTAACAGAGAGACCATCACTGAGCTTCTGGCCACAATCCAGGAAGACATTGTTAGCAGGATCAATAACCTGACAGCTGTGCCCCCACTGTTGAAGCTGGTGGCAATCCTGCAGTTGCTGGGGACAGGCACCTTCCAGCACTCTGTGGCCATGATGCGCAGCAAGGCACAGCCCACAATGACTGCACTTGTGTACGGGTGTGCTTTGAAACACTTGTGCATGGACACGCTATAAATAAAATATATCCGGGCCCAGGTGATAGATGCCCTCCTGCGGCATATGAACCACAATATCACACTCCCCGCCACCCTGGCCCAGGTCAATGACATGAAAGCAAGGTTCTATGCCACTGCACAACAGCCTAATGTCATTGCAGCCATTGACTGCATCCATGTGGCGTTGGTTGCACCCTAAGCCAAAGAGGCTGTATACAGGAACCGGAAGCACTGCCACTCCCTCAACGTGCAGGTGACTTGCGGCCCTGAGCTCATCATCACCCACTGCTGTGCATGCTACCCGGGTTCCACCCAGGATTCCATGGCCCTATGCAACAGCACACTGCCAGGATACATGGAGAGGCACAGAGGACAACTGACAAGTTGGCAAAATTGTGCTGCTGTGTTCAATGCTACATAACATTTGCATGAGGTGGAATGTGCCACTACCCCCCGATGTGGACATGCCACACCCAGAGGAAGACGAAGATGAAGAGCATGAGGTAGGAGCCAAAGAAGCCACTCACAGGGATGATGTGCGGGAACGGAGACTGTCCCTGCAGGCACTAATAGACAATTTATTGTAGTACAGTACCCTGCCTCCGTCCACTTCCAGCACTGTGAAAAAAATGCACATGTGCACAATCAGGGATGTCCACATATGAATGATTTTCAACAAACTTTAATCTTACTTTGCATACCGACTGTCAAACCTCCCCGCCCACCACCAACTCCCAGCACACTATCCCCCTGCCCCGCCCACGACCAGCTCCCAGCACACTATCTCCCTGCCCCGCCCACCACGAACTCCCAGCACACTAGCCCCCTTCCCCCTGCCCACCACCAACTCCCCAGCACACTATCCTGCCTCCCCCCACATGGCCACTCAGGCCAATTGTTGTCATGTCTATTACTATGGCCGTGGCCTCTTCCCCTGACTCCCAGCACCCAGGGATGTGGCACGCAGCTGGTGCAGTGACTAGCACCTAGGTGTGCTCTCCTCCTATTCTCCTGTTGGCGTTGTCGACTCAGAAGGGACTGAGCAGGCCCCCTGGAGCTGTTGGCATTGAAGCTCATGGGTTTGCCTGATGGCCTTTGCAGGAGCAGAGATGCTCTCTGTCATTTCCCACACTCTTTGCCCAAATGCTGTCAGTGCAACCAAACTGGCGGTTGTGACCCTCTGGGTCCTTGCATTGTCCCTCGCCATCCTGCGTGTTGCCCCATTTATGCTATCGGTTAATGCCTGCAAATGCACGGAGTGTGTGTGGCCACCATCTCCCTCTGTCTTTGTTCCATGCCACAGCCTCTGCATCAGCTTGGCGATTGTAGCTGTAGGCTGTTGTGGTCGGGGGGTGTGCTGGTGGCATCGACTGTCAACAGGGGAGCCAAGTGATGGTTTGTCAGTTTATGGCTCTGGCATATGCATGCGCCAGCTGCATGGTGGGCTCTCAGGTGTGGTGCAGTTCTGCTGGTGGAGAATGCACCCAGCGGTTGGTGGCACTGTTGCATGATCTGCATCAGGGCTGCTCTCTCCCTGTGCCTCCAGGGTCACTGGACTGGGTGGTTTGTTGTCCTCTGTGGCCGTGTCCACAGCAGCAGAGGTGTGTGCGGCTGAGATTGGCGTGCTGCTGGTGGGCTGGGTGGGGGGTGTGAGCCTGCTCCTGCTTCGATGAGGAGTGTCTTGCTGTGACTTCGGTCTTTTTGTGGCGGTGGTGGTGTCCTTTTCCCGGGAGATCACACTCACACTCGGGGCAGCCACCTCTTTGTCCTCAGATGCCTCTCACATTGCTTGTGCGCCTGTAGGGGACATACGAAATGCCATCAGGTCTCATTACCCCACACGTTTTGGCATGCATGCTATTCATTATATGGTGATGAGAAGGGCCCCGGCCAATTGGGCTGATGGACATGGTTGGTCACAGGTGTTTGCAAGTGGATGCACAATGATGGTGACGGGTACAGATATGGTGGGGGTGTCACATAGGGTGTTTGCATTTGGCCTCTGTGAGGGGGTGGCAAGATGTCAGTGCGGGGGCAGCTATTGTCTGGCATACATGCTTCTGATCCCCATGCACCCACGTTGCCTCCGCAGGTGCAATTCGCTACATGGCACTGGCAGGTCCCTGGGGGCACTGCTGTGCTCCCACCATGGATGTGTGGTGCATGGCACTTAGATGGGACCCTTGCCTTCATTCACCACTGCTCTGACACAGAGAGGTGGGCTTGGTGCACTGGTGTCTGGATGCTGCGATAGTTGGATGATGTGGCACCCACTCACAGCACCATGTCGCCATGCCCGGCTCATGGGTCTGTCCACTGGGGCATCCTGTGATAGGCTGTCATTGTTGCATGCACATGTGTTGGGGGTGGGGGTTGATTCACCATCTTCCTCCTGGCTGCCGGCACCCACCTCCGCACCTCCAACTCGCTTGATGGCCTCCATGTCCAGTACAGAGCTACATTTCTCCTCCCATGCGGTTAGTGCAAGTGGCGCCCCAGTCCCTCTGCCAGTGGCCATGCTCATCTGCTGGTGGTCAGACAGCAGTCCCCGGGCCCTGACGCGCAGGTAATTCCAGCGTTTGTGACAGTCTTCGCCGTCCCAGGAGACACTGGTCACCACTGTCACCTTGTCGCTGATCACGTGCCAGGTGGCTGTCTGGCACTGCGCAGATGTCTTTCGCTGCCTTGACCGATAGAGCTCATCGTGGTGTGCTACCACCTGATCATCGAGCACCAGCAGCCACCCCCTCACTGAATCTGGGTTTGCAGATTCAATCCTGGGCAGCCTTGCCCCTGACCCTTTCCTGTGACATTCTGTCTGGTTTGCTGGTCTGGATGGCTACAGGAAACTATGATATTTATTGGATTGTGATTTCCAAAATGGCCACTGCTTGCGCTTCTTATTTCGGTAATGACGCATTTCCCCCAGCGCTAATAGGACCGGCAATTGGCGATAGTGCTTTTTATGACAGGTTTTTCAGCGGTAGTCCGTGTTTCAGCGCTATTTGCGGCAGGCGCAAATAGTGTTACCACCGGAGCCCGATGCGTGAGCCTGCAATGTTGTGATGCAGCACTATTTGCACCACGGGTCACAGCGGTAACGCTATTTCCACCCACTTATCGCCCAACTCCTGATGAGGCCTGGAAGTCTGCGGCCCTGTGCCTTTATATGTCCAAGGAACATGCAGGGACTTGCAATATCCATATAACAAACGTTTGGTGGTATTTTATCCCATATATATAATCATGTGCCCCTGGATGTTACCTACCATTCACACATCTGAGTTCTGCACATGTATGCTATGTTGGGAACAGGCACTCCTTTCTGGAGGAACATAAAAGGCCTAGGGAAGTCTTCCCAGAAGCTCTAGTGGCAAACATCAAATAATCAGTTTGAAACAAGTGAGTCGTAAAGTCATAGGTGAAAGGACAGTGATGGCCCATAAGTATGGGTGGAGGGTGCCATACCCTCGCCTGAGTGGCAGGGAGCCGGTTTCCCTAAGGAGTAGGCAGCACGGTCCACCTGTGTGCTTTCTTTGCTTGGGGTACTGTGCTGCCTGCCTCTGAGTAGGGGCGTGTCCCCCGCTACATGTTTATTTTGTTTGCCCTTTCGCCTCTGCAACAAACATAGCGTGTAGTAACGGGAGGTGGCAGGGTGGTGAAACACAGGCCGCGCTGCCTCTCATTATTGCACTAACTTGGACGGACATGCAGACTGACATCACAGGAGTCCTCTCCTGTCAGTCAGCGTGTTTACATTGCATGTGAGAGCAGCTAAGTGTTTTTATATAATGAGTGTGCATGTATATGTGTATGTATGTGCGCATGTTGGTGTGTTTGTTTTTATGTATGCAAGGAGTTGTTTGAATATTGTGTGAATACATGGGTGAAAATGCAATATGTGAGTGTTTGCACCAGCCCTCACCCCTAAATTTAGCGATACCCCCTTGGCCACTAAATTTAGTGGTGGGGGCTGCTGCGGGCATGGCATTCTTTTTTGCTTTACCTTTGATGCACAGTAAACTTTATCGTCAAGAACAAAGCAAACATAGTAAATGTTATTATGTGGCTAGGCTGGCCTACATTCAATGCAAACCAGTCTAGTCACATAAAAACACAAAAAATGTTTGTTTTACCCTTGAGTACTGCGCACCAATGGTAAAGCAAACATGATAAGTGTTGTTTAAGTTTGCTAGACTGGTTTGCATTAAACGTAGGCTGGCCTAGCCACGTAACAACACTTAACTTGTTTGCTGTACCCATAATGCCAAGTAAAAGATGCCATGCCACATTAAGAAAGCATATGCAGACAGGGACTACTTTCTTAATGTGGCATGCCATCTTTTACTCTTAATAAATGTTGCTACGATTACATTTTCTTCCTTCATGATAACTGGAGCTTGAAATAATATTCTGAAACATGGGAGGATTTGCAGGGGCTGTCTTAGTAAAGCGGTTCTGGAAACCTCTGAACATCTTCTAACACACTGAATGCAATTTTCTTTAGTATATCTAAGAATTGTGTGCCAATATGTACATAAGCTTGAACAGATAACATCACATTTCTTTTGGGAGTATTGCTAATCCAGCAGATACTTTTCTTTGACAGGCACACTTTACATATTGTGGAACATTATTGTTGCTGAATTACCTTATAATAATGTTATTCTCATAATTACAGATTGATTATGTTTACATGCTAATAACCGACCAATATCATTACTGGACGCCACTGGGAAGACTTTTGCAAAAGCTCTAGTAAAACACATCCAGGCATGGGTGCATTCAGCGGGGTTAGTAAGCCATTTTCAGCCGGGGTTCCATGCTGGACTGAAAAAGTGGAAACAAGGGTTTAGGTTCTTTTTAATTGTTCAAGAACATGTGGCAGTGACGAATCCTCAGCTTTACGGAGCCTACATACAATTGAGGACTGCATTTGATGGTATCCAGTCATTTTTTCGAAGCTCAAAGTTTCGAATGTAAATCCTGAGAATACATCTTTTCGAAAAGCCATTCGTATGAAAAGACATTCTTCCAAAAAAAAATCGAATATGGTATCTAAATGAAGGTAAGTATTAGTGCAGGGCTGGGGCCAGGGTTAGGGATGGGGTTGGGATTGAGTTAGTTTAAGGGTTACATTGGGGCGTTAAATTAGGGTTAGGGTTGGGGGTTAGGGTTGGGGCTAGGATTAGTTTAAGTGTTAAAGTAAGGTTAGGGTTGGGGTTTGGGTTAGTTTAAGGGTTACATTGGGCTTAGGGTTGGGGTCAGGGTTTAGGGTTAGGGTTGGGGGAGGGAGGGGTAGCGGGTGGTTGGGGGTTTGGGGGGACCACCCCAATATACAAAAAAACTTTAAAACGTAACAGGGGGCTGGCCCGTGCTGAAATGTCAGCACTGGACAGCTCCGTGTAACGTTTTCAAGTTACAAAAAAAGCAATGAAATGCTACTTTTAACATGTGAAAGTGCATTTCAGTTGAAACCAATCCATGACTATTGTTGACGGATTGGTTTGGAAAGAAATGCATTTTTCATGTTAAATATAGCTTTTCAAAGCTTTTGTTTTGAAACTTTTGTTTCGAGGGTTTAGTGATTCAAAACTTTTTTAAATTTTTTTTATAAACAATCGCTATAAACCCATTTGGTAGTGTACCAGTGAAGTTGCTATGGCAAGCCTTAAGAGAGATAAACCTTCCAGCCCACCTATTGAATCTTGTGCAATTCTTATATATGGTGGGTGGGGCCTTTCTGGTGAGGGGTCTCGGCCTATAGGAGTTGCACGTGGTGGAGCAAGGCAAGGGTGCGTCTTAGCCCCTCTCCTATTTAGTATTTGTATTAATGGTATTATTGAAGAGTTGGTGAAACACTGCTCAGAAGCCCCGCGCATGGGTTTTGAACAGATTCCTGCCATTTTCTTTGCATATGATGCTACTTTGTTATCTACCGCTCCAGTAGGCCTTAGGGCTTCGCTGGGGATTCATTCCAAAGAATGCAAGGAAACGAGGCTCCAAATAAATGTTAGCAAGGCCTAATGTATTTTATTTATTTATTTGTATTTATAAAGCGCACTGGCAGCCCAAGGGCATCCAGGCGCTGTTTCATCAAATTGACTTAGTTACATGTTACGCCATTGCTTACTGGTTACAGGAGGCGTAACAATGATGGAACAGGTTACAAGAACACGGGTGGCATAGTAAAACGTATGGCAAGTTCCTTCGGAGAATTCAGATAAACAGACATGTTATAATTTCCGTGCGGAAGGCTAAGTGGATTTTAGACCCGGACATTGAAAGCATTCAACACTGCACACAGTTGTGGATGGCGAAGAACTCGAGCAAGTCGCCCATTGCGATTATATCGGTATTCGTTTTTTGGATACTTGTTCACGGGTAGGTCCGCTGACGAAAGCAAATGCCATCCTGGAGTGGGAAAAAATGCCATTTTAAGCTTTGGGGGCGGGGGCTGCTGTGGCACCTGGTTTATAGGTCTACACGTGTCAAGTAAAATCGGCGGTCCTATATGGAGATGAAATCTAGAGCTATGTAAACGCGGAGCCTCGTGGTAGCAGAAAATACCTTTTTGAAAGGGCTTTTCCTGCTTCCACGAAGCACTGCAACATTCTCCATCCGGATGGAGTGCGCGATGTGTGGCCAATAGACGTCGTGATAGCTTTAACATGTGTCTTTTATTGCATTAGGATTTGGGGGGCTCCTGGTTTGAAGACATATCGTAAGTCTTTGACCCCTGTTATGTTCTTGGATGGGGGCAGGTCAATCCCCTGGCTGTGCCATGTTAGGAAATGGCTTAGTATGCTAGATCTGACAAGCATGTGCGATAATCCCACTCAAAGTTCGATCAAATATACATCCCACGTGAAGTATGTTGGAGCACCTATGGTAAATGTGTGTTTAAACCTGGTTTTGAGCTCACAGCACCTTGTCTGTAGCTCCACCTTTATTTTTGACAGCTGTCTTGATGCCATTTGCCCCATGTTTGCACGGGCACTTTATGTCTGATTTCCATTGGATGTCTGACGGTCCAGAAATGTACAAATTCTTGGAACAATTTATTAGGCAGTAGCTGCTTGATTTGTGGTGCCCAAGAGGAATCCTGAATGCACTTTACGCCATTATGTGATGGCTTGAAACCTTTAGGGATACAATATTTGAAACCTCTTTTTAATACGTGTTGTATTCCTTCGACCTTTTCAGGTCTTTGATTTTTTTAAAACAATTGAGAACTAAGATGTCCTTTTGCAGAGGGCTACGTATGTTCACCGAGCTTGGCTCAAGAGGAACTCCTTGATGAATCAGTTGCTTGAGGACACTTAGCTGGAACATTTGTGGAATTTGGGAGTCAACTACATTTTAATTGCATGGTTTGATTGGATCTATGGGCCTCATTACGAGGTGGGCGGTAAGGGATTACCGGCACCGGTAAGGGCACCGGTGTGGTAATCCCTTACCGCCCTACTACGAGTTCCCTTTGCGGGTCCTTCCTTAACGCCTGGTTTTTGCAGGTACCGTTTTACGGTACCCTTATTGCCGCCTTCCCCCTTCCCATTCAGCCCTATGGGGGCTCAAATGGGAATGGGGAATGGCCCTGGTGAATGGGGGATTGCTGGTCGCTCCGACCTCGGAATGGACCGGTAATTACTCCATTCACCAGGGCGGAGTCGGAAGGGTTTTGGAGGCAGCCATGGTGTTCTTAAAAGCTGCATTTTGGATGTTTTTAAGAAAACTCTTTATTTTATTCTTTATTTTAGATTATTCTATTTGATGGGATATTGATTTGCTTTTGTAACCTGAAGATTTTACATGCAATAAAGGATAATATGATGCTGGTGATTCTAATTACTGCCTAAGCACTTCACATGCTGTGGAAAAGCATTTTTATTGAACTACTGTAAACTATTTTAACTACTAGAATCATGAATTTTAATACAATTCTGAAAGGAAATGCAATTTAATTCGTTTATGTTTTTAATTGGCAATTGATTTCATAACGTTTTATACTTTGGTTTGCTTTCATTTGCACTAAGCATGATGTGTAAAAATCTTTTTACTGTATCACATCAACAATTAAAAAAAAATAGGAAATAATAAACACAGTGGTAGTGTCTCCAGCTTGGTCCTTTGGTCTCTCACGTTGTCTTCCAGAACCCCTCACATAGCCTATCCACTGCTGCCAATGGCACTTCTGATGGCAAGCCTCCCTGCCTGATCCCACCACCACCTCCATCATTATTAATCATATTTACACCGTCTGGTGTGAACAGGTGGGGGAGGGGAGGGCAACGGCAGCTTTAGCTAAAGAGCAAAGAGAAGGCAAGAGAAGATCTCCACTCTGCAAACACAGCAGGTATAAGTCATGCACAAATTCAATAAAGCACAACCAGGTCCAGAACTGCAGACTCGACGGCAGCAGGTAATCCGCGCCGGTTCACACGGGTCAGCGCATCAATTCCCGGCGAATGTTACACGGCTTCTGCTGCTCCACCGGGAGCCCACTGAACTTTGAGAGATGCGTCTGGTCCAGTGGAGTCTGCATGAACACCGTCTTCTGCTATTTATTATATGTTCGCATCAGTGACTCCTTCGTGGTTCGGCTGAGCCACGGATTGTACTGTTCATTAGGCTGCATAATAGTTTCTCAAACTTTTCAATGGCATAACCACATTTTCCAATGGTAACACAAGTTCCACATTGCTGTCATACAACTGCCACCAATTTCAATTTTGCCAAAGAAATTCTGGTGTGTAATTTATTTTTCTGGTTCCATAGGGTGACCCCCATCAGAGCAGACTGTTGTTCTCACTCAAGTCCCATTTGCAGATCTGATAAACATTACATCAACTATAAGCTGTATGGAAGCTCGGGAGATATTGCCCTCAGGGAAGCTCAGGAGATATGGCCCCCAGGGACGCTTGGGAGATATTGCCCTCAGGGAAGCTCGGGGGATATTGCCCTCAGGGAAGCTCGGGAGATATTGCCCTCAGGGAAGCTCGGGAGATATTGCCCTCAGGGATGCTTGGGATTTTGCCCTCAGGGACGCTTGGGATTTTGCCCACAGCGAAGCTCGGGAGATATTGCCCGCAGAGAAGCTCGGGAGATATTGCCCACAGAGAAGCTCGGGAGATATTGCCCTCAGGGAAGCTCGGGAGATATTGCCCTCAGGGAAGCTCGGGAGATATTGCCCTCAGATAGAGACAAGTTCCTTTTCTGTTATTCTCAACTTGCTCTGGCTCTTGATCTGAGTTCCCTAACTGCTCAGCCTTGACCTCACACTACGGATCACTGAGTACTAACGTTTGATGCCTAACTCCTGAGTGATGTCATTCATCCCCCTGAATCCTGGTCTGTCGATGCTTAACTCTGTGCCACATACACACACAAACATGTGCATGTACGTTCACACACACACACACACACACACACACACACAAGCATGCAAGTACCCACACATGCACAACCACACAAACACACACACACACACACACACACACACACACATACACAAACATGCAAGTACCCACACATGCACACACACACACACATACATGCATGTGCACACACACACAACATGTAAGTACCCACACATGCACACACACATGCATGCGTACACACACACCCACACACATCCCTTACATTTGACATTAGTCCCTTTCACAGCTTTAAATGTACTTCTATTGTACTTACCCCGCGCTGTCGTGGTGGTTGTTGGCTGATTGAGGACAGGGTCTCAACTGTGCGTGCTTCAAAAAAGAAGCCAGGACCCAGTGAGGTGATTGGTGGGCACATCCCGAAGCATACACAGGTCAATCCTCTAACTCTTACAGGCTCCAACAGTGAAACTGGAGTTCTTCACCGGTATTGGTGCGTCTTACTGTGCACGTCTGCATTGTGTCAACATACACAAACCCATCATACCCCTCGTTTGTGTTCCCCTCCCTCCCCATGCCCCTCGTTTGTGTTCCCCTCCCTCCCCATGCCCCTCATGCCCCTTGTTTCTGTTCCCCTCCCTCCCAATGCCCCTCATGCCCCTCGTGTGTGTTCTCCTCCCTCCCCATACCCCCTTGCTGCTCGTTTGTGTTCCCTTGCCTCCCCATGTCCCTCTTGCTGTTTGTTTGTGCCCCCTATCCTCCTCCCTTGCCCCCTGTCTGGTTACTTTGTTTTTTTCTCCTTCTCCCTCTTTCCCTTCTTCCCCCCCCACACTCCTCTTTTTGCCGCATTACCTCAATTGCCGTCAGGCATAGTAATGTAACCGCCAGTCTGCATCTTTCCCTTTCCCCCTCCCTTTCTTTTTTTAATAGCGCTTACTCTATCACTCCGTCTTGACTTGTGTGATAGCAGCTTGACTGCCCCCGCCCTTTTCCCTCCTTGTTCTTCCCCTCCCACCCCCCCAGCTTTATCTGACTCGTCATGATAACAGCTAGTTTTGTTCTTCTCCTTCTCCCTTACTTCAACACCTCGTCAACCCTTCCCTCCTCTTGTTAGTTTCCCGCACTACAACAATTGTTGTTAGGCATAGTAATGTATCCGGGTGTCTGTCTCCTTCTCCCTCCCGCCCCCAATCTACCTTCTATGTTACTTGCACGTGCACTATCTGAAATGTCGCTAGGCTGATTATGATAGTTATTTTTCACATTCTGAATGTATGAATGTATCAAGGACTTGTAAGAATGTCAATGTGTTCTCCCATGTTCCCTTCCCTGCCTTGAAGCGCTTTGTAACACATTGTGTATAGGCGCTATACAAATAAACAATCAATCAATCAACCATTGCATGCCTGCACACACACATGCACCCACACACACACACGATCTCACGTTTTCATTTCATGATGCCCCCTAGCCTTTCAGCATAAGCAAGCTTCTCAGGCCCAGGTGCTCTGAGGGTCAGTAACTCTGCAATGTGAAGGGGGTTGGCGGGTGGAAGAGCTGCCTCCCTGATGCACTGTTGGTAAATGAAGTTGGCTTTCTTGAACTGGGTTCAAAAGTGCACTAGAAGAGGAGGCCATGATTATTTATGGATTAGCTCAAGAGGCATGGATGTATCCAGATTATGGCTCTGACATTGCTGTGGAGACATAAACTGCACCCCGAAAAAGGCAGAAAAATGTCTTCAGTTGGAAAGGAACTTTACTTACTAGCTTGGGCTAGACGGGCGCTTTAGGACAGAGCATTCTTGGCTTGCGAATTATTTTTTCTCTTTTGTATCGGCGCAGTCGCCTGAAAGAAGTGGTCCGGAAAGCTGGTCAAAGCAACTGCCAGTGGTTATGATTATTTCCCTATGTGGCTTCGGTATGTCCAGACATGATCCCTGAGATTGTTGTGCTTATTATTGAAATCTACACCTCACTGAAGACCCTAAACAAGGAATTAACGCGTCTAGTAAAGGGGGCATGTGGCCCAGCAGTTTGATGTGGTTAACACCTTTACAAGTCTGACTTACATATGATTTCTAACCTTCTCTAGATACTGAAAGAACTGAAAAACTCCAGTGTGGAAGACTGCCCAGAAAAATGGCCAACAGGAGTGAGTATTTTAAAATGGGTCTACTCATAATTTATCACATTTTCAAAGTAACTAGTTCTAAGTGCCAAGGTTTGACCCGACATGGATTACGAGCTTGCTTGGTCTAGAGCAGTGGCCTTCAAACTGTGGGGCTGGTCCCCCGGGGGGGCCGAAAGGGTTCTCCAGAGGGGGCGCAAGGCTCTACTAAAAGGGAGTACAGTGACTGATATTATTAGAAAATATAAGCAGAAATGATATCTAGAGGGCCAACCAGTGTTCAGGAGGAGAGGAATTCACTGACAGGCCCATAGGTCAACGCTCACCCTCCAGAACTTGTAAGACAAGATAGCTGCACTATGTGAGGATAGGGGGCGCAGGATTCACTTAATCCAACACGACTCAATAACGAGGACTCAGTAATTTAGCAAAGGGAAGTCAGTTTAATGACATGTACATTAAACAGGGAAACAAATGGGAATCAGCATCGTTGCGATCGCCTGTCTCGCTCCAACTTTCAACTTCTCCATGCAAACAGTAACATTTATAGTTGATTCTCCTCATCATTGACGTCTTAGTCTACGAAACTCATCATGCAATATAATTGTTTAGGAAGGGTAACTTAAGTATAGGTGTTATATCTATATATGATAATAGGGCATGCAGATTGGATAACTCTTATCGGGTGGGAGTCTACGCCCACCCCTCTACATTACGCATCATAGACGTCACTACAAATACAACGTCCTATTGGTTACAATATCTATAGGACTCCAGATAACTTGGTCCATTGTGATTGGGCAGGTTACACCCCTAGACATACATTTCCACTTTTAATTAGCAGCATGCAGAATGGACACCCCTGTGCCTGGTGTCCCAAGTTTCACCCTGCCTCCCTTCCATCAATCAGTGTTTTAGGGCGATGTGTCAATTAGTTGGCTAAGGATGGCCTCGAAACTGTAGTCTCTTATCGGGAAAAGTTATGGCATCCTTGGGTCCTGGATGACATCAGGCGATGGTACTTCTTCGCGCCTGGCTTTGTCACGTCTTAGTTCACCATGAATCTGCTTCAGTTTCCAACTTTTAGTGCATTTAATTCTGTGTCAGCCTAGCCACCTGCATGGGCCCTCCTTATCTTGACCTTCATGAGGCAGGCTGGTATGCTCTGAAGTTGGAATCTTGTGAGTTGACGCTCTCCTCCCCTTCTCTGGTTGACCTCAATTTCCTAGGCATGAGCCGCTCTTTGTTGAGTTTCGATTTGCTCCTCTCTTGCGTTTGGCTGGGTTTTTCGAAACTTGGCCTGTCAGGCCTCTGGCCGCCTGGGGACATTTCTGCTTTTACAAAATGGAGTTGCACTTGTATAATGTGCCTTAGTGAGGTAGATATATGGTTGGCGCTTGCCGCTCTATCTTCTACTAAGCATTGCAAGCAGTATCGCTTTCTTAGCATCTTGCGTTTGAAGCCTATTTACACACGTTTAACAGGACGGCTGCTTCCATCTTGTCTCGTAGCAGTTTCCTCACGTTGTAACATTGTCTCCTGTCTGTGTCTATTCCATTCATTTTCGTAGTTACTCACACTGGCGTGTTATCTTCGATAGCTGCTTTTATTCATTCACGGGTCTGTTCAGGCCCTTGTGTCATTTCCACTGGCCTTCCATTAAGGCTTTTTGGGTCTCTTCATGGACCGTCTGTAGGTACTCTTCATTTCGTCTCAGCGGCTGGTATGGCTGTCTGATAGGGTACCGTGCTGCCCAGGGCTGTCTGGTTATGGGCGCTTCAACTGGTATGGATCTTCTGATGTATACTGGGCAGAGTCCCAGTGCAGCTCTTTGTAGGTTCATTTGCTCTTCATACGTCACATACCTTAGCGAGTACGCTCCTGGTACCTCGAAATGAGAGGAAGGGGTGCAGGCCATGTCTGCGACCTCCTCTACACCAGTGATATGTTTAGTCAAGGGGGGGGCTCGGCATAAAACAGTTTGAATACCACTGGTCTAGAGATACATGCAGCAACTCACTAATGATGTCAAGGAAATAGAAAGATGTCTGTGGTTGCTTGGGGTTTTGTGCAGAAAGGTTGTGACCTAGCAGTTCGGGCTGCATACTCATTTTTAGGGCTGAACCAAGCCTGATTTATAGATTGGTTTCCCCTTTTATAATAGCACAGTGGATGAAAAACGTTTTGCATGGTTGACCAGGGAAATTGTCAGTGATTATGATTCATTCACAGCTGTTGCATATATAGTAATGCACCTCACGCTTGACATCCATTTCAGAGGACCAAGTGTACAAGGAGTGGGAAGAAGAAGAGGGCAGAGACCTGAGAAGGAGAGCTATGAGAAAAACAAGGACATATTTGCAGAGCGATAAGGACACACTTCATTCACTGTGGATAGTCGGGAAGCATCCCACCAGCACCAGGATTAGAATATGTCTAGATGAAGATGCTTTGCTAGGCTCGTTTGTGAATCTGTGATGCTGGTCCGGAGAGATCAAGCATGCCCTCTTGACCAGCGGGCAGCTTGCAAAGTATATCTCTCACACTAATAAGACGTGGCCTTTTGGAACTTCAAGAGGTCCTGCTGCAGCTGGGTCTGCTCTGCTCAGAATCTTGCCACTGTAGTTTGTTTGTTTGTTTGTGTTCTTGGGGAGAGGAAATTACTGACGGGCCCATTGGTCAGTACTCAACCCCCAAAAACTTGTAAGACAAGATAGCTGCACTGAGTGAGGACAGGGTGCAGGACTTACATACTCCAGCACAAATAAATTCTAGGGACTCAGTAAATTGGCAAAGGGAAGTCCATTTAATACATACATCAG
The DNA here is from genome assembly GCF_040938575.1 of Ambystoma mexicanum. Taxonomy (NCBI): domain Eukaryota; kingdom Metazoa; phylum Chordata; class Amphibia; order Caudata; family Ambystomatidae; genus Ambystoma; species Ambystoma mexicanum. Next base: position 89,640,094 of record NC_090932.1, on the reverse strand, counting down.
CTTGTGGAAATCAACAGCACCGCGAACACCTGTCTCGCCCCGACTTCCTCCCACTTCAGTACAACAGCCTCTTTTATGGGCAAACTTCGTCATCATTGACGTACACTTCTTATAAAAAACCATCATGCAATATAATTGGTTGGGAAAGGTAACTTAAGTATAGGTGTTATATCTGTATATGAAAATAAAGCATACGGATTGGATAACTCTTATCGGGTGGGCGTCTACGCCCATCCCTCTACAACACACGTGATTGACGTCACTAAAAGTACAACGTCCTATTGGTTACAGTCTCTATAGGACCCTAGATTACATGGTCCATTGTGATTGGGCAAGTTACACCCCTAAACATAAATCTCCACTTTAATTAGCAGCATGCAGAATAGACACCCTGGTGCCTGGTGTCCCAAGATTCACCCTGCCTCCCTTCCATCAATCAGTGGTTTAGAGCTATGTGTCAATTAGTTGGCTGGGTATGGCCTCGGATCGGTAGTCTCTTATCAGGAAAAGTTATGGCACCCTCTGGTTCTGAATGACATCAGGCGGTGGTACATCTTCGCGCCTGTCAGGTCACGTGTTGGTCCACCGTGAATCTGCTTCAGTTCTCAGGTTTTTTGTGCATTTGATTCTGTGTTCGCTTGGCCACCAGCATGGGCCTCTCTTATCTTGACCTTCACGGGCGGGCTGGCGTGCTCTGAAGTTGGAGCTTCGTGAGCTCATGCTCACCTCCCCTTCTCTGGTTGACCTCGATTTCCCCGGCATGAGCCATCCTTTGTTAAGTTTTGATCCCGCTCTTTACCTCAGCTTGGACTTAGATGTGAAACTCAGCCAGTTGGGCCTGGGCCGCCTAGGCTTTCTTCTGCTCAAACAAAATGGAGTTGCATGTGTACATTGTGCTGTATTGAGGTAGACATATACAATTGGCGCATGCTGCTCTATTCTTCTACTTAAGCCTTGCAGGCGGTATTGATTACTTAGCATCTTGCCTTTCAAGCTTATTTACACACGTTCAATAAGGCGGTTGCTTCCGTCTTGTCTCATGGCACCATTCTCATTTTCACAATGTCTCTCCCCTTCGTCCATTACAATTCTCCTCGCAGTTGTTGGCACTGGCATGCATAACTTTCAGTAGCCACTTCTGGTTGTACTTGGGGCTGCCTAGGCCCTTAGTCTATTTCCATTGGCCTTCCATTAAGGCCTTCGGGGTCTCCTCGTGGACAGTCTGTAAATACTAGTTGTTTCGTACCAATGGCAGGTACGGTTGTCTGTTTGGGTACTGTGCTAACCAGGGTTGCCTGGTTGTGGGCATTTCAACAGGTATTGATCTTCTAATGTTCACAGGGCAGAGGCCCATTGCAGCCCTTTGTTGGTTCAGCTGCTCCTCGTACGTCACATACCTTGGCGAGTACTTTACTGGCAACTCGCAAAGGGGGGCGGGGGTGCAGGTCATATCTGGGACCTCCTATACACTCCCCTCTCTGGTCGGTTCATCAACCACTCCTACTTCCTCCTTTAATTTCAGTTTCTTTGATTCCTCAGCTTCTTGCTTATCGTCTCCTGGGTTTACACAAGAAGGAGTGAAAGTATGCAATTTTGGTGTCCATATCTTTATCACCCCTTTCAAGCTTCCTGCTGTTTTCACATGCTCATCTTTATTCCAGGTAATCAACTGGCATTGTCCATTTGGACTGCAGTAAATCCATTTGCCTTCATACCTTCTTCGTTTCTTGGGATAAGTGAATTGTGTTCCCTCTAGTGCAAATTCACTCGCCTTCACAAAGTCCTTTATCTCCTCATCTGTCAGGTCTCTGGGCTTCCAGCCTGGTTCGACGTCAACCATAATTTTCATCTCAATGGCCTTCTGTGCAGTTTTCTGGCACTGTGTGATGACTATCTTGATAACACAGAATCCTAGCAGCAGCATTGCTAGCAAGGCTCCCAGAAACTTGAATATGTCTGTCATCCATTACGGGACCCATGAGAATAGGTTCCCAAACCAGCTGTCATCATCTACTTCATCTGTTTCCTCAGTCATCTGGTTTTTCAGGATCGTTAACATGCTTATGGCCTCTGTGAGGGTTCCATTTTCTTCGTATAAAAGTGCAGCATGATTCTCCAATTTTTGCGCAAAAACCTCCATCCATTGCGGTGATCATGTCAAGCACATATCTGTTCTGGAGAGTCATCAGTCTAACCGCTCTCAGCTCTTCTTTAATCACATTGAATCCTTTTATTGTGGTGTTGATGGTCTGCAGTAACTCCCATCTGGATATCTGCAACCATTTAGCATTCACTCCAATTTGGATGTGTGGCAGGAGCATTGAGGTGAATACTGTTGAAGTGAGGCTGAACAGCCTGTGTTCCTATGAAATCGCATGAAATGCCTCTTCCGATTTGGCTGAAAAGTAGTTTTCTCTTTTCATTCTGGATGTCAGCTCTACAGACCTCCTTTTCCTCAGGTGAGCATCTACTTTCGGAAAGCTGTCCAAATTCAGTTCACTTTTTGGAATCACTATTGCAGGAACGTGGACGTTCACCAGTGTGCATATGCATCCCCAGTTCCGGGTTAGTCTTATATGTGCCTTGGACCCACATGCCCAATAGTGATCCATTAGGACGGCGGTTCCTTGTGTCATTCCTGGGGCTTCATATATCCGTCCGCAGTTTTGATTCTCCCACATTTTCCTCGTGCCATTACTTCTAAAGCACAGTTTCGGGTTTTCCAGCGGTACTATCTGCAAGAGTCCTCCTCTGCCTTCGACCCATGTCAAAAGCTTTACCAATTTTGGCCACAATGCTCTGCATAGTCTCTGAGAGTTCTATATTGCTTCTTTACAGGCTCCAAGGGCCATCCAAGCTCGGCAGATTACTACTTCTTCTTCCTATGCGTCTGGGGAAACTACTGATCCCCAGATCTGCATTTGCCCTCTGTTCTTCCAGATTTGAGCCTCTTCTGCAGTTTTTCCTTGGACGTTCAGGCTTGGGTTTATTTCCCATCTACTTCCTGATCCTTTGACGTCAGGGTTTTCATATCTAATAACGTGATTCTTGGTGTGCACCCTGTTTCTTGTTTTGATGTCCTGGACAAAACCGTCTTCATCTGGGAAGTCTTTTTCGTTGGCCCATATCAGTGAGGCGTCTTTTCCCAGAAACTGCCCTCTGGTGTTGCACATTGCTATGTGTGACATGCAGTGTGCCGTGGGGACGTCAACTTCTACTGCAACAAAGATTTTGGACTTGCCCATGCTATATGGCAGGAGTGCACAGACGAAACATTCTCCTTCTGATTGACTTCATCCAACTTCCTTCATGTGCTGGTACCATATGTTGCTTCCAAGATGGGCTGTGCTTTCCAGGTAGTCGTTTAGTTCAGTGTCTGTTTCATATGGGCTTCTCTTGATTCTTAACGTTTTTCTGTAGTTGGCCATTACTATGTCTCTGAATGCGTCTGTGCTGCTCTTTCGTTCAGGCAGTCTCTCAGGCGTTATCCTTGGTGGGGCAGGTCTCACTACTTGCCCTGCAGTAATAGGGGGAGGTCTTGCATTTCTTTTCCTTCCCTCATGTGTTCTCTTGTAGACCTGCTCCCACCACCATTGGCTAGTCATCCTTCCAACACGTGGCAGTGTCGTGGGTTTGGTAGTTACTTCTGGCGTTGGAGCCGGTGTACTTGTTATCACAGTTTTTGCAGTTTTCTTGCTCAGCTCCTCATGTAGTTTCTTTGCTCTTAGTATGAGCGGAAACACATATTTGACTACCGCGTGTGTTTTCTCAGTAAGTTCTTTTGTAGCTTCCTCTGTTCTCTTGAGGGATTTTGTCATGCAATCTCTGTCTTGTTTCTCGCTTGGTTCTCTGTTCTCTGAAGCTGTTCGTTTCACAGGTATATTTTCTTTTTCGGTTGTTCCGGCCTGCGGTTGCGTAGCCATTGAAACTTGCCCTTGCTCGTGTGCATTCAGTGTATGAGTGCGTGCCGTGGACAGTGCTATGTTATCATTCATTCCGTGCTGACCCTGTCTCCAGCTTTTCTCACCATTCATTCCTTCAAGTGTGTACGTGTTGCTGCTAATTACATTCAACTGTAAATCGTTTGTTTTATCATCAGTTTGTCTTGGAACAGGGATGACAATATAAGGTCTGGGTGCTTTTGTGGGCCCCAGATGTTCATTACCTGGTGGAAGCACGGACATTGGGATGCTTTGTGCACCAATAAGAAAGGCAGTTCTGACAGTTAGAGACAAAAATACTACAACAATCACTATGCATTTACATATGACGGCCTTGAAAGACATCTTACAGCATCTCCTTCCAGGAAACCGGGGGCGCCCCTCCACTGGTGGCAGAACTAAATTACTGTTTTGGGCCCCCATCTCGAACAAGTCCATGGTCAATACTTTATTTATTTTCTTATCTTGATTTTCGTTACTTAAAAGTTCCTCAAACACTAAAATGGCGGGTGGAGTTTAATGTCCCCCCTCTTGCGAGTGATGACGGAAGTCTCTAGTTATGGAGTACAGATCCTTTGCTAGACTATGGAAAAAGGTTAGACTACCGTTTTTAGCACATCACATTCTTCCTGCGTTTGTGTATACAACGCATTTCCAGGGCCCCTTCCCAATTCGTCTTGGCCCTGAGCACATGCAGGAATTTGTTTGCAGTGACACCATAAAAGGATGGCTTCGCTGCACATCACACATAGATAAACCATTGAAAAAATAAAAACAAAAATAAAAAAAACATGGAACATATGAGAAAGTAGGAAAGAATAAGAAAAAGGCTGAAAAAAGTAAACACGGCAGTGAAATTTCGTTGCTGTGCTCCTTTCGCCTGGTTCTTTGAGGTCGAGTTGCTGAAAAGTCCACCCCCCATTTATTCCACGTCGGGATGATGATGAGAAATAGAAAACCCAGAAAAATAAAAATCACAATATTGATATCCTTGTTTCTGCTTTCCTTGATCTGTCCTCCGTTAAAAGCATGGAGAACTGTGTCTTTATTTCTGTGCTCTGCCCATGTGGGGTTGATGAAAAAGTTTTATCTTGGACCTCCCCCTTCTAGAGCCCTTCTCATCAGCGGATGTCCATGGTTGCTTCTCAGCTGTGATGCAATAGCTCTCAGGAGTCTGTTGAGTTGTGCATTTTTTGCTGGATCACAGAGAAACGTGGGCACGTCGACAGTGATTGGTCTACCCACTAGTTCTGGAAAGTTCTCGATGAGGTGAAAGAAGACTGTGAAGGCAATTCTGCTGTCTTCAGGTGACAGTGACATTAGCTCTGATTCTCTGTCTCTTCGGTCATCGGTCTTTTTGCAGCGGGATCAGTCCTTGCCTTCTCGATCTGTCCCTTGCCGAAAGTTTCACTGGAATTCTCTCAGAAATTCCCTTTGAAAGCTGGACAGTTCCATTTGTAGCTGTATGCTATAGAAGAGTGCTCCTATCTTTCTCGCGTTGGCAGGGTCTCTGAGGAAGGTGAGGGCGTCAACCTCGGCAGGTCTCCCTACCATTTCCGGAAAGTCATTTACTAAGCCGAAGAGGACGTTGTGGGCAAGTAGGCTGTCCTCAGGGGACAGGGACATTTATTCATTTTGCAGAGTCTCAATCACAAGGTTTTTTGCTGTTGTGAACAGTTTCTTTGCTTATCTCCCCGATCTGTCCCACGGCGGAAAGTCTCACTGGAACCTCCTGAGGTATTCTTGCTGGAAGTTAGATAGCTCCACCTGGAGCATGATTCCATGGAGAAGGGTTTTCATGTGTAGGAAATTGACTGGGTCTCTGAGAAACGTTGCAACGTCAATGTCAGCAGATCCTCCCACCATTTCTGGATAGTCTGCAACAAGTCTAATTAGAACATTGTGGGCTAGCTGCGTGTCTGCGGGGGACAGCGGCATTTGCTTCGCCTTTCTGGGTCCCGATCACACGCCTCGCTTTTGCTTTGAGCAGTCTTTGCACTTGCCTCCTGCGTGGATAGCTACCACATTATTTAGTTTATTCCATATCTGGTTTAGAAAATGATTGTTTCGGGGATTTCTGATGAACGTCCGTGTATCTGTGGTCCTCCCGACAAGTTCTGGGCACTCCTCAATAATTCGAAAGAATAAAGTGCAGGTCACTTCGTCAATGACTGCTTGAGGCAGGAGCATTGGTCTTTGAGTCACTGTGCGCAGGCAAGTCGGCGAAGACCTCTGCGATGACAGTCAATAGTTGCCTGATTACCTTCTTATTTTCTGGATCTCGGATGAATTCTGTGACACTTGTTTCTCTCCCTATGAGTGATGGATAAGTCAATGTCACTAATTGGAAGTAGGTGAGTACATACCACTTAAGGCTTCTGCTAGGGTGTACCATAAGTTTGTGAACAAAGTCTAGATACTGGATGCTTTCAGGATAACAGTTTCAGCTTATAAGAGTGTCCTTCCTTTACTGCTTATCAGAGTCTTAGAGTTCTTTGTTCACTACTCTGTGGCCCTAGGTGTTTTCGTTACCAGTGTCACTGCAGGTTCAAAGTATGCAACCTTTTCTTTTGCTCTGCGAGTTCAGCTGCACATTGCATTTGTTTGAAAAGTCTTGCATCTCGTTCAGTGCTTAGGGAAAAAGTTCAATGTATAGCCACAATTTTCACAGCAAATTCTTCACTCTGTCTTTTCTGCATGTGTAGTGATACACGAAATTGCAACCTTGCCAATCAGGGCTTTAGATGACAGCATTAGCCGCTGAAAGCCAATAGTGTATTCAAAGTATGTGCTAAAAATGCTGACAGTAGTCTGTTGTAGCACTTCCATTATGCAGTAGTGAGCTACAAGGAATATGCAGGCCTAGTATGAAATAGGTCACATTATGCATTGTTGATAGACAGGCAGGGAGAGGGCCCCTAGCTCTGTAGCTAATAGGTATTTTTGGAGTGTTTGGAACATCATGGCACCTATATAGCGCTTAGATAGCCAGTCTTAAGCGCTATAAACACTAAGCTATGAGTGCATGCCTTTTAGAGCTTGCAGATGGGGTTAATACATCCCTGCTTCCCTTAGAATATTCAGCCTCACTAACGGTAGCCCTGGCTCCAAGCTAATCTTGCTTTTCTCTGGGAAGGCACTGATAAGACATTCCAGTGTTCGCAGATGGGGCCAGGGAGGGGCTCAGACGGAGCAGTGGAAATTAACAGAGCTGGGTTTTTTCCATGAGCCAGCCATATTTTGCACAGGGAACGTTCTGGAACTATGCGTCATGGTGACTGACAGCACGAGATTATAAAATATCCATGCACACATGACTCGGTGGGAGATCGTCCTGTGGACTTGATTCATGCACGGTCAAGTGCCCGGAATTGGCTCTGACGGTGTCCTCCAGCATTGTTTTTCTGAGCGGGGCTTGTTTTTACAGCTAGCTTATGAAAAGCCAAGGTCTCCCAGTGCTGATTAAAGGGACGTAAGACTGTGTTTCTCTATGTTTCTCTATATTTCTCTATGTTTCTCTATGTTTATCTAAGTTCCATGTTTCACTATATTTTGCATTGTTCTAAGTTTATGCTTTGTAATATTCTTTAACTTGAATCCCAAATGTATATGAAATTCACTGCTTAGAATAAATATGCTAAAACTTTGAGGGTGTCATTTGTCACTAGCATGAGATCACTGCTCAGCACAATAGAACCTGTATTTTGGGCTGAATTGGGTATTTTTGCTCTCAAAGGGCTGGCCCCGAGGAAGATTTTGCCCATATCAAGACAGCATGTGCGTCCTTCTTCCTCACCACAGACCTTGTCTGCATGTGCTGTGGTCCTTCCCCGTTGTCTGTAGCTTCCATGGTGGATGCAGTAGGAGCGCCTTCTCCTATAAAGGGCTTGACGTCATTCAGGAAGATCCAGGCTCTTCTTCCTTGGAGCTTGACAGCGGACGGGGTGCAGTCCTCTACGATGAAAGGGCCATTAAATCGTGGTTCGTCCCATTTCTTCCTTGTAAAGTTCTTCACTAGAACTCTCTCCCCCGGGTAGACAATGGGTGTGCCTAGGCTGAGAGCTGCACCTGCATCAGCATTGTCTGTTGTGGTTTGTGCTGTGCTGTCCCCTTTCCGCCGTCGCTGCAGCTGACCTGAAATGACAGATGTACTAGAGGTAAGGCAGTCAAGGTAATTCTTCATTTCTTCTCCCAGAACCTCCCTAGCAGCCTGGGCATCACATCTAGCCCTATCTCGGGGCGTAAGAGGGGTTCTCATTCTCCTACCAGTGATAATCTTGTGCGGCGTGAGGTGATGGTCGGAGCCTGGCTGGTTCCGAAGCACATATAATGCCAGTGGTAGGCAGTGCAGCCATCCCTTCTCTAATGTGAGATTTAGTTTGGCTATCCTCTCTTTCAACAGGCCGTTGAGCCGTTCACATATGCCATTTCCTTCTGGGCGATACGCCAACGAGAACTCGTGCTTTATACCAAACAACAAGCTAATCTGCTCAAATACTGAGTTTACGAAATGGGGCCCGTTGTCTGACCTCATAACCTCACACACCCCCCAGCTGGGGAAAACCTCCCTCACCAGGAACTTTGCAGCACAGGCAGCGTCAGGGTGTGTACATGGCCCTGCTTCTATCCATCTAGAGAATGGACACACCACGACAATTAAATACCTGTACCCATTACAAACCTGAATCATATTGACATAGTCGATATGCAGGTGCTGGAAAGGCCCTTCAGGTCTGGGAATGATGCCTCTCAACACTTTCAATGTGTGCCCAGAAGTGAATGGATGGCAAATTATGCAATTGACCATAAAGAACGCAACATGCTCTGCTAAATTCGGCGCGAACCAGTCTTCTGAGAGTGTTGCAGCAAGATTTTCTTTTGACATATGGAAAGGGTAGTGGAGCTGTTCTAACGCTACCTTTAGGAGGGTGACAGGCATTACTAGTTTACCAGTGCTGTCCTGCCTCCATAACCCATCAGAGGGGTTTAAAGAACACCCTTGACGCTTCCATAAATTCTTCACATCCTGAGGTGCCTCCCCCTGGAGTTCCATTAACTGTGTCTGCCCCGTATTACTGTAGGCTTCTGGAGTGGCTCGGGCTATCATCATTCGCTCATGGGTACGTGCCACCTCCACCTCCATGATTGTCTCACCCTTGGATGCCATGCGCTTGTCTTCCGTGTCCGCTTCATGGTTTCCACGTGACACGAAATCTGTTCCCTTGGTGTGAGCGGCGCACTTGACGACCGCTATGTACACTGGGAGCTGTAGTGCTTTTATCAGCCTGTCCAACAAGGCTGCATGTTGCACTGGCGTGCCGTCCTCTCGGAGGTAGCCCCTCCTTTTCCATCGTGCCAGGCCTGCGTGCACGGTGGACGTCACATAGGCGGAGTCACTGTACACTGTTACTTCCTGGTCTGCGTGATTCTCAATGGCGAGTATCAATGCCACTAGTTCTGCAGCCTGTGCTGAATAGTGGGATGGTATTCGTGCACTGACAAGTACTTGGAACTCTCCATTTGCCATATGTTTGATCAAGGCCACGCCTGTGTATCTTTGCCCGTCTTCTTGGTCAATTCTCGATGACCCGTCAATGAAGACAACTTCTCCACTTGGCAGAGCATTCTCTCTTATTCTGGGGATTTCATCATAAAACTCTTCATAATTGGCACAGTCATGCATAGGTTCTCCGTCTGTGACTGGCTCAGCAATAAACATAGCAGGATTCACAGTTTTGCATCGCACTATTTTGATTGATGGATTTGAGATAATCACCTCATATGCGGATAATCTCTGTGACGTCAAGGTGCCCTTTGGCTTCTCCAATATGGCAAAGAATGAGTGTTCAACATATAATGTCATGGAGCATCCCATCACAAATGATGATGCTTTCTCGATGGCAAACGCAGCGGCTGCTAAATTTTGCTCAATGGGAAGTGGCCCCTCATGACCGTGTCCAAGCTCCCACTGTAATACGCTAGGGGCTTGTACCCCAGCGATGTTCGCTGAGCGAGCACTGCCGTCATAAAATTGCCATCGGTATGAGAGAAGAGATAGAATTCCTCTGCATTATTGGGGATCCCGTGAACTGGGGCCTTACAAATTACCCCCTTTAGTTCTGCAAACCCCTTTTCCATTTCTTCAGTCCATTCGATTTTTCCCTCTGTTGCCTGGGTTTTCTTTAAGGCCTGGAGCAAGAGCTTGGTGTATGAGCTGTAATCAAAGACCCATGCTCTGACATAATTGCATAGGCCTAAGAAGCTCTGCATTTGTTTTTCTCGTTTGATCATTTTGACCCAAAATATGAGACTTACTTCCACCCGCGTCTCCTCTAAGTCAGGGTGCTCTTCGAGCAGATCATCATCTGTGACGTCAGTCACTCGATACCCTTCTTCAATGGTGATAACTACGCAGCATTGCCTTCCTTCGTCATCGTATCCTTCCACTAAAACCACCTTCCCCTTTACTGCGGCAAACTGTATTACCAAAGGAAATATTTGTCCCTCTTCTTCATGCATGGGTATTCTTGGTCTAAAAAGAAACTCGTCAGGGGTCCTCATAGTTTTGCCTGCGAGGTCCGGCAATCCCGCCATGAGAACTTGCACGCCATATTCGAAGACCTCCAGCTCCAGCGGTAAAGCTCTCATAGCTATACGTCCCAAGTATGCTCTGATCATTTTGCATACGTTGGAATAATGCATTCCTGGCATGGAGCACACTATGCCATCCTCAGTGAATGAGATTGACATATTCAGTTTTGTCATTAGATCTCGACCCATGATGTTTACTGGGGACATATGTGAGTACAGTAAAGGCACATTCATTCCATGCTCTCCCACTGAGACCGGGAGAGTGTCTGTAAAGGGAACTCTACTATGAGCTCCAGTGAAAATGTGCATGTCTATTGCCTCGCCGGACAAGGAAAACTTGCCTTCTCTTATGCACGAATGCGTCGTGCCCATGTCAACTAAGAAGGAATACTCTTTTCCTCCTATGGTGACATTTACCCTTGGTTCCCTATTAGGGTCTGGTGTCACCGATAGGATAGAGCACATCCGAGTTTCCCGTGAGCTGTCCTATTTTATGTATAGGTTCGGCCCACTATAAGTTTGCGGAACACCCCCATTGTTCATCCCTTGTGGTACCGGCGGCGGTGCCTACTGGGGTTGCCCCTGTTGCAAGTTCCCCAAGTTCGAGGGTTGAAACCCTTGCTGTGCACCTTGCTGCAAGCCAGCTGCCTGCTGCTGCACGGTATAGTTTTGTGCATTGCCCTGTTGTGGGGTAGCCAGTTGATTTACCGTGCCTGCCCCCATCCATTGATTGTTCTGCCACATGCCTTGGCTTCTGCACATGCGTGCCACATGTCCTGTCTCGCCACACAGCCAACACACTGGCGGTGGTCGGGCCATCTGTCCATCTGGCATAGCTGGACTGCCCATTGGTACGCTCTGGATACCACCTTGAACGTTTTGAAAACCTCCTTGGTTACCTCTAAAGCCTCCCTGATTACCCTGCCATCCTCTTCCTCCAAATCCCCTTCCTCTCGGATAATATTTGCGATACCCTGATTGTTTTGCGGCGGGTTAGTGGCACATTGCACACTCAAATCGGCTGGGCTTGTTAGCATAGCTCCCTCGAACGCATACTTCGAGAGCTTCCTTTGCACTAGCTTCGCCTCTTCTCCCTTACGCGTTGCCTTTTTCTTTCGATTCTTTTCTTGCAATAGCCTACAATAATGGGCAATTGTCAACTGGATTTCGGCCCATGGTTTAGCTTCTATTCCTACCAATTTTTTTAGTTGTTTTTGCACCGGTTCTGGTAACCCTTGGCACAATATATGATAGAATACAGGGATAGATTTCGTCCAAGACTGCGTTTCGAGCACACACGCGTCTTGAAAATTCTGGATAAACGGCAATGGATCTTCTGACTCCTTCATTTTTCGAGTCATTATAGCTCCCATATCAGATGTGTCTGGATATAGCGTGCATAGCACTTTCCATACTGCTGCTCTACAGTTATTAAATGGCGCACCGTCATGAGAGGTGTTAGTTATGGTTACCCTAGGGTAGCCTGCCCTCTTCCACACATCGTCTGCTCTTTCTCCGAGTATAGCAATTAGGAGACCCTTGATGTCCCTTATGGCTAGAGTGACTCCCCCCGTCATTTTTTCTAGCTCATGTATCCACTTCCTGGCTCCCGATGTCAACATTCGAAGCTTATTCTTTAAATTTTCTCGGTCCATGTGTGGCCATGGAATATATTGCGGTCTTACTCCCCCTTTCTCTAGCAGTGGGAATTGGAATGCGCAATCCTCCTTTCCCTTTTCTTTACCTCCTCGGTCTCTTGCTGGGGTGGCGTTCCCGCCTTGCTTTCTACCTGGCAGCGCCCTTAACCTATCTGTATAGGCAGGTGCCGACGCCCCCCTCTGACCGTGGGGTGTTTCTTCATGTCAGCTGGACTGTCCAGCTGACTTCGATGTCCTACTTATGGACTCGCCAGCCTCTGACCATTGTACCCCTCGGTTCCCTGGGAGCCGCCTTTCGTGCCGTCTCCCTTCGTCATACATCGCTTCTTCCGCGTCCCCATCGGAGTCAGACTCCGAATGCTCCCAGTTTGCACACCTTCTTGCATCATCTTCGTTCTGCCTATCTTCTAGTCTATCTAGGGAACGTCCCCTACTCTCACTACTTTGGGTGACATCCTCAGTGTCATATAACTGAGTGCTCTCTAAGTGCTCATCTTCCCTTCCCTCTTGGGAGATTCGTTCCAGTCCCATTTCATCATATATTTTATCAATCGCTTCCCGGGATGATTCTGGTGTCGAAGTCATCATCAATAATTGTCCCGCTTGACCCTGGTACTGCATCACTTGCTGGAAAGAACTCTTCTATGTCTTCCCAGTCTACAACAGGATTGGGTTCTTTCACTTCCTGCTGCAAATATTCTAAATCTCGCGCCCTTTGCCTGTGCTTACGCTCTGCTTCCTCATCCATTTCTCTTCGCTTCTTCACCTCCTCTCTAGCCTTATCTACTTCCCTCATCCATTCATTTCTACGTTCTTTTGCCCTTCTACTTTCCTCATCTTCTCTCTTCTTCACTTTCCTTTCGTGCACCCTCCTTTCTTCCTCCAACTTTAGCATGTTCTGCCTGCACTTTTCATAGGCTGCATATTGCATGCGAGTGAGCGTTGTACCCTGCTCTTTGCGATATAGTTGGTCTCGCCTCAACCTATCCTTTTTTCTTGCCTTCTCATCTCTCATAGCCATTTCTTTCTTCTTTTCCTTACTTTGCGCCTCAGCAGACCGTTCACTCGGCCTTGCGTCATCACTTCCTTTTCCATCTAATTTCAATAGTATCTGCCCTCCCATCCATTCGTCCTTTGCAAATGTTACCTCATCAGTTCCTTTCCGCTTCTTTCCCTCTCTCTCTCTATCGAGAGATGCACTCGTTTGTGCCTGGTCCTTCCTTTCCTCATCTCGCCTCTCTTTGTCCCACGGGATCGTGGAGGCCGAGTCAATTTCCTGTTCCTTCTCTTTTGTCTCGTCACTACTACACGCAGGTGACTCGTATGCAGGGTTGCTATAACCTGTGGCTGCTTTGAGCTCTCGTAGCGGGTAAAGACCCTCTGACCTGCTTTCCTCAATGACTGGTTCTAGCGGGGCCGGTGGCGCAGTAGGCATCTCACCCCCCTCTGTAGATACGTTTAATATCCAGTCTGCAGGTGGTTCCTCTTCCTTTGTTTGTTCAAACATCTTCCATAACTTGAGAAGAGAAAGGCGTTTCTTGAGTTTCTTCCCACTATATGTGGCATGTAGGAACGTGGTCATGTGCTGTAAGACAGCCTTAGACAATGACCCATTCTGGGGCCAAGGCATAAACATTTTATTTGAGGTGCCCTTAACCCACTCCTGGCTGTAATTCTTCAGCTTTGCTGCATGTTTTGACAATTTCTTACAGAGATGCATAAGCGGGGTGACTTCCTCCAACTTTTCACTTCAATACCCACAATGTTTACACAATAACTTAAGTCTCTCCACCAATATGAGTGAGCACCACAACCGCAATCTCCAATCCACTTTTTCCTGCCAAACGGTATACCATCAATTTACTCAACAGAAATCACCAATTCACTGGCGATCCTCTCTCATTTACAGAATCACAAGAACCAAAATGCATTTCACTCAAGCATCAACACATTTTTCGCATCAATACATTTATTGCGCATTCACATATAGCAAGACACTTATAACAGAAGCTTGACAGACTAGACAGACACCAGCTGGTCAACATATACCTGCCTTCTAATTATTACCCCGTCATAGGATTTGAACCCCTTTATGACGTCTTTAAACGTCATCGTAGCCTCGCGCCCCCCTCTCTGTGGGCTCTTGGTTCAATTTCCTTCTAACTACTCTTTAAAGCGCAGGAACAAGGCGAATTTACAGTTTTTTCTCGGGTGCCACCCCGGTATTCCTTACCGTTTTTAATCTCGGGTGCCCCCTCCCCCCGTTATTCCTTGCAGTTTTTAGTCTCGGGTGCCCCCCGGTATACTTTTACGTTTTTACCTTTCCCAGGTTCCCCCCTGGTATTCTATTATGTTTTAGCTCAGGTGCCCCCCTGGAATCCTATTATATATGTCTTCCTTTTATACTTGAGTCATTAAACCACTATATATATATACCGTCTTCTCTACCTCTAACTAATGTATCTTTCTCCGCCACCTTCCGTTACCTTTCCCCAACTTGCTCTAATGCCTATGAGTCATTTGCCAAGGTAACGAGTTTCGTTGTTTCACTCACCGATCGTCTCTTTTCCTCTCTGGATCTTCGGGATCACCGCCCCTTCCTCTTCCCGCGTTATGGTTTTTGTCTAATCCGCTTCCTGTGGGAATGAAAAGGGTTATGCTTGGAAAAGCGGGTTCCTTCAGACCCACTCAGATTTTTTGGGAGTATATACACTATCACTGTCCACGGGAAGCTTCTCGGCCTACTCAGCCGGAATAGCGAAAGGGCTTGCGATGTAACCGAAGATCCAGAGTTACTTCGCGCCGTCGGTTTAAAGGTGTCTTGTGACTATATTAATCGATTATCAATAATCGATGGCCGAAACCATCCTCTGCTACCAAGTGTTCTCGGGGAGAGGAAATTACTGACGGGCCCATTGGTCAGTACTCAACCCCCAAAAACTTGTAAGACAAGATAGCTGCACCGAGTGAGGACAAGGTGCAGGACTTACATACTCCAGCACAAATACATTCTAGGGACTCAGTAAATTGCCAAAAGGAAGTCCATTTAATACATACATCAGCTTGTGGAAATCAACAGCATCGTGAACACCTGTCTCGCCACGACTTCCTCGCACTTCAGTACAACAGCCTCTTTTATGGGCAAACTTCGTCATCATTGACGTACACTTCTTATAAAAAACCATCATGCAATATAATTGGTTGGGAAAGGTAACTTAAGTATAGGTGTTATATTTGTATATGAAAATAAAGCATACGGATTGGATAACTCTTATCGGGTGGGCGTCTACGCCCATCCCTCTACAACACACGTGATTGACGTCACTAAAAGTACGACGTCCTATTGGTTACAGTCTCTATAGGACCCTAGATTACATGGTCCCTTGTGATCGGGCGAGTTACACCCCTAAACATAAATCTCCACTTTAATTAGCAGCATGCAGAATAGACACCCTGGTGCCTGGTGTCCCAAGATTCACCCTGCCTCCCTTCCATCAATCAGCGGTTTAGGGCTGTGTGTCAATTAGTTGTCTGGGTATGGCCTCGGATCTGTAGTCTCTTATCAGGAAAAGTTATGGCACCCTCTGGTTCTGAATGACATCAGGCAGTGGTACATCTTCGCACCTGTCAGGTCAGGTGTTGGTCCACCGTGAATCTGCTTCAGTTCTCAGTCTTTTCGTGCATTTGGTTCTGTGTTCGCTTGGCCTCCAGCATGGGCCTCTCTTATCTTGACCTTCACGGGCGGGCTGGCATACTCTGAAGTTGGAGCCTCCTGAGCTTGGACCTAGATGTGAAACTCAGCCACTTGGGCCGCCTGGGCTTTCTTCTGCTCAAACAGAATGGAGTCGCACGTGTACTTTGTGCTGTATTGTGGTAGACATATATAGTTGGCGCATGCCGCTCTATTCTTCTACTTAAGCCATGCAGGCGGTATCGATTACTTAGCATCTTGCGTTTCAAGCTTATTTACACACATTCAATAAGGCGGTTGCTTCCGTCTTGTCTCATGGCACCATTCTCATACGTTTTCACAGTGTCTCTCCCCTACGTCCATTACAATTCTCCTCGCAGTTGTCGGCACTGGCATGCATAGCTTTCAGTAGCCGCTTCTGGTTGTTCTCGGGGCTGCCTAGGCTCTTAGTCTATTTCCATTGGCCTTCCATTAAGGCCTTCGGGGTCTCCTCGTGGACAGTCTGTAAATACTAGTTGTTTCGTACCAATGGCAGGTACGGTTGTCTGATTGGGTACTGTGCTGCCCAGGGTTGCCTGGTTATGGGCATTTCAACAGGTATTGATCTTCTAATGTTCACAGGGCAGAGGCCCATTGCAGCCCTTTGTTGGTTCAGCTGCTCCTCGTACGTCACATACCTTGGCGAGTACCTTACTGGCAACTCGCAATGGGGGGCGGGGTGCAGGTCATATCTGGCACCTCCTCTACATTTGTTTATTTGTATTGCGCACCAGACCCAAGGGTAACAGGGAGCAGGAAACAGGAATATTCAAAGCTTGGTTACAGTATTGTACAGAAATGTACAGATATATACAGGAGACATGGTACAGTTTACAAGCAAGAGTACAGGTATATACAGTTAAAAATGACGGAGGCGAGAGAACAAATATGTACAGAGGCAAAGTGTAGGCCGTTGGGGGTTAAGTGGTCATTGTCCTTGTCCCAGTGGATGTATTTGCGTCTGAATTGTGGATAGGTTTGGTCTGCCCTTACGTGGGGCGGGAGGAAATTCCAATGCTGGGCGGCTTTCACCTGGAAACTGTTGCCATCTCTTTTGGCTTGTTTAAATCTTGGCACTGTGAGGAGGTTAGCATTAGCAGTTCTGGTGGGCCTGTTGGATAGACGTCTATTGATTCTATCTGTGAGGTAGCGGGGGGCGGTGTTGTTCAAGCATTTATGAGTCATAGAGGCTGTTTTCAGTAAAATGTTGTCAGTTGTGGTAAGCCAGTTTTTAGCTCTTCTAGTTTGTGAGATGTGTTCTTTTTTGGGCAAGCTCACTGCTGTTATAAGGGCGTTGCTTTGCAGGATCTGAATTTTATTAATAATATTTTTGTTTGCTCCGAGGTAGAGGGCGTTGCTGTAGTCCAATTTGGAGAGGATAAGGGCTCTGGCCAGTGTAGTGCAACTGTCAGTGGAGGGGGATGGTTTAGCGGCTCTGATTAACTTGTATGTATAGGTTGTGGCAGAGGCCATGGAGTTGACTTGTTTGTTAAATGACAGGGTAGAGTCTATTAGAAGCCTAATGTTTTGACTTCTTTGGCTACAGAGATAGTATTGCCATCAATGATGAAGCTCTGGTTGTTTGGGTTGAGTTTGTTGGGTGTAGTGCTTTTGGTTGAACAAAGATAGACAACTTCTAGCATAAATTCCAGATCACAGCTTATGGGAGGGTGGTAGTATTTATGAATAATGGCCAGGTCCTGGAAAACAATTATGTTTGCCAATAGAAGTTAGCCAAGTTAGCCAATTGATTGTAGAGCTTGTTTGATATGTAGAAGTGAAGGGACGTGCAGGCATGATAGCATGGCAGAAGGCTTTGGAACTAGGCCAGTGAAATGGACCATTTATTTTTGGCAAATTTCCAAAGATAAATTAGGTCAGAGTCCAGGTTTGGAAAAATTCAAAGAAATTTAAAAAATTAGTAAAAATCGGAGGGTCTTGTAGGTTTGATAGCAAGACAGAGGGCCTTGTCATCTGTGGATAGGGGAGGACAATGCTAGAAATGATTTGGGTACCCCCCTTGAAAATGTAGGGGTACCCCCCTAGATATTATTGTGGTACCCCCCTGGAAAATGTTGGGGTACCCCCTACAAATTATTGGGGTACCCCCTTTGGGGCACTTTTGGGGGGCCATTTTTGGGGGGCCATTTTTATAAATCTATTGAGAGACAACTCTTAGAAATGTATTTTTGAGTTAAAGTTATAACAACTTTTAGAAACAACTTTAAAGCACTCATGGGGAACCCCTCTAAGAAAAATATTTTGAGATTATCTGTTGAAAGTCTTTCAAACACAAGGTGTACCAATTGTAAGGAACCTCCATAAGGATTTTTGTTTTTTAAAAGAGTAATTTTATTTAAAAAAGGTGTAATATAAGTAGTTTAGAAAAAGTAACAGAGAATGGGAATCAACCCAAGACGTTGAGTGTTAAGGAGTTACTAAGATATTGACTTGAATGTTGCCAGATAATATATCTGATCTTCTGATCTATTTCTTCTGGACCATATCCTCAGTGGTGTTTCTGGTTTAATGCCTCACACCAAGGGAATATTGCCTTGAGGAATTCTACGCTACACTACACTACGTGAGCAGGGCCGTGAATATCCTAACAGAATTAGAAGCCTAAAAAAAATGGAGATCAGTGAAAATCTGGCAGGGATCATGCAGTTAGTGGCAGATCTGCGCACCAATATGGCAGCAGCACACAATGCTACGCAACGCCGAAAGGACGAGCTACAAGTCGCCATTCCAGTGGCTGGCCCTTCCGGGGCATCGGTACCAGGACCATCAGCCCCTGGATCGGCATCAAGTACCCAGGGTTCAAACGCTGTGTATGTGACGGCCCAACTCCCCCTTGCTCCCTCTGAAAGATTTACTGGGGACCCCAAGATGTTTAGACCGTTTGTCAATCAATGCCGCCTACACTTCTTATGTCGACCAAATTCATTTCCCAATTCCACGACCAAGGCAGCCTTTGTTCTCTCACATTTGGGAGGTACTGCGGATGCATGGGCCAACCCTTTTTAGAGGAAGGCAGTCACTTGTTATATTACTGTGATGCGCTTCTGGAAGCCATGAGTCGCGTGTTTGACACCAGATATAAAACACAAGCTACAGATTTGGAATTATTAAGTCTTGTACAAGGAGACTCGACTCTGTTCGCTTATCTGGCCAAATTTAATCAGTTGGCTTCTGAAACTAATTGGCCGGAGGAGAAGAAATCCTCTTTGTTCTACAAGGGGTTGTCCAATCCATTGAAAGATATAATGGCCACTGTACCTGTATTACCCACTGCATTTCCTGATCTTCTTGACTTGGTATTACAAATAGATTCTTGGCGCTCAGAACGTAAAGGGGAACGAAAGACCCGGGCGCCTGTGCCTATACCCTCTATACCATCGGCGGGCACTGAAGCAATGCAAATAGGGGCGGTCCGGGGGTCTCTTACTTCCGAAGAACGGGAAAGACGCAAGAGAGACAACCTATGTTTCTATTGTGGGGCTTCTGACCACTTATTACGACAGTGTACCCGTAAACCAAAAAAGCCGGGAAACCTGAAAGCCCAGCAGTAGAAGGGGTCCTACTGCTGTTCTTGAATTCCCAAGACCCTGCACTTCCCACTTTGTTTGCCATTCAGACCCAATTGTTTCTTGATTCTGGCTCTTCATGGGCCACCATGGCTGTCATTGATTCTGGTGCTACCGGAAATTACATTGATATGAGGTACGCTCATGATATGAAAATACCTTTGGTTGCTAAAGACAAACCTGAATTAGTGAATGCAGTAGACGGTACCACTCTTCTTTCCGGTATGGTTACAGAAAGTACTGTGCCCTTAGTTGTGAACACTGGTGTCGGACACCTGGAGCATATCTCTTTCGATGTCATTGCTGTGCCTCATTTTCGTCTTATTTTGGGACTACCCTGGTTGTCGTTACATAACCCCAGCATTGACTGAAAGTCTAGTGGTGTACGTTTTGTTTCTTCTTATTGTGAAGAAACATGTTTCTCCTCTAACCTTGAAATCTGTAATCCATGTCAACCATTGTTGCTGACTACCCCTGTGGTAGGGGTAGCCGCTACAACCTCACTTCCAGAAGTATATGCCACTTACTAGGATGTATTTGATCCTAAATGAGCTGAGATCTTACCCCCACGTAGACAATATGATTGTCCAATTGATCTCGTTCCAGGTTCCAAATTACCGGTCGGCAGGGTGTATTCTTTAACTGTCAAGGAAGACGCTCTCTTGAAAGAATATATCGATAAATCTCTCAAGTCTGGCTTTATTCGACCTTCACGGTCACCAGTGGCCTCGCCTATGTTTTTCGTACCCAAAATGGAAGGGGATCTAAGGCCTTGTATAGATTATCGTGAATTGAACGCAATCACTATCAGGAACCAATATCCACTCCCTCTCATTTCTGTACTTTTGGATCAATTAGGTTCCTCAGAAATATTTACTAAGCTAGATTTAAGAGGAGCCTACAATCTTGTGAGAATTCGTTAAGGAGACGAATGGAAATCTGCCTTCAAGACACGGTATGGCTTGTTTGAATATTGCGTAATGCCATTTGGGCTTTGCGATGCTCCGGCCACTTTCCAACATTTCATCAATGATATTTTCAAGGATATGTTGGATGTTTTGTGGTAATATATTTGGATGATATTCTTATATACTCACCAAATCTGGAAACCCACATTCAACATGTATCATCGGTCCTGCAGAGATTGCGGGATCATTGCCTTTTTACCAAATTAGAAAAGTGCATTTTTCATGTACATTCAGTAGAATTTCTAGGGTATATCATCACAAATCATGGAATCCGTATGAGCGAAACCAAGATTGAAGCAGTTCCCAATTGGCCTATCCCCCACAATGTAAAGTCGCTTCAGTCCTTTTTGGGATTCCCTAATTTCTATAGGCGTTTTATACGTTCCTTTTCAACAATTGTGGCACCTTTGACGGAATTGACTAGTAATAAGGTACGTTTTGTGTGGAATCCAGCAGCTTAAACTGCTTTTGATCTATTGAAAAAGGCTTTCACGACCACCCCTGTGTTACAACATCCGGAACCGACATTACCTTTTGTCGTGGAAGCAGACGCTTCAGACATAGCCGTAGGTGCTATCCTGTCACAAGTATGTCGGGATACCGGAGTCCTTCATCCTGTCACATTCCATTCACAGAAATTAACGACCTATGAAAAGAATTATTCAGTCACGGAAAAAGAGCTCTTGGCAGTACGTGATGCATTTCTCGTCTGGAGACACCACCTTCTGGGTACTACTACGCCAGTACAAGTATACACTGATCATAGGAATCTGATGGCCTTACGTTCAGTGAAGTGCAACACAGCGAGACATGCTCGTTGGCATGAGTTTTTTGCCGCGTACAACTTTGTGATTATGTATCATCCTGGTGTGTGACATTCCAACGCTGATGCACTTTCTCGTCTACATGCTCCAGACATTATAACACCTCCAGAAAATATGTTTGTGTTACCCCATCAGGTGGCATGCGGTTGTGTTTTGCAGCCTTCCATGAAAACCAAGTTGATGAACTAGGTGCGGTCTGATCCTATCAAGATTAAAGAATATAACCTGGATATTGTACATGGACTGCCCTATGTTCAGGGTCGGGTATTTCTGCCGGACGAGGACACTCATGTCAAGGCATTAAACTGTTGCCATGACTCCAAAGTGGCAGCTCATCCTGGGCAGCAGAAAACTCTGGAACTCCTGAAGAGGTGGTGTTGGTGGCCTTCTATGAGTAAAACTGTCCACCAATATCTTTATTCCTGCACTATATGTGCTCAAGGAAAAGGCCTTTGTTCCAAACCTATGAGTCTACTACACCCTCTTCCTGTCCAGATATACCCTGGACCATGATATCTATGGATTTTATTGTAGAGTTACCTGCTATACACGGATATGACACTCTATGGGTGGTCATTGACTATTTTATGAAGGGAGCCCGTTTTATTCCTTGTAAAGGGTTACCTACTGCTCCGGTTCTAACGGATTTGTTTTTGCAAAACATATTCAGTTTTTTTCGGATTGCCTGCCATAATCGTTTCTGATAGAGGATCACAGTTTACCTCCAAGTTCTGGAAGGCGGTTACATCTGCTTTGGGGATTGATGATAGATATTTGTCTGCTTATCATCCACAAACAGATGGGCAGACAGAACGCCTTAATTCGACCATGAAGCAATACCTATGTTGCCTTACTCTGCAATATCAAGACAATTGGTTTTCTGTATTAGGAATGGCTGAATTTGTTTATAATAACTCTTTGCACACATCCGCAGCTGTTTATCCGTTCTTTGCCGTGTACGGTTTTCATCCACGCTCATTACCTTTGTCTTTGATTCCTCCCTTGACCGTACCGGCGGCCTCCACTTGTGTGCGGGATATGGTTAAGGTAAGGGATACAGTCAAGCAACAGTTGCACGGCGCTCATTCCGCGGCTAAGAAAGCTTATGATCAGCACTGCTCTGGGGTGCCTCAATATCAGGTGGGTTCTCGGATCTGGCTCTCCACTAAACATTTGAAGATCTCTGGCCGTAAAGCTCTTAGGCCTTGTTTTGTGGGTCCTTATAAGATTCTTGATGTAATGAACCCTGTGGTAGTTTGTTTGGAGTTACCGGCTCATTGGAAGATCCATCCGGTTTTTCATGTTTCATTGGTTAAACCTTGCCCCCCTTCCACAAGGTTACAGGTTCTGCCATGCCCTATTGTGATTCAAGGCTCCGAAGAGTACGAGGTTCATCGGATTGTGGATACTCGTGTGTCTCGAGGTGTTCGTTAATATTTGGTTGATTGGAAGGGCTATGGTCCCGAGGATCGTACAAGGGAACCCATTGGTAACATACAAGCCCCCAAGTTGGTTGCAGAATTTTGGACCTCCAGGGGGGAGGGGCATTCTTTGGGTGAGGGAAGTGTTAAGAAACGTAACGTTAAGGTGGCTAAATTACAGGATTCATGTTCTTCACGGGGTCTTAAGGCGGTACGTTCCGAATATCTTACCAACAGTTTTTCCCGTGCACACAGCAAACCTTCTCTGCGACGTGTATTCCTTACGGCACAGACCTGGTGCTGGAGTGCATACGGTTGCGTGGAAACTAGGTAATTCTACCCAGCGTCTTGGTCACATGCAACATATGCAACGTGACTCAGGATCACGTGACATCAGGTTCAAAAGCCGGAAGGAGAAGCGGATCGGCGCTTCTAATTGAAGTAAGCTTCGTTCTTTGTATTTTCCAACGTTTTGTATTCTTGGTATCCTGACCTGTTTTTTACCCTTCAGATTGCATTAGTCTTGACCCCTGGTTTTGTTCTTGTCCGCTTGTTGCTGAGCTCTGGTATGGTTTTTTGGACTGCTTTAGGAACCCTCTGATTTTTGTCTTATTACCCGCTGTTGCCGAACCTTTGTTATGGATTATGGACTGAGTTGGATTTCCCCTATTCTGTCTTGTTGCCACAGTGGCCAATTTAGATTCTGACGGATTGCTTGGTTCTTCCCTGAATTACCTTCTTTCCTGCTACTTTGTACTGTCATGCATATTCAATATTAATACTTGGGTAAGACTCGGTATTGGTACCTTTTGGATTTCTTATTCTACTCATCGCAACGACACCTATTTCTTCGAGGGATCAGAACATTCACCTGCATCCATTTTTGGGGACGACTTGGACCATCTTACTAGCAGTGCTTGGGAATTCCTGCCTCTACCAGAACAACCACAAAGCAACTTCCTCATACCCTGGTCTAGGTCTACACTGTTTAGGCGTCCTCGTGCCGTCGGGTCCGATGGTATTGTGGACTAGAGACTCGCCACCTCAGTTTAGGCATCCTCGTGCCGTCGAGTCGGGTGACCCTGTGGACTAGAGACTGGTCACCTCAGGTTTCCGTCCTCGTGTCGTCGGGTTCAACCTAGACCAGTGTTGCTCCACTACTATTCACATTGGAACTCTGATTCTGGTTCTTGAACATCTGGTTGTTTTCTTATCCTTATTTCTTGGACAGCATCTTGCTGTGCTCCAGGATACCAGTTCTTGAGAATTCACCAGAAGTCCATTTGAGAGGTGTCATTCCGGTGCAGATCCAGTCCTCTTCTGATCTCTTTCTTCTGGACAATATCCTCAGTGGTGTTTCTGGTTTAATGCCTTACACCAAGGAAATATTGCCTTGAGGAATTATATGCCTACACTACGTGAGCAATGCCGTGAATATCCTAACATGACTAACCCCCTCTCTTAAACTGAATGTAGTGGGGAAAGACCCCCTCCTCCTTAAACCAAGCGTAGAAATCTTGGTGGGGTGATTAATGGCTTCAAATGTGCAGAAAACTAGAAATCATATTGCTTGCAGCCAAAGCGCTGTAAAAAACAAGTTATGTTTATAAAGTCAGAATGTTTAAATAATGAAAGACTTATTAAGTAGTACATGCTAAATATACTGTACAAAAAACTAGGTTTGAAATGGACTAGGTGTCAAGATATGAATAGAAATAGGGTAATCCACCATTTTGTGATAAACCATCACCTTTAAGGCAAGCACCTTTAAGATGGATGTTGTGCATTTACTTAAGTGAATTTCTGTAGAATGGTGTTGAAATGAAAAAAGAATTACCTCTTGATAGTTCAAGGAGAGTTCAGAAGCCAGAGACAGGACTTCCCGGACTCTTATCTCTAATCTTGACATTAATGAATTGTAGGAGTGAGGTAGGAGTCAAGGGTGGAATGTGGATGACGCATTTGGTTGGTTTTATTAAAAAGGAGAGCGCAGCTGACGCCCATATTATGGCCTCTGGGACAGGAAACCAAGGTGTGTGGGTTTGACGTCAATGAAGAGTCTTTTTTATAAAGGAGTCATGTAGAGGGTAAAAGGTGGGTGCTAGGCTCACCTCCCTGGAAACTTTATATAAGGGGGACTGAATACAGTGTTAGAAGAGCAGAGTTCCTGAGTTGTCCAAGGTGTATGATGTGGGCCGGCCTGTTGGAGAAAAAAACCTGATGTCTTTTGAAAACCTGCTTCAGTCTCCTGTTTGTTCCAGTGTCCCTTCCTGACTTGAAGATGCCTAAATCAGGGGGTCTTCAGGACCTCCAACACACTATGGGCCTCATTACGACCCAGGCGGTAAGTTAACGCCTGGGTCGTACCTTTACCACCATGGCGTAAACTACGTTTACGCCATGTGGTTGGCGGACTTACCGTCCCATTCCGAGGTCGGCGGGGCGGTAAATCCCCAATCCCCATTTACCCTTCCCCATTCCCATTTTTGCCCCAGAGGGCATAATGGGAGTGGGGAAGGCGTTAATTACACCACCGTAAATTACGGTGGCGTAATTAACAACATGGTCCCTTAGCACCATGGATTTTAACACCTGCTAAAAGCAGGTGTTAAATCCGCCATGGCGCTAAGGGACCTCGGAATCAGGCGGTAAGGGTCGGCGCTGTTTACGCTGCCGTACACCCCTAACCGCCTGGGTCGTAATGAGGCCCTATGTCTTTTGATCAAATTTAACCAGCTTTTGCTGAATTCTTTTACCACAGAAAGCAGGGAGAGACCCCCTACCCCTCACCCCAAGCCATCTCACCCGTCTCCTACCCAATAAATATTGCCTGGCCCCAACCTACCATATTCATTATGGTGGTAATAAACCGTAAACTAAAATAGAAAAATACATTTGACCAGTTGGGGGGGGGGGTCAACCAAAAGACTGCTGAACCTTTTCCACCGCAATGCTAGCTGGAGAAGTGCATTTAGCCAAAACATGTAGCTGCTTCTAGCGCCTTGAATGATGAATGCCTGAAGGAAATGCAAAAATGGTGCTTTAAATCATCTTTACTTTCTTTATATTTTATATTTTTATATTTTATCTTCTTCCTATTATTATTGAACTTAAGTTTCTTTTTTCTTGCTTCTATTGTGAATTGATTTAATCTAGATGGAATTAAATTGTATCACAGTTCGCTAACTGATACCTTTCTATTCCTTTTTATGAATCTTTTAAACAATTAATGTATGTGAATACTGTTTTTTTGCTCAAAGTCTTTAGTTGAAAAACCAAATGCAATAAAAATTTTTTTTAAAAAAAATTGTTCTTTAAAATAACAGAAATCACTTTACATTATAATGGTAAAAGGATATAGTGAAGGGCTCCCCATAAAAGAGTGCAGCCAAGAGACTGTGCCGTTGATTGTTTTGACATTGGCTACTGGTGCCGATGGATGCAGCTGTGCACTGTTTGAAAACAAGTGTGATTTGGGATTATAGTTTCTGAGTTCTGACACACGAGCATTTGCCAGTGCTTAAACTGGCGCCTGAGAGGCTGCCGTGAAAGTGGCATTGACGTCTGTGTCATCAACAAACTGCTGACAACATATACAAATCATTTAGGTGTGGACAGCAGGTAAGCATGTGCTTGTGTGTGTATGGGTGGGGTCCACTGTCTGTGTGGGGGCAGGGGGCCTGTGTGTGTCCAACTGGAGGAGAAGCTCACTGTTTGCGGCGAGGAAGGGAGAGCGTAACACCCGATATTAAGTAAATCCCACCCACGCAGGAGAAAATGGGGTTCGAGGCTGAAGGTTCAGCCCGTTCCCCCCACCAGCCTTTTGAAGGCTGTAAAAAACCAGCCTAAAAATAAAGCCTTTTTGGTATGCAGCCTTCAACGGGCAGCCTACAGACAAATAACCCGAAATCCATAGAGAAGTAGTTCTCTGCGCCCCAGCGAGGCTTCTCGGGTGCACCAAGAAGTTATGCTCAACACTACATAAGGCATCTGAAGAATCGAGAATGACCATGACAGTCCTGCCCTTTCAATGACCATTGGAAGGTAATCCAGCACACTACCAGGATGTCTCTTTTGCATGTTAAACACCAAAACCTGGTAGAGTAAAGGAGCAGAAGTCACCCTTTCTGAGTTGAGACACTGGAGGCCTATTCATGACCTTGTACAACACCCTCCCTAAAAATTAAGGATCGTGAATTGGATGCAAGTTGGCAAACAGGTGAGAGTCCAACACAGGCTAGTCCATCAGAGATCGTGCACAGCTTTTTTGTTGGACGGGGAACCAGTACTTCCGAGATGGAGGAGCTGACCGTTGGTCCAAATTA
Organism: Ambystoma mexicanum; assembly: GCF_040938575.1. Lineage (NCBI taxonomy): Eukaryota > Metazoa > Chordata > Amphibia > Caudata > Ambystomatidae > Ambystoma > Ambystoma mexicanum. The sequence goes on along the minus strand of NC_090932.1, from coordinate 89,613,049 downwards.
CTGCCCGAAATAGCCAAAGGGCTTATTGGACGAGAATACGCCCAATTAACCCATGGGGAGGTGGGGGTGGGGAGGACTTCATATCCACATGATTGCAGATGACAGAATCAGAGAGACATGCTTAGGACATGAGTTCCCATGAGGTCTAGCCTTGGATTGTGATGAGCTCATGTAACAGACATGGCTCCAAGCCGCTCTAGTTTCCTAGTAAAATAAGACGGGCGACCCTTACACTGCTCATCAGAACAGCTGAGCTGTAAAAGGTTGTTCAGCATCTGAAATAGCTCTGCTAGTCTTCATATTATGCATGCTTCGCATGGATGGATGTATTGGGGTTTTTATAGAGTGAGCCAGCTGGGAAGCAACAGAGCGCTGTACAACCAGGGGATACCGTAAACGGCTGCAATAATATTCATACAGGTAGAAGGCCAGACAATTTAGGAGGACAGCAATATTGTCGTTGCCTAAGTTTGATATCCGGACAACCGTCCAGGAGTAGACGGGGCCGACTGGCCAGAATCCTACCCAATTGCGTGGATAGCTTCAAAGTCCCAAGAGATTACCAGTGAAAGCTGTCCTCCGCTAGCAGGCAACGACAATCCGCTACTAGCCTTGATAAAGACCTAGAGAGGTCGAAACAAGTTTCGGCAGACCACTTAATTCACGCAAATAAAATGCACACAAGCCACTGCAGACATGAATGCGAAGAGTAATTCTTTAAGCACAAGGTATTCGAGCCCAACTACATCCAAGTCCCAGCACAAGGTGTGGGTTCCACCTCCCCTACCTGTGACTTTGCAGCAAATACACTTTATTATATTAGAAATGCTAAAGCACTGCACAAAGTTGAGTCAAAGCCTAGTGCCTGAACGTCTCTACAGACTATTAAGGGAACAAAACCAGAACATTAATAGAGTGTTCTCCCTTGCTTCTCCTTTGGGGAGGAAGGATAGCTCAGGGGCAACGCATTTATCTTAGAAGCAAGACAATGTAGCGCAACATAGGTTCAAATCCCAATCGCATGCGTGTATTAAGTGTGTTACAAATGAATAATAAAATAAAAAATAGAGTGGATACAGAGGGTTGGAGACAAGGAAAACAGGTTAGGCAATGAAAATCGGGTTGAGAGCTACAGCATTATAATATTGTACTTTTAAATAGTGCTTCAAGCCGAATTCCTCTGCTTGCAGAGTTTGTGACAACAGCTGTTATTATTACCCAGTTTAAAGGTACTCAATGTATCAGCCATCGAAGGATGAAGGGCTGAGTCAGTCCCATGGGGATTCAAAAGTCTGTAAGCAACTGTTTGTAAGATTTTTCCTGGGCTGCTTACTGTAAACCGCAAGCAAGCCTTCTTAAGTATCCTTTTAGCGCCTCAATGCCTTTGGGTTACAGTGCGCTCTATAAATCCAAAATAAAATATATAAAATAAAATAAAATAAAATAAAAAGCCTGTGCAGCAGGTAAAACACGGATGTGTTAGGTGGGCGCTTAACTCGCTGAGTCACCTTGCATGCATGGTGGCCTAGGATTTGAAAAGCATTCAGACTGCTCTTGAAGGCTGCCCTGTCGACATTGTATCTCGTCTGTGATGTTCATTGTGCCGAGTCCTTGATTTTTGCAGTCCTGCCCCATGAGCACCAATTCAATTTCAATGATAACTGATCCTTGCTCATAGTACCTTTGATCCTAGGCCACCATGCCGGAATTCTAGCCCCTGATCGGTCATTCCAAACCCGGTATCTATGACCCAACCCAGGCCTCCAGGTCTAAGATTGGCAATCCATCCGAATTAATGTCTAACCCCTGAATCCCTGGCTGAGTACATTACTCAATATTCTCAGCTCACTGATTCCTGACATCTGACTCCTTAACTCCTGGCTCCCTGATACCTGGTGCCTGATTTCTCAATGCATCAGTTGACTACAGATTCACTAAACCCATATTCTTGATCTTGGCTACTGGGTTTTCACTTCAAGCTGAGTTGGGCAGCTATGACTGGGTGACCAGAGAACAAGAATTATGTACATATTCTCCTATTAGCTTGGTTGCCCCTTCGGAATATGGAGAAGCCAGCCTCCCCCCCCACTCTGGCATATTCTCTGGTTTTGAGGTCTTTGATGGTGGCCTGTTGGTTACAGCAGGACCCCGTTTATGGACGGCACATTTTTAAATCCTCAGATTTTCTGAAAGGGGTGCTTTGTTTGTCTTCCTCCACTGCACACAAGGGTCACAGCCAATGCCTGTGTCCAGTACACATTTGCAATGGCCGTACGTGGAATGGCGAGGTATAGGGCATGCAGAATCACCATATAGGTCTCTAAATAAGCGCTGTGATGTCTCTGTGCATTTCCACCACTCCGCTCTTTTTGGTGAAAACGTACATGCCGGTATGCATTTGACTATGCCCGCCAGACACTGGCTTTCTGAACTCACTAAACGTGCAATGTGGCATGGTCTATACAGGGTTGTTATAATTATGGTCAGGGTGACTCATTTGTGAAATGCAATGCCTGCCACAAGTATCTTCTTGGCACTATAGATGGGACAATGTTATATGAATAAGACACCTTTTCTATAGAATCCACCGACCCAACGTCCAAACTCATTAAACATCACCTGTAGCGAGACATGTTGTGGAGTCAGCACCGTATGTGTGGTAGCCGAGGTTTCAGATTATAGAACTAAAATGTAAGCACCCAAGGAGAGGCAGTAGACAAGGTGTGTTTTACGAAAAGAAGTAAAATGGATCGTTTTGGCTTACTGCACAAAAACCCAGACTCATTTAAAAGTGGAAAAGGTCGCTTTAATGTGACAGGCCAAAGCTTACAATTAAACGCTTACCTGGCTCCATGGCCTTACAGACTAAAGAACTATTTTAAACAACCAATTAAATAATTAAACATTTTCATTTTCCCCTAACAAATAAATAATTAAATAAAGCCACTTCCTCCCTAACTATCCCTTGGACCCTACCGTCTCCTTACCCCTTTTCCAGGCGTCCCGCTTTCTCCCCGGGGCCATGCCCCTCCAGGCTCAATACCTGTTCCTCCGGGGTGGCCCGCTTGTGCAAACAGCACCACCCCATCCTTTCCCGTGCCATTCCCCCATTGTGCTTCCCTCCCCCCACATCTAAAGGGGCCATGCCCCCGGCACCAGAAAAACCCTCCACTGAGGTGTTCTTTCTGCCCCACCCCCCCACCAGTTCTCTTTACCTTCCACTCCTTAACAAATTTCCCAGCCAAGAGCCCAAGTCCGCCAGATAATGATTATTCCCTAAAGCGACAAGTGTACACCATCCTCTCTAAAGATCAGGAATCCCCCATACACTATTGTCATGATCTCTGCTTCCAAAGGTCAGGGTTTTCCCAACTCCCTTGGAAGCAGATCCATAACCCAGGTTCCGAGTGCCAACCAGTCCCAATTGGGACCTTTTGGACCCAGTCCTGGCACCAGTGGCACCAGGCTCATAAATATGCCCAGTCCCAGCACTGGAAGCGCCGGGCTCATAATGCTTGGGTGGACTTACCTGCAGCAGACCATGCTGCTTACTTGCCTGCCAGTTGAGCCTCTGATCCTCTTCTGTTTGGAACTACTTTTCCTGTTGGGTGGGGCAGGAGCCACTCCCTAGATTCAGAACACTGGAACTCTTCTGGAAAGCAGGAACTCTTTTCTTACCTAGGCGTGGCTGTGGAAGGAGACACCTAAGCACTACAGGAGGCTATTTAAACCACACCCGATGGATGAATCTTGCTTTGCGTTATTCTGCATCCTCTGCAGCAGAACGCTCATCGTGTCTTCTGCATCTGATCCTGGGCCTAAGGAAAAAGGCTTACCATCCTGAATCCAGTCTTCAGCAACACCTATAAAGACAAGAAAGAACAGGTTAGCATTACGGTCTTCAGTGACAGCTCTTCACTTACCTGGTCCATCGGCTGTCACCAACGCCTCGCGCTGCATTCCGGCATCTGAAAGACAAAGGCTTACTTACTCTTCGTGCGCTCCGGAGGTCTTCACACTGCATTCCGGCATCTGAAAGACAAAAGCTTACCAACTCTTCGCACGCTCCGGAGGCCTTCGGCGCTGCATCCCGCATCTGAAAGACAAAACAAGGTGCGTTTAAAGACATTGGGGAACTTTAATACTCACGTGCCATTACTCCTTTCCACATCTAACCCAGTGGGTATTCCGGCACCCTGCAGCCGCTCCGAACTTGTACCTGCAAAATAAAAAGACAGTTAGAGCGCATCGTGAAGCAGGCAACAAGCGCTTACTTACGTGCTTCCAGGCGCTTCTATTCATCACACGGGCTCCATCTTCAACTCACTTCAGCCCGTCATCCGCCATCGCCGGAACCCTGCAAAACAAGAAACATCATTACTAAAGACTTTAAAGACATTAGAATTACTCGAAACTTACCGTTCGTGCAGTAAACGACGGACAGCAGTCCTCTGAAGTCAAGAGGCCTGCTCCCCTTATCCAGTGAAGAAACTGGTTACAGCACCCTGCCCCGAGGCAGATGGAGAGCACGGCGTTCACTTACCTAAGACATCTTACCCTTCAAGTCAGACATACAGTGCACAGAGGTCCAGCCCAAAGAGCAAGCCGTGTGTTACACATCACCTTTGAAGATACGGTATACGCCCAGTCAAGACCGGCGTCTCTACGGGAATCAGGTGAGCGTTACAGAACGCAAAGCCTACCACAAAACTCCCGTCCAGGCGCTATGGAAACCTCGGATACCGACCAGCTAGCCCAGTTACTTGGGGAACTAAGGGCAGAAGTGCCTGCAGCCCGTCAGGAAACGAACGCTCTAAGAAGGGAACTGATTATTTCCAAGGAGCAAACAGATGATCTCGCTAGACAATTGCTACAGTCACAAGCCGGACAGACCCCGTTACCCACATCTGGGGGAAATCTTCCTTCTACATCCTCTATGAATCCAGTGCAGATCAACCTACCTGGGAATGTACCTCTGGCTCCGCCCGAACGATTTTCTGGTGACCCAAAGAGGTTTGCAGTATTTATCAATCAGTGCCGGTTGCATTTCTTATGCCGGCCAGCAGCCTTTCCAACTGATCAAGCTAAAGTAGCTTTCGTGCTTTCGTACCTTAGTGGCAATGCGGCAGACTGGTCGATCCCTCTAGTAAATCAAGATGATCCGGTCCTCCATGATTTTCAAGCTTTTCAGCTCAGTATGGAAAAACTGTTCGCAAGACATTCACAGGGGCAGGCCTTGGACAATGAGCTTCTTTCATTGCGACAAGGTAATCAAGACCTTTTGGCTTATATTGCGTCTTTCAACAGACTGATAGTGGAAACTCAATGGCCTGAGGACAAAAGGATTACGCTGTTTTATAGAGGTCTACGTGGAGAGCTCAAAGATGTGTTAGCCCAAGTAGTGAATCCCCCACAAGATTGTTCGGACTATATAGACTTAGTCGTTCAAATAGATCACAGACTGCAGAACAGGAAGGCCCATCGTTCCAAGTTTGATGCTCGAGTATTTTCCAAACCGCCAACTCCTTCCAAAGGAGTAGACTCTGGGGAACCCATGCAAATAGGGGGTCTGAAAGGTCCTCTAACACAAAAGGAGCGGGAAAGGAGAAAACAGTTGCAATTATGCCTCTACTGCGGAAACTCAGGGCACTTTCTTCGAGACTGTCCGGTGAAACCTGCCAAGAAGGCAGTAGGAGCTGCAGTTACCAAAGTTACAAACTCTGAGCAGGGAAACGACCTCGCCCGACAAGAATAGAGGTCCTCTTGCCGAGCGTGAAAACCAGTTCCGTGACCTCGCATTTCGTGATACCTATGGTCCTCATTAGCCCTGATAATCCGGATCGATTACATGCAATTGAAGCTTACGTCGACAGCGGTGCCATCGGCAATTATGTGGATCATGAAATGGTTTTGAGGATGAATCTAACTCTTTGTCCCAAGGCTGTAAAGGACGTCATTACTACGGTGGATGGTACGGAGATAGCCTCCGGGCCAGTAACGCATACCACTCAAGAGGTGACGCTAGTAAGTCAAGATGGACACCATGAGAAGATCGTGTTCGATGTGATCAAGGCCCCTCAGTTTCAGATTATTCTAGGAATACCTTGGTTAGAGAAACACAATCCTCTGATCGATTGGCGAGCAAGAACGGTCCAGTTTCCAGAATGTGTCTCTACTTGTCACCCTCCACCTGGTGTTGCACTGGCAGCAATTTCTTCAGAGACTCCCCAGTTACCTCCCGAATACCTAGAATACCAAGATGTTTTCCGGAAGGATCAGGCTAACTCTCTACCTCCTCATAGGTCTTATGACTGCCAGATAGACCTGATACCTGGATCTACTCCTCCTTGTAGTAGAATTTATGCCCTCACCGAGCCTGAGAACCTTCACCTTCGACAATACCTGGATCAATACCTGGCAAATGGGTTTATTCGTCCTTCCAAGTCCCCTGCTTCTTCAGCTTTGTTCTTCGTTCCAAAAAAGGAAGGAGACCTTAGAACTTGTATAGATTATCGCTCCCTGAACCAGATCACCGTTAAGAATAGATATCCGTTACCTTTGATCCCTGAACTCCTGGACCAAGTCAGAAAAGCATGCATATATACAAAGCTGGATCTTAGAGGAGCTTACCACTTGGTACGAGTAAAAGAGGGCGATGAATGGAAGACGGCCTTCCGCACCAAGTATGGGCTATTTGAATATCAGGTCATGCCCTTCGGACTTTGCAATGCCCCGGCCGCCTTTCAATATTTTATGAACAATGTCCTCAGAGAGCTCATAGATGTGTGTGTTGTTGTTTACATTGACGACATCCTCGTTTATTCTTCATCGGAATCTGAACATCGGAAACACGTGAAAATGGTCCTCGAAAGATTGCGTCAACAAAAACTTTTCGCTAAGTTGGAAAAATGTGTTTTCAACGTGACTGAAGTTGAATTCTTGGGATTCATATTATCACCTGGCGGAGTGCGTATGGATTGAAAGAAGGTCGATGCAGTTCTCAAATGGCCATCACCATCCTCCGTAAAAGGTGTGCAAAGCATGTTAGGCTTCGCTAACTTTTACCGCAGGTTTATCCCCGAATTCTCTCGAATAGTCCAGCCCATCACTGCCTTGTTAAAGAAAAACAAACGTTTTGAATGGTCTACCGAGGCGGAACAAGCTTTCCAGGATTTGAAGACTAAATTTATCTCTGCACCAATCTTAAAACACCCTCGCCCCGAACTCCCCTACATCATGGAAACTGATGCTTCAAGCCTTGCCATGGGGGCAGTTCTATCACAAAAGGACCCGGTAACCAATCAGTTGCATCCCGTGGCATTTTGGTCCCGCAAATTCTCGCTTCCTGAAATCAATTACACGATTACTGACAAGGAACTTCTGGTTATCAAGTCTGCCTTTAAGGCTTGGCGGCATTATCTGCTGGGGGCCCGACACACCGTTACTGTGATTACGGATCACCGAAACCTGCAATACTTGAAAACTGCAAAAGCCCAATCCTCTAGACAACTCCGTTGGGCATTATTCTTTGCCGAGTTTGACTTCATAATTACCTATCGACCTGGTACAAAGAACGGTAAAGCTGATGCCCTTTCTCGGATGGGAGTGGAAGAACACTTGATCAACCCTAAACCTGTACCAATCATTCCCGAACAAAGAATTCTGGGTGTAATCGCCACAGAATCCATAGAGGAAGTTAAGGATAAAGCCAGGCAACTTGTAACTCCAGCAGACATACAGAATTGGCATCTGCAGGGAAAGGACTTTGCAGTAAAGGACAACTTATTGTATTTCCAAGAACGATTATACCTACCCAGCACAGATTTACAGAAAAAAGTAATCTCTTGTTATCACGATTCTTTAATGGAAGGACATCCCGGTATGGCCAAGACCTCAGAAAAGATCAAGCGCTACTTCTGGTGGCCGTCTTGGAAAAAAGATATCAGAGACTTTATAATGTCCTGTGGAGTATGCGCCCAAAACAAGAGTCAAAAGGAAAGACCAGCAGGCCTCTTACGCCGTATTGACATCCCACCTCGCCCTTGGCATACGCTTTCTATGGACTTCATCACCGATCTACCTCCATGCTCCGGATACAATACGATTCTAGTAATCGTGGACTTATTCTCCAAGATGGCGCATTTCATTCCGCTCAAAGGCTTGCCAACAGCAGCAACTCTGGCCCGAGAATTTCTCGAAAACATCGTCCGACTGCACGGTTTTCCTTCGGTTCTAATTTCCGATCGAGGTAGTCAATTTATTTCTCATTTTTGGCGAAGTTGCTGTCGGTCGGCTCAAATTGATGTGAGACTATCGACCAGTCACCACCCTCAGACCGACGGACAAACCGAGAGGACCAATCAAACTCTGGAACAGTATTTACGCTGCATGCTGCAACAAACTGAAAAAACTTGGAAAGACATCCTTTGGATAGCCGAATATGCCTACAATAACTCTGTCCATTCGGGAACTGGGAAAACCCCGTTTTTTCTTTTGTACGGCAGTCACCCTCGAACCTCGGAGTTGGATCCCCTCCAAGATCTTGAAACACCAGCAGTAGACTACCTGCATTCTACAATCACCCAAGCCTTTAAGGAAGCTGTTTCTCACCTTCAAAGGGCTAAAGAACAATACAAGAAAGGAGCAGATCAACATCGGAAGGAAGCCCCTCAATATCAAGTAGGGGATCAAGTCTGGTTATCCACCAAATATCTACCTCTAAAAGGGCCACGCACATTCAACCCAAGATACCTTGGTCCCTATTCCATCACTACCATAGTAAACCCAGTAGCGGTCAAGTTGGATTTGCCCCCGCACATGAAGATACATCTGGTCTTCCACGTCTCTCTATTAAAACCCGTGCAACCTCAAACCCGACTAACTAAATCTCCAAAACCTATCCTAGTTGATGGAGAACTCGAGTTTGAAGTCAAAAGCATTCTGGACTCCAAGATCTCCAAATCTAAACTATTTTACCTAATTGACTGGAAAGGCTACGGCCCCCAAGAGAGATCCTGGGAACCTGCTGAATATGTCCACGCTCCTCGCCTAATCAAAAGATTTCACCGAACATTTCCTGACAAGCCAAAACCCCCGGAGAAGCCCGGTTTGGGAGGGGCCTTGAGGGGGGGTACTGTCATGATCTCTGCTTCCAAAAGGTCAGGGTTTTCCCAACTCCCTTGGAAGCAGATCCATAACCCAGGTTCCGAGTGCCAACCAGTCCCAATTGGGACCTTTTGGACCCAGTCCTGGCGCCAGTGGCACCAGGCTCATAAATATGCCCATTCCCAGCACTGGAAGCGCCGGGCTCATAATGCTTGGGTGGACTTACCTGCAGCAGACCATGCTGCTTACTTGCCTGCCAGTTGAGCCTCTGATCCTCTTCTGTTTGGAACTACTTTTCCTGTTGGGTGGGGCAGGAGCCACTCCCTAGATTCAGAACACTGGAACTCTTCTGGAAAGCAGGAACTCTTTTCTTACCTAGGCGTGGCTGTGGAAGGAGACACCTAAGCACTACAGGAGGCTATTTAAACCTCACCCGATGGATGAATCTTGCTTTGCGTTATTCTGCATCCTCTGCAGCAGAACGCTCATCGTGTCTTCTGCATCTGATCCTGGGCCTAAGGAAAAAGGCTTACCATCCTGAATCCAGTCTTCAGCAACACCTATAAAGACAAGAAAGAACAGGTTAGCATTACGGTCTTCAGTGACAGCTCTTCACTTACCTGGTCCATCGGCTGTCACCAACGCCTCGCGCTACATTCCGGCATCTGAAAGACAAAGGCTTACCTACTCTTCGTGCGCTCCGGAGGTCTTCACACTGCATTCCGGCATCTGAAAGACAAAAGCTTACCAACTCTTCGCACGCTCCGGAGGCCTTCGACGCTGCATCCCGCATCTGAAAGACAAAACAAGGTGCGTTTAAAGACATTGGGGAACTTTAATACTCACGTGCCATTACTCCTTTCCACATCTAACCCAGTGGGTATTCCGGCACCCTGCAGCCGCTCCGAACTTGTACCTGCAAAATAAAAAGACAGTTAGAGCGCATCGTGAAGCAGGCAACAAGCGCTTACTTACGTGCTTCCAGGCGCTTCTATTCATCACACGGGCTCCATCTTCAACTCACTTCAGCCCGTCATCCGCCATCGCCGGAACCCTGCACAACAAGAAACATCATTACTAAAGACTTTAAAGACATTAGAATTACTCGAAACTTACCGTTCGTGCAGTAAACGACGGACAGCAGTCCTCTGAAGTCAAGAGGCCTGCTCCCCTTATCCAGTGAAGAAACTGGTTACAGCACCCTGCCCCGAGGCAGATGGAGAGCACGGCGTTCACTTACCTAAGACATCTTACCCTTCAAGTCAGACATACAGTGCACAGAGGTCCAGCCCAAAGAGCCAGCCGTGTGTTACACATCACCTTTGAAGATACGGTATACGCCCAGTCAAGACCGGCGTCTCTACGGGAATCAGGGGAGCGTTACAACTATTTCATTATGGTCCATAACCTGTACCGCCACCGAGGCACAAAACTTTACCATCTCTCTGTTTATCCCCTTCCTAGCCCGCTTCATCGCTCCCTCACTTCTCGCTCCCCTCCAAACTCTCAGCGGCAACCACTTAGTCCCCACTACAGATGCTTGAGGCCACGCTTCTTGGAACCATAACAAAATCCCTTTTTATTTTCCTAAGAAGAGCCACACCCGTATCCCTTACCAGATCATTTTCCTCACCATAAATAATCAACCCAACTGGAGGCCCATGGCTTTCCCTCAACCCAGCCAACATAGGAAGCAACTAATCCCAGCGCAGCCCCCCAAACCCGGACCATGTAACCACAACATATTTATAGCTGCAACCCGGTTGCCTGCCAACCACCCATTTCTCAGCTTCTTTCCCCGCCCCCTTAACCATACAATGTCCCACAAACCAGATTTCTGACATCTGACCCGACCTAGCAGCATCTGAAAAAGAAATTACAAAATCACTTACAAATCAAACAACATCCTAATAAATGCAACACTCCTGCTGCCTACTGAAAAATTCTTTAAAGACATCCCGTTTGCCCCGGTCCCTGACATACCCTTTGTAACTCCCTTACTTCCAGCGTCCCAAACTTTTCACCTACTCCTCTGAATAGCCCAGCCTGCTACCTTCAGATGCTGCACCCCTCCTCAATGAATGAGATCCAACCTCCTAACCTTTCCCACCCACTAGTTACACCTTCCTCAGTACCCTATCCTTCCTGGCCATCTCCTTATCCCTCTCCGGAAACACCCCTGGCCCTCTCCTACCTGTCCCCCTATATTTCGCACCTTTCACCTAACCTTTAAACAATACCTTAAACCCACTTGGACCCCCTTTCTCCTCTAACCTATTACCCTCCTGCACACCCTTGCCCCCACCTTCACTCACCTTACTAATATGGCCCTGCGTTGCCCACCCTGCACCGGGGGCCCACGTGCACACCCGTCCCTGCAGGCCCTTTTTTTTAATTTATTTTTTATTACTCCTCTTCACCAATGCACCAGGGGGCAAACCTGCACCCCTGTCCATGCAGTCCATTCCATATCACTAATCTTCAAGCTCCTTGCGTCCATTACCACCTGTTTCCCACCTGCACCAGGGGCCCTAGTGAACCCCCGTCCATGCAGGTCCCTTTTCTGCCTTACTCCTCTCCACCGCTGCACCAGGGGCCAAACCTGCGCCCCCGTCCATGCAGTCCATTCCATATAAATTCCTCTTCCAGCACCTTCCTTGTTGCTCCATTATTTCTTTTTATTTTTTTTTTAGCTGCACCAGGGGCCCTAATGCACCCCCGTCCATGCAGACCCATCTCATCACTTCCCCCTGCTGCACCAGAGGCGCTCCCGCACCTCCGTCCATGCAGCCTAAAGCTTACTCACCTTGTCGTGCGGCAAGCGTGAGGGTTTCGCCACCGTCGTCCATGCCCTCCAAACAACGGCCACCACCCCTTAACAATTTCCACAGTTACATCCCCCTGCGGCCCTCCCCTACCCTACCTAAGCGTCTTCCTCCTCACCCCTCTCCTACCCCCTTTGGATCACCCCCAAAACTTCTCATCAAACCTTGTGGCCCCCCCTCCTTTTCCGATAAACTGAGCCCGACCTACCAGCATGCCCCAATTTACCTGGTCTCGGTTCCTTTGTGGGCCCCCGTCCGTGAACTAGGGTAATCCCGCCTTTGCATATTAGGTTCGAGCCATCTGGCTCATCTCTTTGCTGCTTTTCACTTTAAATATGTTTATTTACTCTCTTTATCATTATTCTTTACTTTTTAGTTTTAGGTTTGCTTAGGCATTCCTTTTACCCATTTAGTGGTACGAGATTGAGGGCATTCTTTATAGCCTGATTTATGACCCCTTATTATTTTATATCTCACGGCGTGACGTTGGGATTAACTAGCCCCTCAGTGTGGGGCTTAGTAAATGTTCCATCAACACTTTTGCAATGTATCCCTGGTCGTGGGTTTCAGTTTCTAGTCCCATTTCTTTGTCTATGCATGGGCTCTGCATATAGACACCAGTACTCTAGACTACCAGGTGTCTTTTCTTTGTTTCTATGGACCCACAGTTGGCGCGCGTTCACCGCTTCTCCCGTGCTGGGTTATGCGGATGATATAACACCGCGGACACGGGGTATCAAGTGGAAGGCTTTCTACAAAGTCACGTTCGGCGCCTTTCTCGCAGAGTTGAGCAGCGTTTCCCAGGCAGGCGCCGCATTCTAAAGTTACGAGTCACCATGTCCGTATGCCCGATATATGGGTCATGTTGCTAAGGGCATGTACCACGCGCTTTATGTAAACACCCATGCACACGGCTCTACACGTATTTCCAAGCTGTGAAATGTTCATTAACTATGAGCGATTGGCACGTATAGTTCCTCTATTCATGATTGCATAGCCAAGTTAATCTGGCTTTTTCTGTTCCTTTGTTTCCAGCCTAGGAACGTTTACGGGAGGACGCCCGACTATACAGTTGCCCCGGACCACTGAATTTGGCTACATGGACGTTTGATCCACATGACAGTCAACAGAGGCATACCCGTTGAGGGCACACCCAGTCCCCCCATCTAGGTGAGCATGGGTGGGGTTCCTTGCAGGGCTCAGGGTTAGATTTGTAGTCCATTTTGGGTCGATATTTCCCCCTTTGACTAGGGCGTCAATGTTCTATGCTTTTCTTGTCCCTATGTCTGCAGACCAGGAGGTTCTTTTCCCTTTACACCGCCTCGGTGGCAGCAACTTCACTTCTGGAGGACCGTTTCTTTTCTCTAAGTAAGTTGAGGGCCCATTCAGCCCCTTCCTCCTCTCTTTTTCTACATATACACTGCTTTGGGGCGCTACGGGGCTTTTAGCCTTGGGTTCGGTCTTTTGGGGCACTCGACACACCAGTCTTTGGGCACAGGATCACCACACACAACCTTGTTGGGGATCTTATTTCATTGGTTGTTTTAATTTTCTCTTGCCCTTCACCGTTTTCAGGTGGAGGGTGCTCTCAATGTAGATATCACCACACTGGGTAGGTGTTGGTTTTGTGTTTTTTTTCTCTGTACACAGTAGTTTGGTATTGCGTTGGTGGAGGTTTTTTCTTTTAGCCTCACGTTTCGATAATTTCATTTCTTCAACAGCCGTTTTTATAGGCACTGATTTTACAACATGTTTTTTATTCATTTGATAGTAAAGCTAAATCTTTATCACATCTACAGAGCTCCATCTCCTTTGGGGTCCTGCCGAAGGCAGTATAACTGATGTCCTGCCGAAACGTCCTTTGCATCACTCTGTACCAACGAGTTATGCTATGTGGTTCAACATCGCCACTATGGACGTCGACCTGGGATGTGTATTTTTAGTCAAGTACAATTCTTAATCAATTTTAGAATATGTATTAGGTGACACTATGTTTTGGAGGACTTCTGTGACTTATTAGCCAGATAGGACCAGGAAGACAGTGGTTTGTGCCCTCTTTCCTCCATACTATGGAATTGTCTTTGTGTCACCTTTTGTTTCATGATTAAATCATTAAAATGCCATCAGATGTATATATACATCTCCCATATTGATATATGTATTCATGTGGCTTTTTTTTATATTTTTGTGTAAACGTAGGACCAATGGCCTATGTAATAAATTATTACTTTTTTGTACAAAATGACAAACACTGTGTATTATATTTTACATTCTGTGTGGTGGTTAAAACAGCATATGGAATGGGGCCTAGTATGAGCTAAAACTGGACTATTAAATTAGTTGCTGAATGGTTCATTCGGGGGACTCCCCTACGTGTGTTCATCCAATTTACCTGGCATGCAGTCCTTCCCCCCACCTCCTTGCCCCGCTCCTCACCCTGACCCACTATCCCCTGCCTGCAAACAATCTGTAACCGGATGTCGACCTGCACACCTGCTGCACTCGTGTTTAAATTTGCACATCCACCTCGTGCAGCCTTCTTTATTGAACGCCCAACATGATGTTGAGGGCTGTCCTCTGCCTCCTCTCCCTGCCCCCTCATGGGCGGGGCGACCAAGAAAGGGCCGGTAAGGCACAGACAGCCCACTTGCTGTGTGCAATGTCGGTGCAGGCCTCGTTGGAGCCATCCATTGCAGCCAAAGATCCATGTCTATCTCCCCCCAAACAGCCTGACTGTCCTCCGCCATTCTTGCTCTGAATTCCTCATCATAGCGTACCCATGCGAAACCCCCAAAACTCGTGAAAGCCTTCCTAATTACGTCCATATATTTAAGCAGCGTCACGCATCGCTCCGGGAATTTCTCACAATATACGCTGGCATAAATGATAAATGCCGGCGTCCAATTCTCAATAGACACTGGGACCGTTGGGCGCGAAGCCAGTTCCCTCTCTTCTTCCTTAGATCCCTCCTTTGCTCTCACTTCCCTATGGAGCAGCTTAAAAACATCTACAAATTCCCCCGCTTGAATCTTCTCCCTGGTCGCTGCCATCAAGTGCGCCCCCAAAAGTTTTGTGATACCCATTTTCTCCTTGCCATTCACTTCAACCTCGTTTTCTTTTGCAACTTGCACCTCGAGCACCAATGGCTCCACCACCTTGTCCGTTTGAATCTCCACTGAGCAAATACCCTTCTCGTCCCCCAAGGCTCCCATGGCCTGTACACCAACTTCTTTCCTTGCCCCTTGCAGCTCAGACCCTTCATTTCCTGACCCCATTCTCGTGTCCCCTCTCTGCCATGCAGATGACCATCCCCTTTCCCGCTCACCTCTTTCCACACAGCCCGTCTGTGGTCTGGCGTCCACACCAATGCTCCTCATCTCTTTTCTCAGAGGGCTACTACGGGGACAAAACATGTCAGCAGACTCACCCAGCCAATTGTTCCCCCGACCTCTTGCCCTCCGACCACCCTGCACCTGTCTTTCCCAATCCCACCTCAAACTCCTTCTCTCCTCCCCCCTTTCCTTTACAGCCCTATAACCTTCTTCCTCCCACTGCCCCACGTAATCCTCCAATCCAACTTCATCACCCCTTAAATACCATTGTGGATGCGAGCTCATGCCCGAGTTGAGTTGATCTTCTTTCTGCGAGCCTGGGGCGTCCGACCCGCCACTCCTTTGACATCTTCTCGGCAGGGCCGCAGACACCCCTGCCTGGTCCTCTTCTCTCGGGTGAGGCGTGCCGTCTTCCACCCTGTAATCCTCCTCGCTAGGGGCCTTGCAGCACCCTCTAGGCTCTCCTTGCGCTGACCGAGGAGGGGCCATTCTAAAACCCTCTACCTCTACCTGAACAGCGGGGGCTGTGCAGCGCCCTCCGCCCTCACTCCTCCTACCCCGGGGGGGCCGTCCCGCGCCCCTCTCTAACCTCCTCAATTGATGGGGACCTCTCTCTCCTACTCCCACCTGCACTCTTCCGCAGGTATTTACCCCCTTTTCCCCTCTGCCCTGTCACCCCCTTCCATGCCCCATCACCGCCCCCACCGCGTTTCCCTAGACCCACCTCTTTTTGAGCACTCCAAACCTCCCCTCGGCTATCATTGACTCCCTCCCTCTCTGGCTCCCCACCAGAAATCATTCCTCCCCCGGACGCACTCCTATCTATCTCCCTCCTCATCTTCCTGCCCCTGGATTCCCAAACCTCACCTCTCCCCGCCGCGGGGGTGCAAGCCACCACTGCCGCGAGAGCCCCATCTGCCGCTGCTCTACACTGCGACCTATCCCCCCCTAACTCCCCTTCTCCCGTTACTTCCCCTACCGCCCCTTCCAAATGGGCCTTAGATGCTCTGCTAATAATTTCCAGGGCCTCCCTCAGAGCCCCAGCATCCACCAGACCCTTCCTACTTGCTCCCTGTCCCACCATTGTGCACTAAATATTCTTAATGTGCACTAAAATATGCCCCTTGAAGCTAAAATAGCTACCCTAAGCCCCCGAGCCAGTACCTACCCGTGGACCAGTACCCCTAGAACTGTGTACCTGAAAGAAAATGAAAATCCCAGAAACAAAATGCAAAGGGGGGAGCTTAGCAATAAAGCTATCCTAAATAGATTCAGTTATCAATAACAGACAAATATTACCCCAGAATTATGCTTGCCTATTGAATTTTTATATTATGGCTAATATTATTATAATTATTATTATCTTTTTTTTTTTTTTAAACCTTATTAGAATAGCCTGCCCTTGTAAACACCCCCTCCCTCCTCCCTTGATAAGTTCCCCAGAGCACAAAATCCCCAAACCACAAGCACAAAATAGTGCTAAATAAACTGCGGTACACACTGCCACCTAGCGGCGAACAAGCAGTACCGCACCGCTCCCCCAGAAAAACAAAGTGGTCCCTTTAAGGGAGCTGCACTGCCCCCTATGACACGGAGCTGCTACTGCGCCCGCACTCACAAGCAGGCGCCGGGAAAACAACACGCACTACTGTCTGCTGTGGACAAATTAAAAGAGCCTGACACGTTGCTCGCACCCCGCCCTAAACAAAACACCTCCCCCGGGTACGGAAGAAATCTTTCCTTCCAAACCAACAACTAATTCGTGACAAATGCAACCCCCCGAGCCACGGCAGGGCTCCAGAAGAAAGACCGCTGAACGCCCTGGCCACGCCAAGGTAAGAAATTGGAGGTACCTTATTTACGGTACCTCCGCTAAATTCCCAACAAACTTTTTTTATTTTTTTTTATTTACTAAACTGCCTACCCAAACAACCCGCTGGTACTAATCTACCCTGCTCCTCACCTCTACTCACAAACCCCACACAGGCCCAAGAACAGGGAAGGCTCGGGAGGAGGCAACTAGGACTGAACAATCTCCAAGTCCAACCGTCGCCTGCCTCCCGAACCTTCCCTGGAACCTTAAATACCCAAGGAGGCGCTCTGCCCCCCACGGCCACTCGCTGGCCGTGTGCAGCACCAAAATAATCCCCCGGGGGAAACGCTTCGCGCTCCCCCTGGGGCCCCCCTTTTGCTAGAATCCAAATTCTATATTTACATCAACTCTTGAAAAAGAAGAACAGAGGTTCATTCTAAAGTGAATTGAGAAATAATTGAGTGGATTGCTAATCACTGAGCGTGTCACTCCACGAACCGGAAGTTGTAGCAACGCAAGTGGATTGTTCTGTTTTCCATGTCTAAGTTTGAAGTAAGTTAAATTCGACTTTCTTGAAGTTGTATAGCTACCATTTGCGGAAACCCCGAAAGATTTAGAACACGTCTGAACAAAAGGCTGTAGCCCATAGGTAAGTGATTATGTTTGTTGGTGTCACATATTACAAGAAAACATTGATTCCATTTTCGAATCGAAGGAAGTACTTGAATGTGTCTATTTGCCTCCACCAGCCACACCCGGTAAAGGTTTTACAGCGAAATGTGTAGTGGTCTTGGTGTTAAAGTTGTAATTGTTCTTGCATACCAATTTAACAAATGGTTGTGTGGAATCACACAACAACAAACACCATTTGAAAGAATAAGTAAAGATTTGATAAAGCATAACAACACACATTGATTCATGTCATGAGAGCCCTGCGGAGGAAAAGGTTAATCATTATTGGACAATGGTTTGGGGTCATGAGCTCGGAAACAAAGCTGGGCTGTTCAAAATTAAGTTGTGTTTACGGGGTGCCACTTGTAATTAATATGCATTTGCCTTCCATCTGTAGCCACTGACAATAGCCTGTCCCACTGGCCGGCCCTGTAGCTCCTATCTAAAAGCTCTGTTTCCACTGCGGCAAGCCAGATTTTAGCACGGTGTAATACAGTGTTAGAGTACGTTTGTACTTGTGTTCTTGACAAACATTTACAGTGCGCACAACACGTGTGCCCTTTCAGCACTCGCCACAAACTTTATCTGAAGGCTTCCTGCAGACGGGGATGGACGTCACGTGTTGACTGTAGGAGTACAACACCTGCTCAAGTGTGCCTCCTACTTTCTTTTTGCCCTGAGGAAGGCTCGGCAGTGTGAGTTACGTCAGGCTGCTGTAAGCCGAAACTCGAGTTGGCATTGTGTTTGGTGGCACTGCGTTCTGTGTAAATGCATTTGTTTTAAGCTGCGGATGACAGTGGATGGGATATCATAGACACCTTTATAGGTGGTGGGCCAACACACAAGTGTGGCCTAAGATATATTTTCTGGCATGGTTGGCGGATTTGGCTCTTTCTTTTAATATTCAAAATTTACCCTAGATTGTTCATCTGGGGCACAGCTTCTGGTTGGCATTTCTGTGGTGGGGATCTTCTCTTTGGCTCTGCTGTTTCTGGCTTCTTTGAGCTGGGTATTGTTTGTGTGTCGCCAGTTTGATCATAAATGTATGTGTATTTTGTATTTGGTTTGTTTTAGGCATGTTTTTTCTAAATAACATTTGGCATTATAAGCGATTAAACCAAATTTTATTTTAAAAAAAGTTTAACTGCGTTTGACAAACTTTTATTTTGAAACTAATTCTTAGACCTGCACCATTTTTTTTTTTGTGTTCTGAAGGTTTTACACCGAAACATTGAGTGGTATTGATGCTAAAGTTATAATTGTTCTTGGATAAAAATGTGACAAATGGTTGTCTGGAATTACACAACAACAACCACCATTTGAAAGAATAAGTAAAGATTTGATAAAGCATAACAACACAGATTGATTGATGTCATGCGAGCCCTCCTGCGGAGTAAAAGCTTCATCTTTATTGGACAATTGTTTGAGAGCATGAGCTCACAAACAAAGCAGAGCTGTTCAAAATTAAGTTGTGTTTAAGGGGTGCCATTAGTGATTACTATGTATTTGCCTTCCATCTGCAACCACCGACAATAGCCTGTCCCACTGGCCGGCACTGTAGCTCCTAACTACAAGGAGAAAATCTAAACAGATTGTTTTTCAAGAAAAGAGTGATAAAATTGCTCCGAAAGGCACACTATACCTGGCCTCATACATGTATGCTGGATACAAACTGATTCCTCTCACCAGAAGATCCCAGCGCTCCCACCGTGACATTCCCAAACCCTTGGGGACAATGCCCCTCTTTTATATCAATCATCCCTTTGCCACTCTTTTACCTACCAGTAAATGCAACGTTTTGGAATCCATAACTAATTCAGCACCTCCCCCAACATCTGTGATGCAATAGTGGGCAGATGTGGGAGCACACAGTGTTCAGTATCCCTCCCCACACCACAAATACTCCATTAAAGAAGAAAAAGAATTCTGATTGCTTTTGTTTGGGACATGAATCCTTCATTCCAGTAGGCAACGTTCAATAATGTACATCATTTTGTCATTACCTTTTGGATAATTGACTACTTCTAAAGGCTAATCTTTAGGTTCTGCAATTCAAACGGTTTGGGTACCTTGTCGGCATGTCTTGTCCTGTGTCATTTCGTTTTTTGTTGCATTTTCTCTGCTTCTTCTTCTCAAAGTCTAAAGGACACCAATTATCTAGGGCTAAGATATAAGCTCCCATTTCTAATTCGCCATACTGAGCTGCACCTGTTACTGCCCAATGTTGCAAACCACACTTCAGCTCCTGGAACCTGCAACCCCTCGACGAAAATCCCTGCACTCACAACAGCATTCCTCAACCAAGGTCCATGTATGCTCACAGCACACACCCTTTGCACCTCAAATCCAAGTAGACTCTATTCAGAATGCACCACAAATGCATTCCAAGCTTAATTAGGGAGTCACTGTAGGCCAACACCAACCTTCTGGAAGAACACACTATCCACAACCAGCCTGAGCTTTTTGAATGACACACTATCCAAGCAAATCTTGAGCTTAGGAAACACTATCCAAGACCAGCCTGAGCTTCTTGAAGAACACACTATCCAAGAAAATCCTGAGCTTCTTGAAGGATACACTATCCAAGACCAGCCTGAGTTTCTTGAAGAACACACTATCCAAGCAAATCCTGAGCTTCTTGAAGAACAAACTATCCAAGCAAATCCCGAGCTTCTTGAAGAACACAGTATCCACGACCAGCCTGGGCTTCTTGAAAAACACACTATCCAAGAAAAACCTGAGCTTCTTGAAGGACACACTATCCAAGACCAGCCTGAGCTTCTTGAAGAACAAACTATCCAAGCAAATCCCGAGCTTCTTGAAGAACACAGTATTCACGACCAGCCTGGGCTTCTTGAGGAACACATTATCCAATTGAATCCGGATCTTCTTGAAGGACACACTATCCAAGACCATCCAAAACTTCTTGAATAACACATTATCCGAGCACCTGTTTGCCAAAGTTGCATACAAGCCCACTTACTCTGGGTCTTCACATCCTGATTTCACAGCAATGCTTCTTAGAAATGTGGTGTGATCTAAGTGGTCAAAGTGAGGGGCAACAACACTCCACTTTACAACAGAGGAGTTACACCCTTAAGCTGTTTGTAGGCACCAATTTACTCAGAGCGTGGGATTCGCTGACAGGCGGGTTTGCTGTTACTCCTAGGCAGTATTGTAACACAGTAGAACCCTAGAATAGGGTCCTTCCTTCCAAGACTTTCTGGGGCTCTATCCTTGTTTGGGGGGGAGGGGTGCCCGCACATTTAATGCACACTGCAGTTTGCACAGACATGCATAGCCCTGAACAGCACATAAGACCTGGCCGAGTAAAGGACATGGATTCCGCTATGGGACTCTGAGTCTTCAGAGACACCAAGGCTCTTATGGTGATCAGGGGACTGAACCCACACCGGGGCGCATGGGCGTTATTGACAAGTAGTGGAATCAATTCTAGATAATTGACTTCTGTTGAACGACCCTCTTGTCTATCCTAAGCTTCCTATCCTTTCCTGAAAACATTTTGAAACTTCTTTGTTCAACGCCCACCTTTTCAATATTTGAACCATGTAAGGTGTTCTGAACCCTCGGGTAGGACCAGCACTAAACAAAAATTCAAATAAATAAATAAATATAAATCCAGGCAGAGGTACTGTTGAGTCCCCTAACCCCATAGAAGTGGTGCTAAACTAATTTGGGGTTCATAGATCCCATGAAATCATTTTCGAATCATGTGTTAATAAAACTCAAATGAGATCCCCCACACAGTTCAGAAATGATGTTCCCATCAGCTGCTGCGCTCCCTTAGAGATCTGAGTATCACCGATAAATCGTCCCTGGATATTCCCAGACTGAGAGCCGAGTGCCACTAGTGCTTAAGGGATCACGACAGATATTTGGTCTATGTGTAATCCACATGACAAATGCAGTTACGAGAACAAATTGACCGTCACCTGCAGGGCTTTAGTCCTAAAGGATAAAGTGGGGGGGGGGGTCTGAAGCACATTGGGAAGTGGCGTCACAGGACATCAAAGTGAAATATGCAAATTTCATTCAGCTTGTCTTTCACGATTGAAAATAGCTACACAGGACAAACAAAGCTTTTGCAAAGAGAACATATATTCGTTTTACCCTGCTGTTGAAGTATAACATTTGCTCACACTTTAAATCTAAGAGAGAAAACATGCTGTGCTGTAAGATGCAGTATGCAGTGATTTTAACAAATTAAATTACAGAGAATGCTGTAATAACTAAAATGCTATGATGAAAAAATGTCACATTTTTGTTTAAAATATATATGGCGGGTGGAGAAAGGGGTTAAAACGTGTGGGGAGAGGTTTGGGGTGGGTTTAAAAGTATAAGGAAATGGGGGGTTGGGCACCCTCCAAAATGTATGTTTTTTTAAAAAACTAGATATTTTTATAGTTATAAAATATTAGTTATTACAGCATTCTCTCTAATTAAATTCGTCAGTAGCGAGTGATTACAGTGGTCTTGTGGTTTAGTGTCTCCTTTCAAAGGTGCAAGTACAGGGTTCGATTCCCGGCCACCGCACTACAGCCAGTGTTATTTTTTGTATTAAATATTTCTTACAAACAGGGGGACACGGTCTACCCACGTTACCAGGGCACACCCGCTTGAGAGAAGTTCAAAGCATTACATTCACATCTCTTTAAATAGTTGGCATATGTAAACATAAAAGGGCAACTTGCAAACTAAAGTTTTGACAGCCTATTAACAGCTGTTCAGGCAGGGCTTGGCTCGTGGTCATCTTCCTGTGTCCACATTTCCTTGTCTGCTTCCCTCTCGGTGCATACACCCGCTCGCTGAGGTAGTGATGTTTGTAGCTTGTGCGAAGGGCACCTTTGCAGGGCCTTCGCCAGCCCTTTGTGATTCAGAGGCTCATTTGGTGTAGTGGCAGTGCTGGTCATTGGGCCGGCTCTCGCCAGATCCGCGATCCGGTACCAGATGTGTAGCTGGATCTCCGGATCCTGCCAAAGTCAGCCCCCGCAAACCCCAAACCGATGCTCTGTGCTGGGTTAATTTGAAAAAATAAAAATTTGGAGAAAAAAAACCATGATGGCACGCAGTAGGGGGGGCGGAGCAGGAGCAGCTCATTGCCGCCATGAGTGCTCTGCTGGCTCCGCCCCCTATATGTACACAGCAGGACTTTGATACAGGTCACAGTTGCAGGACACGCAATCTGTAACTTCCTCTGGTGACCCCGTGCAATACGTGTATCCGACAAACATTGCATGAATAAATACATGTATCTGACAAACATTGCATAAATAAATAATTACCCCCATTAACATTGAAACTATCCCACACGATACAGCCACCCAACTGCTTTCAGAGGGGAGCTGCAGGCGCTGTGCCAGGTGTGCTTAAGTAAAAGAAAACGTTGCTTATGGCGAACATAAATCGCCTCGTTTCAATAGTACACAAGGGGGAGATTTTTGAAATAAAATGGGATGCAAATTGTGTATTTTGAATAATATTTACTCAGCAACACTGGTCAAAACTATTATCCACACAATAAAGTAACTCATCACCAGTGTCACGGAAGTGGCTTCAAATGGAATTGATATTTAGTTTGCAAAAGAAGCGGCATGACAGAAATAGTGCCGTTTAAAACTATTATTTTGGACATTTTCTTTGATCGGAGGTCAACTGCCAGCTCCGTCTCCTAAACCCTGCCTCCTCGGGCACCGCACCCCCAAACTCCGCCCCAACCCTGGCCCTTATGGGATCCCCCACCACATTTTTTCCATTTCCACCACTGTGTAGTGGTGAATTGGCAGACCTGGGAACCTGGAAACAGTGGTTTGAATCTGCAGCATCGGCCCTCTGTGAGTATGCAGTATAATGTAAAACTCAGTCCACCTGCGTGCGCCCGCTACTTGAGCCCAGGACCATACCTGCCTAACCTCCGGAATTTTTCCAGAGACTTCGGAATTTTAAGCATTTCTCTGGGTCTCCGGAAAAGTCCCTTGAATCTCATGAAATTTGAGATTCTTTTCGGATCACGTCATATTCTCCACCTGATTGGCTACGGCAGCAGCCAATCAAGTGGAGAATATGACGGGACCGGAAACAGAGCGAAATGCTCGTGCCCACTGCCTGCACCACTATAATAATAGTGCTTTCAATCCATGTCATTGGATTGAAAGCACTGTTATTACGGCGGCGGTGCCACGTTCATTTTGTTTACCATAGCACTCAAAATCATTAATTCAATGCCATACTAAGCAAAATGAAGGCGGCGCAGCCGCCGCAATAATAGTGCTTTCAATCCTATGACATGGATTGAAAGCACTGTTATTTCGGCGGCGGCGCCGCCTTTTTTTTGCTTACTCTAGCATTGAATGAATTATTTTCAATGCTATAGTAAGCAAACTGAAGGCTACAACAATCAAGTTTACCTTTTTGACAGGTGGGCAGGGCGTGTGGGCGGGGCCATGTGCAAATGGGCGGAGTCTTGTGTGGCTGTGGGCGGGGCATACATCTCAGGAATTTTGATTTTCAACTGTAGGCAGGTATGCCCTGGACCCACCTGAGACATGCAACATGCGGTTCTGCTGGGCCTTTGATACATGACACAATCTGTTAGCTCCCACCCTCTGTCATATTCTACACGCATGAAGCCCTGACAGAAAGCAAAGGAGAGAATGGTTCTAATGAGTTTTTTTTATTATTGAAAGTCGTATTCAAATTGCGGTCCATTACCCTGCATTGCGATGCGGTCTCCGAGTCGCGCACAGGGGTTTGCACAATGTCTATGCCCTGACATCCACAGCACGTGTGATTGATTATGTGAAAGACATCCATGGACTGCACCGTGCATTCCTTATTCGCATGCAAGACATGTTGGCTGTAGATTTAGCATAGCACCGTGTTGAAGATGGCGAAGCACGGGAAATGTCCACCAGCTGATCAAATCAACATTTTCGAGAAACCTCATTTTTATAGCGGAATCATGTACTCCTCGGGAAACCAGTCCTTGCTTGCCTCAAGTTGTTTACCAGACGTTATAAAAAGGGAAGTGCACTGCACTCGCAAGACTGCTGACCTGCTTCCTCGGGCAAGGGTCACCGGAAGCTGCTCCGAGCAAGACTAGGAAAGAAAGAGACGGTGCTGCTGGTGCCTTTGACCAAAGACACCGACGGATGCAGACACTGGAAAGGAAGTCTCTGGGAAGAGGAACTCAAATGAAGGCCAGATGGCCACAAGGATGAAAGGCGTCCAAACAAAGACAAAGGCAGTAGAGACGTCATTTTACCAAAATGCCTGGGGTTGCGGAAGTGACATCATACGGCCCTTGACCTCTGATGACATCACAGGAAGTGATTGCATTTGACCCCGTCCCCAAGTGACAACACAGGAAGTGATAGCACATGACCTTTCACCCCTTGACAAAACAGGAGGCGGCATTAGGTATCATTTTTCCTTAGTACACTAAGAAAAGTATGTTTACAATATCACTGTAATATGATATGCATTTAATGCTCGACTTGATCACCATATGTAGTGTTAATATCAGTGTGTATAGGCCCATATTACCAAATACTGTGAATGCAAGCAGATGTCCAGCAGAACAACTTGGACTATTGTACATCCCTCGGGCTAAATGGTAAACAGACAGAGCATCTCGAAGAAGCCTACAACCCAAACCTCAGACATCCAGTGCCAACTAAGTGTCTGCCCAGAGATTGCCAACAGCAACTGACAAACACAAGTGCAACCAGAAAAACGATGTTCTGGAGAGTGCCAGTGGTTATGAATGATTTGAAACCTACAGCCATCACCATTCTGGTTTGCTTATTTGGTAAGTAACCCACATTTCTTTTTGTTCAATGGGAGACAGAGGCACGTGTTGGAGGATGTGTTGCAGGTCACAGTAATTGCTGAATTTCTTATTTTAAGATGTAAGCAGCAGCTCCACGACATCACCCCTAGAAAATCCTGCTGGGCCTACAGACCCAAGCTACTCCTCACTGATGATGCCCAATGAGTCTGAAACATGTCTGGGGATGCTTGCGGTCTCGGGCAGAAGGGATGTAACCTAGCCCTTCGGGCTGGACTTCCCCTTTTGGGGTGGGATCAGGCCTGATTTGCATATGGTCTTTCCCCTTCTGTAATGGCTTGGCAGGCTGAAGAACGCTGGTCTGGAGGGTTGCCCAGAGCTGTACCAGTGGCTATGAATAATTTGAAATCTTCTAGCCATCACCTGTCTGTTTTGCTTATTTGGTAAGTAACCCACAGTTTGTGTTAGATGGGAGATAGAGGGGAAGGATGTGTTGCAGGTCACAGTAATTGCAGTTGTTTTTTACTTTAAAATGTAAACAGCAGCAGCAGCAGCTCTGTGACATCACCCCTAGAAAAGGCCCATGTTTTTTATTTTCTTTGGTCCTTTATATCTTGCTTATTGCCAGCCTCCTCCAGCTTCTAAGCACTGGAACAGGAACTGAACCCATGTTGTACTGGATTATCCTGTTTCCAAAGCAAGTGTGTTGCCCCTGAGCAATCCTTCTAAATACATATTTTCTGTTGCTGGGGGAAGCAACAGATGGTTTACTTCAAAGGCGGAGGGCACATTCATGTAAATGATCTCACCTTGTGTCTATCTACAGTGTGCCTGTGATGCAGGTCTGGCAGATCTGGGTCTTCACACAGTGCCCAGGCAGGACTGGTGGCAGAAGCCACTGGGCCACACCCCTCTCACCACAGGCCCAGTGGCTCACTGGATGTGCTTAATAGACAATGAGAAACAATGATGTGATTTCTGTTCATGTTGTGCTGTCACTGAGTACTGCAGGCTGCTCTTATCCATTCCCAGCTAGCTAGACCTAGCCCCCATACCCTTCCTGTTGCCACAATACAGGGTATGAGCAGCACAGACAGCCCCGCATCTGAACCCAACCATTCAGGCATTCTTCACTAATGAACTGCCAACCTGTTAGTGATAGTGGCTTTGTGGTTTTTCCTGCATCCCTGCTATTTCTGAGCTAACGAGATCTAGATTCCAGGTGAAAAAGCTGTGGCACATCATTTACAACCGCCCTTTTCACGTGCAACACAGATATCTGCTCTTGGCACTGCCTCTTTGTCCAGTGGCCCAGGGGTTGCACGGACAGGTCTAGGGGAAGCAGAGGGGGACCCAGGGGTAGCACCTGCTACCTCTGGCAAGCCCCAAATGATGACCCTAAGAGCCAGAGATAATAACTACACAAATAACCATTATAAATTGTGGTCCTGGAGAAAAATTGACTCAATCTTATTAAAGAAAAGACAAAAACACGTCCTTCCTCTGCACAGGTGGGTGTTGCTGTATCCTGGAACCCTAAAACTGAGAGCCTATGTACCCAGTCAACACTCTGCTTGAGGGTGAAATTGACAATCTTGGACTTCTTTGCACCATTGACGCATTTTGCAAACTCAAATCTGCTGTCCTACGGTAACCAAGACATTTTCCCGAAGTGTTTCTCTTGAGGGTCATCCAGCGCTGCCAAGCGAGTGACATTCGCAACGAATTAAGAGGTATTGGAGGGGAAAAAATGTCCTTACTTAATGCTGTAACCTGCCTAAACCAACAAAGCAGCTGTGAAAGTGCTTAGAAGTGGGCCCAATGGCTAGGCATTACTAAAACCAGGGAAGCCAAGTTCAGCAGCGAAGAGAAAACTGGATGCTGTCCATGAGAAGAAAAAACAGCTTCTGAATGAGAACAGCTGTGCACTGATTTGAATCTTCGACCGACAAAGAGAAGTGTTTGCCAGGTGTTTCCACAGAATGAGTCTGCCACCTAAATTACAGGTAAAGTTGTTCATGCTCTCTCGGCTACAGGGTTCCGCGATTCAACCGAAGAAACATTGTGTATGCCAGAATTGCCCAGTTTTAACATTGTTACTATTTTCCGGTGTACCACAGGCTGCAGACGTGACACTTTTTTCCTAGAGATTCATTTTTTGGTCTATCACCCCTTACCAATCCTGTGCCCCATATCCCAATTTTTCTGACTGACTCAGCCTCTCCGCTTTATACAACCAATTGCTATTGGGAGACAAGTGCAAGCAAAACCTTTCGGAAGTTATGGTGGTGAACACAGGTAGCAAACTCCATCTGTATTATGATGAATTTATAAAAGCATGGACAAAAAAACCTTTTATATAAAATGTGAAAGTAGAATAGTCCATTTCAGCTTAGAGGCCACATGCCCAGTGCCACACATTTGCCATCGCTATAAGTTCGTCTCCAGCTCACACTCACTGAGCAATGCATTCTGGGTATGCAAATTAGCCGAAAAGCATGTTTCCCCCCAGAAATGTGTGTTTAACTTATAGGGCAGCCTTATTTCAGACAGAACTTTATCATCCCAAGACAGGCATCTCTCAAGGATGCAACAATTACACACCCATTTCACGCTCAGTAGGGGTCACCTGTGCAGTAGAGTGTGGCATCCTTGTGGTTGGAGCATTGGGACGTGTTTAGCTATAAGGGTTTTACTAATCCTGCCCTATATAGATTAGATAGAATACACTTTGCACAGTTTCAAGAATCAGCGTTTGTGTCGGCAGTGCAAAGTCACTTTTCAGCAGTGCAAAGTCACTTTTCAGCAGTGCAAATATTCGATGAATTTGGCTCATAACTGGATCATCTACTGAGGCATAAACTTTACACTTTAAACAGGATTCTCAGCTTAGAGCTCATGGCCTCCACTCAGTGTCTCATGGTGTCGGCACAGAGGAGCTTTGTGATTGTTAGTCTGTGCCATGTCGCCAGGGAATGCACAGCCAAGACATGTCCCTTTGCTTGACAATGTGAAACACAGAAGTCGAGACAGTTATATCTCAGTAGTATGGATTATGAACTAGACTATCAGAAGAATGCAAACACACCTGCTGGGACTGAGTCCATGGGGAAGGAGATGTGTTTGGTCCAGTGCCTTCATGAATGGTGGTAATGAAGCATTCTGTTTCTTCTCACACTTTTCTGAATCCTAATAGAGCTAGTGGGGAGAGTGGGTCACGTTGCCGCTCCGAGGGTTCTGTGGACACGTTTTCCACACTGACATGTCTTCAAAGGGAGCAGGGCGTTTCCACGTTACTTACGAAAGGTGGCACTAAAACCGAGAAAGGCTAATTGTAAAAGAAAAAAGATCAGAGTCACAGGGGTGTCCCTCTTGGGTGCATTAAAAAAAAAGAAGATGGACAGGGTGGTGACCAGTGGTCGAAGTGTACAAAACGAAGTAGTGGAACTATGTTACCTGCTGGCCTGCACCGCTCCCCACAAACCCCATAGCCACGCCCCCTTCCACGGGCAATCGAAACCCCCAAACAAACACACCTGCTGTTTATAGGAATGTTCAGTGCACTGCACTAAACTGTAAGATTCAACTTCTTCCTACACTTTTATTTTAAAAAAGAATCATACCGGAATGTTTAAAAAAAAAAAAGTATAGGAACAGTAAAACTTACAAAATAAAAGTAGAGGAGCACCGCTCCCAACCGCTCCAACCCACTTCCACCACTGGTGGTGTCCCCCATGAAAGGGCACGCCGTGGTAACAGTCCTGAAACTTTCAAACACACCTGGAAAACATTGAGAAGATGTTCCTGACAGGCGTCATCTGAAACGGCCCTCCGGTGTCCTTCAACATAGCCCACTGGTTGCCCCCCCCGACCAGGCAAGGCCCACAGGTGACCCTGGACACGACTCTCATGTGGCCTCGGACAACAGAATTGCATGAAGCTTCGGACAACATTTCCATATGTTCCCCAAGAACAAGCCATATCTGACCTTCGAGGTGACCCTAGTTGCGTGGTCAAAAGCGTGGCCTCCAAGATCAACCCTGATGCGACGAAGAATGAAAAAGTCCCCAAACATTTTTCACTTCAAGACACTCGAGCTCCGTATAAAGGAACTGAACCCCACTCACTTTGCAGCAAACACCTACAGCAATGCCACAACCATCACTAACAACACTGGACCAGCAATCTTAATGACTTCAACACCAAACAAAACCTCAACTAACAAGCACCCATTCCCCGTGACACTAACCAAACCTCTTCTAACTAACAACATCCGGCAATCTTGGGTTCTTCTTCACTAGTTCTAATAGTATATATTGTAAGTGCCTTCCAGATAACTTTAAGATTCATTTGTTGACATTAAATGCTATTGTTGCCAAATGTAAGGCCTCATATTGTAGTCTAAAGTGTTCTCTTTGCGTTCTTGGTGGACCTGAAGAGCTATTGCATTTTATACTATTTTGTCCTATATGGTGCCTTGTGAGAGCAAGAACCCTTTACTTAGAATGTACGCATTTGCATCTTAGGCAATGCTGTGCAGCAATATTGTTCCTCCAAATGTCATCTTCTCGTTGTGTGTGCTCAGCTGCTTTTAGGATTAGAAGACGCACAATTCTTTCTGCGAATTATAAACATTTGAAGATGTATTTATGCTAATGCTTTAATGGATCCGTTTTTATTATCTGAAATAAAGATGTTTTCTTTTTTTTATACACGTTTATTCAACAATACCATGAATCAATGCTCCACTCAAGAACAAAGGGCAAAGGACTCTGGGAGATCATACTAATTCCAGTCAGTATTTATGTGACCTGTTAAAATG
Source organism: Ambystoma mexicanum (assembly GCF_040938575.1). Lineage (NCBI taxonomy): Eukaryota > Metazoa > Chordata > Amphibia > Caudata > Ambystomatidae > Ambystoma > Ambystoma mexicanum. Next base: position 89,582,673 of record NC_090932.1, on the reverse strand, counting down.
AGCTGGACCTATACTGCCTTGAACATGCATCGGGCCACTACACAAAGCCTCAGCCCAGGAATATGGGAGGTTGGACTCTTTTGCGTCAATTTCCCTGTGCACCTTCTAGCTAGAATTCACGACGGTAAGAATCCTTCTGACAGAGACCACAACCCAAATACCCAAACACCAGATGAAACACACTGATCATGACAATTCCCTCTCACGTTACCCACTCCTCCTCCTCCAACTAAAATTCTCACCTGTCTCCACCTTACACGCCTCACACAATCAACCCCCGCACCGCAGGAGGTTGCTTACTTGCACACCACTCTAACGAAGCAACACCACTACTCACCTCACTAGCCCTCTCACATCCCACCACACCACCGGCCAACTAGATCAATCAGTCTTGGGCTCTCCCTTCCGGGTGAAACACAGCCCAGGTCCTTTAAAACGACACAACCCATGAAGAACCGCAGTGGCACACAGCATTCGGGCATTTCCGGTCTGCAAGCATCAGCACAACATGCCGTACACCTGCCTTTCCTTCTATCCCACTAGCAACCCCACCATCTCTCTCTTTTCCTGCATGGCCATGCAGAGCAGGGCCACCTGAATGGCACAAGTGCTCCGTTAAAGACATTACATTTGGTTATCAAACCCACTCAACATGGCCCTGGACCTCCCAAATCAGGCCTATAAATAGCCTATTAAGCCCAGCCCTCTGCACCGCAGGCAACATTCGCAAATACACATTACCAGCAGGAGGACTCACTCCACCATCTTTAGACATATAACAAGACACTATTACGGTATACTGTATTTATATCGAATCCTGTATATTGAATCCCCATATATCGAATCTTTTATCTTGTAGTCCTTTATAGTGAATGTATTTAGGGTGGGATAAGGGGTTAAATATTTTTGGGAAACGGTTTCCAATATTACTTCACAAATGATCCCACCACCCAAAAATCATGCAGACGCCAAACCGCACAAATAACAATCCTCACATAACCGAGAGTCGAAACGAGTAAAACAGCACAACTAGCAAGATGAAAGAAGGGAAGGTTGAGTCTCCACCAGGACAGCTGCCAGATGGCAGGAAGCTGCCAGGGGGTGCAGACAACCACCCAACACCTGTGAAACGACTACACTGATGACCAAGAAACAGCAAGGAAATGACAATAGCTACTCCTACTAATGGGCGGGTGCGCGTCCTGGACACTTATTGTCGCATGGGGGGGGCAGTTTATGTGCGCTTCGCCCCTACTGTTCTGTCCCCATTTGCAAATATTTGCAATATTCCAGACACTCATGTGTAAAGATTCCATAGCCCTCCAGATATTTGGACCACAACACCCATGATCCTTCACCATTGACACCTACTGGCTAGGGCTGATGCGGCCAGATAATGAGGTAGCGGGCTGCAGAGGGACGTTCATCGCGTCTACCCCCCCCCCCCACGCCCGCCGTCCCACTCTCCTCTGCGATCACAGAGACTATCCCTCAAATGTCCAGCATGTTAGAAAATGACCGGCCCCATCTGCACTTTCCCAAGGTGCGGCCAATCTGTCATGAACAGTCCTTTGAAAAGCAGCCTGTGTTCCACCCAAAATGCTGCTTTTCTTGGAAATAACAGCATTTTTCCACACTGTAATATTAACCCCTACTGTGTACAAACCAAGTCCTGCTCTCAAATCATCTTGTTCAGACCCCAGCGAGCTCTGCACGGTTCTGCACGGGGAGTCTGGCTGTTAGGACAAATTAGACTGTCACTGCAAGTGGAGCCTTAGGCAGGGGTCAAGTCAAGGGAACATGTGGGTGGACGTTGTGTCCCCACTTTTTTCAGGAGCCCCCCCCCCACACTTTTTACAGAGGGCACCTTCAAAAGCTAAGTTCTGGTGATGCCACATTCAATCGGTATGTTAGTGAGTCCACCACTTGTTTTTTTTAGGATTTGGCCCCTGGTCTTAAGGAAGTGTGAAACGAGGAAGGCTTAATAAGACTCCATACCAAAGTATTCATATTCCTAGATATGTATATGTTACTCCCTATGGATATCTGTGCATTGGGGACTGGGCAGGCTCACAGGCTCACCCAGCCCCTGCTCTTGTACAGTTCTGGGAAACAAGAAGCCATCCCACCCTGGGACCACACTGGAGTGACAGAAGACGCGGCCATTTTGTCCTCACACCTTCCTCTTAAGATGTAATTGGGGTGACTTCCAGCCAAAGATGCGACAAAATTGACCGATTTAGTTCTCTCGTCCATAATCACAACTTTTCCTACATTTCCGTTTCTGAAATGTGTTTAAAAACAATACGATTTTTCTCCAGACCTTGCACATCCCTTCTCTGCTCTTTCAGTATACCCTGAGTTGCTGTGGCCTCAACATGTTATGGGCCTCATTGCGGAATGGGTTAACGGGCGCCGCTAATGGTGGCAGTGCCGTTAAACCCATTCCGCAATATAACGAGGTCCCCTCGCGGGACTCGATGTGGACGTCTGGTTTTATCAGACGTCCAGAGCGGGTCCCGTGAGGGGACCAGGGAGCTAACAACGGACCGATCGTAATAGGCCCGTTGTTAGCTCCCGTGTTAGAACTGATATAATATTGTTTCATTCTCATTATATATGTTGGCCTATGCCCAGTCACTTTGCGAGGAAATCCGTATTACAAGTTTGTGACCTCAAGTGAATTGAGCCTCCATTTTAGGTTAGAACCACCATTTTAGTTTATTGTACAAAGTCACCCTGTAGTCTAAAATGGCCGTCTCGTGTGCTCTTGTTCTTGCCTTAACCTCTTCAACCTCTGTAGGAGGGTTAATGTCCAACCTGCCTTCAGGCTACATGTTAGGGCCATGTAGACCTTGTCCTTCGTTGACCTCGGGATCAGGGGATTACTTGAATCAGCAATGTTAACCTACAAGTATACAAGAAAAATAATGCTATCCAAATACAAAATGCGAAACATTTGTTTTATCTGTATTAAAGCAATATGTAAAGAGTGTAGCATTAAATTAGAGAATAATAATGTTTGTTAGTAAATGTATTTAAAAGTAAACCGCATGCACAAGATACGTAAATTAGGGAATTAACCTGGCGCGACCCTAGCCCAGTGTATAATTAACTTGTAAGAGGCTGGACATCATTATAACAAACTGTATAAATACGCTGATATCCAGCTAGCAAATTCTGCTCACTGCTCACATTGAACCCTGCTGGTGGTCTCTGTGATGTATTGACAGCCAAAAAGCTATTTGTGTACCTTGTTCGATACTGTTCAGTTTTTGTAATAAAGATTCTGGGAATCTTTACAAGCCCATGTCGGTGTATTTTCCTTTGCATGGTGTAACAGCCTTAATATTGAATTTTTCTGATTCCACAGATCGCGCCCGAATAGGGACCCTCAAGATCGACTTCGTCTCGTTGAAGGTTGGCTCGGCTATCGGACCGGGATTGGACGGTGCCAACAGAAACGGCCATACTAGACGAGAAGCAAATTCCTCGACAAAACTGCAGAATGCGATCCCTGAACGGTGAGCTGTAGCCCGAGACGACGTCTTGACAAGGGTCCATATATTGAGGTGGGTAAATTTGCCGAAAATCACCAGACACGTGGGTCCTTAGCATTGTCCTTAGTAACCCGATCGGGCCTCCCAGTCCTTTGGTCAGGTGAATCGTGTCCCGATTCTTAATTTTACCCTGACAATTTGAATTTGGCGCATTGTACTCGCGAGCACAATTACTTGACCAGGTAACACCAGAACTTTGATATGCCTGGGAAATTGTCTGCCTGCTTTAGGGCATTATTCCGCAGCGACAGACAATCTTTGGAAGATAGCCGTCCCGCACCACAGGAGGGGTCGCCGGCATGTACTATGTACTGTAAGAAAGGCTTTGGTAGTATAGCATTTAATGACATTTGGCACAGACAGACCAGACATAATTGTAACCTTCGGTGGCCAACCAATGGTAGTTTTGAAATCCCTCGTATAGAATATCTAGAGTCTGTATTAGTAAAGAAAAAGGCTAGACCTGCAGCATTTGACGCATTACACAGTTGGAAAACAGAAGCTTTGCAGCAACAAAAGAGTAGAGAGAAACATATGCGTAGACATATGACAAGTGTCGAAAAGGCACGGTTATATGACCAAAATACACAATTAGAGTCAGTTAGGAACACGGACAGGGCGTTTCAATAAGGCATTCATAAAATCTACCCTTCAAAAGATGTTCATACGTCAGATGAATTGATTAATAAACTTTTGCATGAACAAAGGCCCGATGCCTCCGCGCCACCTCCGTACGTCCCTCCTCCCGGCGCTTTGCCCCTTCCCGTTGTTGTTCCCCCTCCTATAGTTCCTCCGGTCCTCCCTGCTGTTCTTCCTGTTGTTCTTCCAGCTGTCACTCCTTTGCCTGCCCCCTTGCCTCCACCTGTTGATATTCAGAATGTGCCTACTCTTCTTCTTCCAAGTTATTCTGTATCGCTTGTAGGAGACCAGGGAGCGAGACCAAGGGTTGTGACTCGTAATACTGTCTGCCCAGACAAAAAGAATGAATTGATTGCTTGGGCTAAACATTGTATGGAGAAGGGTGAACAAGCTGATGTCTTTTCCACACTCAAAAATTTAAAAGGTATTCCTGAGAAAAATGTTTTTATTGAAGGATTAGGGACTCATTTGAGTATAATGTGGAATAGATTAAATGATGAAGATTTCCTACAGGGGTTACGGGATTTGAATGCCTTAGCGTTGTCCAGAGATACTGCGAAGAACGTATATGAGCACGTTGAGAGGATTTTTGAGTATAAGAAGGAGTTGGAAGGGTTACAGAGTGAGGAAGCAGATGGTGGTAGTTTAGGTATTATGTACTTACAGAAACCGTTTTCTCTTCGCCGTGAATTAAAAGGTGAGGAAGCGCGAATTTGTATAAAGGATGCGATAAGATGGATTTCGGATATGTCGATAACTCCAGATGAAGTATATGACACATATAGTCAGTATATGTTAGAAATGCAAAAAAAGGTGATACAGGTGATGGTAGAGTACCTGCAGAATGAGTGTGTAAAAAGGAAGATTTGTTGTCCCACAGAATTGTTGAGTGTTAATAAGAGAGCTTTTCGATTGATACTTCTTCGACTGCCCTAGCGCTTGATTTGGCTCTGTTGCTAAGTAAGCGTTCGGAGCTGCCTACTTCTCAGTTGCCTATGAGAGAGGTCCCTCCGACATTTGTCCCGAAAGTTGAGATTTCGGCCGATGCTGGACGAGGAATACTTGCTGGAGAAATTCCTGCACATTACGTATCACAGTTTGTCCACGTCCCGTTTTCAAGACAGGAAGTGAACACCATAAAGCAATCTATTCCCGATGTAAGAAAGAATCCGACCGGGTTCTATAAAGAAATTCAGTCGGTCTTACAGTCGTCGGTATTCACCTTAAGTGATATTGATTTATTATTTCCCGTACTCCTGCCAGTTGATTTATGGAAACAGATTAGGACTGTAGATGATGTACCTGGGTTGGGAGATACATGGGATAACATGGTTAGGCTAGATAGAGAAAGACCAGCTGGCGAACGACCGCCTCAAGTGATATTAACCTTGCCTGATAGAATTATTGTAAAATTCAAAACTATAGTTCCTGAAAAAAGAATCATTTGGGACAAGCTTACGGCCTGTGTCCAAGGAAAGTCTGAGGGTGCTACCGATTTCTTTAATCGGTTCGAGCAGGTATTTTCAGATTTCAGTGGACAAGACTTAGGCACAGAGTCCGGGAAAAGGCTGTTTGTCGACAAATTTGTACATGGATTGCTGCCTGACGTCCAGTTACAGATTATGTCTTCTGAAAGCACTTGGCAGGCGAAGTCTCAATCAGAAGTACTGCATATGGCTCAGTATTATGAAAATCGTGTAAATACTGAAAAGGAAAAACTTGAGAAAAAAAAAGGTGACCTGAAAACAAATGTTTTATTACAACAGATTGTTAGAAGCCCTAGAGGGGGTAATCAATTTAAAGGTCAGTACTTTCCACAGGGAAGTACGCCTTTGACTCCAGTAACCATTAACCAGTGTGCCTATTGTCGGCAGGAAGGCCACTGGCGCGCACAATGTCCGACCTTGCAGCAAAGGTCATTTGGGAACATGGGGACGATCCAGAGGTCGCCCAGGTGCAGGGGGCCCTGGCAGAGGTCAGTTTGCACCAGAATCACAGCAACCTCCTTCACAAGATAAGCAAGTTTCGAATGTGGATAATAGAAGCATTTTTGATCACCCTTCTGCCGCGTACCTCTCTGAAGAACTTCCTTTTGATAATATTCTGTTTCGCTAGGATTGCCTGAAGCAGGATTTGGAACCTACGCCTATTCCCGTTCATCAGAAAGGCCCCTACATTGAGATGGCGGTGGGAAATAGGAAGCATCAATTTTTAGTAGATATGGGAGCACAGAAATGTTGCATTGATCATTCACGGGTTCCAAATATTCCCCTGTCAGGGCAGTCCAACGTTTCCGTAGGGTTTTCAGGCACACCTGTAGTTTGTCCGGTCTCTTTGCCGGTACCGATAACACTGGGTCCCTTCACGGAACAGTGTCCATTTCTACTTACCACAAACTGTGGGGAGAACTTGCTGGGGCTAAATTTGTTGAAGGCATTGTTCTCCGGACGGAGTTCGGTTAACAATTTCACCTCAGCAATCACTCGCCTCTCAGTTTTTGACTCGACCTTTACCGCCAGAATTCAGTAATGTTCCAGAATGCTTATGGGCAATTGATGATAATGATGTGAGCATTCTTCAAATTGAGCCTGTTAAAATTATTTTGAAACATGGAATAAAATTGCCTCGCATCCCGCAATATAAGATCTCAGTTGAAGGCGAGCAGGCTTTGAAATGTATAGTTTCTGACTTTGTGCTTCGTGGAGTAATTGAGGAAATTACGGGTAGCCTATGTAACAGCCCCATTTTGCCAGTATACAAAAAAGGTGATAATGCGATTCCCTTTAGTTTTATAATTGATTTACGTGCTATTAACAAAATTGTGGCTCCTCAATTTCCTATTGTACCTGATGTTACAACGATACTAACCATGATCCCGGCTTCTGCCACTCCTTTTAGCGTTGTTGATCTTAAAAACGCGTTTTTCAGTATTCCCATACACAAGGATAGCAGATATTTGTTCGCGTTTACCCTAGGTGGACGCTCATTTACATTCACTCGTGCACCACAAGGATACACTGAGAGTCCAAGTATTTATAGTAGGGCATTGAAAGAGCAGCTTGATACTCTCGAGTTGCCTACTACTTGCACATTACTACAGTATGTAGATGATGTCCTCTTGGCTGCTGATTCTGAGAGTGCCTATAAAGAAGGCACCGTGTTGTTGCTTTGTCATCTAGCGACACATGGCCACAAAACTTCACTTAAAAAATTCCAATATTGTTGTCAGGAGGTTGCCTATTTAGGCTACCTCCTGTCAAAGGAGGGAAGACGGTATGGTATGGCTTCTTACTGTAGATTGTGGATCCCTAACTTTTCGTTAACGATTAAACCAATGCTGGCTTTGACAAAGAAGGGCATTTCTTTGCCATTGCCATGGACTTTGGAACACCAGACAGCATTTGATTTGCTCAAATCCGCACTGTGTTCAGCGCCGGTTTTAGGAACTCTGAATTATGACAAGGCCTTTGTGTTGTATGTGCATGAATGTGATGGATGTGCTTTGGCTGTGTTAACGCAGGAACATGGAGGGAAGAATAGGCCATGTGGCTATTTCTCATCCGCCCTTGATCCTGTTGCATGCGCTTTGCCGAGATGTTTGAGAGCTGTTGCTGCTGCGTCTGTAAACCAGAGTGAGGGAATGGTCCTGGGTCATGCATTAACCCTAATGGTACCTCACTCTGTAGATATTTTATTTAATAGAACTCAAACGCAACACCTCACTTCTGCACGATTGACAAGATATGAACTAATCTTGTTTGCCCCCCACATTCAAATTCAGAGGTGTTGTGTATTAAATCCGGCTGAACTTTTACCTGTCCCGCAAGACACTGTTGATGGTGACGAAACGTCACACGATTGCCTTTATGTGACAGAACAAGAGACTAAAGGCAGAATCGATCTGAAAGACACGCCTTTGAATAGCCCACAAGGAGAGCTATTTTGTGATGGCTCTTGTTTTAAACTTCCGAATGGTACATCCACGGCTGCTTATGCCGTCACTACTTTAAACACGATTGTGGAAACCAAAAGAATTATGCATAATTCCGCGCAGGTCGCAGAAATGATAGCGTTAACTGGAGCTTGTGAACTTTCTGAAGGGCTTACAGTAAATATATATACCGATAGTCAGTATGCTTTTGGGGGGGTCCACAACTTCGGTAGACTTTGGAAAGAACGAGGTTTCTTGACATTGCACGGAACGAAAATTTAGCATGGCACTTCAATAGTGCGATTACTTTCAGCACTCGCACTCCCTGTTCAGTTAGCTATTATAAAATGTTCAGCACATCAAAAGGTTACAGATGATGTAGGAAAAGGGAATGCTTTTGCTAATAAGATAGCTAAACAAACTGCCACTGATTTCAGTTCAGAAATGTATGCTGTAAGAGAAACTGTAAATATTTTCACTTTGGGGGAAAGTATCGATTCTGTAAAAGACATTCAAGCAGGTGCTACCATAGAGGAAACTAAGAGATGGACGAAGGGTGCAGGGAGACTGGATGATTATGGGTGTTGGGTGGACAATATTGAAGGGAAAAGGTTACTCCCTGACGCCTACATTACAATGATGTGCGCGTAAATTGACTAAAATGCTACACAGTTTATGGGCCAATGATAAGATTTTCAAAACTGCGGAGCGTTTTGTCCAAGGGTGCATGGTCTGCTTGCAGCACAATGTAGGAAAAGGTACCTCTACTCCTAGAGGAAGTTTCGCTCCACCTTCTGTCCCGTTTGATTTTATTGAAATGGAACGTTGTAACAATCTTAAATATGTGTTGGTTGTCATTTGTGCCTTTAGTACGTGGGTTGAGGCCTTCCCGGTTAGAGATGCAACGGCCATAACCACGGCAAAAACTCTGTTTAAAGAGTTTTTTCCTAGGTTCGGGCTGCCAAGAGTCATCTGGTCGGATAATGGGCCACACTCTATCGCTACTGTAATCCTACAAATTTGCAAAGGATTACAGATTGATAAACGGTTCCATTCGGCCAGACATGCTCAAAGTGTCGGATTAGTGGAAAGACATAACGGCATTATAAAGAACAAGCTCACTAAGACGTGCACTGGCACCAAGTTAAAATGGCCGGACGCCTTACCGATCGTGTTGCTGTCGATGAGAACAACCCCTCAAACTAAGACTGGGCTCTTTCCCTTTGAGGTGGTAATGGGGGAGACCTGCTAATATTTGGGGTTTGCCAGCAAGCAATTCTTTGCGGGATATGGAAAATGTGCTTCTTTCAGATTACTGTAACCAGTAGACTAAAAATCTCTGGTTTCAATTTATCACCATGTGTGAGAGGCATTACCTGTACGTTACGAGGGACCCGGTCACAGTCTACGACCGGGGGACTGGATCCTCACGAAGGTTTTTGAGAGGTCGTCTTGCCTTGCACCTCCGTGGAGGGGTCCCTATCAAGTCCTGCTAGTCACTCAGACTGCTGTGCGGGTAGCGGGTCGTAAGAACTGGATCCATGCGACGCACACCAAACGGATCCCACAGCCCGTGCCATACGATACAGAAGATTCAGAATCCCTTTCCACTGCTGTAACTAGCGTGCCTGAAACAGCAAAACCAACAAGGGAGAATCGGAGACCGCTCTAGAATCCGCAAGGCCAGACAAAACGGCCATCTTGTCTCCGCACTCCCCAACAGTGGAACTTCCGGATCAATCGTTTTCTGATCCCATTTCTGTTCATTCGCCACTTTCAGGAGGAAGTGACGACACTTTGTCCTCACCAGAAACTGTGAAATATTATTTGCGTCCAAGGAAGTAAACGTACAGCATGGTCTGACTGTGCGACTGGGTAAAATCATTTGAGGGCTTGTCTTTTGGCCCGACTGTACGGGAAGATTCTGTTGGCTAAGGGTTGTGGGAAAGACATTAAGAAGACGCGCGACTGGAGTCGCCAGCAAACGTACAATTGGTGTTTTTTCAGTTGAAGACTACAATGCCTGCACCCGCTACCGCTTGTACCGAACTTTTAGATAAATACGTGACTATCAGAGACAATGATCAAGCATGTAAGGGGACCCCCAAAATGTATTGTTGCCTTTTTATATTAATTACTGGATTTTTAGTAACTGTTTGTTTCGGGTTATGGTATCTGGAGGAAGCATATCCGCTAGAGGACTTTTTACCTATTGAAAATGTATCTGTTATCCCCACTCCTTCCGTGCAATTGCATACTTTATCACCTAGAGATTCTTCGCATAGACAGAACTATCAGAATAATACCCTTTTGTTAATCATGAATGCCACTCATGCAATTTTAAATAGAACCAATTGTTGGATCTGTTCACATCTACCGCAACATGGGGATAAGGGGCTAGGTTGGTATATTCATCCTTTACCTTTGACAATTGCCTGTTACGCTTCTCTTAGAGCACTATTCTTTGGCCGATGGAATGACAGCATCTCAGGGAACTTTGATGGTACAAATTTAAATAGTTTTGAAAAGCATGTTTTGATGCCCCTCGGATGCTCGCTTTTTTCAAATAGAAGTAAGCCAAACGTTACTTCTGTTAGGCCCTCTGATTGATTGTCTCGTCCTTTTCAGTCTTTAATCTCTTTCAAAATGGCTCCTATAGGCAATAAGGATGCCACACCTCCATTTTATTCTGTTAAACATAGCCCCGATTCAGTGTCCTTCTGCATACAGAGGAATGGAACACGGTCAATGGGTAATTTTAGAAAGTGCGCCAATGTTGCGAATTTGACTAGTGAGAACAGACCTTTGTACGTAGGCGAACCTGTCTATTTTGTTTGCGGTGATGTGGCATTTCCATGGATGCCCAGGGATTGGCAAGGAACCTGCTATTTAGGGATTCTACTACCTGGGGTATTTATTGCCAGTACTGCAGATGTTTCGAAAACTCGTCCATGACGAGGTGTGAAAGGGGATACTCCAGCGCAAACTCTAGGAGATATCATGAAATCCTGTCATGCCTGCGCCATGGGCGCATCCATTTACGCTCAATTTGGACTATATGTTTATCATTTATTTACAACAGACTCTTGGATCTATCTATATTTACTTTGGAAACTTTATTTCCTTAATTATTATTTCCAACAAACTACGCATACCATAATGCACCTGGCTACAAGCATTGATTCCTGGCTGTTCCTATTGGTTATCAATGGAACTACACCCCCCAGAAGCCCTAGAGACTTGCCCTGCTTCCACCAGCCCAGGAACAGAAAGGGAGGTGGCCGATTGCCTGCAGGTGTGCTTAGCCAGGTGCAACCAATTAGCCTGCCTCTGTGCTGGGCTAGGCAGTATAAAGGCTGCCGCCTGCAGTGGCTCAGCCTCTTGCATCTGAGAGTCCTTCCTCCACCTTTTGCATCTTCCTACAGATCTTGTATGCTGCTTACCTTCACTCCTGCTTGGACCCTGCGTTGTTGCTTGCTCCACCCTGCTGCCTCCAGCCATATCCTTCCAGGCTCCCTGCCTCACAGCCCTGCTCCTCTGGGCTCTCCACACTGCAGCTGATCACGCTCTGCTGCCTTCCAGTCTCTGCCCTTGCCCTGCCGGGCTCTCCACATTACAGCGGATCATGCTCTGCTGCCTTCCAGCCTTCGCCCTTGCCCTGCCGGGCTCTCCACATTTCAGCCAATCACGCTCTGCTGCCTTCCAGCCTCCGCCCTTGCCCTGCGTACCCTCTACATTGCAGCTGATCACGCTCTGCTGCTTTCCTGCCTCAGCCCTTGTCCTCTGGGCTCCCTGCCCTGCAGCCTGCCTCACTCCGGCTGCCTTCAGCCCTTGTCCTCTGGGGCTCCCTGCTCTGCAGCCTACCTCTCTCTGGCTACCTACAGCCCTTGTCCTCTGGGCCTTCCTACTTTGCAGCTTATCCCGCTTCGCTGTCTACTACCTACCTTTTCCGCTGGGTTCTCGGCCTAGCAGCTCTCTACAGTCCTCTGCTACCTTCTACGTTCATCGGCCCTGTCCCTCAGGGTTCACTCCTTACTGCCCGGCCCTTACGGGATCCTTGCCGTGTAGTCTGCTTTACTCTGCTGCCCTAAGCCCTTTTCCTCTGGGCGTTCTACCTTACAGTCCTACCCCTGTGGGCTTACTCATTGCTTTCCTGCTCCTCTGAGCTCTCAACCTTGTTCCTTACTGTCCTCTGCTATCCTATCCTGTTACACGACTTTCCTTTCGTTTCCTTCTGCTAGTTTGCTATCACCTCATTTACTGGATTTGTCCGTAGTATCTTCTCTTGTACTGTTTGTAGACCCTTTTGTACAGAGCTTGTCTGTTGGTTCCCATCAGTCAACCTCTGCCCCTTCCCTTGTCCTGTTTCTACATTACAGACACCCAGAGCTGCTGTTCCAAGTCATGAGCAATCAGCGTGGGCCTCTGTTATAGCAAACTGTGCAGAAGGCTAGAGTATTTCCAAGGTTCGTGGAATACTCTTTTCCTATATCTGCATACACCCCAAGAGGGTATTCATTCTGTATCTTTTCCCTTGCTACTCTTGCTTACTCTTCGTTCTCTTTCCTTTCCGCTGTGTGTGTTCTTATCTGTCCACTTTATTTGGCACAACCACCCAAACCCTTTTTGGGTGTCCTGTGCCACTCTTAATAGAGTGCCACTCCTGACAAATCCTTTGTGCCATTCTTTGGCCAAATTACGAATTCAGAAGAAATCAGGGGACTAGCTAGAGTATTGGAGAGAACCATCAATCGGACCACTGACATACTCTATAATATGACGTTAGAACAGAAAGCGATAAGATTAGTGGCTCTTCAGAACCGGATGGCATTAGATGTCATTCTGGCCGAGCGTGGAGGAGTATGTAAAATAATGGGGTCCGCTTGCTACGTTTACATACCAGACTCCTCTCCGACGATCTTTAGGGCTATCCAAAATCTACATGTTCTTAGTTCAGAAGTGCATGTTCCTGAGGGAAACTGGGAACTTAGTGCATGGTTTTGGGACCTCCTACTGTCATGGGGATGGAAGTTGTTTTCAGCCCTGCTGATTATCTTGGGAAGTTTTCTGTTTCTTTGCTGTTGTATACAGTGTCTCCCTGGTATATGCTCAGTATTAGGGGGATGTTGCATGCAAGCAACAAGTGTATTAGGGCATAAATATATGCCCCAGAGAAGGTTTCCAAAGAGTATGTGTTAAAAGAAACTCTGGTGTCTGATCTAATGAAAATAGATATGTCAGACAATGATTTGGGATGTATAGATGTTGAAATGTGGAGTTAGTCGCAAAGTGATTGAAGGTAGTTTAGCGCTTGGCATAGGTCAAAAGGAGGGTTTGTTAGAACTGATATAATATTGTTTCGTCCTCATTATATATGTTGGCCTATGCCCAGTCACTTTGCGAGGAAATCCGTATTACAAGGTCGTGACCTCAAGTGAATCGAGCCTCCATTTTGGGTTAGAACCGCCATTTTAGTTTATTGTTCAAAGTCACCCTGTAGTCTAAAATGGCCATCTCGTGTGCTCTTGTTCTTGCCTTAACCTCTTCAACCTCTGTAGGAGGGTTAATGCCCAACCTGCCTTCATTCTACAGGTTAGGGCCATGTAGACCTTGTCCTTCATTGACCTCGGGATCAGGGGATTACTTGAATCAGCAATGTTAACCTACAAGTATACAAGAACAATGATGCTATCCAAATACGACATGCGAAACATTTGTTTGATCTGTATTAAAGCAATATGTAAAGAGTGTAACGTTAAATTAGAGAATAAAAATGTTTGTTAGTAAATGTATTTAAAAGTAAACCGCATGCACAAGATATGAAAATTAGGAAATGAACCTGGCGCGACCCTAGCCCAGTGTATAATTAACTTGTAAGAGGCTGGACATCATTATAACAAACTGTATAATACGCTGATGTCCAGCTAGCAAATTCTGGTCACTGCTCACATTGAACCCTGCTGGTGATCTCTGTGATGTATTGACAGCCAAATAGCTATTTGTGTACCTTGTTCGATACTGTTCAGTTTTTGTAATAAAGATTCTGGGAATCTTTACAAGCCCGTGTCGGTGTATTTTCCTTTGCATGGTGTAACAGCCTTAATATTGTATTTTTCTGATTCCACACCCGCACCCATTCCCATTGAGCCCTATGGGGGCTCAAATGGGAATGGGCAAGGACCGGGCCCGGGTTCCTAGAAGGAGGAATTACTGGGCCATCCAAACTCGGAATGGCCCGGTAATTCCCCATTCAGGGAACCCAGACCCGGATCCGATTTTGGAGACAGCCATGGCGCCATTAGCGCCATGGCTACCTCCAAAGTCGTAATGAGGCCCCATGTGCCTTTTCATGCCCGATAACTACAGAGCACACGCTCCCCGGGGCCTCATGGCGCAAGGATATGTTGCACTGGTTGAATTGTGCGCCACTGCGCCAACTTAGAGCCACAGTTCTTGATAGAAAGAAAGGTTTTGAGTTTAGATCTGAAACTTGGGAAGGAAGTGACTTATCTGCGGTTGTCTGGGAGGGAAGTCCACAAGCGGCGAGTTAGGAAATCAAAGATCCCGCCTTGTGCATGTCCTGTAACAGATAGGTTCCGCAACACATAATCCAGTGGATGACCTTACCGTCCTTCAGGGGATATAATGACACAACCAGTTAAAGGCATGGTCTAGTAAAAATGTTTATTGTCCCAACGGGTCGGCCATGTTTTTTTAAGCCCAAGTGGCTCGATTTTAGAAAACTTTCCTATGGACCTTACCCGAGTTTTCGTCCATTAAACGCACGCGAAAACAAGCACCAGGGAGCCGCCATTTTCTGATAATCCTATCTTTTCCCCGATCGCCCTGGCGAATCTGCTTTTGCGGCACTAAATCAATTCCCCCGCCCCTGAGCCTGACATTATCAAAACATTCATATTCCCCGCCTCTCCCCGTGACGTTACTGTGCTGCGTAGGCAAACGCGCCCAGTCGTCTTCTGCGCGACTCCACACAGAACCCGGAAACCAACACAGATCAACTCACAACACAGCGCGCCACAATTCGGAATATGAAACTGTACTTTACAATGAAACAGCAACACGGTACATTTGGTAAAGTACATTTATTTGACATTAAATGTTTAGAGAATATTCAGCAATTGCCATATGAACTCCGGAAGCCATTTATTTTCTTTTATCTGTATCCGCAATAACTGTTCCGTTTCATCTTGAGTCACGCGGTGTTCCTTTATGGTACACAGGGTGTTCATTTTCGTAAAAAGAATCACTTTGGAAGCGCGGTGAACCGCAAGGCTGTTCCATCAACTAGGCACTAGTCCAGCCTAAAGGTTGTTATGTTGCTTCTAGCCACTAGTACAGCGTAAGAGCATGTGGGCCCTTGGCGATCGTCCCATAATATGGTGATCGTGCTCCAGTTGTTGACACGAAGCTGCAGGTGTCTGCTGAAGAATCCATCCGCCGGTGTCTCAAACAGATGGCAGTGGCAGTAAGGGATCAAATACCTGTTATGAAAACAAAAAAATGATAATTAGTCTCGCTAGGCGAATTTCATTAATATTACTCATTTTATTTATTACGGCCGATCAGAAACTATTTGCTTGCAAGGGTAGTTCAATGGAGTATGTTCGTCTCTAAAATCAATGCGAAAAGTAACAAGATAAATCGAGGCCAACACACAATGATAAACGACAGCCTACATGCATGAGGAATGATATGATATATGATATGGCATTTGTAGCGCGCCTATACTCAAGTGTTACTAGGCGTGACGTGGCAGGTGGGGAACAAGGGCAGACAGACAACGATCCTACTAGGCCAGGTGTCTTTCTGATCGCGTATGGGGATGGGCTGTACAAGGTTAGTTGAAGACAAATTAAATAATAGGGCCAGCTGGTGGCAAGTGCAAGGTAAATGCCGGGAGAAGGGGCTGAAGGATACAGAGACAGTCCCGTAGTGCAGGGAAAAGTGGCTGGGCCATGGAGCGAGATCGGTGAGACCAGTGGACCTGCATGCCCATGTGCCCACTACGAACAGTTTTATTTGCTTTTCCTAGCTCTTCATTCATTCATTTATTCATTCATCCATTCATTAAATCTTCATTCCGGTATAAAAGCGTGTAAAGATTTACTTACATTATATTTGAAATTTCCATTGTGTCTCTTCGTAATGCAGTCTGTAAAACGGACCATGCTCTTAACAATGATTTTTCGTATACTGACCTAAAACTGAAACTCGGTCTAGTTTCTGAATTTTCTGCCTTATCGTCTCTTACGTTATTGCGCACTCCCTTCAAATGTAGTTCTTTCGGCATGGTCCCTGTCTCAAGGTCAAAAAACAATAAACCCTTATACTTCCAGTGCGACTTGTGGGCCTCATCTGGGCGCTGTCCTTCGCATTCTTTATTTGCAACATCACGTAGTATAGGCATCTATGAAAACTTGAAGTTTAGAATCCGTCTATGTAGTGCGCCTCAATGTGCAAATGGGAACTGGCTTCTCTCCCAAATGCCACGGCCCGCTTGGCTGGCGCGTTCTAAGTGCCCCAATTTTGTCACCATTGTCTGCGAGCTTTGCAGCCCAAATTGAGACATTTAATTTTTGGCGGAAGGTCAGGGAAAGTATAAAGTACCACAGGAGTTGAGTTAAAAGTGAGATTTATTGTTTGTTTGTTTGTTTTATTATTTGCAATACGCAAGCCTCCCCTCCGTTAACAGTGCGCAGCATTTACATTTACATGAGATGAGACATGAGAAAAATATATACATACACATATGTGAGGTGAATAGAGAGAATTCAAAGATGACACCCAGCTTGTTCGCCACCCATGATGGTGAAGTTAGGGGTTAGGTTTACAGGTACACTGTACAATAACATTTATTTACAAAAAGACAATCGTATTGCAATTATTTAAACCGGGATTTGTACTTCACAATCAGCTGTGCATCGGATGGGCATGGCACAGTCGCAATGTTCGGTGGCAATGGATCACTGCTCTGTACAGAAACGTCCAAAATTCCATATCTGTGCTTCTCTAACACAGCAACAATAAGGCCTTTCACAAAGTCGAACTGCATTTCATCATAGACTGGTTTGATCACCCATTGCTTACTTCGTTTTGAAAACACCTTAGTGTAGCGAGGCATCCTTACTTCACCCCTAGTCCTAGATTGTTCACGTCCGACATTGCTATTATGGGCCAAGACCGCTAGTAGAGTGCGATGTTTCATGCCCCGAAAGCTAAAATGCAAGCGCTTTGGCCTGTACTTTAGGCACATATTGTAGAACACCTCCAAATCTCCTGTGTGACAGAGTTCTGTCAGTCCTCTCAAATCTCTTGATAGAGTTTTGTCGAAAACAATCTTCTCTATGGCCTTGTGTGTCACTTCTTCTTCCGTGCCTCCTCTGGGGACAAAGGGCCATGTTCACATTGGTGGAAATGTTCATTTGCTGTCCAGCGGTGAACGTTGGTACAGTGGTGCATCAGTGACCGCCATTTTTCAAGTAGTATTTCCACTGACCCCTCACAAGTTTTTGAGCTCCACCAAAGATGGTTGGTGATAGAATGTGACCACTGCAAAATACTTTCAAAACCTTTTTTTTTCCCTGCAGCCGAGATTTTCTTATTGATTGATTTAGCAAGATGCCATACGTCAAATTGATGTTTAATATGTGGGAACTGCTCTCTCATTGTCTTGGCAATTGAAACATGTCTATCCGTGGCTATGAGGTCGATGTGCATCCCCCTCGATTGTAGATGTTCCACTGATTTTATAAATCCTAGTTTCTCCATGGCCACTGACGATGTACATTGTGTTACCTGCACGACCACCGAACTCACAATTTTCTTACTATCCATGTCCTGAAAGTGGTAGGTGCAGTACTTGGCAGAAAATCCAGGGCTATCGCACTGTCCATCGCCGGCTAGCCTGAATCGTTTGCCTTCGAATGAACTTGCTAGAGACAATTGTTCAATTTTCCAAGCATCACTAATGGCCGGAAACAGATAATCACGTTGGTATGTGTAGTACAGCGCTTTAGAAATGAAATGGAGTCCCACAAACTGAAAGAAAGCCTCTAACTTTCTAAAACTGGAGCCACTAAAAAGTGATGCAGCTGCACACAGTAGATTGCCTGCTGGCATTTTCCCCAGCATTGGTTGTGCAGACCATGAGAACCTATGATTTAATCTACAGGCGGCATTTATTTTGACGTTACTGCCTTTTATTTGACGAGTCACATTAATCAATGGCTTCCCACATACATTCCCTCTAATGGAACGCACACATTTCAGCATACTTATAATTTCCATCAAACAACTGTCGAATACAATGTATTTGCTCTCTTTCATTAGACTGTCATCCTGCGTCAACGTTGTTTCGGCCTGTGACGTTGTGGCGATTTCAACACATTGGAAAGTAATATCGCTGATATCAAGTTCTGATGCGTCTATGGATGCTGCGGCTGGTTCATTCACTGTCATTTCAACATCTATTACTTCAACATTGATGGGAGAACACAACAATGTCGACAGGCTTTTCGGTGGCAAATTTTTGGCGGGTGTAGATTGTGTAAATTGATCTGCAACTACTTCAGAGCTATCTTCAATACATTCAATAACATCTTCTTGTTGTGGTCCGGTCGCACTGTAGCTATGGTCCGATGCAACTTTGCTGTAGTCTCCAAACACAGTTAATTCATGTTCTGGCCATTGGACATGAGTATCTCGAGCCTGAACACGCATCGCCTGAATTAATAGTTCCTCCATAGTGTACACGGTCTGGCAAGCCACATCTCTCATTCGCTTCACTGTCTGTGTGTGTATAGTTCTGACACCCACGGGTAACTGGAGGAGATATTGGAAAAGGGATGTTCAGTTTAAACACAAGATGGAGTGTAGTAGAATTGACTGGAAAAAAACATAAAATAGTCTCCAACACAAATTTTTTTTTAAAGTTATGAACTGTTTGTAACTAACCTTTTTTTGTTTTTTTTTCTTTGCAACTTTTTTGACTCGACCTTCAACATCTGCACGCTGTAGCTCCGATTCGTTTCCGCATGTCCTCCCTTCCTCTTGCGCTGCAAGGACTATATTTTCTGTATCCGCATAGACAGCACGGAATGAGGCTCCATCGTCTCCCTGAAACATAGTACTTTCATTACTATGTATCAAAATATTGTTAGCATAAAACATACGTGAGGACGAACACACAGGTACATCTCAATAGCCAAATACGATTTAAACATTGTGTGCAACAATCAAAGGACAAGTATTCGACCAGTGATGATCTATTTTGATGTAACTGTCAGTATCCATACCTCTGGCTCTGCATGGACTGCCATGAATGGTTGTATTGGAGAGGAGGCATCCGCATCTCCCTGAAACACAGTACTTGCATTAGTATGCTTTTCAATATTGGAAACACAACACACACTTGGGGTCGACGGCACAGGTACATATAAAGAGATAACCGCAAATGATGCATTGTCCAAAAGAATCAAGGAAAATCCAAATATGATCACATTTCACCGACTTATTTCAACGATTCCTTTACATCTGCATCATCTAAATGAGATGTTGTGATTGTGGTGGAAGCTCTGTCGTCTCCCTGAAACACAGCACTTGGATTAGTATGGTTTTCAATATTGGAAACATAACACACACTTGGGGTCAAACGCACAGGTACATATAAAGAGATAACCGCGAAAGATGCATTGTCCAAAAGAATCAAGGAAAATCCAAATATGATCACATTTCATCGACTTATTTCAACGATTCCTTTACATCTGCATCATCTAAATGAGATGTTGTGATTGTGGTGGAAGCTCCGTCGTCTCCCTGAAACACAGCACTTGCGTTAATAGGGAAGAAAGTATAGCAAATGGAATCACGTTATATGATCACGCATGATGGAGCTGTCATTATCCATACCTCGTGCTGCTGAAGAATATCTATGGATGTTGCAAATGTAGTGCGCACTTCCGAAAGCTGTTGCGCCGATTCGTATACTTGAATGCCAGGCTCTGCATCAAGTGCAGGGGTTGACGCTCCATCAACTGCCTGAAACATAGTACTTGTATTAGTGAGGATTACAATTGCGAAAACATAAAATACACCTGGGGTCGACAGCACAGGTACATATCAACGGCTAACCACGAATGAAACATTGTGTAGAACAATCAAACGACAAGAATTCCAGCTCTGATGATGACGCTCGATGGAGCTGTCAGTATCCATACCTCCTGCTGGTGAGGAACATCTAGAAACGTTGTAGATGTGGCGGACGCTTCAGCATCTCCCTGAAAGACAGTACTTGCATTAGTATGGATAACACTAATTATAACTGAAAACAAACACCAGTGGACGATAACTAAGGTGTATATTAATTGGAAAGCAGTAACCAAACATTCTGTAAAATAATTAGACGATAGAATAAAACTATTACTTGACATGCATAAAACAAGTCTGTAGCGGATTAGCCTAGTAAGATTACCTGATACGTGCTAGAAGTGGTTGATAACTGCGACCACGTCAAGGATGTAGAATGTTCTTGCTTCAGATTCAAGGGATAGTCAAGAAGTTGTAAAGGTCAATTAATGATTGATAATGAAATGCCAATATTAAAAATAGCCATGTAAGCCAACAGAATACTTGAAAAATGCTCAATACAGCACAGTTCCCTGTCCCCATATATATATATACATTGCGTTTGTGGGTTATGAAATTGAAAAAGAATATATTGATAAATGTCATTATTCAAAAAAGTATACACTCATATCAATATCGAAATTATTACAAGGGATAGAGCACCTACAATATCTATTAATCCATTCGGCTACACACTACCGCAAGGCCTAAAGCTAAATCCGGACACTTGACTCACCGGTGGCGGAATGTGGACGAATAGAGTGGGAATAGCGTTTTCGCGCAATTTCCGTGTCGTTCGCCGTTTATTCTTCTTTGTTACCCAAGAAGTTGTGTACATGTCCAAGGAAAAGTGCCGGCTGCAGATGCGGTATCGATCACCCCTCTTGTCCTCTAAGACTTGTTGGACTCTACTTTCCAGCTCATACAGTGGATATCCGCAATGTCTGACCCATTCTCTTATTCGATCAACAGTTTTCGGGAATACATGCATTGTAGTTCCTTCAGATTTCGCATGGGTCTTTCGAAGGGCAACCGCTAATCAAACAGGCAGGCATTGTTGATGAATCTGAAAAGTAAATATCGACATTATTATACAATCTTCAAGAGTAAAGATTTGATACAAAAGTAAATGAATCATACAATGATCAATGCAAGGTTTGTTTTGGTCGCAGGAACTATACCAGTTCATTATGTGCTGCTTAGTATTTGCATAAATTGCAGAAATGTATAATTGATGTGACTGAAATCTGAACATGTGACTCGTCCCTTGGATGTTCTGTCTTGCACGAGAAGGAAACATGCTAACATTATTGACTGGACCCCCGAAGGATGCAATTCAATCACAATAGTCACAGATGAAAATAAATAGATCTATTGATAGCATAGCAATGGAAACTGAAGTCAATACCAATGAGACCAATGAACATAGCACTATTTTGTACTCTACTGGAAAATAGATAGAAATTTAAAAATCTGCGAAATATAACCAGGATACATGGCCTTACCTTGACCAACAAACAGTTGGGTTCAGCAAGCAGAGCAGTATGTTGCGGGAGAATAGGTGGATGGCCGCAGGTAGCGCACTGATGGGTATGCTCGAAGTGGTCGGTCACAGAGTTCACGGATAGCACGACGACAAGCAGATTAGCATAGATCTCAGTGGTTCCCAGGTAGCACGTTCAAGAGTTGACTAGCAAAGCACAAAGATGTTCTCATGAGACATATCGAGTGGTTTTTAAAGTATTAGAAACTGGGTTGTGTTTGTGAATGAATGACGTATGTATGTCGTGGTATTAGGGGGGCGGCCTGCCTCAGGGGAGGCCTGCCTGGAGACACGGGGTCTGAGGAGGCCATGTGACCGATGGCCCCTTGGCGTGGGACACCTTTTGAAGTGTACATGTAGTTTGGCACCTTGGCCTTTCGCGCCCCGGACAGCCCCCCATGCCAGCGCTCATCCCCGGGTGTGAACCGCCTTTGATAGAGGGGGGTGGGATGGATGGCCCTGGGGCGTGCAGATAAGGCACAGGAAGACTGCTGAATGGAGACACACTTATGTGGATTGCAGGGGGGCGGCCTGCCTCAGGGGAGGCCTGCCTGGAGACACGGGGTCTGAGGAAGCCATGTGACCGATGGCCCCTTGGCGTGGGACACCTTTTGAGGTGTACATGTAGTTTGGCACCTTGGCCTTTCGCGCCCCGGACAGCCCCCCATGCCAGCGCTCATCCCCGGGTGTGAACCGCCTTTGATAGAGGGGGGTGGGATGGATGGCCCTGGGGCGTGCAGATAAGGCACAGGAAGACTGCTGAATGGAGACACACTTATGTGGATTGCAGGGGGGCGGCCTGCCTCAGGGGAGGCCTGCCTGGAGACACGGGGTCTGAGGAGGCCATGTGACCGATGGCCCCTTGGCGTGGGACACCTTTTGAAGTGTACATGTAGTTTGGCACCTTGGCCGTTTGCGCCCGTCACAGCCCCCCATGCCAGCGCGCATCCACTGGCGCGAACCGCCTTTATATCAATATACAGTATATCGCCTTTATATCAATGATAGTATATCATTGCTTATCAATAACAAATGCCACATACCGGAGATTCTTGTGAGCACAGACCCACACTTCAACCGGTGTATTATAGTGGCCAAGACCCTAGGGCCTGTATAATCCAATGGTAATTGTTAGTATAGATATATGTGTGACTTTTATAGAGACATAACCTACTGAAAGACTTTGAACAAGTGTTATTTAGTGCATGCATTATCGACAATATATTATGTTAGCTTAGATAGATAGTGACCACCCTGCACATGTGTCTGACGTCCATCCTTGAATGGAGACACACTTGATTCATTTAAAAAATCGAGACAAACGTTGTTAAAATATATGTGGTGTTTTATTTTGTATCTTATTTTCATGACACAAAAATACAAGACTTTAAAGATTATACAGGTCAGGTTGCAGCACAGCGAGAGAAAATCCCCTGTACTGACCGCTGTCACTCGGGAACGTTTCTCTAATGGCACGAACGGCACAGGCGGGTATCACTCTTCGAACGTGGTGTCCAAGCCTCCCGTGAAGCCACCATGTAAAGGAACGATAGGCCACCAGCCTGTACCACCTGTGAAAAGGAATGAAACAAACTGTTTTTAAATGACCCAGATAAGTTTAATAAACTTTTGTTGTCAATGACAATTCTTGTAACTAATACATTTTACACGGACAAATGCTATCTAGACAATGCACACTATTGAATGACTTACATGCGTTACAATGATATGTAGATGTAATTTTGGATATAGTAAAAGAACATGAAATAGGAGTGGCATGACAAGCAGAGTATACTTACTCGTTACTCGGATTACGAGGTCGAACAGTTGCTCGAAGTTCGTGCATAAGCACCATCATTATTCTCAACACGGCTCGTGTGAGGCAGGCTGCCCTGAAGTCTGGCAGCTCGGTGATGCATTGCGGTCGTGGCTCGCCTTCCGAAATGTAGGCCAGGCATCCCGAATTTTCTCGGCAGCAGCAGTTCTCGTCCTCAGTTGGCATTAGCTTGCACCGATTGCATGTGCACCAGGTGGAGACGCCGTCCATTCGACTAGGCCCAGGCCCTTCATCTGTTGATTCGTCCTGTCAACTGCCATCCGAATCCCCATCGTTTTCGCGTGCTTCCCTTTCCAGTAGTTCCTCCTCGGTATACTCGGGCTCGTACATGTAGGGCATTATTGTAGCCATTGTGTGTTAAACAAACTAAAATAATTTATAGCGGTGGTACTGATATCTGTTCACACGGGCTACAAGCGGCGAAGGTAGCTGACCAGAGCACAGAAACGAGTCACAGAATACTCAAAGTAACACAGAGAGAGGAATGGAATCGAAAATCTGCTGCTGTGTGTTGTGAAACCGTCTGTTTATACTTATTGAGGAGAGAGGCGTCCTGCCATTTCCATGGCGACACGTCATTAGCTGAAGCGCAGCGAATGTTGACACAAGACGTGCTTTGGCGTTGGGAAATGGGCGGTACGAGTCTGCTGATGACAGGCTCAGGGGCGGGGGAATTGATTTAGTGCCGCAAAAGCAGGTCCTCCAGGGCGATCGGGGAAAAGATAGGATTATCAGAAAATGGCGGCTCCCTGGTGCTTGTTTTCGCGTGCGTTTATTGGACGAAAACTCGGGTAAGGTCCATAGGAAAGTTTTCTAAAATCGAGCCACTTAGGCTTAAAAAAACATGGCCGACCCGTTGGGACAATAACATTTTTTACTAGACCATGCCTTTAAGGTCAAAAGAGGCAGCATGACCATACAATTAGTTGTACACTATGAAAAGTTCTTTAAGTTCTATTCTAGCCCACCTCCCCTCACCTCCAAAACCAATAAAACCTCTTCCCCTCCTCCTCACCGCCTCCTAACTTAGCTGCGAAACCAGAGCTTTGAGCTCCAGACCCCATGCTCCTTCCGATCCCAGCCACTGCCATAGAAATGGAAAAGGCATCCCTTTTCCCTTTGGCAAAGTCCATATTTTATTCATTTTCTTCCCTCAGGAGATTGGCTGCGCATGCAGTACGGATCGCCCAAGGGGAAAAAGAAACCTTTTGCACACTGGAAAAACCCTGGGGTGCGAATGGCTTTTATGCCGTGGGGGGAGGGGGGTCAGACGTGGGTGGTAACATCAAACATCCCTCGCCAAAGCCATATTGTTCCTCCCTGCATACAAATAAAATAAATATACTGCTGAGTTACGTTCGTACGGGAACGAGGGAAGGGACTCAAAGGCAACTCAAACGTCGACAACGTCTACAATACGACAGAGGTGGAAACTGCTGTCCTTGCACTCAGGGATGTGACACAGCGGATCAACAGGTTTTACAGCAATCCCCACACTTCGCTTGGACGCCTGAGATTGGAGCATTTTCTCGCTTCTCTTGAGCAGCAGACCAATGATCTGAGGGATTGTATTGATATAAATAGAATCAATACAGCCCTACACTGGGAGACGAGTAAAGCTTTGGAGAAATATTTCCAAAAACTGGACGACATTGCAACCAAAAAGGGAGAGGAGGCAGACCGGCAGGCGAAGCCGTAGTCTGGCGAGGGCTGTTGGGAAAGGCTGACACTGCTCTCCGCAGCTCCGCTGCGAGGGCCTCCCACAGGAACCTCCAGCCACACCAGGAACCTCAGCTGCAGCCCCCACCCCGCCGCCATTATGATGCACGCGGCCGGGCCCGCGGTGCACTTGGAGGAGCAGAGCCCCTCCCACACAACGAGATCCTACACAGCTGATTCCTGCTCAGCTGATGCGACTGCTGCGCCCGCCAGCCTCTCCTCTCCCGCTTTAAAGCGAGAGGAGGCAGACCGGCAGGCGAAGCCGCAGTCTGGCGAAGGCCGTTGGTAAAGGCCGACGCTGCTCTCTGCAGCTCTCCGCTGCTCGACGGCGCGCAAGGCACCACTATGCCGTTCCACACAAGGTAAGGCTACTTGCCTTAGTACCCGCATGTCCTACCCATCCCGGAGGAAGGCCCACCCTACTACCTTGCGCACAGTGCCGTGCAGCTTCAGGAACGCACGACTCCGGTCGCGCACCCGCCCCACTATCTCCAACACCTACACCCCTAGTATAGCAGAACGCAACCTAAAGGTAGGTCTCAGATGTCTGCCACCGTCACGCAGGCACAACACTAACTGGACTTACCCTGATGACACTCTTGTGCCCCACAGGCCTGCCTGCGCCATGGCAACATTGTACACTGAAGCCATTCCACCTTATCTCCGCCCGAACTCATCAGACGCCCTAATCAAAATGCCCAATACCAACACTGTCTCGGCACTACCATTCTTGCCTAGGCCAAGTGATGCTTCTAAGCCCAATGTTGTTACTACTGTCACTGCTGCCCTTATGTCCAATGTTGATTCTGCATTGCCTGTTATGCCTATTGTTGCCCCAATGCCAAATGCTGATACTGTTGACACTGTTGATACTGCTGCCCTTATGTCCAATGTTGATTCTGCATTGCCTGCTATGCCTAGTGTTGCCCACATGCGAAATGCTGATACTGTTGACACTGTTGATACTGCTGCCCTTATGTCCAATGCTGATTCTGCATTGCCTGCTATGCCTAGTGTTGACCCCATGCCAAATGCTGATACTGTTGACACTGTTGACACTGCTGCCCTTATGTCCAATGCTGATTCTGCATTGCCTGCTATGCCTAGTGTTGCCCCCATGACCAAGTCCAAAATCATATTACCCCCTATCCCTGACCCACCTACTGCGCCCTCCAAGCCACCCACCTCTACACCTCTAATGGCTCACACACTCAGTTGCGCCCTGCTCAACGCTCGCTACGTACCTGCCCACGCCCTTGACATCAAACGACCTGAACATCAAGGACAATCTTGACCTCCTATTCCTTACAGAAACCTTGCTCAACGAAAGTTCAGGCCCAGCACTATCTCTGGCTATTCCTTCTGGATACTCCGTATTCAGGAAAGACCGCACCTCTCAGAGAGGTGGTGGCGTGGCCCTCATCGCTAGGGAAACCTTTGCCATCAGAGAAGTGGCAGGGCAACTTGACCACAATAGTGACTACCTCCCACTCAAAATTAATGTTTCCCCTAATTGTATCATAAAAGTGCACATTGTCTACAGACCTCCGGGTCCCTACACTGACTTCCATGACACCCTCATCTTCACACTATCCAATAACATCAAAAAGACTTCCCAGGTCATACTCCTGGGCGACCTCAACCTAGGGCTCAACGACCCTAAGGACTCCCATGCCAAAACCCTCAAGAATGCCCTATCCACCTTGGGCTTTGCGCAATCCATTTCTGACTCCACCCACATCAAAGGGCGCACCCTCGACTGGATCAGTCACCATAACTGCTCCTTACTTGTCACTGACAACACTCCAATCCCATGGTCTGACCACCATTACATCCAATTCAACCTTTGCACCAAAAAAGAGACCATCTCACCTCCCGCCCCATGCCCAGCTACTTTCGCAAGGAGCTCCTGCCAGCTCACAGTTGAGAATTTAGCACCCTACCTCCACAACCCAGCTTTGCAGGCCCCATTCTCCAACAACCCAGAAACCCTAGCCAACACATTCAAAGAAGTCATCACCCAAGCAGTTGACGCCGTTGCACCACTGACCCTCAAAAAAGCCAAGAAAACCAAACACGCTAATTCATGGTTTTCCAAAGAACTCCTTGAACAACGGGCGCAGAAGAGGACTGCCCTCTCCACGTGGAAGGCCAACCCATCTGAAACCACCAAAAATGCATTCAAAGCCATCTCAAAATCCTACAAAACCAACATCACCGTAGCCAAAGCTGCCTCCTTCAACGCCAGGATTTATGACGCCAAATCGGGGTCAAAGGAAATCTTCACCATATTTAGGGAATTGGAAAAACCATCCACTCCTCCTCCCTCTCTCATCAAAGATGATAACTGGTGCAATAGTATCCGCAATGCTAGACAAGCTTAACACCCTTCAAACTAAAATACGTGGCCATCAAAAAGCCCTCTCCCGCCTCATAGCTAACCTACATAGCCAAACCACCACACCCTCCATCACCAATCCCTCTCCACCATTTGACTTCAAAGATATCACTGAGCATGAGGTTATCACCCTCCTCAAGTCCATCAAACCCTCCAACTGTAAGGGAGATGCCTGTCCAACTAGTCCCATTAAAGACTCAGCCCACATCCTAGCACCATTCCTTACAGCATTCATTAACTCATCATTCCAGTCGGGCCATGTTCAAACTGGACTTAAGGAGGCCAGGGTACGCCCACTCCTCAAAAAACCCTCACTGGACCCAACGATCCCGGGGAACTATAGACCCATCACCACTGTACCCTTCCTGCTGAAAATTTTGGACAAAGCAGCTGACCTGCAAGTCCAAAAGTTCCCTGAAGAAAACCGTCTCCTCTGCCTGCGGCAATCTGGCTTCCACCCACGACACGGTACCGAAGCGGCTCTCCTGGATTTAAAGAACCAAATGGACGATCTAGGAGACGCAGGGAAACCTGCTCTCCTACTGCTCTTGGATCTATCCGCCGCCTTTGACTTGGTGGACCACAACACCCTGTGCCACCATCTAGCCACCCAAGCTAACTTCTCCCCCAAAGCCTGTGAATGGATTACCTCCTTCCTCCAAGAAAGGGCCATGAAAGTCTTCTCTGACTCAGCTTGTGCAACCCATAGCCACATCACTTGCGGTGTGCCTCAGGGCTCGTGTATCGCGCCCACGCTATACAACCTCTTCACGAGGCCCCTGTTCAGCATCCTTGATTCCCTGGGCATCTCGTATACGAACTATGCTGATGACACACAGGTTCTCATCCCACTCACGGGCGACTACCTGGCGGATACAAAAACACTAACCACCATCTACTCGACTATCCAGTCATGGATGGCAGATAACTGGCTATGCCTCGATAGTGAAAAAACCAAACTCCTCCTCATAGGGGCACCCTCCACCCTGGGGAACCTCGGTGAACAGTACGCTTCCTTCACTACTGACAACATTCCCATCAAGGTCTCCAATCACGTGAAGACACTCGGAGTCTACCTAGACTCCGACCTGTCAATGGATAGACAGGTCAATGCCATCACCTTCTCCTCAGCCTACTACTTTAAAGTCCTCAATGCTGCCAGACCTTTCCTATCACGCCAGACTTGCCTCACCATTGCCAGGGCAATAATTGGATCCAGGCTAGACTACTGTAATGCCCTGCTCGTTGGGACCTCCAATAAAAACCTGGCCAAACGTCAGCTAGTTCAAAATAATGCACTGACGGCGGCCACAGGTACCGC
The DNA here is from genome assembly GCF_040938575.1 of Ambystoma mexicanum. NCBI lineage: Eukaryota > Metazoa > Chordata > Amphibia > Caudata > Ambystomatidae > Ambystoma > Ambystoma mexicanum. The sequence goes on along the minus strand of NC_090932.1, from coordinate 89,553,581 downwards.
GAGAAAAGACCACATCTCCGAAGTCAGACGACAGGCACACTGGCTCCCGGTGAAAGAGAGGATTGTTTTCAAAACACTCGCCCTCACCCACAAATGCCTCCATGAACTTGCTCCACCCTACTTGACCCAAAGAATCACCAAGCATTATGCCACCAGACCATTAAGAATGTGCTACTCCAACACGATTGTCACGCCCAAATCACGCAAGGTGCGCGCCGGTGGTGCCAGCTTTCCCACACGGGCTGCCACCCACTGGAATGCACTGCCACCTCACATAAGAATGATTGAATCCCACCAAGCCTTCCGCAAAGCTGTTAAAACCAAGCTCTTTGTATGAAACGTACCTGACTGCATTCTGTAACTGTACGATGAATATCATGCTTCACCTGTAACTATGCCTGTAGTTGTGTATCCATAAGACCTCTGGTCACCTGCATAACCGCTGAATTAAGAATCCAACATTTACCTGTACATTTACATTTACAATTACTTGTAACAGCCTCGATGCCCACGGGCTGCAAGTGCGCTATACAAATGCGAATAAATAAATAATATCCCTGATACCAACCTTTGCTCATCTCGGCAGCCGAATGTCATGGCATTTGTACTGACATTGGGTTCTGCACAGACAGCCCCCATAGGTTCAAGACACACATAGCGAAGAAAACGATCCTACCTGCAGAAAATCAAGCCCTTCCTACGAGACACCAGCATCACATCCACTGTACAGACCCTGGTCCCATTGTTCTACTCACACGCTTACACACCATCACCCTAGCACCACCACCCCCAGGCTGCTGCCTTCTTCATGAAATATACTTTCTAATAGGCCCACATAGCTCCCTCACTCATCAGACTTTACTGGCTAGCCCCAGAGGCCCACACGACCTTGAAACCCAGCTGCATCATATACAAAGCTGCCATCATCCACGCTGCCTTAACCTGGCAGACAAAGTCCCCATCTCTGGAAGCCAACACATCACCTGGAGTAAGAAGGTGGCAAGAAGAAAGAACCAGCAAACAAGCATTCTTGGCCTGCGTCCCAAGACTCTGGGACCTCTTACCCATCAACATCAGACTCAGACCCTCTCTCGCCCTCATGCAATTCAGGACAGAAATCAAAACCCTCCAATTCAGTGAGGACCTTGATCCCACCCTGTAAGACACCCCCCCCCAAATCCACCCTGCCCAGTATCTCTCCTGATGACTACCTTCAACGTCCAACCCCCTCTTCATCCCGCTACCCCCCCCCCCTTTCAGCACTCTTGCATGTTCCCCACTAACTAGAAATGGTAACTCTTCCCTGCCCATCTAAATGATGGCATGCCAGCAACAAATCTATGTTATGATATGATATGATAGGTTATTTATAACGCGCTTAATACCCAGAGCTAAGCGCGGACCTGGGGATCGAACCTGTGTTGCTCTGTGTCGTCTTGTTGCCAAGTCGAGCACGTTGCCCCTGAGCTATCCTCCTGAGACCTGTCCGCCCTGAAAGGCCCGTCCGCCCTGCAGCCCTCCAAGGTATGCATGCAACAGTGCCCTGTTCTTAGGTTGGCACTTAACAAAGACGCAAAATTAAAATAAACAGTTCATATCAAACATAACCGATTAAATAAAAACGATGAAAATAGCGTCCTTGGGTAGAGTGTCATAGATTAAGGAGGCTCCAAGGAAGATGGATACTTGTCCTCCTGGGAGACTGAATGCCGAGGGCATGTAAAAACATGTGTAAAATTCCCCAAATGCCCCCCAATCAGACATTGCCAAGAAATTAAATGTGTGACGAATCCAGACAGGTTCCTTCCAGTGTGACCTCATCACTGGCGGCCAATCCCAGCTGAGCAAGGACTCAGCTGAGATGTACACTGGCGGAATAAATGCCGCACACATTTAAGGAGCTATAGAGAAGGCTTGCTGTGCACAGATCCCACCAGACCGGTTAATCCTCTGAGGTTCATGTATTCCCACCGCCTGGTAAATGGCTTTTGCTGCTCCGTCGAGAAACCCCTGAACTTTGAGAGAATTACTCGGCCCAGTGGAGTCTGCAAGAACGCCATCTTATGAGCCTTATTGGATTTTCACGCCATTGTGTCGAGACTGGTCGGTTTCTGCCGCGGCGCCGACTGTGCTTTGTTCCTGAGGTGTTCACTGTGGCGGCTCAGAGCGACACCCCACCCACCCCCTCCCCGAGAGGCTGGATCTGTTGCCTTCATCCCGGATGCAGACTGGCTCTTGGTCTGCCATCCGTGATCCCTGACCTCCATTTGTTAATCACTGATCCCCCAACTGTTGAGCCAGACCTCTGAGGCAGGCCCTTTATCCCTGGCTCCCTATCCACTACCTTATAATTAAGGCTCATAGACTGAGGCAGTGGTCATTATCACAGGATAATGATCCACTCCAAGTGACTACCCCAGGCGAAGCAGAGGGCTGTGTGTTTGGAAAGGGCCAAACTCCCAAGTGAAAATGACCCCCCACCAAGGTTATTATCACATGAAGTTGTGCAACTAAACAAGACTTTTTTATAGAGGGGGAAAAAATGGAGCACCCACAAGTAACTTGTAATGCCAATTTCATTAACATGGAATTAGTCACAGAAAACTTTACACATTTTGGGACTCATTAAGAGAATGGCGGTATGGGGGGAAAACAGTGGTAATGCAGTGATAACTCTGTTACCACTGCATTACAGCTGCATTACCGCACCACATACTACAACTTTGGTGGTAATGTGGCGAATTTTCCTCCAGCAAAATGCTGGAGGTAAATTCTCCACCTTACTACCAAAAAACAACAGAATTGGTGGAATTACTGCGGGCGGAAATTACTGCCAGTGGTAACTCCATTGAAATCCCCATGGAGTCCAAAGGAGTACACAAATTGGGACTTTCACCACCTATCACCACTTGTAATCCTGTGGTAAAATCATAGGACCAAGTTGTGGTAAAAGTAATTCCATTACAGTGACATTTCAGCAGATCTACCACCGAAATAACACCAAACTTGTAATGGGGTAAACGGCTTATTGCCGTTTGATAATTTGGGACATTTCCTGCACATGCTCCTCTTGCCTTTGTACCGCTAAATACAATTATTTTCTCTGGTGGTTGTCAGTCTGCCACTCTTTTCAGAATGTTAGGAATGAGGAAGCGATACCAGAGTTTATAGACTGCATTCTAAGCATTGTAATTGGCTAAGAGGAGACCTATAAAGGATTCCATGTGATAATTAAGCCATACACACTTTTTCGTGAGTACCACAGCAATACCTTACCCGGTAACGCTCACGCACAGAAAGGATTATTGATATTAGCAAACCAGCATGCTGTCCGGGTGGCTAATAGTTTTGTTTTTAAGTTCAAAAAAAGGCATGGTTGCCATTTCTGAAATGGAATAAACTACAAAACAAGATGGCCACCATGGACAAGGCAGAAGGGAACTATACTTTGTCCCTTCTCCCTTTCTATGGTGACAATCGCTGTGGTGAGGAAGCGCTTGAACATCGAGTATTGCCGGCGTAGCCGAGTGATGAAAGAGCTGCAGGTAAATGGGGCACGGTTTTGGTGAGGGGATGAGTGGGCGGGGAGATGGAGATGGAGTTTGTGGATGGCGTGCACAAGTGGAAGGGCAGGCAGACTTACTTACCTTACTTACCTGATGCCTGGTAGGGAAAATGGTGGACACTGCTGTCCCCTGCCCTCCTCTCCAGCTCCACACGACCACTGATGATGCTGTGCCCATTCTGGGCCATGATTGGCCAAAGGGGACTAACCCCGATGGGCATCCAAAGTCGGCAGGCCGGCCCAGAAGAAGGACCTATTACAAGGATTGCACCTGTCTGTTCAGAAGCAGCAGCTAAACACCATCTAGCTGCATCTGTGCCCACTGTGTGCCGGCTCACTTCCACGAGTGAGGGACATCCCATTGGCAACAACATGATGCAAAATGGGCTTGCTGCCCATGATAAGATGGCTGCCACCATCCCCCGAACTCTCCTGTAGCCCCCACACGACCACCGATGATGCTGGGCCCATTCTGGGCCATTATTGGCCAGCTGAGGACCAACCCCCACGAGGCATCCACAGCCAGCAGACAGTGCCATCCCAGAAGCAAGGAAGAGATACAAGGATTGCACCTGTCTGTGCCTGTCCGTTCACGGACGAGCCAGAACAGCTATTAACATCCCTACAATATGACCTCACTTACTTTCGGAACTCTGCAACAATCCTGTCTCTGCTTGTGCAACCACCTGTCTGCCTGCAAAGTAAGAGCAGTAACATCTCTTCTCTATCCACTAAAGCTCTAGATGCTCATGCCCTACTTCTTCCCATGTGCTTCCTTGCCCCGTTGATCGTAGTATCCCGCATATTGCGCAACGTCACCCATCCTCTGCCCTTTGCTTCATGTTCGAACTCGCCAGCCCCATTGTGGCACACTCCACCACCTTGCCCCTATGCCCACTTCGGAAGCATTCAAGCTGCCCCAGCACGCTCTCCTAGGTAGGCTGCCCCGTGTGGGAGCTTTCCATGTGTCAACATTTGTCGTGCCTGACACGCATCCCACCAATGCGCTTTACCCAATCACCCGCCATTCCTCCCTGTCCCAGTCCTCCTCCGCCAAATTACAATAGCGACTTGCCCCACAACTTCCACCCTCACCTTAAACAGAGCATGCTTCACACTACCCATCTACTCTACCCCCCCACCCACTTACCCAGCTGCAACCTCACCAACAATGCCCAGAGACTGCCAGTACTTTCCCAATTAAACCTGGCACTCAAAAACCTTAGCTGGTCTCCCCCACCCCTTCCTACCTCACCTACAACTGCCCTATCCTGCACCTACACTGCCCATGTTGCTCCTCTAAGCTGATACATCCACCTCCAAACCACAGATCAAGCAAACTCAACTTTCTACACACACCAAAAGCATTTGCCCCAAAGCCAAAACCTACCCATCCCAACCCATTCATGGCTTCTGGCCTACCACAACCCCACTGACAAACAATACCAGGACCAATCAACAACGCACCTCACCCTGTCCTGGATACTCAGGATTATCCAAACCCAAAGCCCCCACACTACGGCTCACATCGTCTGCCCATGAATCCACAGCTTGCCCCATCACTGGGATAGTCAGAACCACACAGCTCTCTGCCCGCACCCTATCCTTCCCTCTAAACCCATTCTCCAGACCTATTCACTACACCCTCCAAAGTCACTTTGAATAACAGCATTGCACTAAACACGGCCCTAACCAATGCCCATTCACTTGAGCCCACACAACCAACATCCATGACCTCATTGAGGGACATTCCCTTGACTTCTTGGCAGTAACAGAAACGTGGCTACACAGCACTGCTGGCCCATCGATCTCCTTAACCAGCAACTACTTTGTCATCAGAACAGACAGAGTTGACAGAAGAGGTGGTGGCGTCGCTATCATCTCCAAAACCTCACTAGCCATCAGAGAGATCCCACTTCCCCAAAACCTGGTTACCAATTACTCATGACCAAACTCCTTATCAACCTCCAAACCACCATTAATATTCTCATTATCTATTGCCAACCTAACCAACAATCCCACCCTGAAATTGACATACCACTGCGACTAGCACCCTTTATCAAACTTGCCACCAAATTCCTTCTACTATGGGACTTCAACCTCGGGTTTAATGATGCCTCTGACTCTAAAGCCTCAGACCTGGCTAAGGTCCTTCTTGACCTTAACTTCGCCCAACACTTCATCCCCCCTACCCATACTAAAGGACACACTTTGGATTGGGTCCAAACACTGAATACCACTATCTCTAATATTTCCATCGCACCTGTGTCCTGGTCCGACCACGCAGTCCTACATTTCAGCCTCACACACTCCCCACCAGCCAGCTCCTCAGTGGCTAACCTACTTTCCCACACAATACACGCAGACTTACTGAAGCCAGCTTCACACCAACTTTAGTAGACCACCTCTCCAAAATCACACCAGCAAAGGACTACCCTCATGCCCAAGCTTCTAAGATTTTCACGGCCCTCTTCATTTCCATTGACCAACATGCGGCACTAAAACCCAGCATTCCTAAAACAGACAAAAAAAAAACAACACCTGGTTCTCAGAAGAACTTGCTACACTGCATAGAACCATGTGCTCCCTTGAACAGACCTGGAGAAGCAACCCCAATCAACTGAACCTTGAGGCCTTCCGTTCCGCTTCGAAATCCTTCTGAAATACCTTGATCCTCACTAAGGCCAATTCCTTCAACTCGAGAATCGATGAAGCTAGCTCCATCCCTAAGGAGCTATTATCCATTCTCAAAGAACTCAAACAATCTGCACCCACCTTGAAACCAACAAAAAACCTGATGCCAATCACCAAATTTTACCAGACAATAACCACCCCTAATCTTCAAATTATTGATGAAGAAGCTGCAGTAAAGGCAATTACAAGTGAGTTAGATGCCTCACTTTCGTGTCTGGGGTCAAAAATGATTGAATCAGTTATTAAACCTTCTATTCTAAGTAAACTTAGTAAACCAAAGGAGTACAGTACTACTGATTGTGAAACAGGAGTCGAGATTACCCAATCACAGAACCACATGGAGTGCCTCATACGACACATGTTGATGCTACAATCAATGACACCTTAGACAACGAAGTATGTGATAATTGTCTGCTCAAACACAAGAGTGAAAATAAACTAAATTGCATCTGCTCATCTCTATACAATTGCGCAAACAACAATGTTAATTAGATCAGGAATGGGGCAATAGTGACAAATTAAATAAAATAGAGTGTACATAATACTATCAGTCTGTCCTCAATAACTAGTAAGCAAGTGTCTACAGACACCACTGCTACAAATTGTGATGCAACTTTAAAGACACCCCATAATACTAACCATTTGGAAATTGTATAGGAGTGCCGACCCCTCCTCAACCTTCCTCAACTGAGTACAGATAACATGATAGGCAGACCAATGGTTCCATTATTCATTATTATAGAATCAAGGTTATAATGCCTTTCATTAAAGGTAAAAGGTGCATATGGCGCTGCAATATCTGTGTTAAAATGACCCAGGAAGTGAAGGGTGCTTTAAATATCACACATATACCATGAATATGTACAAATACATTATGAAAAAGAGATACAAAGTGAGAAATGCTTAAATTAATAATAATGACTTCCTGAAGGGTACCACCGTGGCATACTCAGAGATATTTCAAAATGGATACCTCAAGCTAATTTGGTGTCTCGTATGTAAGCCCTGACTCATGCTGATAAGCAATACAGTCTTTGGCATCATCTCGCTGTGAGATAAGTATGTCTGGAAGGTTAATCTTGCATCTTGGCAGGAAAATCAGACAAAATTGATGATGGAGTCAGATAAGGGCAAGGGAAATTACCATTTGAACACAACAGCTGCATTACTTGGCATCATAATTGAGCTTATATTCCTTTCTCCATGGTATAAAGGCTAACTAAATTTGGCAATGCCTCGAGAAGCAGATAAGGGATTGACAATGATGTGATGAAATAGTTTTTGGCAGAACATGAAGAATGTTGTAATTTTGTTGAGCCAGGTTTAAAATAGCCGATTGGTCTATATGTCAGACAAGTGTTAATGCCAGGTATGCTAATGTGGGCTTGGGGTGCACCACATAAGTCACCCTATCACAGACAAGTGAGTGTTTTGCTCTGGCTAAGAGGACCTATCAGAAGCATACTTTGACCAAGTAGTCATTTGCATGAGGGTGTTGCCTCATCCAAATAAGCCGATATAAGCAGGTTAAACGCAAAATAATGCTGTGTGCTTTACCCGAAGTGTCTTGAACTTACAATCAATAAAGACTGCTGTGGAAACCACCTGGGCGCCTGTTCTTTTGTTCCTGTCTCTGAGCCAGAATTCATGGATGCCAGAAAGCTTGATCAAGAGATCTCCCTGCTCAAAATGTTCACCACAAATATAACAATGTCTCTGCTTCCAACTTGCCGCTCAGCCTCTTATAGCACCCCTAACATAGTGCTTGAAGAAAGTCACGCAAGTTCTTCAAATGTAAAACAACTAAATTGTGCAATCATGATGGGGAAGGAACTCCCTAAATCCCTGAATTGCCTGACGAATGATGGCATGAATAACAAGTCCCTCCCTGAAGATAATGATCACGACAATCTCAATATGTCTACTCTTAGTAACAACAACAGTAATTCGAGCTTATCTTCCTCGCCCATGTTCGAGATTTTTGAGAATCTGTTAACCGACATTGTTAATAACTGTGAGCGACTTAAAAGGAAATTAGATATACAGTCAGTGTTATTACATAAATCCACAAATCATCAGATGAAAACCTACAGAGATTGTGAGTCCAATACTGAACAAATTATGACCTATCTTAAGGATAACAGTATGAATGACTGAGTAAATCAAATGTTGGAGTCTGACACATATGTTCCGACTGTAATTGTGACACTGAACAGCACCCAAAAGAAGGCTGCAGCTGATGACAACATCCTCAAAACTGCTTGCATAGTGAGCATGGTAACACCTATAAACTCTGATAAGAATAGTGATATTAACGACAAATCACCTAATTCTAGCATTCATGGGAATACAAAGAAACAGCAAAAAAAGAAAAAAATCAACATCTCAAACAACAATCTATAAATGTAGGAAGCAACAGGCACAAATTAACGGCTGCAACAGCCATGAAGTGGACCTAATCGATCTATCTGAACATACAAACGCAACTAATCTACTTGACAATTATCAAAGTGCTGTGCGTACAGTTGGAATACCTAACATCAAAACAGTATTACTTAAAAGCAATATCATGTTGTAAACAACTGATATTGGACAACACCTGGGTGACATCCCGACAGAAGCCAAGATGAAAAAACGAGTTACAATTGATCTTACCGGGCTGAAGACAAATAAGAAAACCAAACATAAACCAAAACCCGGGGTTTCGAGGTTGTGTTCTGGAGGCGGTACACTGTTTATTGGAAACTAAGACCTGTATCGGAAATGATAAAGACTCTTCCACTGCCATAAACACGCCAATGGAGAGAGTGGTTGGCAAGGACATAGGCTTAAATGGTGATTCCTGCATAGTAAATGCTGCTTTTCAAACACAAACCTTGAGATATAATGCAAGCAGAACTGTGAAAGACAATTTAGAGCAGGTGAATAAACCCAAAGAAGCAGCTGAAAGGATTAGGGTTCTACAATTTAGATTGATATATGGCATTGATTTACATCCACGATTAAAAAGAGCTGCAGCTTTGGCAATCCTGCACAAACTGGTAACTCTTCGTACAATTACTTCAGAAGACATCGTGGTAGTTGACCTACTCGAAGATCACAAAAATGTCACATCTAACCAATGGTTCACTTCTGAATGTGCAATCAATTATATTTTACGTTATGAAGACAACCTCTTTAAACTGGTTTATTGCTGTATTGACACTTCAATGAGTACTATCAAATACTACATCAAACCTAAAATCCCCCCAGTGTCTAATACAGAGGTTATACAACCGAACAACACCAGAACTACCCCGGTTACCATAAGTGAAAAGGCACTGACTTGCACAACAACTATGGAATGAATTAAAACTAGCTGTGCCAAAGCTCCCCAGGTTGACATTGATGGCTATTGTCAATGGCTAAGAAAAGTCTTTAAATCGTACTTTGTGAACAATAGTCAGTAGCTACAACATAACATTGTTTGCTCTTGGAACACCAGAGCATACCCCCACTACACTGATGAAGATAGCTTATTAGCAAACGTTGATCGCTTCAGCATTGCAGCTCTGCAAGAAACATGGCTAACGAGTGAATGTGATTTTGATGGTCGCAGCACCCACCAAATATTGGCCACTAAGGGCCCGAAAGGACATACTAAAGGTGGGCTCTTGATTTCAGTTAAACATCCTTGGATCATTGAAAATGTGTTACAATCTACCCTAATGGTACAAGCGGTTAGCATTAAATGCAAGATGATTAACCATAAGGAGATTGTCTTGATCAATATATATGATCCTCCGAATCTTGCTGCACACTCATCTAATACTACAACCGTAAATAAAATACTACAATCGATTCAAAATGAGATATCAATATTAGTGATGGGTGATTTCAATGGTAAAATTGGCAGCAATATAGAGACATCCTTTGATTTACATAAGTCAACTCTGTGCCAACACCATGAGAGCAACAGACAAGGGTTAGGTTGGACCGAGGTGTTCTACTCTCGTTCTATGACCATGCACAATGGCCACTGTGAAGGTGACTAATACAGAGCTTACACATGGATCAGTGATAAAAGTGCATCTACGATAGATCATATATTTGTTAATAATGCAGCATTACATCTGGTGAAAGACATGCCTTTCCTGATCTGCGATGAGAGCGACCACCTGCCAATCTGTATTCTACTCACTGCTTCCATCGCTGAGCCCACCTATGAACGGAATGGTGACATCTTCTTGAACCCGTGTGCTAATAGGATACAACAGAATGCAACCAACCTTGAATGTGTTAAATCTGTCTGCAAGCGAGACCTGCCTACTTTCACTGAACGCTGAGCAAATGATAGGACACTACAAAAGATTTCCATAACACCTGAATTTACAGAGTTAATGGCAGAAATGTGGGTACTTACACTCCAAATACACACACACACACTTGAGCGAGTGAACGTTGGAATTGCAAATCTGGGAAGGCGCTGTTGAGCAGCCGTCAAGATGGCTGCTTAGCTCTGCAGCTCCATGCACTGCCGCTACACATCTGAGGACATCAGCGGTCAGCTTCCTTTAAGTGCCTGTATCTCTGTCCCCCTGCCTTGCTGAATATCGGGGCCACCCGCCAACAAAACCAGTGAGAAAATCGGACCTCTGGAGCCGACATACGCCCTGCGCGGCTCGCACTGCTGCGTAGCACTCCCTCAAGGCTGCCGGGCCATGCCACGGCCCAGCAGGACACCCGCCCCTGCCTGTGCTGGCCTGCTGCTGGGGCCTGAACTGCTTGCCGGCCTGATTCCCCTGCTGTGTCCACTGGACCTTGCTTCCTCGAGTCCCGAGCTGCGGGTGCTGTGCGCGGCCCGTGCCCCGCCTAGGCCGCCTCCGCACTGCCCGCGTCCTCGGCCTGGGCTGCGTGTCACCGAATCCGCGCTGCCCTCCACACCCCTGCCGGGCCTCCCAGTGGCGCTGTGCCTGGTTTGCACCTGGAGACGCCTGGGACCACGGGAGGCCCCAACTGTCCTGCACCTGCACCGCACCACCGCTGCCTGGGCGCCGTGTCATCTGGCCATCCGGGCAGAGTGGCCTCATCGGAGGGGCAGGGCGCGCCACCCGTCTCCCGTGGTCGGCGTCCCAGGACCCTGTGGATTCTCTGAGAGCCCGGCTGCCGGCCGCGGCACAGGTGAGGGGCTGCGGGGAGCGCTGCATACCTGTCTCCGCTGTCCCCTTCCCCCTGACGGACGTCGGCTGCCCCTTTGGTCCCTGTGCCTTGAAACCCAGTGGCATCCCCAGACTCACAGACTGCTGGCAGTGGCCGCATGCATAACCATCACCATGCGGCTGACTCGCAGCGGGCCTGCACTTTCCCCGCTGGCCCCTGGCTCCGCTGGCCCTTGGATCCAATTCAATAAGCTTCCTCAGCTGGTCAACTAATGGGGGTGCAGCCCTGCCCTGGGGGAGCCTGGCCACGGCACCTTCTGCCTGCCACTGTACTTGCCTTACACATTTTCATCTCCACACTGGCGCGACCACTAGGGCGATACTTGACACTGGACAGGGTTCCCAAGCTGTGTTCCCCTGCACAAGCCTATTGGAATTTGTACTCTTACTTTCTGCCTTGTTCACTGCGGGAGATCCACGGCACCATCCCAGCGCCATACTCTTGGCCACCATGTGCCTGTGGCCCTGCCGCCCCCGCCTAAAATCCGTCTACGCCACCGTGGCTTGGTGATCTGCTTCACTGGGTTGTTTCTCCTCAACTGGGGTGTTCAAGGGGGCCACCCATCCTTCGCCACACGGCCTCCTAGGGTAAAACACCTGTACGGAACTCTACATTGAGCGTTGCACACTCCGATATCATCCCTCACGATGCCCAACAGATCCAAATCTGCTAATAGAACTGGGGCCATGGATAAATTCGCTATGGCCACCCCGAGGTCCGACTCAGCTCACACATCCGGCGACCAAGTTGATGTCACGCCCCCTGCCGAAACACCTGCCACAGACTTGACGGTGATGATGGAGTCAATGGCTAGGAACTTCGCGGCCTTTCACGAAAAGCTAGATGACATCAATGCCAACGTTGCATCACTCAGAGCCAAACCAGACCAGCAGGGATCAAGAATCACAGAGGCTGAAAACAGGATTGGGACCAACGAAGACAATATAGCCACACTCCAGAGTACTGTGTCTGCTCTGGTCACGGACATGAAGGCGGTCAAGGCCAAATGTGATGATCTCGAATCCAGATCACGTAGAAATAATATACGTATTATTGGTGTCCCCGAGAATGCTCTGAAGGGCCGACTTGAACTGGCGGTGGAAGACCTCTTGAAGGATCTACTGGGCAATCCCGACATGTCCCCCTTCTTCACCATTGAAAGGGCCCACAGAGCGCTGTCGCCGCGACCCAAACCTGGAGACTTCCCGAGGCCCATCATTGCGAAGATCATGAGCTTCAAGGATCGAGATCTCATTCTCTGCCTTGCACGGGAGAGGGGTGAGCTAAGACTGGACTCGCAGGTGATCAGAATTTTCCCGGACTTCTCCACTGGAGCGTAGCTGGAACGCCGCCAATTTCTCAGAGTGAAGAAACTCCTCAGAGAGAGAAACATCCCCTACGCCATACTATTCCCTGCACGCTTGAAGTTCACGTTCCACAACAAACTGTATTTTTTTACGGTCCCGTCCGAGGCTGTGAAATTCATAGAAGCGCATATACCCCCTCCAGCCTCCGGCGGTCGACCTTATGGGCAATGACTGAATCTTATGCTTCCTGTGCCATCTATATGTTAAGTCTAACCGTCAAAGTTTAATTGCTGTTTGATTGCCAATGATTACTGTTTGTATCCATGGCCCGTCCTGCTCTTGCGCTCACCCTGGTGCATTACTCCACTGTGCATATTCCACTTGGAATTCCACACATGCATGTGCATCTGGGAGTTAATGCACTATTGGTTCACCTATCCGCTCACTCTTATAACCTCTGGTTGTTCAAGATGTAAGTCACTTATTTCCTGTTGGTGGGCCTTTGTTTCTCATCTGCGGCTGCGGGGATGGACATCAAATAACTGCTAAATCTACCTGCTGGACAGCGGGATCACTATGGTCCATATACAGATCCCTGTTCTCATTTAGGAAAACAGGGACAGTTACTATATGACCGCCTACACTGCTCGTTTGGTAACAGAGTCCATTGGCTCCAAGCGTGCTTGTGCACGGCAATGGCGCACCCCACTGCGATTGCAATGTTCTTGTATGCTCTTTTGTTGTGGGTTAGCCCCAGTTGGGCTTCTGTGCAGACTGGGCCAAGTTGGGGACGGCTCAGCTGTGTACAGGTTAGGGTGGGTGCTGGTTACACTGCTGATTTTGGGTTGGTGGTGAGGGTGGTGGGTGGGAACGGGGTGTTGAAAAAAAAGGCATTTGAGGTTCCGCAGCGCACGCACGGGAAGGGCGAGTGCTTACTTTTGACTCAGAATCTGGGAGCGCACACCATTGCTGGACCTGGGATGTCCACTGACACGTGCACCATGGGTCTAGACATCTGTTTTTGAAATGTCCGCCGTTATAATGTCCTGGAATGTCTGGGGGCTAAGTAATCACACCAAGGCTCGTAAGATAATGGCTTTCGCTAACAGGCACAGCTGCAAGGTACTATTTCTACAGGAAACTCACTCCAATGGCCACATTCCGAGTACTATGGCCCCGGCGTGGGGCCAGGCCAGAGTCTTCACTTCCTACTCCTCCCAATCCATGGGTGTCCTCACAATGATCCATAAATCCATTAAATTTATACTCCATAAAAACTATGTAGACCCTGAAGGACGCTATGTCATACTGCACCGTACACTGGTCAATAGGGAATACCTACTTATCAATACCTACTGCCCCAACGTGGACTCCCCTGAGTTCTTCGATGCTGTGGATGCCATACTGCTGGGGTACGTGGGAATCCAGATCATATGGTGGGGGAGACCTGAATCTTATATTGGACACTGTTCTGGACAGAACTGGCGCTGCCACTCAAGCCCTGTCTAGTGCTGCACGCAGACTGCATGGCCACATGCAGACACTTAACATGTGCAATGTCTGGAGGACACTAAACCCCCAGCGTCGGGAGTACACTTACTATTCTACCGTGCATGACAGTTCATCCAGGATCGACCTGTTCCTTGTGTCTAGTGAAACTATGGGCAGGGTGCAGGGGTCCTGGATCCTACCTCGTACATTCTCAGACCATGCCCCAATTACACTATCTGTGAGACTGGGTATGCCCTCTCTGACGTTTGGCACCTGGCGCTTCAAGTCTGAGGCCCTTAAGAACATAGTGTTCAAGGCCGAAATCCTGGCAGACATCGAATCCTTCTTCGAGCACAACTCCCTTCAGGGTACATCGGTTGCGGTTAGGTGGGAGGCCTTCAAAGTATAAATTACGGGCATGGCTATCTCCCGTGAGGTGGGGGTTCTCAAAGCAATCAGATCCACCCTTGACCGTTCCGAGGCTAAACTGAAGCAATTGGAGCTGCAAAGCCCCACAGGTGCTGACCCCGCTATACTCGCCCAAATCAGTGACGAACTTCAGGCATACAATACGCTGGCTGCCAATGAAGTTCAGTACTTCAGCCGTCCACGGGCCACCAGGAAATATGGCGAGGACGACAGGCCGGGGAAAACACTAGCAGCACTGGTGGGGAGGGGGTCTTGCCAGACTCAGATCACCTCTATCAAAGACCGTTCTGGCAACACGCAGTGGGCGGACCAGCACATTCTAGATATATTTGCGGAGTTCTACAGGTCCCTCTACTCCCAACCAACCGAACACACTGAACAACACATACGTGAGTTGCTTGCCCGATCCCCACTACTGAGATCTCCCCTTCCACTCCGGACAAGCTTGACTCACCAATTACGCTAGACGAAGTGGTGACGGCCATCTCGGACTTGCCCAAAGGCAAGGCGCCGGGCCCGGATGGATTTACCACTGAATTTTACCAGGAGCACGTTGCCATACTGGCCCCCAAACTACTCGAGGTCTGGGCTGAGGCGCTCCATGATTCCATCCTCCCCCCCCCTCCATGCGTGAAGCTGTCATCACGGTTCTGCTCAAGCCTGGTAAACCGGATGACGAATGCGGCTCTTATAGGCCTCTCTCCCTCATGAATCTCGACATAAAAATCTTTGCAAAGATCATAGCGAACCGCTTTCTGCCCATCATGCCATATCTGGTCCACGCGGAACAGGCGGGCTTCGTCCCTGGCAGGTCCACCTCCCACAATATCAGGAGACTGTTTAATGTTATATCCCACTTTGATCAGGGCATCCAGGCGGCTGCAGTCACCCTAGATGCCCAGAAGGCCTTTGACATGGTCTCTTGGAAATACATGTGGCTGGTGCTTGAGACAATGGGCATTGGCCCAAATATGATTGGGTTCATCAAACTACTATACACCTCACCTGTGGCGCATGTAAGAGCTAACTCACTGACGTCGGACCTGTTCACACGCTCCAGGGGCACCCGGCAGGGATGTCCCTTCTCCCCGAATCTTTTCACGCTGGCAATAGAGCCGAATACTTCGCCAAACTACACACACTTTGCGCACAGTTCCTGTGGCACTCCGGTGCAGTGCGTAAGAAGTGGTCGGACATGGTGCTCCCATATAAACAAGGGGGATTCACAGCCCTGGATCTGACACTTTACTGGACTGCGGCTCAAGCCCAACACGCCACTCATTGGTACCCTGGTTCTCCGGTGCGACCGCACGTCAAGCTAGAGCGACTTGCAGCCGCTGGCACCAACATCATGTCTCTCATATTGCACTGTCACTATGCACCTGACTCTCCCATTGACCCAATCAATGCGACCATTCACCCCTGGACACGCGTACTATATCCAACAACTGAGCCCTTCCCATACCATAAATGGCTTCCGGTGTGGGCCTTCCCCGGCCTAGAACCCACACATGACTCAGCTTTGGCCCGTCATTGGGGGTCACTGAGATACCAGGCGCTATCTTACTTCTACCCCGAAGGTAGATTCATTGATCCCCAGACATGGAGACAAGGGCATACCAGATCTGCCTTAGAGACCCTCCAATACTACGGACACTGGGCTGCATTCCACGGTAGATGGCCCTCATTTCCAGATGAGCCCCCAGATAACCCGGCGATCGCCTACATCGCTAACTCTGGCGGCGCCCGTGGCGTCGTCTCCTCATTATACAAGATCCTACAGGACACTTCCACGACTCCATCTCTCAGAGCACACGATGAATGGGCAAACAAACTGGGTCTAGAAATATCCGATGAGGCCTGGGGGGAAATGTGCCTACACACCCAAAAAGTCTCCCTCAATTTCCGCCATCGCGCTATACAGTACAAGCTTTTAAACTGGCTCTATTACACCCCACACAGGACTTCAAGGTTTACCCAAACCACGGTGCACCCATGCCCTCGTTGTAGTGCAGAAGAGGCAGATCACCAACATATGTTCTGGACTTGTAGTGGGCTATCCGACTTCTGGGAAAGCATCTTTAAAACACTCACCGCAATAATTGAAACTGAGATGGACCCTGACCCCTTGGCAGTTTTCTTTGGGGTTTGGAAAACTGTTGAAACTAGACGCCTGGCTAAATTTCTAAATGTATGCTGTATTCTCCAGAGTTGGAAAAGCTCCCCCCCCCCACCCGCTTTTCAAAAATAGCTGAGCCTGTTCACTTGGTCACGTAATTGTGAGGAAGAATACCTGACTACACTTCCCGCCCATTCTCGCCCCAAGAACAAATGGGCTGAGTTCAACGCGTATCTCAACAGACAGAGTGAGGATACACCCGAGTCTGGACTGTCCCCTGCTCTGTCGGGATCTGCTCGTACATTGCGAGACCCTATATCCTCTCTTCTTATGAGATGTTCTGCTGCAAATGCTGTGTTTGTTGATGCTGTCTAATGTCTTGCTCCATGTTATAACTTCTATATTTACTTGCTGCCTTTTGTGTGTGCTTTGTGAACCTCTGCCGTCAAAAAAAAAGAATAAAAAAAAAAAAAATAAAAAAAAAAGGAATTGCAAATCTGGCTCTAGACAACTGTATATTTCTCTGAAAGGCACAGGAAACCCCACTCTCCGGAAGAGGGTATTAGCAACAGAAACTAGTCTCGAAAAGAACATCCAGAGGATATAATTTAAATTTCTTGCATTAAGGATTTTATTAGACCTAATACATTTCTTGTTGTGTGAGTTTAATCACAGATTTATTTTGCACTCAAACAATTATTTATTTAACATAGTAGAAAAATTGTTAAAAGGCTCATCATAATTCCATAAAATTCATACTCTTGAATCATTCACACATTTGTCCTCAGTCGTACACCATACATTTACCCATTCATACACAACATCAAAAAATACAGGTTAAAAACACATGAGAAACATCACAATTAATTCACATTCCAATTCTTATACATATATATATGCAAGAAATTTAACTTATATCCTCTGGATGTTCTTTTCGAGTCTAGACAACTGTATGACATGCAAATTCAATCTGCAAAAAAAATGCATACGCTAATTAAACGACTTATTAAAAACAAGTCACACGGAGTACATGATGAAGAACTTGCAACTAATCTAAAGTTACTCAAACTGAACTATCAAGCTTGGTTGCTTCACTACTTTGCAAACGCTAAATTTAAACTATGGCTGAAATTAGCTAATAATGCCAGATCAAATAACTATAGAGGCATATGGGCGATATTTAGTGGCTGAGATAAATGTAATCTACCTATAAACAGCATTGCAGAAGACAGATGGGCTGATCATGATGATAAACACTAGGCTCTACATCTCCAGCAGATGATACACACCTCCCAACTCTAGCTAAATGCACGTGCCCTGTGTCCATAACAGATATCTGCACCCTTATTTCCAAATTACCATCCTCGCGAGCCATGGGGCCAGATGGCTCCTGCAACGGCTTACTTAAAAAATCCCCTGAAATATGGGCTCTTAACCTCCATGCCTTGTTTGTCAATATTAGTGAGCTTGGAGTAATCCATCCAACTTGGAAAGAGAGTACCATTCTCCCTATGTTTAAAAAAGCTTCCTAGAAAAACGCCTCACATTACCAGCAAAGATCTTTGCAAGAATCCTTTTAATTGAACTTAACAAATGGATCCTCGATAATAAAATGTTGCCCACTAATCAATCCTGGTTCTGAAGTAAAGCCAGCACAACCCATAATCTGTTCACCCTACCTAACCCAATCGAATATGCCTGGAACAAACGCCAATTACCTGTTTATGGAGCATTCATAGATTTTAGCTCTGCATTTGACACCGTTATGAGAAACAGACCATGCAATAAATTGCAGTCCTGGAATATTCCGTCTGGCTTGCTTAATATGATCAAGCTGCTCCGTGATGATACCAATGTGAGAGTCAGACTCAACGGCAACGGCAGAGCATTCAATCTAATCCCCACTTCTAGGGGTGTCAAGCAGGGCTGCCACCTTATTCAATCTGTTTCTAGCTAACCTATGTGATGTATTACAACCATGTGGTGCATGCCCTGTTAAAACCAGCACACCGAGGATCAGGTGGCTTGCATACGCTGACAACCTACTCCTCCTCGATTACACTCCAAGGGGACTCCAGCTCATGTTAAATGCCCTTGACACTTACGCCTCGCTTAATGGTCTGCGGATCCACATCACAAAAACCAAAATCGTAGCTTTTTCTGGAAATAATAAGCATCATATCGCCACTAAATTTAAATGGAAATTAAATAATCTGGCTGTAGAAACTGTAGACAGCTATACATACTTGGGCCTGTTGATTGACAATAGATTAAAGCGGCCCCACACTGGGAGGAAAATAAGGCAAAATGTTTGCAAATCGCCCAGGCCTTGAGTGTGTTTATCGGTAAACAGGGTAGTTGCTCTTACAAAACCATAACTCTCCTTTACGCTGCAGAAATTGTCCCCTGTATGATCTATGGCATAGAGGTATGGGGTCACCCTTTGACTGCAAAAATTGTGCGACTTGAAAATAAGATTCTGTGTATTCTGTTTGCCTGAATCTTTGCCCATAGAGTTCGTTCTGCTCGAATTCAACATCCGACCAATAGATGCAATCATTGCTAGTAAATTAACTTTATGCTACAATAATGTATTCCAACTCGATAATAAAACTGTGATTGTTGATGCATTTCAGGCTTATAAAACACTTGACAACTATGAACATTTTGGAACCCTAGGCAAAATCTGTTCTGAATACCAGCGCTGGTCCGCAGGTTATGATCTGCACTGTCGGTCGCAGTCCAGGAAACGTATTACATTATGGGTAAGGGAGTCAACAAATGCATTTTGGTCAGAGAGTAACTTAGTACAACTTGCATCCAATTCGCGTAGTGGCCAATTCAGTCATTACTGGCTGGATCGCTGTACTAAACCGAAATACATTGAGGCATCTCCAAACAGTGCTATCATACGCAACTATTTATTGCTAAAATGTAACCAGACACAGGTGTTGGATACGTTGGGTGCGCAAAAAGGTTTACCCTGTAATCTGCGACTATATCGTCTGTATGGTGAATCAACTTGTCAAACTGCTGGACATATTATGTGTTATTGTGCTAGTTTGGACGCATGAAGAATGAACCATTTAAAGGCTTATTGTAATAGCTTTGACAAAAATGGCACTGGTGCTACGCGGGAGCGCTTCTTTGTAGGGAATGATGCCAATCTAATTTTTAATATGATGGCATTTTATGGCTATGTTATTGACATGTTAAGGGAACTATCACTTGATACAATTTACTTTTAATTCATGTGCTTGGAGGGATCTGGATTTAATGTTTGATTTGGCTTCATTTTTATGTATGTTGTCGTTGTATACGTATACATCCTTAACTGGATATATGTATAATAAAAAAATTAAAAAATCTCTGACTTGGTGCCTTCACTCATTAACCAGTCGGATACTACTCATACCCAGATACCAGCGCAAGAGAGCAAGGGGCGCCAGTTTTTGCGTGACCGCACCCACCCTTTGGAACACTCTCCCTGATCACATCAAAAATTAACAATCTCTCGTGACCATCAAAAAATCTTTCAAAACGCGGCTCTTCAACCGATATGTATAACCTGCTTTGACTCACTGTGTTACTATTCCTCATGCAACAACCATGTGCAAGCAGTGTGATACCTCCGGGTTTAGGTGCTATACAAATAAATACAATAAATAAATAAGGAAAACCTGCATTCCAAGCTCCCTGATTGGCTGAGAGGCTGTATGATCCGACCCCCTTCAGGGTTCTAATACAAGATGACAAAATTGTGATTTTTGAACTTGAAGAGGGAATTAAGACCTCAAATTCCAATCCATGGCGGCTCCCTTTATAATTCATCAGATCTATGACTGCGCCTGCCACTGGACTCCTGACCCTTAATCCTTGATCCTTGGACCGTGACGTGAGTCAGATCTCTGGACACTGGGCAAGGATAACTTGTTGATAATCTTCTAGGCCCAATTTGCTTAATATGACCCTGTTACTATTTTTTCGGATGAGCTTGTAGATTCGAAGAAGAGAAACAAGCCGATCGACAAGAAAATAGCCTGATGTCATTCTCTGAAACCCAAAATATTTTGGGGCAACATTTATTAGGTACGGTTTCTGGGAGTTAGCCCGCATGGCAGGTACTTGAGTCATAAGATGGGCCCGCAAGACAAAGGAGTGGATTAGGGCAGAGTTTCACAAACATGTCATCATGTCGCGCCATTTTGTTTTTGTAACCAAAGCTGTGTGGCCTAGATGCCTCCATTTTGAGCATGACCCCGTTGGTTATGAATTAAAATGGATTCATCCGGTCACCGTGGTTGACCCCAATCACTTTTTCCTACCCCAAATTGTGCAGGAAAGTCAACGTTAGAATCTATTAAAAAAGGCGATACACCCGACCCGACCTGCTTGAAAAGCATTCCTGAAACAATGGACAAGAGCAGCAATATTTGCCCCCACTGCTGGAAAGGGAAGAAGGGCACTGTACGTAGCCCCGCCTTCCGATTCCAAGGCAGCCGTCTTTGCATAGTATTTTCTTTCAATGAAAGGAAAGCCACAAGGCGCCCCGTTCACAGAAAGAAAATACTTTCCTCGTGGCCACCACAATTTTTTTTAAAGGTCCAAATAGTAGAACACTTTTTTTCTGAAAAGTCTCTTGAGCTTACCGAAATCAGCCCCACACTTCGCCAAACATAACTGGGACTAAACTATTTACAAGATGAGCTTATTCTGGACTGCAAGCTTCTTTGGCTGTGCATATGGGCCAACGCCCGAGCTGTCTTAACTCAGTCTTTTATTACTAATTTGTTGCACAAAACTTTTACATCACATCAATGCTAATATCTATTTTATCAGCACCCAGTGGGTGGGAGCCGGCCAATCAGGAGGACAGAAATGTGGGCTGATTCTCCCGATCTAGCCTTCATTCTAAACCAGCTGATCGCTGGCTCCCCAGCCCGCCATTTTAACCCACCAGCGCAGTAATTTTGACCCTCACCCCCCAATTCCCACCTACCTGTTTGCTGCTGCGGTGGCAACCGCTGTCGCAGCTCCTACAACTTCTCTCATCCTGCCGTTTTTCCACCATGGAAATGGAAGAGGGGCTCCATATGGAACCCCGCCTTCCCCAACCCTGCTGGCCATCTTTGCACAGTAATGTCATTCAATGAACCGGACCCAGCGCACATCCTGTTCATTGAATAAAAATTAAAAAATGTGAACAGTCCGTGTTATCGCTTTGGTAATCCGAGTGCTAATAGCTTTAGTAACCCATTCAATGGGCTGTACCGGGGCGGGGTAAAGTCCCGGTGCCCTCTTTAAATGCCCTCACTTCGCTCGTGCCCTTAACTGGGACTGCAGGGCCATTAGTTACTAATGCTATAATAGTCCAAATCACGCAGTGCCTGTGGTATTTAAAGACCTGGTAGATGGGTTGAACTACTATGTTCTTGATACCTGAGAATTCGCTGAGATACATTTGCAGTCCAACCCGAAGACATAAGATCATTGCTCAAAATAAAACCAAGAATGATCTTCTTTGGAGCAACCGACTGACGGATAGAAACCTGATCACCGCAAATTGCGGTACCGTTATTGGCTCTGATTTCCCTTAACGGGTCCCGTCTATAAGGAAGGGACCCGCTAAGGGAACCCAGAATAGGGCGCAAAGGGATTACCGCCACTGGTGTCCTTACTGGTGCCGTATCCCTTTGCGCCAACCTTGGAATGAGGGCCATATGTTTCAAATATTGAGGAATTCAGCACATAAAGGGAGAAAGAGGGAATCCCCCTCAACTCCCTCTATAGGTGAAACAAGGCCATTGGGATGTTTATAGGGCACAAGGAGTTTCTTTGTTTCCACATACGAAGAGAAAGATCCAGCATTTACTGTGCATGCAAGGTGAGAATGAGTGGGACCCCATTTGGCAGGTGCTTTACTGCTGGAGGGACCAACTTCTGTAGGGGACCCTTTTCACCACCTGCTGCAGTCCAATGGTTGGGAACATATGTTACAATGGACAACATCATCGGGCAATATCATAAAAATAGCAAGCATGTTTACTGAAAGCAGACTGACATATATGCATGTGATAGGGGTATATACAGTTATATCGTTTTGGTAATGTTTGGCCACTCGCTTTTCCAAAAACTGCTTATCCCCGACCATATAATGCAGAAATATGCATGGATGTTCTCGAACATTTGTCAAGCACGGGAACATCCCACCAATATCCTCGAACATCTTGGATGGTCACGGACTTCGGAGAAGAAAAACACCAATTGTTTGGCTTTTTATGTACATATCCCATTCATCCTCATCACCCCTAACCTCCCCAGAGATTGTTTCATTATTTTGACAAGTGTAATATTGTTTTTTCGAATATGTTTTTACTGCAATGTTCGCAGACTACAGGTGCAATCCGTGAATCCAATGTGGCACCCGTTTCAAATGTTTTGACGAACCTCACATTTTTAATTGGTCTATCAGCAGACGCGTACGATGTCTGTGTACATCACACAGCTCTCTGATTGATCGAGAGTTGTCCGCGGACACCGAATCAGGAAGTGAGTCCACGGACCTACTGTTTGGCCATTAAAAAAAAGAAATGCTGGCTGGATTTACACCAAATTAGCAAAAGCACGCTTTCGGGACCAAGCCACCGCTCCTTGTGCAAGTTTGGTGCAAATTCGTCCAGCAGGTTGGTCTGTGGGTGCGAGCAAAACATTTTTTCCATTATATTTATAAGGATTTCAAATGTTTTAGGAGCCCTCCTCTAACTTTTCCCCCCTTGACAAGATCACACCAAACATTGTTTAATTACTCAGAATTGAACATTTACTTTCTTGGCAAAGATTGGTGAGGATTGGTCAAACAGCGCAATTGTTATAAGCCGCCCATAAAGTGCTCTTCCTATTCGTTGGGCATCTTAAACATAACTTAAGGATGTGTCATAAATATATATATATTTTTTTTGCAAACCTCTTCTGTGCCCTGCAGCCCTGATATGTACACTGAGAATGTTGATTATGGCTGACTCAGTGAAGTGAGGTTCCATGTTGATTATTCCTAGCAATTTACGGCTGAGAGTCGGGATTCTATTAATGGCATTGAAGCAAGCATTATACACTTCTCATCTGTATTCCTTTCAAAAGCAGTGATAAAAAACACTTTAAAACTTTAGCTGATGCCCATGGCGCCGCCCTCCTGCAATAAGTCCTTCGTCTCGGGAGGATAGCTCATTGGCAACGTGCTCGCCTTGGAAGCAAGACAACAAGGAGCAACACAGGTTTGATCCCCGGGTCGCGCTTAGAAACCTCTGGGTATTAAGCGCGTTATAAATAACCAATCACCATATCATTTATCAGTGTCCATGGTCAAGCCCCAAACTTCTTTTAGAAGTGCCACCTTGGGACTGCCACAAAATGAAGCCGACGATGGTAAGAATCAATCTTGTGAAAGTGGACACATTACTCTTGGACCTCAACGTCTCAGAGAACACCTACTATTTTCAGAATCACTCTGGTGCTGAAAGACAAAAAGAACCAACCCAGTAAGGGTGATAGTGGGTTGGGTAATACTTCTCTTCCATTATTCGAATCCCAAGTCCCCCGCATCAACGACTAGGAATAATAATCAACATTCTATGCCATAACCTGGAGACTTCCTAGTATGCACCTTTATATACCATTCAAAAGCGCCCTGGATGAATGAATTCATGTTTACGATAGAAGACATGAAACACCTGATCATTTGACTAGTCCAACTAAGAATCTCATCCAAACTGGCCCTTGACCAGACACTTTTGGTGACCATCGTCCCTTTGAAAGAGTGGGTGCCAAGTAAAGACAAATCTACCCTTGCCCGATGCAGGACCCCTCAAGCCAAAATAGGGGAACAAGGCAATGGAACTGAGATGGATAACTGGTCAGATGATCCCTTATTTTAGTAATTTGAGACTCGCATACCCAAATTTAACTGGCAATGCAAAGGCGAGGGGTATCATGGAAGTATGGACATTCAATCATTATAGAACTAGCCTCTGTTCTGTGAACATTGAAAAAGTACACACTCATGGAAGAGAAAGCATCCAGAAAGATCACAAGCCCTAATATCCTCCACCAGCTACCAGGCCAGTGAGGGCCCCCGTCCTGCACCTTGCAAAGAATGGAAGAAACAGCTGCACTACCATGAACAAATGGGGGAAAGGTAAATTGGACTCCCCTTTCCCAACTGTGTGAGAACGCATCTGTGGCCCTGGAAAAGGGAAAGTCCCCAGCTGAAAAATCTCAGCAGCATTTCAGCTGGGGTGCAAAAGGTTCCACTTGGAATGGCACCCATGATACTTGGAGACTCAGAAATAGGGAGACCTGCAATCAGAGGTTTCTTTAATTAAATCGTTCATGGGCGCAACAATGTTCTGCCAGATTGGTGTAACAATTCTTCTTGAACTTTGTTGTAGTAAGAGAAGCAAAACTAACTAGATCATGCCCCTCTCCCAATTGCCGATACACCATATTGTCTATGAGGTTGTCTATCAGCAATCTTGCCATGCAATGGGAGAGCCGTCATGCAATCCACCTGATCGCAAGGCGCCCGGCAAGCATTTCTAAAAAGGGCCAAAGGGACTCCTGTGGCAATCAACACCATCTAGCCAAGGTCAAGCCACGTCTGGCGCCCAATCCCCTCAGACCTGCATCTGATTCTAATTGAAGTGTTGGGGATGAAACGAAAACAGCTCTGCCATTCCAGGCATCCATGTGAGTGAGCCATCAGTCTCGCTTGTCTTTTGCATCTATGGAAAATGGATCCCACTGTGATGCAGAGCTTTTATCTTTAATCTCTCTCTGTAGGGCCCCGTGATCCAGTGGCCCCAGAAAAACGTCCAGAGCTGAGGAAGAGAGTAGTCACACGGACCTACATAGCAGGTCTGTTCGCTGCTGTCTGCAGTGGAGTCTGCGTGCATTGGCCTTGCCATGCTCCCTTTCCAGCATCAGCTGTTGGTGTCTGCTGTGTAACACCTGCTGTCATCCTGGTTGTGAGAGGGATGAACCTTTGCATCTGCTGTGCACCTCGGTGTGCAGCCCACTCACCTGCCCCTCCTCGACGTTGCATCGCCTGGAGCTCTGGATTCTGGCCATGCCTCTTCTGGCCTACCCATCTGCCCCAGAACGTTTCCTGGGTGAAGACATGGCGAAGTCCAGCGAGGTCTGCCCACTGCTGTTTGCAGCTGTCCACAGTTGGATGCTAACTTCTTATTTTCTATCTTTTGCTTCTAAGTTTCTGTTCTCATCATCTTTAGCCCCAATGCGACCCTCAACAGCCGCTTCTGCTTGCTTCGCTGCAGAACACCCAGCTCTCTCACTTGCCGGTTTATGCTCCTTGACCATCATAGTACTTGCTACATTTTTGCTCGTTCGATTTGATTGTTTCTGCTATTTTGGTATTGTTGATGTGTCTGTTTTAAATTCTACCCCTTGTATTCCTCGTTGCTCTGTTTCTAGTTCTTGTTTTTGTACCTATTCAAATCGTATCTATCCTCTTTGCTCCAGTCACCCGCCACCCATTAATCTGGCCCTCTGGATTGCTTGATCACTCTGTAATAAATCTCACTCTGTTTTGGATGCTTTCCTCCGTCTGAACCTGCATTGTCTGTGTATTACTGAGACGTGGCTTTCATTTTATAATTTTGCTGTTCCTACTTCCCTTTCTACCTCTGACACAGCTTTTCTTCACATGCCTCTGCCTTTGGCCCATTGGCCCATGGGGATGGAACTGGTATTCCCTACTTCTCATATTTATTTTACTCCACATTCATTGTCCATTCCTATATTTTCTTTATTTGAACGCTCACTTCTGTTTCTTATCCCCATCTGTTGACTTGTTTGCTTGTCTATCGTCCTCCTGGCCCTGTTGGAACGTTGTGTGATTGTATTGATCTCTTGCTCGCGGTTATTTTACCTTGTTCTACCCCATTTATACTCCTGGGTGTTTTCAATCTTCATCTCTCTTCTATTCATGCATCTCTTCTGTTTCTTTCTGTTCTTGATTTGTATGTTCTGTCTACTCTTTCTTCTCCACCTTCAAAATTTTTCTAGTTCTTCTATTGATCCTTGATCTTATTTTGACTTCACCTTTATCTACAACTTCTGCTTCTCTACACCCTGTTTATTCTTCTGATCATCATCTTTTATTCTTCTCGATTCTCCCTTCTCTTCTTCTGACTAGTCCCCCTGGTTCCGAAGTCCCAAAATATTTTTCCCAAGATCTTTGTGCTTTTAACACTCCTTTGTTTGTTTCCTCTTGTATTTATACTCTCCCTTCACATCCTTCATTTGATGCTCTTTCTGATGATGACGTGGCTACTACACTGTCTTCGTCTCTTTCTACTTCCCTTGATTCTGTTTACCCTACTACCCCATTCAGTCCCCCTCGCAAATCGCTCAGCCATGGCTTATCCCGATCTTCACTCCATGCATAGAGTTCTTCACCGTCTGGAGATACAGGGGCACTGTTATTTTTCTGACGTAGATCATTTGTCTTTTTCCTCTTATCACACACTATATGATGATGTTATTCTTTCATCCAAAAGTTCATATTATTCTGATCTTCTACAATCCAAATCTACTCATCCGGGGCAACTGTTTTAATCATTATCTTGTCTTCTTTCTCCCCCTTCTCTTGACAACTTTAACTGCTTCTGATCTTGCTTCTAAGGTAGCCACTCTTCAAGCAGCCATTGTTCCCTCTTCTACAGTTCTCTTGTCCTCTTAACTCTCCTCACCAACTTCGGTCATTTCAACCTTTTCACAGATTTCTATTTCAGAGACTTCTTCTTTACTTGCCCAAGCCCACTCTACCGCTTTTACTTCCGATTCTATTCCCTCTTCACTCATCCCCAAGGTTTATCCCTCTCTGGTTTCTTATCTTGCCTCTCTTTTCAATATTTCTCTGCACCTCAACCTTTCCTTCTTCATTTAAGCACGCTTCGATTCTTCCTATCCTAAAGAAACTCTCTCTAGACCCTCAATTCCTTCAAATGTTTGACCTATTTCTCTTCTTCCCTATCTTTCAAAGCTTCTGGAATGTCTTCTTCATTCCCAGGTCTCTACTTTTGTCACTTATAACTCCATTCTTCCTAGTCTTCAGTCTGGTGTTTGTCCTCTTCATTACACTGAAACTGCTCTTCTTTCTGTCTGTGATTCTTTGCTCTCCGCTACTCTAAACACTCTTCTCTTCTGGTTCTATTGGATTTATCGGCTGCTTTTGTCATTGTGGATCATACCCCTCTTCTATTTTCTCTTTCTTCTTTGGGGTTTTCTAGTTCTGTTTTATCTTGGTTTAGCTCATATCTATCCAACCAAACATATTCGGTACTCATCTGATACTTTACATCTTCATCATATGTTCCCCAAGGTTCTGTTCTAGGACCTTTTCTTTTATCTCTCTATACATCTCCTCTTGCTGCTATAATTTCGTCTTTTGAGATAGCACATCAATTCTATATGGATGATACCCTACCTTTTCTGTCTTTTTTGTCCTTTTCATTTTCTATTCATGACAACCTTGCTTCTTGTCTCCTGGCGATCAAATTGTGTTTGTCGGATCACTTTCTCGTTTTAAATGCCACTAAAACTGAAGTTCTTTTCTTTCCTGCTCATACTATCCCTTCTCCTTCTCCTCCTTCATTTGTTTCATTTCCGCCTTCACAACTACCTATTTTATCCTCTGCTCATAATCTTGGTCTTTATCTTGACACTTACTTGTCTTTCTCGCATCATATTTCTATTTCTTTGCTTTCTTGTCGCGATCATCTTTTCAACATTCGTAAATCCTGATCTTTTCTTATGTTTTATGCTTCTACATTTTTAATTTTTTCACTCATTTTTTCTCATCTATTCTAATATTCTGTTAAACTCTATTCTTCCTGATTCTAGCTTGGGTCCTCTAAAGTCATTTTTAATGCTTCTGTTCATCTCTCATATATTCATTGATCTTGTGATTCAATATCTCATTATCGATTCACTCTTGGTTGACTTTCTTTTCACTCTCGCCTCACATTCCATTTTCTCTCTCTTGTTTTCAAGTCTGTTTATGGCCTTGCGCCTACTTACCTGTCTACTCTTGTCTATTGTTATTCTCCTACTCATGTGCTTTGCTCTCAGTATCAATTTCTATTATCAGTTCCTCGCCCCCCCTTGTGACCAATCACGGTTTTGTTCTTTCACTCTGCTAGCTCCATCTCACTGGAATGCTCTTCCTCTCTCCCTCCGCTCTATTACTTCCTATTCCTTATTTCGTACTTCTCTTAAGAACAATCTCTTTCATCTAGAAGCACAACTCTGTATACTTTTTGTCTCAGTTTTTAATATTGCATTTTATTGTACTGAGAATTATGTCCTTTTTGGTCAGCGCGTTGCCGTCATGCGCTATATAAGTTACAAATAATGAACAAATACAAATGAATCATGCTCCTTGCCACAGAGATATCACTTAGAGAGACATTTGGGCCTCATTGCGAGTTTGGAGGTAGCCATGGTGCTATTAGCGCCATGGCTGCCTCCAAACTCGGGTCCGGGTTCCTTGAATGAGGAATTACTGGGTCATTCCAACCATAGAGGACCGGGTAATTCCTCATTCAAAAAACCCATCCCCATTCCCATTTGAGCCCCCATGGGGCTCAAATGGGAATGGGGAGTGAGCTAATAACGGGCCCGTTATTAGCTACTTGGTCCCCTTGCAGGACCCGCAAAGGACGTCTGGTCTGACCACACGTTCTGAGTGGGTCATGCAGGGGAACCTCGTAATAGGGCGGAATGGGTTTACCGGCACCGGCACCATGACCGGCGCCGTTAAACCCATTCCGCCTACCTCGTAATGAGGCCCAAAGACTTTTGTAATACCTCCTGATCACCCTCAGTGTCTGATACTGGAGGATGAGGGAAACAGTCCTGCGGGCTGCCTGAAATCCTAGAACTGCCTGCGCTGAGAAGGAACCAACTCTGATTTCTCCCAGTTTATGATAAACCCCAGAAGTTGCAAGAGACCAATTGTTATGCGAGAGTGGGATCTGGGTTGATCACATGATCTGGCCATGATTAAAATGTCATCGAGGTAAATCAGAAGCCTGATTCCCATTCCCCTCAAAAAGGTTGCCAAAGGCCTCAGAAATTTGGTAAAACACCAAGGAGCCGAAAGGAGACCAGGTGCTACTGGGGAAAACTAGAAAGGAGACCCCTGCCACTGGAAACTGAGTTATTTCCTCTGGTGAAATCGGTGTTGCACACATGCAGACCTTAATATGGGCATCCTTGAGGTCGAAATGGACTGGTCAATCTCCAGGCATCAACATGACTTCCAACATGGCAATCATGTGCATGTTGAAGTGACGATAGACCACAAAGCATTTTAGGTTCCTGAGGTTCATCACTGAGAGATTAGGCTGGAGCACGGTTATGCGACCCATTCGCCCCTGGGAAGGAACGAAAAGCAAATACGCCCATAAGTCTGTAAGCATTTCTAACATCACTCGAAACCATTCAAGCACTTGTTATGTTATGTTATGTTATGTTATGATAAAGGTATTTGTACCGTGCACCGTCACCAACGGAATTGGTCCTCAGGTGCTCTGGCAGATCTGCAAACAAGAAGGTGGGATGGGTTAGTAAGGTGAAGAGGGAGCAGGATAGTGAGAGGAGTGGTGTTCTGTTGACAGCTTCAACTCGGTATACACTGGGTGCTGAGCTTTGGTGCGAGTATCTGAGTCAGTCCTTGGGCTCATTACGACCCAGGCGCTAATGGGTTAACGGCGCCGTAAAAGGCTGCAGTGCCGTTAACCTATTAGCGCCTAATTACGAAGTCCCTTTGCAGGACCCGACCTTAACGGCTGGTGTAGACCAGCCGTTAAAGTAGGGACCCGCAAAGGGACCTTGGTGCTAATTACGGTGCCGCAATTTGCTGCACCGTACTTAGCGCCTTCCCCATTGCCATTGAGCCCTATGGGGCAAAAATGGGAATGGGGAAGGGCCATGGAGGAAGGGGGAATTACCGCCCGCCAACCTTGTAATGGGGTGGTAATTCCCCCTTTCTCCATGGCGGAGTCGGTAATTTACCGGCATGGACCATGGTGCTAACAGCACCATGGTCTTCCGCCAGGGTCATAATGAGGCCCCTTGTGTGCTGTTGGTGCGTTTTATGTGTTGTTTCGGTGTGGTGAAGTGCGTGCGGCTTGTTGTGCAAAAGATTATTGCGTGAGTTTTTTGAGTGAGATAGGTATGCAGAAAGTTCGAGCTTTTTTGGTTAGTGAGTTATATGACATTGAATATGTTAACTTTCACAGTTCTGTCTGAGTGTGGCACCTGCTCACCTTCATAATTCCACCTACTTGTGGCACTTGGTTAAGCAATCCTCATTATGGCTCAATTACTGACATATATTAGACAAGGTTGGTGCTAAACTCCTCGAATGGGGGCTGCAAACCTCCCATCTGCCACAGGGGGTTATTGTAAATCATACCTCTGTAACGAGAGTGAGTGGATGAATTAGGAAGCCGCTGGGAAATGGGTCCTGTCTGAAAGGGCCATATCCGCCTGGGTCCTAGACTTTTGTAATCCAGCCTTTAGTGTATGGATGCCATTTGGCAAGTGGTATGGCAGGGCCTATGGAGTGGCTTGCACATGTTAAGGGCAAAGGGCAGCTGGGTCTCCTTGCACCTTGACCTACGAGCAAGGCCAATACTGTATGCTCCCACACGAGAAGTGACATTCTGGTGCCTCCCCACCTCATCGTACGCTGAGGCTAGATTTATTTTGATTTTACCAATGTCTTGAAATTGTGTATAAAAATCTTCCCGCTATTTGAAATTAGTGAACATTTGAGAAATTACAAGGAAATGCAGTCAATACATATGTGGCAAATAAATACTACAAATATATGTTTGAGGAGTAAATGATTGCCAATATAGTCAGTAAAAACATAGTTTCTGCAGATTTCCTCTGCAAATTAGGCAACACGGTTTTTGCTAAATGCACAGAGAAAATCTGCATGAAGGTTTTATCCTCTGCTAAATCATATGATTGGTTATATATAACACACTTAATACCCAGAGATGTATAAGTGCGGACCCGGGGATCGAACCTGGTTGCTCCGTGCTGTCTTGCTTCCAAGGCGAGCATGTTGCACCTGAGCTATCCTCCCTTGTTTTATGGGATAAAATAAGAAATAAATCGTCTTTAAACTGCTTCAGTTTTCTCTTTACTTTGCTGGAAAACCTGGAGATAAAACATTTGTGGGATGTTTTCACCGACGCATCCGAGCCCTACAACATCACTGTGCGTTGCTGGTAGCATAAAAAGCAATGCTGCCCACTTAGAAAAAGCAAAGCTGCCCACCAGAAAAAGCACAGTGAAAACCTGACAAATAAGCCACCATCCACTTTTGACAATTCCCAGACCCATCCTTTGGTTGCACCCAGAGCTGTTCAAAAAATGTGTTTCATTGGTGTCAAAAGTTGCTAAAATCATGGCCCACAAGACCACTATAACGATCCAACCTCTGGTGGGGTGTTCTACATCACTCTACTGCAAGGATCCAAAACGATGTCAGCTAAAATCATATGCTGTCAAGCTAAATCCCCTTTTTGAAAGACATTAATTCAAGACAGCTGTCAAAAATGGGTGCAGTACCGGCATTTGACACTAACCGGCGCTAGCGATCTAAACTCTGACAGGAGAACTGTATTTCAGGAGTTGCAAAAGGATCCTGAGCTAGCTGGGACTTCAAAGGCTTGCTGATTAATTAGAATTCTCAACCCCTGCTGTTCCCAGGCCCTCACAAGAAGGCAGCCTGATTCAATTAAAGGTTCAAGAGGATGGGAAGTCTTCACACCTGCTCTTACCACCAACAGTACAGGATATCGCCTTGACATGTAAATTAGGATGGGAGGAGAGTTTCCTTCTGCCTGGCAGAAAGGAACAATAGCCTCTTTCCACAGAATAGGATGTGCTGATTTGGGTGTTAACTGTCAACACTGCTCTGGGAGAAACAAGACATGTGATCTCTGACTCACCAAGTTTCTGGGGGTGGACCCAGACACTTTTGTGAATTGAATTGAAGGCAAATATATGTTTTATAAGAATACTGATAACTAATTGTAACCAGATGACAGAAATGTACAATTTGGAGATCCTTAATATGAAAAATGCACCTACAATTTGAGTCTAAACTCAATTCCGTACAATGTTCTGGGACCGAACCCTGCAAATTATTCATGCTGTAGACACTGTGTTTATGCTAGAGACATGGTAACTTATATTAATATGCCCAGAAGGGGGGTGTACCTCTGTGTAAATTTGGGTAAAAGTCCAATATGGCAAAACCCACTAAAAATGAAAATAGGTTGTCATTTCTGAACCCAAGCTCTTAGGAAGATCAGAGTTGGCCACAAATGTACCTTCATTCATCTGTGATGTGTACATGTAATTTCAACAACTTGTGTATCTGGGAAGCATGTGTGGTTATGAAAAATCATTTTTCTAAGTAAATGCAAAGGGGAGGGACTTCAGCCAGCCATAAAAATAGCATCACTCTGACTCATCCTGACTCACTACTCCGTTCTCCAGTCAGAGGACAGAAAAGTCTATAGCCTATCAAATCATGAGACGGTGGGGCATAGAAAGTCAGCCTCCCCACCCACTTTCAAAAGACATAAAAAGAGCCACTAGGACCCAGGAAGGGACATTCATTTTCCATTTCAAACTGATTTCTTGCGAAGCACTCTGCCGCACCAGACAATATCAAGAAGGACCATCCAGAACTTAGACTGCAGACTCCAGAACTTTAAAGCAGAGGGGCCTGTACTACAAGCTGAATCCTTTTCAGCAGGCCTCAAAATCGTTTGCAACCTGACTCTTCAACAGCCGGGTTGTGCTGTTTGATTCTGGCTAGAACCCTTTGCCAGAACCCAGAAAGCAGAGCTGTATCCAGTGGCGAGACCAGAACCAGAGATCCAGAACCGCAGACCAGACCCAGACCAGATCACTGTGAGCAGAACCAGTGCCAGAGACCGTCCCGTGGCGAGAGAACCGCAGCCAACCTGACCAGATCTTGACGGCCTATTTCAAATTTATAGTGTGAGTACCCAGCCAGAACTGTGCATAGTCATCTATCAGTTTGAAATAAGCTTATCCCATCCAATTCAACTTGCCTAGAACTGCATCATAGAAATCGTGTGTCCATTCTCTGATTAAACCTGTAAAAGTGTAATTTTGTCATTCTGAAGTTTACTTTAATTTCGAGAAACTACCTTCACAAAAAACGTCTGTATCTTTCGATCCGTATGTGCTAGGAACGAGACTTAACTTTCATTTTAAAGCTAAGAATCTCAGCTTTCCAATGAGCACTACTCCTTATAGTTCTTCTGTAATCGCGCTTGACGCATTTGGAAAATGTGCCACGAATTGCAACTAGCTCATTTCACCACTTGTAAAAAAAACGCTGTCTTTTGCTTGCAACTGCTGAAATCCGTTTTCAACCTGATAATCCCTCATGAATCACTGATAGTGTTGACCTGAACCAATCTTAAGTAGCTATCACCTACCCTGAATCTCCTATAGGGAAGTAAAATCATTTTTAGCATATTTTTCCCTTCTTTGCCTACCACACTTAAAAATACTTTTGCCTGTATTTAAAATCATCCCTGTTTCTCTCAGCTTGCTGGGGGAACGTGAACTGAACTATATTTGATTGTATTCCTGAGAACTGTATGCTCTCCTTTCCATCTTTTAATATTGCATAAGAGTGGGGGGGCGGTGAATTGCCAAAAGGGGGAAAAGTGATTACATTGTCTTTTGCTGAAATCATATCAAGGTTATTCCTGTGTTGCATTCTTTTCCATCATTGCATTTCCTTGAAACCATAAAAGTATTCTCTGCTACCTTATCCTTTCTATACTCATTCCTAAGTAATTGAAAAGGGTGTGAAATTGTAACATTACCCATTGTTGATCAACATTATATTTATAAGTGTACTATCAAATATACATTTTTTATAAAAGTGTGATATATATATTGTTTAATTTTTCCAATAGATCTTTAATTTGCAAAACAAACCTACTTCTTGGCTCAGTGAGGTCAGGGGGAGTCAAAGAGAGGGGCGTTAATAAGGGTTTATCATCCAGATTATAACTTGTCATAAAAATATATAAATAAGGGCTTCCCTTGCGCATCCCAGACAAGGCATTGACTTAGTTGGAGTGCTTGATTGAAGTCATTAACACATTGCTTCAGATTTTCTCAGTAAAATAAGTGGTGGTTCTTTACTAAATATCCACCCTTATTTTACTGATAAAATATACAACAATTTGTTCAGCTTTTATTTTCTAGATTACTAGACCTTTGCACTTACGTTGCAAAATACAAAATTTTGTTTTTGGGGTATTCTGTTTTTTGCAAAATAAGTGAAAAATCTTAAGTCGACTTTTCCAATTAGTTTGACGATGAATGAACTCATGAATCTGTTTTGTTAATACACAGATTATTTTCCATATTACATACATATATTTCACTAAGTACAACATTATGAACTTCGTCCAAAAGTTAGGGGTGTACCGAACTTCGGCTTCGAGCATTTATTCAGCTGAATTCCGGCTGAAAAAAAGCTATTCAGCTCCGGCCAAATAGTTTCGTGCTTTTCGGCTCTTGCCGAATACTTTGACATTCACATTTGAATACAATGCAAAAAGAACTCAGAAAGTCAAATATAGAGTTCAGTTTGCAAAACTGAAAAGAATTAGACCAGACACTTACTCAAAAGACCAGAAAAATTGCTATCACACAGCTGAAAAATATCTTATATTGTAATCTGCTCTTTAGGGCATGGTTTGTTACAGATTTTTAGACATAAAAGGTGCTAATCTTTCATACTTAACCTGCAAAAATACAGGAAAATCTTTTCTTTTGGTGAATGTTTATAGGCAATGTGCACTTTTTTCAGTTGGAAAAGAAACTGAAAAAAATGTGCATATTTCACTTTAAGATACTTTCAGGTCCTGTCATGTCAATTCCCATCGTGTATGTCATAGTCCCCCCTTTTCTATTTTTAGGCCTTGAGTCCTGAGTTTAACATTATCTGAAATTTTATCAGGAATGATAAGGTGCATATGTTTGTGTATTGGTGAGAAGGAGTGGTGAGGATAAGTGAAAAGTGAGCAGCATTTGTCTGGGTGGGGTGAATAGTTGTGAGATGGAGATGACACATTTCAGATTTCCTCTTGACTTGCGGCCTGCATGATCCGACATGAACCATTTAATAGATTTCTATGTGACCTGCAAAGAAGTTTTGAAACTCGACCGCATCGACTTGGCAACTGGATAGAGATTGCAATGCATCTGATTCACAAAGGCAGTTGCAAATAGCAATATCGTTTTTGTTCACTGCAACCTAGTCCTTTTGCATTTGTGAAGCCTCCTACTTTAACTGCCACTGGTTTTGAATATGCAACAACCTTCTGTACATTTGATCCCTTCATTTTCGTTAATTCTGATTTTTTCTGACTTTTATACTTTAAATAAAGATGCTACCTTAATTACAATGAAGAGAAATAAAAGTATAGAATGCATTTAAAATGGTGTTTTTTTGATTTTTAATAAGTGTGTTTTTTCAAGTTTGGAACATGATTTATTAAATAAAGCAACTATTTGGCTTCATATTCGGCTTCGGCCGAATAGTTGACAAACTATTCGGTATTCAGCCGAAAACTAAATATGCTATTCGGCACTGCCCTACCGAAAGTACGTCAGAATTTACATTTATGGAAGCCTAATTTTATGTTTTCAGCACCAACTTTTCACAGCCAAAATGGCATCACCAGATCCCCATTGTTGGTGGTGTCTTTGAAAGCCACATGCTACTGTCATCGTGTAGCAAAGGCACCCCTGTAAAACTTCATTTCTTGGGGCGGGTGCGACCGGGCGTACGGGTGACCGAGTGACCGGGCGACAGCCCATGGGGGCACAGTTGGGAGGGAAGAGGCGCAGCAGGCAGCCTATTTATCTCTGTCCTGAGAGAGGAGGGGGCTGCGAAATTTGACATCATTCAGCACAACACGCACAGAGGCTGTGACACAAGCTTGCCCTGCCCACACCCATGTACCTCCCATGATTCAGCCAAAAGTGTAGTACTCTGCTGATGGGCTTTTTAAGAAGTCCCCCGCTGCCATTTGCATCTCGTTTCTAAACTAATCATGTTTAAACAGTGTGATATTCAGGGACATCATTAAGGGGTCGCCAGGGGTCACCCTTGCTACCCCTAAAAATATATATATATTTACGTATATATTTTTTTAAATTGAGGCTCTTGGGCTGTGAAGTGGCTGGTTTTCTGATAGCTATAGCTGGCAAGGTAGCTCAGTGGGATGAGCGCTCGCCTCTGCAATGTGCATGTGATGTGCAGGTTGCAGGTTTGGCTCCCGGCAAGGTCATCTCTGCCTTCCATCCTGCTGAGGTCAATAAATGAGTACCAACACAGGTTGGGTAATATTGGATGCGTTTGTTCTACTTGAAGCGCTTAAGCGTACGTGCTCTGCAATAATCAGGGGTGTTGCTAGGTCTGGAAAAGATCCAGGGCTATGCTCATTTTGGGACTGTCAGGACTGGGGGCTAGCTAGCCTGTTTGGTTGTAACCCCTGAGCTTCTTTCCGGGGCTACAACCAAAAGACCCGGGGCTATAGCCTCCTCAGCCGCCCCCTAGCAACGCCTCTGGCAATAACACATCATTATCGTTTGGCCTTGGAAGTCTGCTTGCATTCAGAGCCATTTGGTAATATGGGCCTATACACACTGATATTAATGATACATATGGTGATCCATTCTTCTATGAAATGTATATCACTTTACAGTGATATCATAACCATATCTTTCGAAGTGTACTTACAAAATGCTATGTGATGCCACTTCCCGTTCTGTTAAGGGGTGAAAAGTCGTGTTCCATCGCTTCCCGTGATGCCACTTGGGGGTGGGGTCAAATGACATCACTTCCTGTGTTATCAAAGGTCAAGGGTAGAGCAAGGCCCAGGATAACAAGGCCAATACCTGTCTTCACCTGTCCCAGCCGTGGAGCAGACCCCCTCCTTCACCAGAGGAGCAGGAGCTCCCCCGGACCCTGCAGGAGCAGTGGTCTCCTTTTCCTGGATCCATCCTGAATTGCCCTCGAATTCGGGTAAGCATCATTATTCCGTGCGAGATTCGTTTTTTCTCGCTGCTAATTGCACCACTGATCCGCCGACCTGCAAGAATATTTACACAGCCTGCATGTTTTAAAATTGATGCCAACAGCTGCTGTGTTTGCCCCTGCCACCATCAGCCACCATGAGGTTTTTACACTTCCAAGATGGCCGCCCGCCATGTCTCAAGGAACCCCAGTGCCTAACAGAGCACAGCCGACTGTCCTCACATCCGATTGGCCATTGAGCCACCTTAAGCAGCCTATCACCAGCCGGTAGGCGAAGCCGGCCCACTCCCAGCAAGGCCCAGGATAACAAGGCCAATACCTGTCTTCACCTGTCCTCAGCCTTCCTCGCCATTCGCCCGGACCCCCTGCCGGATTCCAGACCAACCACAAAGGTAAACGCCACTTCCCTTACGCAGCCCGTGGATAAATTGAACTGCTTTGATTCTTGAAATGGCTTTGTTACCACAAACTTTCATAATGCCATTTTCGTGCACTCATGCCTGATTGTATGATGTATCTGTGCCCAAAGATACTTCGCACTGCATATATTGCTCCCCTTGCTCCTAATCCATGCACAGCATCAAGCGCAACTCCACACATACCTCTGTCCTCCCCTCCTTCGCAGCCATTCTGTCGACAACGCCGCCCGTAGGTTTATATTTGCAACGGTGCATCACTCTCTACTCTAAACACCACTTTACCATCATTTTTATGCTCTGCATGCTTGGCCGCACCTACCTCTCTACCCAACCTGTTCTACATGCTCTCCATTGAACTTCTGTATTGCCTTTACCACTAGCCTTACACTATGACACTCGCTAACTCTTGAACCTAGGTGGCTGTACCTATTGTTACCTCACCTTGCTATGGTCCCCCATGATCAATGTCTTGTGTGCTGCCCGAGATTATAGTCTATAGACCTGAACCATCTGCAGCCACTCATAGGATCCTGCTACGATGCTACTGGCCTGCTATGCATACTCTCCAAGCCGCACTAGGTCAGCCCTCTCTGGGGTTATTTCTTTAATTGACCTTGCCGCAGCAACCTAATTTTGTTGTGCATTAAGGTTGCTTACAGACCATTTCAATTGTGTTGTGCATTAAGGTTGCTTACAGACCATTTCAATTGTGTTGTGCATTAAGGTTGCTTACAGACCATTTCAATTGTGTTGTGCATTAAGGTTGCTTACAGACCATTTCAATTGTGTTGTGCCTTAAGGTTGCTTACAGACCATTTCACTTGTGTTGTGCATTAAGGTTGCTTACAGACCATTTCAATTGTGTTGTGCATTAAGGTTGCTTACAGACCATTTCAATTGTGTTGTGCCTTAAGGTTGCTTACAGACCATTTCAATTGTGTTGTGCATTAAGGTTGCTTACAGACCATTTCAATTGTGTTGTGCATTAAGGTTGCTTACAGACCATTTCAATTGTGTTGTGCATTAAGGTTGCTTACAGACCATTTCAATTGTGTTGTGCATTAAGGTTGCTTACAGACCATTTCAATTGTGTTGTGCATTAAGGTTGCTTACAGACCATTTCAATTGTGTTGTGCATTAAGGTTGCTTACAGACCATTCAATTGCAGGTTAAAATTGCATTTAGGAATATGTTTTTAGTCGCTAAAATGGAACTTAGAACCCTGCTATCTTTTTAGTTGCATTCTATAACTGCATACCTTTAGTGTAAAGCTGAATCTAGCTGTGCCTCGATTCGCATGCCGCAACTCCCTATCTTCAGGTTAATAGCGAAAGCTATATCTAACTGTGCTGCTATCTGCGCACCTGACTTAGTCAGCTAGCATGTACTCTCCAAAACCAAACATACTAAGTATCACTGCACTAGATAGGACAGCTAAATTACCTCTCTACGCTGCCTCCCTCATCATATTAGTGGTATTATCACTCTCCTCCCTGACCATGCCTATTCCTCAACAAACCATTGGACCTATAGTAAACCAATATCAAGATGACACTACCACATACAGGGCCTGTAGTACCATAGACAGAAACCTCAAACTTTGTGCTCGCTTACCAAAATTGTACGAACTTCCAGCAAAGCAAATTGAACAAATCAACTTCCTAAAAATGAACATACTGCCGAAAACCACTGCAGAACACACTAGGAAAGCTCATATCCCTAAAAGACCCACACAAAAATGCTCCAAACCTACCATTATAGCAAGCACCATGCTCACTAAACATCACCTCAACGGTGCACTCATAAATGCTAGGTCCCTAGTCGCTCATGCTACAGAAATCTCAGATATTATTCTCGGACACCACCTAGACTTCCTAGCCATATCAGAATCATGGCTTCATGATGCAGCGGGTCCCGCCCTCTCCTTAGCAGTTCCCGACAATTATACCATCATACGAGCTGACAGACACACCTCCCGAGGCGGGGGTCTAGCCATTATTGCCAAGATCAGTCTCGACATAAGAGTCTCCACATCCCCCATCACAAAATCTTGTGAATGCCTCTCGGTCAAAATGGCCACCGCCAGCTCCCAAACATTAAACATTGTCCTGCTCTACAGACCTCCTGGTCCTATTGGAACCTTTGTTGAGGACCTCTCCACCACCTTGTCCAACAATTTGAAAAACACCTCCCAAACCATAGTGCTAGGAGACCTCAACCTAGGCTACAATGATATTAAAGACACCCAGTCCACAGCCACTGCTCTGATCCTAAAAGAGCTGGGCTTTGCCCAAAGAGTCACCTGTCCCACTCATAATAAAGGTCGCATCCTTGACTGGATAGCTGATCACAACTGTGGAGTAACCATTACAGACACTGTTCCCCAGATCTGGACGGACCACTCTCTTCTTCTATTAACAGTAGATACTAACTTAGCCACAGCCAAGCCCACACCTGCCCCTCCTATACCCACGAGGAACAAAAAGCTAATAACCATGGAAAAATTGTTGCCAATCATACTACCCCAACTATACTTGCTCCCAGCTAACACGGAGCCTGATATGCTAGTTGATAAATTCAATGAAACTATGAACTCAGCCCTTGATCACATAGCACCGCTCAAATTACGGACTAGTAAACCGAAAAAACATCTCAACTCATGATTCACCCCCCACCTAAAAAATCTCAGGTTAACCAAAAGAAAACTAGAATCCAAATGGAGACTTACTCCTACAGTTGAAAACAAACTAAACCTTGCAAAGATATCATCCCAATACAAAAAAGATATCCTACTAGCCAAACAGGTAACATACAATACCAGAATATCCCAATCTAAATCAAGTGTCAGAGAACTGTTGAAAGAGCTGGAAACACCCATCATTCCCCAAGAAAACTGCACCAAGGACAAAAAATGGTGCTCAGACATTCAATATGCCCTTATCAACAAAGTAGTCAACTTACAAACCAAAATCGCCCTAAAAAAAGCATCTCTCACACCTCAGGACGCCCTGACCCCAGCACCCCTACTTAAAGCTAAACAAATAACACGTTTCTGCTTTTCCAAGGTTTCTACCATTGAAGTCGAAAAAGTGTTCCTGGGACTTAAACCGTCCAACTGTAAAGGTGACCAATGCCCTGCCCAATTAATTAAGGATGCTGCAAGAGAATTATCGCCATTCATAGCTAAACTCATCAACTCATCCTTCTCTACCGGCATTGTACCGAAAAATCTTAAAGAGTCGTGGGTCTTGCCACTCCTAAAGAAGCAAACCCTCGACCCTGCCATTCCTACCAATTTTAGGCCTATCACGACTGTGCCCTTTCTTCTAAAAATTTTAGACAAAGTGGCATACATGCAAATACAAAATTTCCTTGAATCCAACCACCTGCTCGGAACCCGCCAATCTGGATTCCGGCCCCAGCATGGTACAGAGACCGCCCTTATCGATCTCAAGGCCCAAATAGATCAATGTAGGGACAATGGCCAAGCAGCCTTACTCCTCTTGCTAGACCTCTCAGCAGCGTTCGATTTAGTCGACCATACAGTCTTATGCAGCCACCTAGACTCTGCTGCTCACTTCTCTAAAGAGGCCATATTATGGATCAAATCCCTCCTGAATAACCGTACCATTAGAGTCTTCTCTCCATCAGCCTCAGCTGACCCGATCCCTATAACGTGCGGTGTACCCCAGGGATCTTGTGTATCACCTACCCTCTATAACATTTTCACAAAGCTGCTCTTTGACGAAATGGATCATCTGGGTATCGCCTACACCAACTATGCAGACGATACCCAGATCCTCCTTCCGCTTTCAGGAGATTACGTCGTGGATCTGGCTTTAGTGAATAAAATGTACAGCATCGTTCAGGCATGGATGGCCACACACGGCTAATGCCTGAACGACGACAAAACTGAGCTCATAATCCTAGGCACCCCGACATACATAACTAAACTCAACACTGACTATGCCAGCTTCATTATCGATGGGAACAATATCAAAGTAGCAAAGGAAGTCAAGACCCTAGGCTTTTACCTTGAAGCCACCTTAAACTTTGGCAAACAAGTCAACTCCCTAGCCTCTTCCACAGCATATACTTGCAAACTCATTAGAGCCAGCAAGCAATTCCTCTCTACAGACAGCTGCATCACGCTTGCCAGAGCCCTTATTCTGTCCAAACTGGACTACTGTAATGGTCTTTACATTGGGGCTAACAAACAGACTATCCAAAAAATCCAGGTCCTTCAGAATAATGCCTTGAGAGCCGCGCTTAAGATCAACAGGAAAGAGCATATCTCCTCTATAAGAAGAGAATATAAATGGCTATCCACTCAGGACAAAATCCAACTTAAAATTGCCTCCCTTACTCACAAGTGCCTCAATAACATGGCACCACCCTACCTCATGGACAGGCTACACTTAAGAACTTCACTTAGACCAACAAGAATGGTCAATGCAAATTGCCTCTATGTCCCTCGCTTTAAACGTGCCACTATTGGAGGACATAGCTTCGCAGTCAAAGCAGCACAGCTTTGGAACTCCCTACCACATGACATAAGAGAACCCCAGCCCTTTGTGACATTGAGGCAGAATTTGACCAAGTGGCTGAGAGCTAATGACATCTAACTAATCCGACCTGCTTGACCTGACTGTCCCTACTAGCTTTCCACCTGCATGCCCCAGTTCTGATACCACTTTCTGTATTTTACTCCATTGTATATTACTGTACCTATTCCACTGTATATCACCTCCACATTGTGAATATTCCTGTACTTTGATCACCTCCTGTCTCGACCTTGCTCCAGCCCTGCTCATTCTTGCTTATTGTATACTGCATTATGACCATGCACATGTACCTGTATATATTTTATTTATGGCAGAATGTATTATGTTTATGTAATTGTACCTGTAACAAAGCTGAGCATATTCTTGTCTTGTGCGCCCTGATGCACCAGGGCCTGGCGCGCCCTACAAATAATAAACTAAACTAAACTAGAGTGATGTCACTTCTGCTACCCCTGGCATTTTGGTGAAATGACGTTCCCGGTGATATTTTCTGCAAAGCACTGGCTTGTGAGAATGCCGGGATGGGTGTTTATGATGGACTGAAAGGGTTGCTTTTATTTATTTTTTTCTGGCTTAATCAAAAGGGCCAAAGATAGCCTGTAAGAGTGGGAGACCAAAGCAAATGGGTATCCAATGATAATGTTGCCGTGAAAATGGCCACCAGGTGGCAACATTTCCCTAAACATGCACCCTCCAATCACTTTCCCCAAATATTCTAGGATTGGCAGTGATAATATATAATTATACCCATCCTACAATATTTGGGGAAATAATTTTAGTGGGAAGGGAAAAAAAAAGTTGCGTACCTCGCAAATTTAGCATGGCAACATTATCACATGCAACCAGTAAATGGCAAAAGGAAGCTGTTATATGAGAAGGGGTGGAACTGGCCTTTGTTTATGGTATTTTAACAGGTAGGTAGGCTCATGCTCTTGTTTGTGGGATGTTTTAGGGCTATCAAATGAGCGACTCCACATGATCTAAAAGGTTTCTCTTGAAAATCATTGTTTTTTGGTATGTTAAACCAGTTGGAAAAAAAGACAACTCCCATAGTACATTGATCTGTTGTACGAAAGGCCAGGACTGGAAACATGTGTCCAGGTCAAATTGTATCTCCTTTCCAAGCTATGCTCTGAACTCTGGGCAAAAATACTTTGAGCAAGTATGCAAAAGCAAGCTTTGTGCACATGACGTTTGTTGCTGCCTCTTTTCAGTTTTTGCAAAGGGGCCCAGAGTTGTAAAATGGAATGGTTGAAGGCTGAGGGAATGGCACGTTGGTGTTTGTGGTGGTGTGTATGTGTATTTTTATTTACTGTGCAAACACGTATTTGTGTAAAGTTGAAAACAATGATTGTAGCAACAATTCATGACAAAGTCAACAGTTTTGACCTGTGCCCAGTGAAAATGTTTTCCTTCTTGCTATTGAGTTCACGTGCCCATGTACTTGCTTTGCTTCGCGTTACAATTGCATGTCAAAGTTACCACTATTTCATTGGTTTTGCCAGGATATGTTAACATAAAACCTACTGCATGCCTTGTCCCCATAGAGTAAGAAACTTGCATCATTGGCAGGTATTCACACAAATGTCCGGCTTTTGCCATCGGACAACAGCAACTACCGCAATTCACACGGCATTTCACCAGTTGGCCTTGCGCTGTCATCCGATATTATAAATTGGACGTTTTTATAGAGCTTCACGTAGATGGAACACTTCTAACCTCTTTATTAATGTGCGTTATTATTTCCCACTGATTCTACTCGATCGATCGCCCTCAGAATGAAGAAAGGCCTTGTCGATGCCACCAGGGTTTCAAACTTGTCGCATGGCA
The DNA here is from genome assembly GCF_040938575.1 of Ambystoma mexicanum. Classification (NCBI taxonomy): domain Eukaryota; kingdom Metazoa; phylum Chordata; class Amphibia; order Caudata; family Ambystomatidae; genus Ambystoma; species Ambystoma mexicanum. The sequence goes on along the minus strand of NC_090932.1, from coordinate 89,508,755 downwards.
TCGTCCCGTTCCTGAAACCAGCCCGCTGCACATCACATGAGCTACCCATCCGGCATGCAACTATTTGCCACAATTCAGCATTTAATGCCCAGGAACTCATCCCTTTAGGTGGCTGTTGCCATCACATGTCTCAGGACTCATGCCATGTTCTAGATGTTGCCATCCTATATGCAGGTTCAGCCACCATACACCCGGTTTTCCCTTTAAATGGTCATGCACTCACACCATTTTGCAAGCATTGTTGTACTTTGTCAGATCATATGGGAACATGACTGCTTCACCTTCATAGCCTACCTACTTCTCTGGCCTTCCTTTGTATGATATAATATGATAGGTTATTTATAACACGCTTAATACCCAGAGGTTTCTAAGCGCGGACCGGGGATCGAACCTGTGTTGCTCCATGTCCTCTTGCTTCCAAGGCGAGCATGTTGCCCCTGAGCTATCCTCCCGAGAAGTCGTTTCAAGGCACTCTTTATGACCTAACGTTCAGTACTATTGACAGGCACTGCCATCTGTTTCACCACCACCTCCTTCCCTTTACTTCACACCCAGCTTCCTTTCTTCCTCAGCATATGGAACAGCCTCTAAGCGCTTTGTTTACCAAGTGCAGAGCCCTATCACCTCCTGCTACACTCTGAATTGAGAGCGAAATTGTTGGAAAGATCACGCAGCAGCAGAAGACGCTTTTACGGCAGTAACTAGGAGAGGGCCATTCATTCAGACAATGAACAAAAACATGAGATAGAAAATTAATTCCTTTCTAAAATATTGTATAAGCACAAGTCAATAAAACAGTGTTTAAATTGAAATGGTTCCATTATTTTGGAGAGGGAGGGCAGTGCGGGATAACAGTAGGGGAATACTGGGGGCTGTATTCTGGTGTTTCGCCCTGGGTGCAATGTTATACAGTCTTTATGTTAATGTTAATGCTAAAGGACATTTGTACCACGCACTATCACCCCCGAGTGGTCCCTTGGCGCTCTGGCGGCTCTGAAAGAGGAGGCGAGGATGAGTTAGTGGGAGGAAGCAGGAAAAGTTCAAGAGAGCAGTGATGTGCTGCTGGCGGCCTCAGCCCAGTGGGTCCGTTGGCTGGACTTGGGGTGTTTGCGGCCGGTAGTCATTGTGTACTGTTGTGCAAGGCTATGTGTGTTTTTGTTTTATTGTTGCAATGTAGTGATGTTTGTGCGGTTTGTTGTGCTGTAGGTTTTGGTTGTGTTTGGTTTGGAATTAGGTGTATGCAGAAAGGGAAATTGTTAATAAGGTTGGTTAGTTTGCGTCTCTATCCTGAATTGAAGCGCTCGGCTTGCGTGTTCTCCCTGTTGCGGCTCTGTCCTGATCTGGGTCTGACTGGCATAAAGGTTCCTTACTCCTCTAGCCCCCACCTCTAACATGCTCTCTCATAGCTCCCCTTATCCTCCATTCCTACTCCTGTGGCCAGTGCATCTGCCAATGACAACCTCTCAGGTGGTGGGGTGATTGCCAATATCTCGATAATTCCACACCAATGTGGAACCTGGCGGTAATTAAATTAAGGGGTGGGTGAAAGTGTTGGTGGGATTGTCTGGGTTAGTTGACTCAGTCTCCGTGCGTGCCGCCTGTGTTCCTGACTATCCGGTGTCACCCGTCCAGTTGCCGTGGGCTTTACACTCCCGGGTCAGGGATGTCTGTGTCTTTCCGGTTTAGTTATCCTTTTTTCCAGTTTCGGTTTCCAGGTTTAGTCTGTGGTGTTGTAGAGCCAAGTTTTTAGTGATTTCCTGAATATTAGGTGATCTTCAGTGTTTCTTATTTCCTTTGGGATGTTGTTCCAGGTTTTTGCGGCTAAGTGGTAGAAGGAGGTGCCTCCAAGTTTTTTCTTAAGGTATGGTTTGAGTTCCAGGCGGATTTCGTTGCTCGATCGGAGGGGTCTCGTTGGTTTGTAGACTGTTATTTTCCTTTGTAGGAATTCTGCTCCTTGTCCGCTGATTGCCCTGTGCGTTATGCACATTGTTTTGAAGGTGATGCAATGTTTTACTGGGAGTCAGTGTAGTGTTTTTAGGGCTGGAGTGATGTGGTCTCTTCTGGATAGTTTGAGGAGTAGTCTTGCTGCTGCATTTTGGATCTGTTGCAGTTTCTTCAGGAGGTATTCAGGTATTCCGAGGTAGAGGCTGTTTGCACAGTCTATTTTAGACATGATTAGGGCGACGATAGTGAGTGTTTTGTGCGCGAAGGAGAGGAAAGGTAGAATTCTTCTTCCCCGTCCGGAGGAGGAAAAAGCATTTCTTCACTGTTGCCTTTATTTGTGGCTCCAGGGTTAGGTTGTTGTCCATTAGGACTCCCAGATTTTTTACTACCTTCGATGGTGTTGGTGCGTTTCCCATTTCCGTAGGCCATGGAATGGTGGTTTCGTTCTCTTGGTCTTTGGGTACGATCATGATTTCTGTCTTTCCTGGGTTAATTTTCAGGTTGTTGGCAGACAGTCGGTAAGGGTTGAGTAGTCGGCATCGGTGTCTTTGATTTTGTAGATGATCTGAGTGTCATCTGCGTAGTTGTAACATGTAATGTTGTATTTTTTGAAGATTCTGATGACCGGAGTCTGGTAGATGTTGAAATATAGTGGAGATAGCGAGGATCCTTGTGGTACTCCACAATCGTTAACTCGTGGAGTGGATTTGAAAGGTTTTATCCATACCGTTTCTGTTATGTCTGCTAGGAATGATTTGGTCCAGCGTAGTGCTGTGTCTGTTATACCTATGTTTTCTAGTCTTTTGGCTAACTGTGTCAAAGGCTGCGGAGAAGTCGAGCAGAATAAGGGCTGAAGTAGTGTTTGAGTCTGCGTTAGTTTTGAGGTCGTCCCAGAAGGATAATGGGCAATAACCGGGCCATTACGGCTCCACCGGACCCGGTAATTGCCCATTCACAGGCGCCAGGAAAGAAATGCTCCCCAGTCCCATTTGATCCCCATATTCCAATGGGAATGGGGAGCTTGGATGCACCGGCACCATTCAGAATGCTGCCGGTGTATCCAACATGCTCGCTCGCGGGTGCCGGTACGCGCGAGCAGAACTCGTAGTTTGCCAGTCTGGTAACAATGGCACCGGCAAGCTTACCGGTACTGTTGTTACTGGACGGACAAACTTATAATGAGGCCCAATTTCTTTTTGCAGTAATAGGGCTCCCCTCAACCCCATGACGTGTGCGTGTGTGAGTGTATTGGGAAAGAGGGAACACTTAAATGTGGATGACTGCCTGTGTGAGTGTATGGTGAAAGGGTGCACACAAATATATGGGTAACTGGGTGTGCGTGTGTGCGTGTACAGTGAAAGGGTGCACACTTAAATGTATGGGTGGCTGTCTGGGTGTGCATGCAGGGTGAAAGGGTGCACACTTAAATGTATGAATGGCTGCCTGGGTGTGCCTGTATGGTGAAAGAGTGCACACTTGAATGGAAGGATGGCTGGGTGTGTATGCGTGTATATGGTGAATGGTGTTTGTGCTTGTGTTCAGGGGCGCAACAAAACCTACATTTCGGGGGGCTGATCCTTCAAATGTTGGGCGAGGCGCTAACTTCACGGGTGGTGGGGGAGGCAAACTTATTTGTGTGGGGGCATCTAACTTATTTTTCGCATTTTAATGAGACTATTTTAGTGCAGCTTCAATGTTACAAGCAGTTAACTCTCTACTTTAAGTGTGAAAGCACCCTCTTATGAACTGTTGTGAGAATGAACGTCCCCTTTTCCCTTTCTACACTTCCCTGGTATGAAAGTACTAAGCCCACATCACAATTTCAATTGCCTAAAAAATGTGCCATTTGAATGCAGGTACTAACAGTGAAATGCTTTACGTTAGTAACTGATGGTCCCTTATTAACAGCGAAACCCAGGTGCCGTTTAACATCCGTCTCCTGTTCTGTCCGGCAACTTCTCTGAAAGTCAGCCAGGTTGAGTCAGCATAGCCCAACATTTCTGGGGGTGAGTGCTGCAGCCCAGTCAACTGAATATTGTTAAGCCCCTACTTGCGTTTAATGCCTTAATTACTTATTGGTAATCGTCATTACTCCTAGCCCTATTCTTCCTTGTCCATGTACTTGTGTATGAGGCACTACTTGTGTATGAGGCAATATGCCTCATACACAAGCACTGGGACGAGGTAGAGGTACATGGAGGTAATCCCTGACTTAGCTACCTGTATCTTCATTACTCCTAATGCCACGCTTCCTCATCCCAGTACTTACCTATGAGGCAAGGAGCCTCAAACGTAAGTTCTGGGACAAGGAAGAGGTACATGAAGGTCATTCTGGGCCAAGCAGCTAATTTTGGAGGTTGGGGTAGGGCATAAGAGGGAGAGCGGAGCGGTGGGCGGTGGGATTGTGCGATAAATCATAATGGTTGTCTATGTCCAGGCTAAGCAGGCGTGATATATGGTATTAGTGGCTAGAGAGGCATTTTGGTGCAGCCAGTTTAGTTATTCCTCAGTTTCGTATGACTTTTCTTTTTACTGAACAGTCCTGCTAAGTGTAATTACCTGGCTAGATTGGCATTTGGGTGCTGCCAGTCTAGCCATTTCTTACTGCAGCATTGTATATTTTTTGGAGCATTTGTGATAAAATGATATGATATAAGTCTATTATAACACGCCTGTATACAAGTGTTTCTTGGCGCGACAAGCAATGGAGTGAAGATAGAGGGTGGAAAAGACAAATGATCTTACTAGGTCTTGTGTCATTCAAATCGTGCAAGTGTGAGAATGAGAAATGCAAGGGAAAGGGAGGGGGGAAGTGCAAGGAAGAAGGGAGGGGAAAACAGGGCTGCAAGGCTCCTAGTAAGTGCAGCCAGGACAGTGCGGCTCTGGGTAGTGCAAGGATAATAAGGGACTCTAGGGTTACAGTTACAGTCCCTAAGTGCGTGGTAGGCTGGAGGCAGTGCAAAGGTGACTGATCAAGAAAGAGCCTGGACTCAGTGAGACTCGCCAAGCAACCAGTCAGTACAGCAGACAGGTAGGTCAGCAGGGGAGGGAGAGAGCGAAAGCAGAGAAGAGGAAAGTTTTGAGCTGCTTCAAAAACATCAGGTGGTCCGCTAATGTTTGAGAGGGGCAGGGAGGCCATTCCAGAGGGGGGCATTTGCAGAGGAGAGAAATCTACCCCCACTCTCTACCTAAAGAAGCATCTAGCCCTTAGAGAGTTGGAGGTAGCCGGGGGAAGGGCTAGAAAAAAATGGTATTTTGGAAGAGAGCGTTGGATGTAGTGTGGGCCTGACCCCAGAAAGCCTTGTGGATAATGCAAAGGGTCTTGAACTTCATTCTTGCAACCTCGGGGAGCCAGTGGAGAGATTTCAGGTCTGTAGACCTATGATCCCTTGAGAAAGAGGCTGTTGCAGTAGTCCAGCCTAGAGAGAAACAGGGCTCTGGAGACAGTGAGCTTCTGGGGGAAAGTGAGAAAGGGAAGAGTCCCTTTGAGGAGGAGCAGCTGGTAGGTAGTGAGACTCCTTGGCGACGTCCGAAATGCGAGGAGAGAAAGAGAGAGTGGAGTCGATGATGACAAAAGGGTTTTTGCCTTGCAGGATGGCGAAGGAAGAGGGCCCAAGGTGGGCGGCCAGAGTGAGAGAGGGAACGCAGGGGCAGGGGTCCCAATGAGAAGGATCGCCATCTTAATGACACTAAGGTAGAAATTGTTGGAGGTGCACCAATCCTGAATCACGGATAGACAGTCAGGAATGAGCAAGAGATGAAAGGAGCCTGAAGGAAAGCTGAGTGCCGTCCGTTTAACACTGAAAGTTAGAGGAGAAGGTAGAGATCAGGTGGGCCAAAGGGGCCAAGAAAGAGGTTGAAAAACCAGGGTGAGAGGATAGAGCCCTGGGGAATGCCACAGGTAGAGAGAGAGGTGGCAGAGAGAAAGGGACCAAGTTGGACCTGGGAGGGGCAGTCCAAGAGGAAGGAGGTCAGCCACTCCAGGGCCTGATCCCTGATATCCAGGTTCTCACCTAGTGGATTGATCAGGATGGCGTGGATCACTGTGTCGAAAGTAGAGGGAAGATCAAGCAGGATTAGGACAGAAGGAAGGCTGGAATCAAGGTTAGAGAGCAGATATTCACAGGTGTTCAGGAGAGAAGTTTCTGTGCCTCTGGCAGCTCTGAAGCCAGACTGATGGTCATGGAGACAACCAACAGATTAAATGTGGAGAGTAAGCTGGGAGATGGCCAGCTTTTTTCCAAGAGTTTTCCAAGGAAAGGGGTGATGGAGATTGGGCGATAGTTTGCCGGACAGGTAGGATCGGCAGATGGCTTCTTGAGGAGTGGGTGCACAAGGGAGTGCTTACTGGGAGAGGGGAACGTTCCAGTGATGAAAGACTGATTACAGAAATCGCCCATGGTGCAGCAAGGGTGTCAATATGGTCCCTGATGGTTCTGGAGGAGCAGGGGAGCAGCTGTTTGGATGACACTTTCATGGATAAGACTTGTCTAGAAACCTTGTCAGGTGTTGTCAGAGAGAAAGAGGAGAAAGGAGGAGGAGAGGTAGAGATGGCCACAGGGAGGCCGAGAGAAGAAGAGGGAGAGGAAGAGGAGATAGTTGACAGGATGTCCTGAGTTTTAGCACAGAAGTGAGAGGTCAAAGCCGTGCAGAGCGCCTGGGAGGGAACAGGAGAGATGGAGACCGCAACATGATTGGCCAGTTCCGTGCAGATTTTAAAGAGTTTGGCCGTGTTGTTAGAGGCAGCAGAGATCCGGGCTTCAGTGTTTGCTCTCTTCTTGATGAGTGTTATTGTTTCGACTGGCATTTTTGTGCAACCAGTCTAGGTATGTCTAAATGTGGCCTGGCATGCTTTACTGTAGTGTTAGGACGTGTCTACACTGGTCTACATTGTGCAGCCAGTGGGACCTGTTTTCAATGTGGCATGACATTTTTAATAGCAAAGCATTCATATTCCTGTGCATTGTTGGTGACTAGCGTGTATTGGATTGGTGTTACCCTACAAAACAATTGAAAACACTCTGGCTTTTTAGCCAATTATTCTCAAAGTGTGCTGTATATTGCATTACAACACATATTTATATCTTTCTCCTAGTACAGTGTGCGGCATACCCCTTCAGCAGCACGTTCATGCGTATTGTGCAAGCGTGATAATCTAGGCCTGCCCAGTGTGTAGCACGAACCGTGATTTGTTGCTGAGTTAGGGGGGGCCCTTAGAATGGCTCGCAGGGGGGCCCCCATATTTCGTGTTATGCCACTGTCTAGAACTAAGCAGAAGTGCCACAATAATCTGGGGCGGAGACATCAACACACCACTAGATCCCACGAAAGACAAATCCCACAACCTAACGATAGCCCCCACCAAGGCATCCATGCAAATCACAGAAATATGCAAAGCCTACGATCTGAGCGACTGCTAGAGATGCAAACATTGCGAAGAACGAGAATACATATATTATTCCTGGGTTCACAAAACGAATTTGAGACTGGACTATCTCCTTGTGTCCTCACACAGCCAGCTCCAATGGGGGGAATGTCGAATTCTCCCCAGAACCCTATCTGATCACTCAGCAGTGACCCTCGAATACAACACATCACTCGCCAAGAACACTAAACCTCACTGGAGATTCAAACCAGACGCTCTAAAAGACCAAATTTTTGCAGATGAGCTCCGAGCTGAAATACTGAGCTTTATCGAGATCAATCAAGGCTCGGTGGCGTCCGCTGGTGTTCTCTGGGAAACACTAAAGTGATACGTCAGGGGGATATGCCTAACAAAAGAAAATGGGATCCTAAAACTAATAAGGAGAGAACTGACCCAAAGTGAAACCCGACTGAAAGAACTTGATGAACACTCGCGTCATCTAAAGACTCAAGTCATGGCAGAGCTCAAAACCGAACTCGAAAAGTTCAGAGCCACAGCAGAAAGGGAGGCGAAATTCCTTCCCAGGAACCATACAATACGCCAGTACGGCAAAGGGCAGAAGCCCGGCGCCCTCCTTGCCAGACTAGCGTCAGCAGAAAGAGAGCCTACAACAGTCAACGTAATACTAGATCAATCAGGTAACCCTATATACTCTGAAGAAGGAATAGTCGAAACCTTTCGCAAATTCTATCAAAAACTAGAAGACTCACACTACACCGCCTCCACTGCCGACCTAACCCATTACCTAGATGACCTCGAACTGTGCTGGACAAACTCAGATCTTTGTGAACCCCTCAATGAGCCCATCACAGCAGAAGAGGTTCACGAGGCAATTAAAGAACTACCAAACATAAAAGCAGACGGCCCTGACGGCCTGATCGGCGAATTCTATAAACATTTTGCATCTCTTCTAGTCCCACTCCTGCTACAAGTATACGACGAAGCTCTCAGCAAAGGGGAACTACCACCCACCCACCCTCTACAGAGCCAACATCATTCTTTCACATAAACAAGGGAAATCGACAGAGGAATGCGCATCATACTGACCCATTTCCTTAATAAACCTGGACAATAAAATACTGGCAAAGATCCTGACAAAAAGACTACTTCCTCTGATGCCCGCCATGGTATTGGCCAACCAGGCGAGATTCATACGGTATCAGGAGAATGATCAGCGTCATGGAAGCCCTCGAACCAGAAAGCCAGGCAATCGCGACACTCCTTGATGCAGAAAAAGCCTTCGGCTCAGTCGAGTGGCCCTTCCTGTTTTCAGTGCTGGAACGCATGGACCTTGGGAAGCGGTTCATCCAGTGGATCGCACTCCTGTACAAAAATCCAACGTCGAACATTATCCTCAGAAACACGCGATCAGACGACATCCACCTACAAAGGGTGACAAGGCAAGGATGCCCATTGTCAGCATTACTGTTCACCCTGGTCATGGAACCTTTAGCTTCTGATCTACGGCTACACCACCTCCATAGAGGCCTCTCCATAGGACCACACAGGCTGATCATTTCTCTATATGCCGAAGACGTTGCCCTGTTCTTACTCGATCCAGAAGAAAACCTGAATCCTACAATGCGAGCTGTCTTAAAATTTGGCAACTTCTCAGGATTAAAGATCAACAACACAAAATCCATCATCTTCCCGCTGACGACCAACACCCACGAGTTTTCAGACGACTTCGGATTTAAGTGGCAACAAACAAATGTCAGGTACCTGGGGATATTCCTATCCAGATCCAACCGCGACGTCATGCGAGACAACTAAGAGAAAGTGGTTGACGACATCCACAACAAAGTAAACAGATGGAAACTTCTTCCACTAACACTCTGGGGCAGAGCCTCCCGGTTCAAGATGATCATCCTTCCCAAATTACTATACCTGTTCTCAAACATTCCACTAGTGCTAACACAGCGATTTCTACATCACATTAAAAGTAGTAGTAGTCCTTGAACTACTGTGGGCAGGCAAGGCGGTGAGGGTAGCATACACCACACTGACTCTTCCAGTAACACGTGGCGGTCTAGCTCTCCCCAACCTGGAACTCTACTACTGAGCTGCTCAAGCACAATTCATAAGTCACTCGTACGCCATGAACTTCACCAGACCCCACATCCAGATAGAGAGAGCTCTTGCATCCCCCTTCCTACTCGACGCAGTGATTTTTGGTCAACTACAGACGCCACACACACAAATGAACATTGTCGCAACCACATACGCCATCTGGAGGAAAATGGCAGAGATCCAAGTCAGATACTCCCCCACCTCCTCCCAGCGAGATTTATACCTGGGATACCCATCACCTCGGAAAAGATTTTTTCAACACTGGACCGACAAATTGCAAGTGAAAACCCTGGGAGATCTCTTCCTGGAGAACACCTTCCTGTCACCCCAGCAAGGCCGCGACAAAGGGGGAAACAACACCCTAGACATATTCATTTATTTTAGACTACAACAGGCTCTCCGAATCTACATCTCCACCTTCCCTCAACAGCCGCCAACCTGGAACCTACTGCACAGAGTGATACAAGCCCAAGGGGAAGGGCAGCTGGTGACTAACATATACAAATCACTCAAGAGAAAAAAAGATCCATCACAAGCTAAAGCAAAAAGGAGATGGGAAAAAGCATTACAGACCACCATAACTGACGATGATTGGATCTATATACTACGTCTCACCCAGAAAGTCACACTTACCACCAGATATAAGCAGATACATTTCAACTATCTTCAAGTGTACCACACGCCAGCAAAACTACATGCCCAAAAACCAACGACATCAGCAGAGTGTAACAGGTGCGGAGCACCAGTTGCAGACTTTATGCATCTAGCATGGACCTGCCCCAACACAGCGATATTCTGGAACACAATACTGGAAAAAGTCTCAGCGATCATTGGAGCGAGACTGGAACCTGACCCCATGCTCACACTCATAGGCTTAACAAAACACCTACCAAAGGAGGTGCAGAAACTTACAGACCTACTCCTGGTCCTGGCGCGCAAAAGAGTCGCAATCAACTGGAGCCGAGGACCCCCACCAAACTTGCAACGTTGGATGACCGACGTGACATACTGTCAGGACGTCGAAACAAAATTTATAAAAACATTGCCGCTACATGCACGCCCACCTAACATTTGGGGCCCCTTACATAAACTATCTACTGACCACTGCAGATGCATGGGTCCCCCAATCCGGATCCCCAAACATAAGCCAAGGCCCCCAGCCAGTTCAGAACACCAACGAAGGAGAGAAGGCGTAACAAGGATAATTGCACAAAGAATACGGAAAGCGACGAGAGGTTTGGGGATGGAGGGAGAGGGGGTGGGGGAGGAGGCGGGGAAAGGTGTATCGCTACGGCCAGTGCATGGCCTGTTTTTTGGTTTAACCTTGGAAAATACCTAATAAAGAAAGTTTTAAAAAATAATGAATGGGCATTACAAATGTAAGGGAATCAGCATGATTCGAAAATAAATACATTTTAAAAAAAGTGCAATGGATTCTCAATTCTGCATTAAACACTATACCATTTAGTAACTTTTAATAATTGTTCATGAGCTTTATCAGGCAGTTGTGCCTGAGGAGCACCCAATCACTACATTATTGGCCTTGTAGCAAAGGTCCAACCGGGGGCGATATACAATATTTTGAAATCCCTCTTAGTTTGTATCTTAAGTACTATTGAACCAATTGTTCGTTTACAGTGTGCACCTCTACACCCCCCCTTTTTTTGTTCTTCAAGGAAGGCCTCGTTGGTTTTGGGTGGTTAGTAGATCAGGTAGAAGGCAGCTGTCGGAGCATGGGTGAGCTTCCGAAAATGTGCCTATCAGCCCTCAAAATCTGTGTCAATCTATAACAAAACTTGTATGTAGACATGTACATATAACCAAACATTTATAACGAGAAATATAACAAAAATGTATGTGGGGTGGGGTAAAGGATTAAATCTTGTGGGGAAACGGTTGGGGTGGGTTTTTAGGGGTGGGAAACGGGGGTTTCGGGCCCCCCAAAAAAACTATTCCTTATGTTTTTTCGTTGTGCAATTTTCAGTATATATGCTTTCTGCATAAAATGTGCTCTTATAAAGACATGTAACCGTCCACAATATTGTCTAGAAACGACCCTGCGGCTGTGAGTAACTAAGGCTAAATATTGAGTCACTCACAGTCGTGACAGAAGAGTTAGACTCACAAAGGCCGTGTTGCAGAAGTGTCCTATCCCACGAGGCCAAAGGCTTTTCGTTAAAGCAGGCTGCGCCCTAATCCGGCCCAGCGAGCACCCTTCATGTTGGTCTATGCTGGATGGATGCCCGGCTCGCTCATTCCACAGGAAGCATGTCTTTTCCCACGATGCCGATTCAGCAGCCCGGATTCAGGGCACACTTTCCTAATATAATGCAGAGCCGAGATCCTAATGAGATAGTCCGTGGGAAGACGGAACATTCTGTGTTCGGATATAAAACTACTGGAAGTGTTGATGAAATGTTCAAGAATGACTCAGCTGCTGTTTAGGCGGTCAAAAAGTGTTCTGTTTGATAAAAAAAAGGCGAGGGAGGCAGAGGGGACCTGGAGATGCCTTAAGGATTGGCCTCATAGTAGCACCATCTTTGACCATGGCTCCACTAGGCTTGGGTTCATCGTCCTCCCTCGATTGATCTCTCTGAGCATACTACTCGCATTATTTATTTTTTGTATTTTTAAAGACTCACACAGCCCAGGAACATCGAGGCGCTGTTACATGAATATGTCTTAGTTGCATATTTATAACACGCTTAATACCCCAAAGTTTCTAAGCATGGACTGGGGATTGAACCTGTGTTGCTTTGTGTTGTCTTGTTTCCAAGGCGAGCCTGTTGCCTCTGAGCTATACTCCCATATACGCCACCGTTTTGAGCATTCTTCTTGTTTGTGACCAGGAATACAGTGGGGCGTAGCCCACACAAGGGCTTTGCTGTCCCCCCAGCAGATAGGATAGCCAGGGTGAGTGTTGACTGATCGGTTCTGTGAGAGTTGTTTCCCCACCCACTTTGCTACGGTGACCAGACGTCCTGGTTTTGCTGGGACTGTCCCGGCATTTGCTCCTTGGTTCCTGCGTTATGCCTACCAAGCTCTTTTTTATAGAACAAATATGCACTCAATATCACCCAACCTGTATGGGTACTCATTTATCGACCTCAGAAGGATGAGATGACCTTGCTGGGATCAAACCTGAAACCTGCAGATCACACACATACATTGCAGCAAGGAGCGCTCAACCAACTGAGTTGGCATATCGGCTATAGTAAAATGAGCAATTATTCTGGAGTGGATACCATTAAACTGGCAACTGAGATTTAACAGCAGACCAGTTAATTTCATCTGCAGGTCTGGTGCAAAGTTGGCTGCATGCTGCAGCAGCATGTGAACGATGCATGCATCATAATTTATGATGCATGCATCATGCATGCAAATCAATCATCAAAGCAAGGTAACATAATGCCGTTGCGGGTGCTTTTGTTTGTTTCCAAACAAAAATAAAAAATGGCCCCAGGGTCTACACATGATTTGGGCCAATCCGACCCTGTAAGCACATTATCATCAAGCAAAAGAACCAAATCAATTATTTTCGGATAGAAGGTTTGCAACGGATTTCCATCTGCTAGTGGAAATCGGACACTTTCAAAAACATATTTAGTAGCTGTTATGAATGGCTTCTGCCACAAAAGTCAGATTTGCTAAACAGGTTCACCTTCAGACAGCATTCTGTGTTCTACTGTCTACCGAGGTGGGCCTCCTTGGCCACTGGCTGCATTATTCAAGTGATCAGCATCCACACCCAAGACCCCCCTGCATCCTGGTGCTGGCAATGAGCTCTTTGCATATCAGCTGCAAGAGTAGCTGCAAAGGGGCTTGACCTTTAGTAAGTGCCAAGCTAATTTTGTTCACAAAAAGTGTAAGCATGATTTTGGTTGCAAAATTTGCTAAAGACGTGGTAGAAGACAGCAATTTGGCAGGATCATTCATAAATACAATCGGAACATGCTCCCTAAAAAAACTGTACACAACTCAAGTTATTCTATTTTTCATTTTGGCTTATTTTGCATTAGAAACAGGAATACCACTGAACGTGAACAAGCGGTTTTCAAATTACATAATTGTTTAATCCCAAAAGTCTGGAGGCATTCTACCAATATAAGCCATGTCTCATTTGGCATGGTGGCTATTGGGCTGATGCAATTATACTGCCAAAGGTTGCTTATTGTAGTTTCCTTGTCAGCTTAATTTCAGTGACCCCTAACTGTCTACGTCTGAGATTCACCCAACACGAATCATTTTGTCAAGATCTGAAGTCCCTCTGGTCCCCCCTGGAAAAGGTCTGTCGCCTTCTGCAGGAGTTAGGAAACTCCCTAGGGATTGGGGGTGGGGCAAGTGCTTCAAAAGAGAGCCAGGTCAGGACAATGGGAGTTCTCACCGGGGTGGGAATGACTGGAGTCCCTCTTATGCAAGCAGACAGAGGGAAGCGATTAGAGCTCACCTGCAAGAAAAGGGTATCACCATTATGGTATTACTCAGGCCACTACATTTCCTGTACCCCCGTGCAACTTGGTTATGACACCACTAGACAACACAGTCTTCACACAGCAGCCATGATTGGAGGCCGTAGAGAAGGCTAGAAGGGAACCAATCAGCTGTTCCAATTTTCCTATGCAAGTGGGGAGACCCTCCTCTTAGTTGATTCATCTTTGGACTCACAGAAGAAGAGGACGGATTCAGAGGAACCTGGTCGGGAGAAAAGTCCTCTGCCAGATAGTGAAGACCAGAGACTTCTTCTCCCTACCCTTCCCAAGGAGACATTAGTGGTGATCTGCTGGCTGTGAACCAAGGCCTGATCACCGAAACCAGGATCCTGTTCCCCTGCAGGTGGTCTCAGCCAATCTTCCTGGAGTGGAAGTGCAGAGAAAAGGACTCACCTTGTCCCTGGAGAACCTGGGCAGAGCCTCCCAGTAGCCCAGAAGTCAAGGAACCACCCTGAACCTGATGCCGGCCTCAAAGTGCTTGTGAGCAACATCGACCTGGACATCGCCTGCCGGTTCATGGCATTTTCATGCCACGTGCTGTCGCTGCTTGTGAACTGCACTGTATGTTAGACTCAGTCGCCCAGCTCACCACACTGACCCCAGACCACCGCCACCTGACACCTAGTTTGATGCAGTTGTGACACAAGAAAAAGACTAAAAGGTACTTGTAGTGGTCATGTACCCCTAGCCTGCCTTTGATGGCATGAGTAACTTTTGAGACCCCGTTCTCTACCATTTACCAAAGACATATTGTTCATTGAACTGGAACCTTTTATATGATATGAGAGGTTATTTATAACGCGCTTAATAGCCCGAGGTTTCTAAGCGCCCGAGGTTTCTAAGCGCGGACCCGGGGATCGAACCTGTGGTGCTCCATGTCGTCTTGCTTCCAAGGCCAGCACGTTGGCCCTGGGCTACCCTGCTGGTGATGGCTTTGCCTGTCTGCCCCCTGCCCTCTGAGTGCCCCTGTGTTTTCCTTTAAAGAGGTGTGTTTTCAGGGTGTTTATATGTAGCTCTGTATTTTTTAGTTTAGTCTTAGTTGTATATGTCGGGGCGTGGGTTTATATTTGCATATATTAACCTTCTCCCTCTGGTATCATTTTCATCATGATTGGTTGGCAATATAGAATATAGGTGGTGATAGGCCATTACAGATGGTGAGGGGGTATTAATACACCCTCCCATAATCTATAAGAGCTGCTTGACCTCCCGCGGTGAAGGAGACCCCGAACAAAGATGTAGGTTTAATCTATTTCATTTGTGGGATGCAAACTCTGGAAAAGGATGAAATTATAACATATGTCGCTAATTAGTAGACAGTCGTGCCAGGCCATTGTGCGCACAGAGGGTAGCTGTTTAGATAAGATAGCTCAGCGTGTTGAGCACTCGCTGCTGCGATCTATGTGATATCTGCAGGTCGCAGTTTTAAACTCCCCGGCAAGGCCAAGTCAGCCTTTCATCCTTCCGACGTCTATATTTGAGTACCAACTTCGATTGGGACGATCACTGTATGTAAATATGTTCTATGTACAGCGCTGTTTAGGCGTAAGCACTATATACATAAAAATAAAAAAAACAACATGTGCCCCAATAGTCACTGGGCACTTTATCTCAAGGAAATCAACTGGTGACAGTTATGCAAGTACAACACTGCCCCGGAAAATCGGGCAATGCCCCATGGGCATTCCCTGGGCAGCCCTGCCAGTTAGACGGAATGGTCACCTTGTAGGTCATCAGCCAGCACTGAGAGCAGGTTGGCATGGCTGCCTTTCTTTCTGCAGCTGGCATGGTCGCCCAAGGTAGCGGCACTAAGCACGCATGCTGCCTCCTTTCTCGCGGAGCTCAGCGCCCAGGGGAAAAGCAGGCTGGCGAGTTATTGATCTGTGATGGATTGAAACTTCAAGTCCAGGGGACATTTGGGTAATCGCGCTCAGGGTGGCATTCTGTGGCATTTGGAAAGATGATTGAAAAGGCTGTGAACTAATGCGCTGCCGCGTGGCTGAGCCCAGGGCTCTGAACCAGTTTCCAGGCAGGTGGAGAACTTTTTTAAGTCATTTGTTTCTTGAGGTTTGCAAAGAATAACCCAAAGTGTGAGCTGTTATGCACCGCTAGCCGCGAAATTAAGGAATTGCTGCCTGCACTAGACTTCATTACGAACACATTGCATTCAAGTCCTCTCACGCAAATGGCACATTAATACTATAGACCCGATTCATGGTAAAGTGTGCAGAGATCCGGCAAAGCCTGCGTGCCGAGAATAAGACTGTGCGAGCCTCCGCGCAGAAGGCAATCTGCACGCTCCACGTATTCATGGAAGTGTTCCCACAAAGTAGGCCTATCAGCAAGCCGCATCCGGAACACCCCGACACGCCTCCACGCAAAGCCACAACAGCCACATTCACCTACCTTTGCAACCTCCCCGTACGCGAACACACGCACCCTGTAAAAACTGTAAGTGGTCCCCCATAACCAGAGGTGTAGCCAGGATTGTTTAACAAGTGGGGCTTGAAGCTAATGTAGTTGGGCCCACCATAGTGATATTAACATCTGTAAATCTGTGCCCACAGTGCTGCTGAGTGGGCATTTACGGATTTTGGGTGGGCATTGCCCGCTCAGGCCCTACCCTGTCTACACCTCTGCCCATAACGTCAACCGATACCCCAAGAACATGAGTACTGGTTCACGTAACTCATGTCATATTTCATTAAACCGTCTCCGCATCGCACAATGCAGCGTACGCACACCCCTAAGTCCGGTCGGAACCCCGTCTGCATGCACGCACCCCTAAATCTGACATGCGGACACACCTCCGCACAGCGAATCCTATGTGCAAGTGTCGGTACGCCTACCTTCCGGTGGCGGAACGATCGAGGGCTTTACATGGGCATTTAGTATGCAAGATGTTGTGTGGTCACATCCATGAATGCGCTTTCGGCCCATCCCTCGCAACGCCCACTTTTTCCCTTGTCCTTCTTTATTTTGCATGTTCTGCCCCCAACTCCGAACCCCCTGTGCATGCCACGCCCACCCCCTGCGTGGAGCCTCGCGCAAGGCACTCGGCCGAACGCAGAGTCGTGCCGAGCCTGTGCGAAGTCTGCACACAGTACGAAAAAGTCCCATGCAGTCGATACCATGAATCGACAAACAGGGTTTTGCATGCAGTTTGGCGCGCATAGTCTCTATTTACCATGCAAATAATACCATGAATCAGGGCCTATGCTTGTAACTGCGTTAAACCACACTTACAGTAGGGCAAGACAACATTAAAGTTATGACTTGAAAACTCTAGAAAATAAACAAACAGCGGATGTGGGCGAGAGTCAGAATACCTCACTGTCTTCGCTGTGGTCCATGACCCAGGGGTGTACTGGCTTATAGGGAACTCTGGAGATTTTCCCACTAGACCTCTGCACCATGGGTCTCTTTTCTGTGGTCTTTGAACATTTTACCATAGGAAAAGGGATTTGGCTTGCTGAAAATGTGTAATATGGGGCCACTTTGAAAATTATTTCCAGGGCCTCTTTTGTTTTCCCAGTCAACCTCTGCCTTGACCCAAAGACTGTTCACAATGAGGACTCAGGCGGCCATTAAAGTCCCTGTGGTATTCTATTATGAATACTGCTAGGGGGCAAAATGGCGGCCCTGCCTGCAGTCATTTTAGGAGCCAAACCTGATTACAGCATTACTTCTATGGCGGCTGTAAAGGTGATGTAAATACCTTTTATATTGTAGATAAGTAAATAACTACCGTCACTGCCGATGGCCTTTGCTAAGAAATGACATCATTGCCAGGATATGATTCAAATATACTGTTTTCGCAGCCACAACAGCAACATCCACTGTGGTGGCCATTTCGAAAATCAGACTCCACCTGCATCCCTGCTTTCTGGCTGCCACCTGTAAAACATTAGCCAAACAAGTGGACTGGGGGCTACAAAAGAGAAGGCCACCAGATAAAAAAAAATTTCAACGAGGAAAAAATCACTCTTGCTGGTGAAACTATCACGGTGCACCCCAGACTTGCCCACATTTAAAGATGAAAAACCCAGAGATCCATGCAACCAGATGCCCTGCTCACTTCACCTAAGACCATGCCCACTTGCCCCACCCACAGCCGTGCCCACATGGCTAAAATAAAAGCAAACACAACAGTATGGTGCCAGAAAAGTGGGTTAGATTTGCTCGTTGTCCTTTCTATCCACCCACACGTCCATTTGATTGGTGACTACCAATATGTTTGTAGCCAATCACATGAAGCTATGGGAGGGGTTACTGGCACTCTTGAAACCCAGAGACTGCAAGCTCTTCCCCGGAGACCCGGAGATGACCCTGGAAACCAGAGTCTCCAGGCTAAACCCGGAGACTAGGCAGATCTGGTGGACCCCATCTTTTGGGGGCCTTCTCCAACAACACAAGGACCTTAAGATGACATGTCTGTCAGTGTCTAGCTGGCAAGGTAGCAGCAGTGTCTGACCAGCCCAGCGCCGTGAATGAAGTCCACAAGAGGTGGACAGACCTGAAGGAGCAATCCAGGGCCCTGGTCTCAATGCACTGGAGGGAGACCGTGGCAACAGGAGGGGAAAAGGCTATCCCTGGAGATGGGTACTGGAATACTCACACTCACACACAGCTCATGCATGTACATTCTGACATGCCACTTTCCATATATAAGATGGTACTGCTGACCACATGACATCATTTTGGGACTTGTACACCTGAGGTCACTCATCTCCAAACCAGGATTATAAATGCCAGAATGGTCACAAGAGAGCAGGAAGGGACTAGTATCCCCAGAATGCAAAGGGCCATCTTCTAGTGTATGTATATCTTAACCAGCCAGAAAAGCAATCTCCATGGTGATAGCCATGCCTTTCATAATTTGCAATGTAGGGAGCATTTCAGATATCATGATCATTACACTTGGGTCATATACATGACTCCTACCACTCAACAGCCTGACACACGTGGACACAGTGAAATCAGTGAAATCGGGTACTTTCGGGTCGCAGAGTGAGTGATGTAAGAGTGAAATGAAGTGTCATATTGTGTTGCACTGAAATGTAAAATGATGGTGCACAGCACATTTCAGCCCTTTGATGGACTGTCATGGTGTATGATCCTGCACATGCATGGAGTGTGGGAGTGTTGTCAAGGGGGAGAGAGTGAAGGGCATGTGGGGAACTTGTGGCTTTGGCGAGCTCCAGGTGAAAGTGTAGAAGTCCAAAGTCTCCTCTGCTTCCATGTGCTTAGTGCCACTCCCATTTCCCTTCTGGGTGTGTAGAGGAGGTGTCATGACCCCGATAGTGCTCGTTTTTACCTTTTCCATTCTGTCAGGCCCCCCCTGGACAGTCTGGGGCCCTTTGTTGCTCTCTGGAACCCTCTCAGAAGCTTTCTGGAGCTCTCTGATGTTTCAGCAAAGGTGACCAGACAGCAGGCAAGCAGACAGCGTCACGTTCAACAAGTTTTCTTTCATGCCAAGCTGACACAGAGCACAAAACAACATTGTTGTCAAGTACAAAAACCCACCTTCTAGCTCAACATGGAGCTCTCTCTTATATCTTGTCAGAGAGAGAGAATTCAGCCCCTACCTTCTCTAAACATGTCCAGGCAAAACTCTTCGTTGAGCATTCGCCCACCGGGCAATTATTTGTTATCTATTTAATCCTTCAAAAATGAAATACATTCTGCACACATTCTGGCTTTTTCCCGGTGCTCTGCCCCAAATATGGTTCATGCAGCTGGTTTCTTTAGCTAAGTTTCCAGACACGGCCCAATTAACTGTCTGGTTTCAGCGCATTTGTCTGATTTCTGAAGGCACGGTAGCCTTGAATGTTTCAACTTCAGGATTACCTCATGCTAACACGCTCTGCAGCATTTCTTCATTTCACTCATTTTAGCAGCATTGTCAATTACAGGCATTTCCAGTAAAAGGCATTGTCAGAGTTATTTTCTGTCTGTGTATAGGAAAAACTTAATATGCATTCTGTACCTTGCCTACTTACTAAACCATGATAAATGCATTTTCAACTTTATAAACATGACACCCTTTAGAATACTAATATCCCTTACCAATATGAATACTATTTTCACATAATTACAATACTAAATCAGTCAATACAAATGTATCTTCTTAGCTTTAAGTGGTGGGGGGGTGCTGCCCCCTACTGCATTCAGTTGTTGGTACCTTATCTTCATCTCAGCACCTCCATTGCAGGGGTGAAAAAGCCAAAAGAATATATGTATACAGAACCAATGCATCAAAGCAGCCAATGATGGGGACTAACATGAAGCCCCTTCTGGGACACCAAGCAAGACTAATGCATGCAATTCTAAAATTTCGCAAATCTCTCCAAATAAGGCTCTTTCCACAACACCCGACCAAGGACTAATTCCAATGGACGGACATACCGATACACAGAGCTCAAAGTACTGCACTACTGTTCAAAGACATCAGTGCAAATGTCGGCTATACACACACTGTACAGCGCTCCACTGCTCTCGAGCTAGGTCCCAAATACTGACTACCCAAACACTGTACAGCGCTCCACTGCTCTCGAGCTAGGTCCCAAGTGCTGGCTACCCACACACTGTACAGCGCTCCACTGCTCTTGAGCTAGGTCCCAAATGCCGGCTACCCACACTCTGTACAGTGCTCCAATGCTCTCGAGGAGGACCCAAGTGCCGGCTACACACTCTGTACAGTGCTCCACTGCTCTTGAGCTAGGTCCCAAATGGCGACTACCCACACACTGTACATCGCTCCACTGCTCTCGAGCTAGGTCCCAAATGCCAGCTACCCACACACTGTACAGTGCTCCACTGCTCTCGAGCTAAGTCCCAAATGCTGGCTGCCCACACTCTGTACAGTGCTTCTCTGCTCTCGAGCTAGGCTCAGGCTTTAAACAAAAATAAATAAAATAAATGCTCAATGTCTTATAAATTAATTTCACTGATTAATGTCCAACGAGTCAATTTGCACAAGGAATCATTTGAATTTCATAGCATTTAGTGTCTTAACCCCTTAAGTGCCAAGGACGAGTATACTCATCCTTTTTGCATAGACTTGCATAATAGCCTGGCGCTTACATCAAATTGTTAGTTTTGCTCTAGTATTTGTCCAGTTGTTTTCATCTTTGAAGATGAATGCACTGTATGTTACAGCACCTGCCTATGGATTAGCATATTTTAAGTACTGGATGTTCATTTTATTTAGGCCATGTATTCTTTTGTCTGGGCTTTTGTCTGTGCACTTCTAAGTACTTTTGTGCACATTTGTGGTGAAAGATTTTGAATTAAATATTATTATTTAGACAAACAGTACACATGTTCACTCAATGGTAGATCTTCCCATGCAGAGGGCAGGGTCAGACTGGGCCACAAAATTGCAGCGGGCACCAAGAAAAAAGTGGCACAAAGTTGCAAATGGCTATTCATTCCTTTTGTGACACTGTTTGAAAAGTACCCAAGGGGGAGTTTTCTTATAAAATGTGATGCAAATTGTGCATTTTAAAGATAATGGGCATCATTTGGAATGTTGCCGTAAGGCGACAAGGGTGCCGGTAGTGCTACCGGTGCTGTTGTTACCTCACGGCAACATTCCGAGTATGCTTGCGGGTGCCGCTCTGGACCACCTGGTCAGACCAGGCGTGCAGAGCGGCACCCAAAAACAGTACCGGATGGCAGCAACAGCCCCATTAACACCGGGCCGTTGTTGCCATCCTCCCTATTCCCTTTGAACCCTATGGGGGCTCTAATGGGAATGGGGACGTACCGGGTCCGGGTCCCGCAAAAGGGATTTACCGGGCCCTCCAAGGTCGGAATGGCCCGTTAAGTCCCATTTTGCGGGACCTAGACCCAGACCCGGACCCAGGTTTGGGGGTAGCCATGCCCTTATTAAGGACATGGCTACCTCCAAACTCAAAATGAGGCCCAATGTATTCAGCAACACTGGTCAAAATGATTATAGCTGCATAGTGAAGTAACTCATCAAACTGGCCCACATTGGCCAAAAAAGTGGCCCACTTTGACCAAAAATCCTGGCCCACAGCAGCATTTTGCATTTTTGGTTCAGCCATGGGTCTATTGCCCGATACGCAAGACTGAGCCTGGCAGAGGGGCCTGGAGCCTGCTTATGATCATGTACCTGCCGACTGCCTTGCTATGCCCTTCCTCTGTGAGATGGGCTTGCTTACTGACACGCAAGAATAGGTTGCGACAGGGCAGGCAGAGGGACTATAACGCATGCATCACACAGTAGTATGTGTGGGCCTCAAGGTGGACATGAATGTCAGTCACCTCTGCTGGCTGCATGGGGTTTGCATAGCAGCGGTCACATTGCAGGGTACAGTGGACACAGAGGGTCCTGAGTCCACGGTACATAGCTTTGGACTGCTCTTCGGAACCGTAGAGAGGAAGGGCAGCCCGGGGCATTGGGCCAGCTCTAGGGGAGGAGGGCTACCTTCATGTGCATGAAACACCACCCTAGTCAGTGGGAGCCTATGGCAGAGGTTCACATGGGTGACGGGACTCCCTTCTACGTAACCTAAGTTCCACGCCGAAAGAGATGAGGACCGAAGGAGCTTTACCAGTGCACCGCAGTATCAGGACATGGGCTAGAGAGGGGCTCGGATGAGTGGGAGTTGGGTTAGAGAAGGGGTAGATAGACCTTGTGACAATGGCGGGCATCCTGCGGCACTCCAGATGTTTTATCCTGAGACCCTTATAGTCCCTTATCATGGCTTAAGCGTTCTTGGCGGATATGAGTATTAGGTGAAAACATCTGGAGGGCCTCTGATTGCCCACCACTGCCTTATGTGGTCAGGCAGACAGTCAATACCTCTATTTCGGCCTTGGGGCCATACATCCTAACACATACAAAGACAATAAAACAAACGAATAGACATCCTTGCATAATGCAATGAGGCCCTTTACTGAGACCCACGCCCCGGCTGGTGGCCAGCAGCTCAGCCAGAATACAGTTTCCACTGTTCTAATGAAATTGCCTCCAGTCCTTTCCCCAGCGGGGCTGCATTGGCGCCTGACAGTGCAGAATACGGTGGCCTGGTGTCAGAGGGGTAAACATTGTTATGCCTGAAGTGGGGTCTAATTTCAATCATGCTGTTTTGTGAGGGGCAGCTGCCGCCAACTAATCCCTGCCCCCTGAGATCAATCTGAATATAATCGAGGGCACTCACCCTGTGATAGGGCAATCTAGTACCGTTTGTAAATGCCCTCACAGGTTCCAAAAAGACAAGCACGAGCAGCAGGGCGCCAGTGGATACATTTCTTGGTAAGCGAGTCCCTGGTTTCCAAGGCGTCAGGAGCCAAGGTGGGGACCTTGTGCAAGAATACTACACCCACCCCTACCCTCCGCACGTCCCTCTCTCACCTTGCTGTTTATCATACCCTGCCCACAGGGAGCTCTACATGCCCTGGGCAGAGCAGGGTGCTACATAGCCTGCCTTGCCCGACGGGTAACCAGCCGTGGGTTTAGTGCTAAAAATACAATCTACCGCCAGTTAGGAATCTGCAGTGAGGGTTGCACTGTATGGTTCAGTGTTCTTGGGATGAGGGCAAGGGGAGCCTCAGTGAATTTGGGACTGGGGCACCCTGTCCGGCAACACATTATTGGGGCCTATATTCTATATAAGTTCACTGCTGGTCCCCGGCCCATCCATGTTAATGCTAATCATATTTGCAGGGTTATGGGGTCTGCCTTTAGGGCCCCCACCACATCGTCTGGTCTAATTGATGGCTCCGCCAAGTCCCCCCACTTTCCGTGAGCTTCAAGAAGAGCCAAGAGTATACTTTTCAGGTCTGCCAGCTCAGACATAACGAGACTGCAGTCACACCCACTGGTCACAGGTACCCCCTTGCCAGCTCAGGCACAGCGAGACTGCATTCACACCCACTGGTCACAGGTACCCCCTTGCCAGCTCAGACATAACGAGACTGAAGTCACACCCACTGGTCACAGGTACCCCCTTGCCAGCTCAAGCACAGCGAGACTGCATTCCCACCCACCGACCACAGGTACCCCCTTGCCAGCTCAGGCTCAGCGAGACTGCATTCCCACCCATCGACCACAGGTATCCCCTTGCCAGCTCAGGCACAGCGAGACTGCATTCCCACCCACCGACCACAGGTACCCCCTTGCCAGCTCAGGCACAGCGAGACTGCATTCACACCCACCGCTCAGGCTCAGCGAGACTGCATTCCCACCCACCGACCACAGGTACCCTCTTGCCAGCTCAGGCACGCAAGACTGCATTCCCATCCACCGACCACAGGTACCCCCTTGCCAGCTCAGGCTCAGCGAGACTGCATTCACACCCACCGACCACAGGTACCCCCTTGCCAGCTCAGGCTCAGCTGGACTGCATTCCCACCCACCGACCACAGGTACCCCCTTGGCTGCTGGTTCCGGGGTGTGCACACCGGGTAGAGCAGGGGGTGGTGGGTAACAGTCGAGACTGTTACGCAGAATAGAGTCACTCTCTGTGGGTTTATCCAGCCCCTTCTTGGTTGAGTCTGTGCCCCTCGGGGGAGGGGCTTGCAGCGTAAGCAGCACCGTGTTTTTCCTCACCTTCATTGTGCGTATTCTCCATGGGTTCAGCAAGATTCTTGGGGGCCAGAGGCAATGCCAGCGTTGTGACATCAGATTAAAGCGCCTGCAATGTTGGAATCGCGTCGTCTTCTCTGACTCTTTTGGGGCCCTTCCTGGCCAGTGGTCCCCCCTGTGGCCTAGTTGAGGACACACTATTCTCTGGGTTCTGGGCTGTGCTGGCCCTCCTTGCCACAGGGTCGTCATCAGAGCTGATCGCCAGGTACTTGTTCGAGAGCAGGGTCTCCACACGTGGGTCGATTGAAATAGTGTCAATGTCACCCCCTGCACTCCCCACATGTAAGATAGACCCCCCTGTGGTGAGCAGGGCGTCAGGCGCTGGTGGGGTCATCTGTGTCGTTGTCTATGGTAATGTCTACAGCCCGGCACACAGGGCTGCAGGTGTCAGCTCTGCTGCTGGTGTTGCTGCATACGCTGCCCTGGACGTCTTTGTCTTTGCCCCCCACCCCCATACGTCCTGGTTGGCATCAACAAACAGATTGATGCAATTGATCAGGGTGTATGCCTCCCCCGCAAATCTTATCGGGTTGCAGTGCTGTGTCTTTTCACCGCCAAGTAAAGAGACTTGTGTTGGAATTCTCCACTTTACAGTCAGTATTTTCCGTTTTGGCATTGGCATTGCCTGGCATATCTTGGTGGGAGGAGAGGTGATAAGTGTGGTGAGGCAGGGGAGCCGACTCATGAATTTCCCGGGGGGCAGGGGGGCAAATACAGGAAGTGACATCACTGGCAGTTATATGACCGCAAATTTGCATGTAGTCGGCCACCAGGTGCAACGGCACGCGGGGAGGGGGGCGAGGGCACGCGCAGCGCAGAACTGTGGAAACATTGGCTAGCATGCAGTGCATATACTAAGGTCAAGTAAGAAGGAGATTTAAGCCATCGAGTTGCATTCCAGTAAGACATCACTGCCCCTACTTCCAGTAAGACATCACTGCCCCTACTTCCAGTAAGACATCACTGCCCCTACTCCACCGCTCTATAATCGTCCAGGTTGTAGTAGCCCTCCCTCAAAAGGCAGAGCAACACAACTAGGATGGGAGAATGAAATGCTTGGTAAACAGAAGGTACAGCTGCAAGGTGGAGTACCACCACCACCACCAAAAAAAAGTTCCCAATTCAAGGGAAACGAGAAGTAAAGACGTTTCCAGATTAAAAACTACCAAGCAAGACGTGTGTGGTGCCATTGTTCAGTAAAACATCAACAATTCAAACTTACAATAGTGCTGCTGTAGATTGGCCAGCCAAAAGTGACATTTGCTAAAATGTTACCTCTGGGTAACCAGATAGAGTTAGGGATGTAGCTTAATCTTAAACCTTTCAGTGGACACATCAGATGTGCTGCTGAAGTATAATGCAATCCTGGCTGATGTATAATGCAATCCTGGCTGAAGTATAATGCAATCAAGTGTGGTTTCAGACTTGGGGGGAAGAGTGTTAACTGCTTTTTACATTGTAGTTTACCAGAAATTCTTGTAAAGTAGTGTACAATGTTAAAAAGCAGTTACCCAGGCTCACCCCGCACCCAAGTGATGTTTGGGACTGATGGAAGCACTCGCGTCTAAATGTTGTAGCCATGGTTGTCTCCATGTTTTAAAAACTCCCACTTTCCTGGTTTTCAACATTCATTTGAAACACCCCTTATTCAAAAAATGAAGGAGTCAGTAAAAAAAGTACACCCCACTTGTGCTTAATAACGTCTTACCTTCCAAGAAACAAGCATACACCTCATTTGTCAGGGACTGCTATTAGAGGCCCTGGCAGGGCCTGTGCTATCACTAGGCAAGGTTAGGCGCTTGCCTATATGTTGGAAATGTTAGAGCTGCAAAATGCTTTTTTTAACACCCCCACTCTACTGCCTTGCCTGGTGATAGCACCGGTCCTGTTGTTAGTTACTGTCTGCAGACCAGGTGGCGCAGTGAAGGTTGGGACGTGGAGCCGGGTCAGGGTCACGATGGGTGAATGGGCGTGGTGGCAGCGCTGGCACCTGTGCAATGTGCATTAGCATGCCACCAAGCACCACAAGTGCCCCCTTGACCGATCCGATCGTCAACTCAATGGTATGAATGCTGCAGTGCAGTGCGACGACCAAGACGCAGGAGTCAGGACAGGTGAGGAGGACCCCTGGACCGAGGTGCCGTGCCGACTACACTGCCAACCAAGTAGATGTACCAGTGCACAAACCCACGTTAAACGTGCTTACTTACTTGCAGAACACACATGCTGAAAAACTGCATTGAAGGGCTATGTGGCGGCTCAAGAATGGATTCCACATCAAGCCCCAAGCAGACTATTCAAATCAACAAAGCCAGAGTCAGTGCCTGCGAGATATCTCAGCAAGACTGGGGGTGGGGGACTGGGGTGTGGTTGCTGAAGATGGCAGTGTGTCGGTGACGAGCAGCTCCGCCGCCAGCGAGACGAGGCCCAGTGCCAGGCTCAGCGCCGTCACCCCTTCCCGGGGCTCCATGGCTGGGGGCGCAGGGCATCAGGGGCTGAGAGCGGAACTACTGTGGGGGGCAGTGGTCAGCATGGAGCCTATGGCCCCCCCTGCAGACTGCAGTCCTCACTCAGTGTGGGTGGCTCTACCGCTTGCTTCCCAGGAGCGAGCGCTCCAGGTCCGCCTAAACCACAGTACTTCCATATGTGGCTGAAAGGCTCTGTCAACCTGTGGTGACATAATGTTGCCTGAGCTTTACAAAATGTCATGAGGGTCCGTCTGAAGTCTCCCAAAAAGTTCAACTCTTGGTACGATTCCGATCTGGAAGCCCTAAAACTCAAGTGTAGGGCAGCTTAGCGGAAATGCAATTTATCGGGCGAACCCTCTGATAAACTGGCCTGCCGCCTCCTTCAAAGGTGATATCGACTCTGCATATGCACCAAGAAAAGAGCCTTTATTCAAGCCTGCATCTCTGTGGTATCAAGCAACACCGCCAACCTTTTCAGTCTGTAAGGAACTGACCAATTCTGAAGCAGCCTCTTCTTCTGTCACACCCACCCAGGACCTTTGCTTGGCCCTGGCTGCACACTTCATCACAAAAACCGAAGACATCCTTTCCTCCCTCCCTTCCACACCACAACATACACCTACACTGGAGCCTCTTTTGCCCCCCCACCACTTCCCCTCTCTTACCTCTCACCCATCTCACCCGCTGAGGTCGCCAGACAAGTCCGGTCCATGAAGGCCTCATCCAAAGAGGTCGCCCCTGCCCCTCCAAAACCATTAAGGACGACATTGACTCCCTCGCCTGAGCCTAGGCTGATCTCTGCAATCTCTCCTTTTCCACTGGAGTTTTCCCAATGGCTCTTAAGCACTCCCTTGTGCACCCTCTGCTCAAGAAACCCTCTGTCGACCCCTCCATTCTGGCAAACTACCGCCCGATCTCTATCACTCCTTTCCTGGGCAAACTCCTGGAGAAGTTGGCTATCTCTCAGCTGACCCTCCACACTGAATCTTTTGGGTGCTTCCACGACCGTCAGTCTGTTTTAGAGTATCCAGAGGCACAGAAACTGCTCTTCTGAACACCTGTGAAGAACTGCTCTCAAACTTGACACTAACACTCCCTCTGTCCTCATTTTCCTTGACCTCGCCTCTCCCATTTGTCACAGTTAACCACAACATCCTGATTGCACGGCTCTGTGACACCCTGGGAGTCACAGTTCAGGGTCTGGTGTGGTTAACCCCCTTTCTCTCCGACGCCCATCACAGGTGGAACTCGGAGCCTTTCTCTCACCTATCGCTCTCTCAACCTGTGGCCTACCCCAGGGATCTAACTTATCCCCCTGGTTCTTCAACGTCGATATAGCTGCCTTGGCACGTGTGATTGCCACTTTCACCTCTAACTTCCAGTGCAACGCGTGTGACACACAACTATCTTTCAGGCTACCCTCAGTCGCCTCCTCCTCCTCGCTCATATCCGACTGTCTGTCCGCTACTCAGTCACCCCTGCTCCCACCTACCTACTTTCACTCTGGCCGGCCTCCCTTGGCCCTGTGCCTGCACCCACCTGCAAGGCTAAAAACCTTGGAGTGATCTTCAACTCCACTCTGTCCATCTCCTCTCACATTTCTGACGTCGCTAAAAAGTCTAACTATCAGCTAGACCTCCTCAGAGGTACTCTACCTTTTCTCACTTTCCCCCAGCGGCTCTCTGTCTCCAGAGCCCTGGTTCTCTCAAGGCTGGACTACTGCAACAGCCTCTTCCTCAACCTCCATGCTTCTGCCCTGCACCCTCTGCAACTCATCCAGAACTGAACAGCAAGACTTATCCTTGGGCTCAAGACCAGCGGCTGCATCTCTCTGGCACTGAACTCCCTTCACTGGCTCCCTGTGGCTGCAAGGATCAAGTTGAAGACCCTCTGCATTGTCCACAAGACTTTCTGGAGCCTTGAACCTACCTATTTGCAACGTTGCCTACCTAAATACTGTCCCTCCCGAGCCCTCCACTCATCTACCTCCAACCTTCTGCGAATGAGCCGGTTCTCCAAGCATAGATTTGGATGGAGATACTTATCCTCAGCAGGGGCCTCCCTCTGGAATAGCCTTCCTGCCACCCTCCGTCTTGAGCCCGATCTCCTTAAGTTCCGGAAACTCCTTAAGACCTTCCTTTTCTCCTCTTCCTTCTCTCTCCCTCTCTCCCTCCTTTTCTCTACAGCTTGCTGACTGTCCGCCTGGTGTACCTCAAAGTCTCACAGGTCCCTGGCACCCCACCAGTCCTCTCTTGCACTTGCCTCAGCGCCCTGCACTCACCCCACCCTCAATGCACTTGAGAAAGGACCCAAGAGAGTGTCTCTCTCTGCACTTACCCTAGTATCCACCGACTGGGTGCACTTGGACCCTCCCCCCCTGGAACTGTCTGCGCACTTCCACGATCCAAATGCACCGTGTTTGAAGATTGTCTGTCTGTTCTCCCCTGTCTATTCCCCTTAATTACACTTGGTAAAACTGCAGAATCGTCGGCAGGCCTATTTGCTGTGTCTCAACTGTTAATTGTGTTATTTGCACTTACTCTGCCTGTGAAGACTATTATTGTCTCATAATTTCAAGGGCTCTGAACGACTGTTGTTTTGTCCCCATGTTCCCACCCTCCTTGAGCGCTTTGAAACACTTGCCTTGTGTATAGGCGCTTTATAAATAAACATTACCATACCATGATTTTGAGACAACTTTGTACTTGTAGTGGCTGCAAATGTTTTTTCAAAGCAGTCTTCTCAGAGTTATTCACTTAACTCATTTGAGCTGTACGTGCTACTGATATAATAAGAATGTCTTACCAGGCCTGCCCACAGCCACTCAATTTATAAGCAATACAGTGTCCTTCACTGAAGTCCTGTTAAAACAAGCCTTGGCAAAGCCAAGAGTTTTGACTTGTATATAGGTACTAGGCATTTGCCAGGCACTGCAGTTATATGCCCAGGTAGCCGCACCATTTGCACCTGCTACCATCAATGGCCAGTTTATACCACTACAGCAGTGCCTGGCAAATACCTTTCCCATGTCTACAAAAAGGCCCAAACCATTGGCATTGCCAATGCTTGTTTCTTTTGTTTTCGTGGTATGGTGCCAAATCTGTCAGGGCACCTGGAGCTGCTGTTTTGAGCTGCCCCACATTCGTTTGTTGATTTCTTTTTATGCATGCTGGCCTAGAAGTCACCCCCTCCTGCAGGGCAATACACATCTCGTGAACACAAGGCTGTGGGGGGAGGGGGTTGTGTGAGGACAGTTGATTTAGAATGGTTAGAATCTGGAGTGGGGGCGGCAATCTGACAGTTTGCCTAATCTGGCAAAATTCCTTGCACCGGCCCTGGGCCCTGGTACTCGCACCATTTTGCACCTGCTACAATCAATGGCCAGTTACTACCACTATGGTTGTGCCTGGCAAGTGCCTTTCCCCTGCCTGCACAAAAGCCCAAACGATTGGCATTGAGGTTACTGTAGACGGATGAAGAGAGAATTAAAGTGTGCAAAATAAAAAACAGCATTCACCGAAATATTCCAAATTGCGAACACTTGGGCAGTTCCACACCACTGCTGCCACCCAGGCCCGTTTCTTGGATCGGGCGAGGCGAGCAGCTGCCCGGGGTGTAATTGCCCCGGAGGCGTAATTGCCCCGGTCCCTGCCCCTGGCTGGAGGGGTTCACATGTCTGGGTTTGTGGCGGCGATTGCCGAGGGCAGAGAGTTCGGCAGCGCCGTAGCAGGTGCTGGCGCTGCCTCTTCTGACTGTAATGTCACGTAGTACAGAAGTACTACGTGACATTACAGAAGTCAGGGCTGGCTCCCAGCCCACCCCCTCCGTTGACTTTCACGCCACTTGGGGTGGGGGTGGGCTGGGGGCATAAAAACGCGCCTTTCCTGATGGTTGCCCACCTTTGCTGCTGGCTGTATCCTGTGCTCCAGACAGCTGCTGTCTTTTCTGCGTTCCTGGCTTCCCGGTGTTGGACCCTACGATTCAAAGACTTCACTGCTTTCCTTGCAGCGTTCCTGGCAGAAACATTTCTTTGCAGCTCGGGCTTGTTTGTGTGCATGGTGCACCGCTTCATCAGAAAGAAGGTAGGTGCCATGTTTATTTTATTATGCTTTGTTCTTCTAAGTCCTTGACCCCTTTGTTTGTGTTTTCCCTGTCGGAGCCGTACTATGCATGATTGCTCTCGTGTGCGTGTACTAAGTGTGTGTTTGTGTCAGCATGAAAGTATGAGAGTGTGTGTTTTCACTGGTCCCCTTTTCCCACTGTGTGCCAACACTGTGCCCCCACTGTGTCCAAATGTGTGCCCCCACTGTGTCCCAATGTGTGCCCCCACTGGTCCTCGTGTCCCAGTGTGTGCCCCTACTGGTCCCCTGCCCCACTGGTCCCTCTCTCTCAATGTGTGCCCCCACTGGTCCCCTGCCCCACTGGTTCCCTTTTCACACTGTGTGCCCCCACTGGTCCCTGTGTCTCAATATGTGCCCCCACTGGTCCCTGTGTCACGATGTGTGCCCCCACTGGTCCCCGTGCCACAATGTGTGCCCTCACTGGTCCTCGTGTCCCACTGTGTCCCAATGTGTGCCCCCACTGGTCCCCGTGTCCCAATGTGTGCCCCCACTGGTCCCTGTGTCCCAATGTGTGCCCCCACTGGTCCCTGTGTCCCAATGTTGTGCCCCCACTGATCCCCATGTCCCACTGTTGTGCCCCCGCTGGTTCCCATGTCCCACTGTTGTGCCCCCACTGGTCCCTGTGTCCCACTGTTGTGCCCCCACTGGTCCCTCTGTCCCAATGTTGTGCCCCCACTGGTCCCTGTGTCCCAATATGTGCCCCCACTGGTCCCCATGTCCCAATGTGTGGCCCCACTGGTCCCCCGTGTTGTGCAGTGTTATATTGAGTTTGAGAGTGGCGCGCGGGGTGCGGTGGGAGTGGGGTACGGTGGGAGTGGGGCGCGAGGTGGGGGGGCGCATTCCTAGTGTTTCACCCTGGGCACCAAATGGGCTAGAAACTACCCTGCTGCCACCACCCATAGTGCGACAGAGGCCGGGCCTTTGTGGGGCCTCCGGCTCCATTAGGAGCCTATTCATGAAGAAAATAAAAAGCACACCCCTTTTTTTGTCTTCATAAATAGGCTGTTAATGGAGCCCCAGGCCTCACAAAGGCCCGGCCCCTGTCGCACTAAGCATGTGTGGCAGGGGCCGTGGATCGGGCTGCTGCTTGTTGATGAAGCAACAGCCCAATCCTTTGGTAATTTATCCTCTTTTTTTTTTCTTTTCAAACTGTGGATGCCCTCCCCCCTGGGCATGAGGCTGAGGCCCACCAGAGGGGCCGCTGCCCTAAGCCCTCCCCTCCAGGACCATACACCAATATGAGTCCTAGAGGGGAGGGCTTAATCGAACATGTTCGCACTTTTACCCGGCCGGAGAGAAGCGATGCAGTATCGGTGGAAAGGGCCATCGATGCTGCATCACTTCTCTCCGGCCGGGGGGGGGAGATTTTCATGAGGATTGGCCATCACGGAAGTGAGGGGAGCAATGCAAGGTTTCCGTCTCCCAACCCAAACTGTCACCTGATCAGGAGCTGCACACACGGCTTTCACCTGTTCCTTCACCACCGTCTTGGAGTGTTTTCCTCCCCCGTTTAGGCACCGAACACCCTGCAGACGCCAAACACCTGTGTCCTTTCCCACGGGCTTCACCCTGCAGGCTGGGTCCAAGACACCTTAAGGGGAGTGGGCGTGGCTACGGCCGTTAACGGCACAGCAAGTCCCCTGGGACAATCCTGGTGCTTGGCGGGTGCAATCAGCCCAAGTGACCTCTAGGGCAATTTCCCACGATGTACGTAATCCTTTCTTAATAGTTTTTTACACTGCACCAAATCACCACCGCAGTATTTATCATACGGCACCAAATCACCATCGCAGTAGTCTCGGAGCTCCCAGGCTTGTTCAAACGTTGGTGTATTTTGCCACCACCAGGGGTACCCGGACGTTAGTCTGGGTAACGAGCAGGTGCTGGGTAAAGAGAAGAGTAGTGCGCTAATTTTAACTATTCTCCAAATCTGCCTTGTAATGCATTCCAATTAATCCCACACGCATTAGAATAAACGTATCTTTCCTACATCATAAATTCTGTGGTCCAGCTGGCAGGCTGACATGCCCGCATGCCACCCCAGAGTATTCTTCTGCAAGCTTCATCTCATGGCACTCCTCCCCTCTTTTCGGTCATTATGCATACTTTAAAGGGCCTCATCACGAGTTGGGCTGTATCCGGGCTGTAATACCGCCCGACTGTAATAGCCTTAGCACCCACCGGTCCGGTGGTATTACCACTGGATCACGGTTTGGGCTTTAACGGTAAAGCCCCATTCCCCATTGGGTCTATTGGATTCAATGGGGCATTTTCGGTGCTAATACTGCACGCTAATACAGCCGGCAGTAATACCGCCAGAAACGGGGCGTGAAATGGGTTTTTCACCTCCAGAAAAAGCTGGAGGTAAAACAGCCCATTTAGCGCCCAGCTCGTGATAGGGCCAACCCTTAAATGCGGCTGTAATACCGTTACCGCTGCATTTAAGTGCTACAGCCCAACTCGTGATTGTTGATAAGGTTCTCTCGTTTGCTGGTCTAATTCCACCCACCAACCACCAAGAAATCACTTGCAAATGTAGGCAAAACCTCTACGCACAAACAGCACATGACATGGACGCATTTGGCCATGTTCCTGTCCCTTGTGCTAAACATACAGGTTATCGTTTTTAAAAAGAGAGGTGACGAAAAATATCAAATGTATTGGGGTGCATCTGAAGTGCTGAGCCCAAGTCATAAAAGTGCCTCTGAACGTCCCCATCATTCATGCATACATTCACATGCCATGTTTCTCTCGGCTCATTATGGGTTGGGCAGTGTTCCGGTGGAAAATCCACCTGAATACCGCCCAATGGAATTACCATTACCGCCACTTGGTCTGGCGGAATTACTACCGGATTACAAGCAGTAGGGGCAGATTTAATCCTCATTTTGTTAAATTCCATTGCACTCTAGGGGGCATTTTTGTGGCAGAATTACCGTTGGCAGAATTAATCCCACAGTAATTCTGCCGATTTTGCCCATTTTCAGTGGAAAGTGGTAGGATTTACCTCCTGCATGATGCTGGAGGTAAAGCCCCCGCTCCAGGGACATACTCGTAGTATGGCAAAGTGGGAAAAGTGGCGGTAATTCCGTTACCACCAGTTTTTTCACTGCAACACCATCCTCGTAATGAGCCCAGGGAAGTCAGGAAAAGGGTGGAATTTTTTTGCATTTACAGGGACAGAAAAAATTCACAAAAAATGTATGCTTTACAATGCGAGAAAAGTTACCCTCCCTCCAGTCTGTTAGGAACAGGCAGAACGGGGCTTACATCGCATGTCACAGGCACTTTCCCCCTCTTTCAGCGTTTAAAAAAAAATAATGGGGTGCTTTTGACATGAACCGCTGCTGTACCGTTTGCATTTCTATCCCACAAAAACAAATCGGAATGCATTTTTTAACATTTCAAAATGAAAGGACCTTTAATATGATGATATGTATTTATAACGCGTTTGTAAGTGCGGACCCGGGGATCGAACCTGCGTTGCTTCCTGTTGTCTTGCTTCTAAGACAAGCACGTTGCCCATGCGCTATCCTCCCTAAACTAGGGACTGTCGCTTTCTAATAAACTCTCAGAACCTTCCGCACATTGGTGTGCAAAGGGCTTCTCAGCACATCATTTGCACTGGTGCACAGCCATCGGGAAAAGCCATGTGAATGAGATAAGCTGCACATTTCTTTGAATCACACAAGTAAAAAAAAGTTCCATCTGTGGTTTTTTAAACTTGCTTTACTATAGGAGACCAGTGGTATTAGTGTTTTGAAAGCCATTCTGGATAGAAAACATTTTGCTCAGGTCCACCTCACTGTATTTTCATGGAAGGTTTTCTTTTAAACAATCTCTGGCGTCCTGATAGTTCCCTCAGACAGAACTGCAGACATGCAGATCCCTAATGTAATCTCAGCAAACACTATGCAGCGTGCATGTCCCCAGTGCTGGGGAAAGAGCGCTTATCTCACAGGCCAGACGAGCACTGCACCCGCTTCCAGTGGATGCCAGGATGTCCTTTCCGCTTCTTTCTTTGGCACCCACATGCCTATTTGGTACCCGTCTGAAAGGCTCTCCTGGGTACCCAGCAGAAGGACTTTGATACCCAACAATACTAATTTTCTGTCTGTTCAAAGAATTAAATTGACTGGAGTGCTTTCAACTGTATAGCGCCTAGACTCTGGAGTGCTCTGTCACCGGATATTAGGGGGTGTAAATCACTGACTCTTTTCAAACGTGCCCTCAAAACTCATCTATTTGCCTGAGGCTGTTTTAGGCTTTGTCTCAACGTGATCTTCCATTTTCGTATGGCTGAACTGAAGAATAGTGTTCTGTGTCTTGTCTGTGGTCCGGAGGTGCCCTGATGTCCATGCGCTTGTTTGCATCTGGCGCTATATAAGTATTA
This sequence comes from Ambystoma mexicanum, assembly GCF_040938575.1. Taxonomy (NCBI): domain Eukaryota; kingdom Metazoa; phylum Chordata; class Amphibia; order Caudata; family Ambystomatidae; genus Ambystoma; species Ambystoma mexicanum. The sequence continues at coordinate 89,473,223 of NC_090932.1, read as the reverse complement.
AATAAAATAAAAAAATAATTGCTGCATGCTTATCCTTTTTAAATGCCATGTTAACACACTGATGTCAGATATCGATTTTTCCCAAAGGAATTAGCAAGGCAGAACATTTGATGCAGATGGTGGACTGTCCTGCCAAGGGATGTGACCAAGCAGTTCGGGCTGGACTGCCCCTTTTGCGGTGGGACCAAGCCTGATTTGCATATGGCTTTCCCCTTTCTGCAATGGGGGTGGGACCAAGCCTGATTTGCATATGGTCTTCCCCCTTCTGTAATGGCTTGGCAGGCGAAGAAAGATGGTCTGGAGCGTTGCCATGAGCAATGCCAAGTTTAAGATTAATTCTAAACCTTCCAACCATCACCTCTTGTGTTTTGGTTATAACCACCAACATGTGTGGGTTACTGTTTTGCATATATTATTATAGGAAAATATGTGAATCGCAAATTATAGGGCATCAAAAGAATGAACATGTTACCGGGTGTATACAGAGAAGGAAGTTAGAAGGGTTTGGAATATAAGCACAAAGAGCTGTAAAAAAAAGCCTGGCAAAGTCAATGGGTCTGGCTTTCATAAATGCAGAAGAAGCGATGTGTTTTTGTCTTGCGTCAGACAGCAGGATTTATAGTAAAATCTTTCTCTCTATACAAGTCCAGACTGAGCCATCACTCGAGTACATAAGAGCCTCGAGTCCAGGCAGTGCCACTAATTCACTCCAAATCCACCCCAATGACAGCTACAGCATTTACAGGATCCAGAAGGAATGCCCATATTGAAGAAGAGTGGGGCCTGTATGCAACAGACCTTTATGCAACAGAAGGAATGCCCATATTGAGGAAGAGTGGGGCCTGTATGCAACAGAAGGAATGCCTGTATTGAAGAAGAGTGGAGCTTGTATACAACAGAAGGAACGCCCATATTGAGGAAGATTGGGGCCTATATGCAACAGAAGGAACGCCCGTATTGAGGAACTGTGGGGCCTGTATACAACAGAAGGAACGCCCATATTGAGGAAGAGTGGGGCCTGTATACAACAGAAGGAATGCCCGTATTGAGGAAGAGTGGGGCCTGTATGCAACAGAAGGAACGCCCATATTGAAGAAGAGTGGGGCCTGTATGCAACAGACCTGTATGCAACAGAAGGAATGCCCATATTGAGGAAGAGTGGGGCTTGTATGCAACAGAAGGAACACCCGTATTGAAGAAGAGTGGGGCCTTTATGCAACAGAAGGAACGCCCGTATTGAGGAAGAGTGGGGCCTGTATGCAACAGAAGGAACACCCGTATTGAAGAAGAGTTTGGCCTGCATGCAACAGAAGGAACGCCCATATTGAAGAAGAGTGGTGCCTGTTTCCGCCCATATTGAGGAAGAGTGGGTCCTGTATGCAACAGAAGGAACGCCCGTATTGAAGAAGGGTGGGGCCTGTATGCAACAGAAGGAACGCCCATATTGAAGACGAGTGGGGCCTGTATGCAACAGAAGGAACACCCGTATTGAAGAAGAGTGGGGCCTGTATCGAACAGAAGGAACGCCCGTATTGATGAAGAGTGGGGCCTGTATGAAACAGAAGGAACGCCCGTATTGAGGAAGAGTGGGGCCTGTATGCAACAGAAGGAATGCCCATATTGAAGAAGAGCGGGGCCTGTATGCAACATAAGGAACGTCCGTATTGAAGAAGAGCGGGCCTGTATGCAACAGACGGAACGCCTGTATTGAGGAAGAGCGGGGCCTGTATGCAACAGAAGGAACGCGGTATTGAAGAAGAGCAGGGCCTGTATGCAACAGAAGGAATGCCCGTATTGAGGACGAGCGGGGCCTGTATGCAACAGAAGGAACGCCCGTATTGAAGAAGAGCGGGGCCTGTATGCAACAGAAGGAACACCCGTATTGAAGAAGAGCAGGCCTGTATGCAACAGAAGGAATGCCCATATTGAAGAAGAGTGGGGCCTGTATGCAACAGAAGGAATGCCCATATTGAGGAAGAGTGGTGCCTGTATGCAACAAGGGGAAACTTTAAAGATGTATACAATGGCAAATATACATTAGAAATAGCTAAGGCATGAACACAACTAAATTACACGCTCACATTTTGTAACAAATATTTCAGTGTCATTTTCTTTTCAAAAGTGTTGCTTTGGACAGTTTTAATGATTTTATATGTTGTCTAGGGTATGTGCTGCTCTGGTTTTGCATTCGTTTGGATGCATATTTCTGCCAGTAAGGCATTGGTTTAGGATCAAAAGAACGTTTTGAGAAACTGAGCCCTTGAGTTTTTTCTTTTTTTTAAAAAATGGTTGTTTTTGCAAAAACAGCTATTTTCTCAGGTGTTTTTGCAAAAACAGACATTTTTGAACTTTCTTTTAAAACAGCGTTTTTTGCGGCATTTTACGGGATCGCAACATTGCTATAAGCTGGAGGCTCTGCTAATGAGTATGTGTCTAATTGGACTATTCCAATGTTGCTTTGCTTTTAATGATGGTAATGGACGGGTTTCAGTCAATCATGATTAAGCAATGGAGGGTAGAGAAACTTTGTTTTATTAATTTACCAATTTTTATTGAAATTTGGCAATAAAGCTATATAAGGGCCTCATTACGAGTTTGGTGGTAATTCAGCAGTAAATCCACTGAATTACCATTAAACTCACTTACCGTTAACACCACTTGGCCCCATGGGTTTGCCTCGACATTACAAGTGGTGGTAGGGTGGTGTTAATCCTCATTTTTGGGGGCCGTGTGGATTTCGGCAAAATTACCGCCAGCGGTAATTCTGCTGTTTTTTTTAACTTAAAGTGGCGGATTTACTTCCAGCATGATGATAAAAATCAAACATATAGTTTGGTGCTGCGGAAAAAACGGTGGTAATTCCGCTATCGCAAAAACAAGTGGCGGTAATGGAATGACCACCTGCTTTTTTGCCACGCTGCCAAACTTGCAATGAGCCCAAAGATTCTCCACCTTCGCTAACTTTGCTTGATGCCGCCGGGTCAGTGGGATTCCAAGAGAAGCCCCGTGTATTTGAATCTATAGAGAGGAGGGACGCCCTCTGAAAGGAGCAGTGTTTGTTTGTAGGTGTACATGTTTAAGATATTAGCCACGTGTGTACAGACGTCCTTAGCAGGAAGATGTTCTGGGATGGACGTGAAGGTGCTCTGGCCGGGAGTCTGCTGAACGAAGTCACCTTTTCACTCACTTGAGAGGGATCAATGTGTTTTTAATCATCAGGAGCTGGTCTCCTGTGGTGATCAAGAAAGTCCTAAATCCGTGGATCGATCGATCAGCGCCCCTCTGAAGATGCTGAGATGAACAGAAGGCCCAGGGGAGCGCCGGCGCCGATAATCCCCAGCCCAGCATTCGAGGGCGCTGATCAAAGCCCGAGTTGCTCCCGGGCAATTCTTTTTCAGCTCTTCACTGGTTTGGCTCGATGAGTTCCTCTCATATGAGGCTCAAAGTTCTCCAGAGACGGCCTTTTTTGTTTACACTTCGAGTTTTTCGGAAAGTTTTAGTTGTGAATTTCTTCTACTTGTTGAAATAGAAAGATCTTTTTTCATCAATTCTTTTTAAGCAAATTCTGCTTGATGCCGGGGGCTAGCCCAGCCCTCACCCTCCCCCTCCATGGGCGCCCCACTCACCTGGCTGTAGGAAGCAAATACGTCACTGGAGTTGCCAGGTGACGAAGACAGTAGGCTGCCCATTGGGTGCTCCCTCTAATATTCCTCGTGTCCGTCTGAAACCATGGAGCCTTCAGGAGCTTTGCAGAGTGTCTTCTAATTACGGTCACTGTGGTGGGCGAGGGAAATGGTCAGCTCTTCTCGACCCGCTGGACTTCAGCCCCACTCAGATGTCGTGTGCTCTTGCTTGCGTTAGAACAATACTTTCAACAGACAGAGCCAACCCCGGGCTCCCAATGACACAGCTCAGTTGCTCACATTTCCCTGTTTATGGAGTCCACAGGACTCCATGGTGATTCCGATGGTATTAGAGCTGGTGCTAATATCTAATACCGCTGAGAGGGCTGCACTATGATGGTAAGGCAGCAGAATTACCACCAGCATTTCTCTGGAGATTTTTCCTCCACCGTACTGCCATCCTTGTAGTTGTGCGGTAGTGCAGCGGTAACGGTATTACTGCTGCATTTTACCTGCACCGCACAACTCATGATTTGTTCCTGCCTTGCTCCTATTCACAACCTTTGCCATCTCGCTCAGGGTTCTAACCATGCTTTGTCTGTTGCCTGCATGTGTGTGGGTGTGTGAGTGGCTGTGTGTGTGTGTGTGTGTGTGTGTGGGTGTGTGAGTGGCTGTGTGGGTGTGTGTGGGTGTGTGAGTGGCTGTGTGTGTGTGTGTGTAAAGAAGGGAGTTGTGTTGTCTCTACATTCTTTATCCTATGCCTGAGAGAATAATGCAGTCTCTGGGTGATGTCAGAGCATAGGTGGCGGCACGCGTGGAGTGTCTGCGTGAATGGAGATTGCTTCCCCGGGGCGTTCCACTGGAGACAGTTGGAGGATGTAGCCTGGGTGGCGAGTACCAGTGGCTCCTTCTCTTATATGTACTTCACTTACTTACTCTAGAGATCCTATTACGTAAAATGATCCAACATGTGGGAAAAGGATTTCCTTGACAATAATGAAGATCCCACACTTGAGACTGAGGTGTTGGAGTACATAAATAGCTGGTGACGCGCCTAACCATTGGTGATGTCGCCAGTGATTTCAGGATTCTTACACCTCGTCATACCATGGCCCTACACACCTCAGTCTCATACCATGGCCCTTCACACCTCAGTCTCATACCATGGCCCTACACACCTCAGTCTCATACCATGGCCCTAAACACCGCAGTCTCATACCATGGCCCTAAACACTGCAGTCTCATACCATGGCCTTACACACCTCAGTCTCATACCATGGCCCTACACACCTCAGTCTCATACCATGGCCCTACACACCTCAGTCTCATACCATGGCCCTACACACCTCAGTCTCATACCATGGACCTACACACCTCAGTCTCATGCCATGGCTCTAAACACTGCAGTCTCATACCATGGCCCTACACACCGCAGTCTCATACCATGGCCCTACACACCTCAGTCTCATACCATGGCCCTACACACCTCAGTCTCATACCATGGCCCTACACACCTCAGTCTCATACCATGGCCCTACACACCTCAGTCTCATACCATGGACCTACACACCTCAGTCTCATACCATGGCCCTACACACCGCAGTCTCATACCATGGCCCTACACACCTCAGTCTCATACCATGGCCCTTCACACCTCAGTCTCATACCATGGCCCTACACACCTCAGTCTCATACCATGGCCCTAAACACCGCAGTCTCATACCGTGGCCCTAAACACCTCAGTCTCATACCATGGCCCTACACACCTCAGTCTCATACCATGGCCCTACACACCTCAGTCTCAAACCATGGCCCTTCACACCTCAGTCTCAAACCATGGCCCTACACACCGCAGTCTCATACCATGGTCTGCACACCGCAGTCTCATACCATGGCCCTTCACACCTCAGTCTCAAACCATGGCCCTACACACCGCAGTCTCAAACCATGGCCCTACACACCGCAGTCTCATACCATGGTCTGCACACCGCAGTCTCATACCATGGCCCTACACACCTCAGTCTCATACCATGGCCCTACACACCTCAGTCTCATACCGTGGCCCTACACACCTCAGTCTCATACCATGGCCCTACACACCTCAGTCTCATATCATGGCCCTACACACCTCAGTCTCAAACCATGGCCCTACACACCGCAGTCTCATACCATGGCCCTAAACACCTCAGTCTCATACCATGGCCATACACACCGCAGTCTCATACCATGGCCCTACACACCGCAGTCTCATACCATGGCCCTACACACCTCAGTCTCATACCATGGCCCTACACACCGCAGTCTCATACCACGGCCCTAAACACCTCAGTCTCATACCATGGCCCTACACACCTCAGTCTCATACCATGGCCCTACACACCTTAGTCTCATACCAAGGCCCTACACACCTCAGTCTCAAACCATGGCCCTACACACCTCAGTCTCAAACCATGGGCCTACACACCGCAGTCTCATACCATGGCCCTAAACACCTCAGTCTCATACCATGGCCATACACACCGCAGTCTCATACCATGGCCCTACACACCGCCGTCTCATACCATGGCCCTACACACCTCAGTCTCATACCATGGCCCTACACACCGCAGTCTCATACCACGGCCCTAAACACCTCAGTCTCATACCATGGCCCTACACACCTCAGTCTCATACCATGGCCCTACACACCTTAGTCTCATACCAAGGCCCTACACACCTCAGTCTCAAACCATGGCCCTTCACACCTCAGTCTCATACCATGGCCCTACACACCTCAGTCTCATACCATGGCCCTACACACCTCAGTCTCATATCATGGCCCTACACACCTCAGTCTCATACCATGGCCCTACACACCTCAGTCTCATACCATGGCCATATACACCGCAGTCTCATACCATGGCCCTACACACCTCAGTCTCATACCATGGCCCTACACACCGCAGTCTCATACCTCGGCCCTACACACCGCAGTCTCTTACCATGGCCTTAAACACCGCAGTCTCATACCATGGCCCTACACACCGCAGTCTCATACCATGGCCCTACACACCGCAGTCTCATACCATGGCCCTACACACCTCAGTCTCAAACCATGGCCCTTCACACCTCAGTCTCATACCATGGCCCTACACACCGCAGTCTCATACCATGGCCCTACACACCGCAGCCTCATACCATGGCCCTACACACCTCAGTCTCATACCATGGCCCTTCACACCGCAGTCTCATACCATGGCCCTACACACCTCAGTCTCATACCATGGCCCTACACACCTCAGTCTCAAACCATGGCCCTTCACACCTCAGTCTCATACCATGGCCCTACACACCGCAGTCTCATACCATGGCCCTACACACCGCAGCCTCATACCATGGCCCTACACACCTCAGTCTCATACCATGGCCCTTCACACCGCAGTCTCATACCATGGCCCTACACACCTCAGTCTCATACCATGGCCCTTCACACCGCAGTCTCATACCACGGCCCTACACACCGCAGTCTCATACCACGGCCCTAAACACCTCAGTCTCAAACCACGGCCCTACACACCTCAGTCTCATACCACGGCCCTACACACCTCAGTCTCATACCATGGCCCTACACACCGCAGTCTCATACCATGGCCCTACACACCGCAGTCTCATACCATGGCCCTACACACCTCAGTCTCATACCATGGCCCTACACACCTCAGTCTCATACCATGGCCCTACACACCGCAGTCTCTTACCATGGCCTTAAACACTGCAGTCTCATACCATGGCCCTACACACCTCAGTCTCATACCATGGTCCTACACACCTCAGTCTCAAACCATGGCCCTTCACACCTCAGTCTCATACCATGGCCCTACACACCTCAGTCTCATACCATGGCCCTAAACACCTCAGTCTCAAACCATGGCCCTACACACCTCAGTCTCATACCATGGCCCTTCACACCTCAGTCTCATACCATGACCCTACACACCTCAGTCTCATACCATGGCCCTTCACACCGCAGTCTCATACCATGGCCCTACACACCTCAGTCTCATACCATGGCCCTACACACCTCAGTCTCATACCATGGCCATACACAACTCAGTCTCATACCATGGCCCTACACACTTCAGTCTCAAACTATGGCCCTAAACACTGCAGTCTCATATCATGGCCCTTCACACCTCAGTCTCAAACCATGGCCCTACACACCGCAGTCTCATACCATGGCCCTACACACCTCAGTCTCATACCATGGCCCTACACACCTCAGTCTCATACCATGGCCCTACACACCTCAGTCTCAAACCATGGCCCTTCACACCTCAGTCTCATATCATGGCCCTACACACCTCAGTCTCATACCATGGCCCTACACACCTCAGTCTCATACCATGGCCCTACACACCTCAGTCTCATACATTGGCCCTACACACCGCAGTCTCATACCATGGCCCTACACACCTCAGTCTCATATCATGGCCCTACACACCGCAGTCTCTTACCATGGCCTTAAACACCGCAGTCTCATACCATGGCCCTACACACCGCAGTCTCATACCATGGCCCCAAACACCTCAGTCTCATACCATGGGCCTTCACACCGCAGTCTCATACCATGGCCCTACACACCTCAGTCTCATACCATGGCCCTACACACCGCAGTCTCATACCATGGCCCTTCACACCTCAGTCTCATATCATGGCCCTACACACTGCAGTCTCTTACCATGGCCTTAAACACCGCAGTCTCATACCATGGCCCTACACACCACAGTCTCATACCATGGCCCCAAACAGCTCAGTCTCATACCATGGCCCTAAACACCTCAGTCTCATACCATGGCCCTACACACCGCAGTCTCTTACCATGGCCCTACACACCGCAGTCTCATACCATGGCCCTACACACCTCAGTCTCATACCATGGGCCTAAACACCGCAGTCTCATACCATGGCCCTACACACCTCAGTCTCTTACCATGGCCCTACACACCTCAGTCTCATACCATGGCTGTACACACCTCAGTCTCATACTATGGCCCTTCACACCTCAGTCTCATACCATGGCCCTACACACCTCAGTCTCATGCCATGGCTCTAAACACTGCAGTCTCATACCATGGCCCTACACACCGCAGTCTCATACCATGGCCCTACACACCTCAGTCTCATACCATGGTCCTACACACCTCAGTCTCATACCATGGCCCTTCACACCGCAGTCTCATACCATGGCCCTTCACACCTCAGTCTCATACCATGGTCCTACACACCTCAGTCTCATGCCATGGCCCTTCACACCTCAGTCTCATACCATGGCCCTACACACCTCAGTCTCATACCATGGCCCTAAACACCGCAGTCTCATATCATGGCCCTAAACACCTCAGTCTCAAACCATGGCCCTTCACACCTCAGTCTCATACCATGGCCCTACACACCTCAGTGTCGTCCTCATTACCTGGTGCACAATGTCACGTCATGACGAGGCAAGCTCCACGCCCTCCTGCATCATTATGTGGGATGTCCCACATTTGGCCCGGAAACACTAGGGGAAGTGACGTTGGAATAGGGAGGGTGCGGGATGAGGGTTTGGGGGCAAGGGATAGTAATGCAGAATTGCACTGGCACAGAATAAAGAAGGTTCTGTTCTACCGGCCTTGGTGTGTCTCTGGTTCTTGTGCATGATGGTGCCCTGGTAACCGGGCCCGTTTCCAGTAGAGCACGGTCCGCTCTACTTCACACACGTCACAAGAAAACCTCTGCAAAATGTAACTCTTCTGCTAATGCCATGCTTCTACCACTCGGAACACTCAGGCAGCATCATGAGCTGGGACAGATGAAAGGTCAAGACCAGAGGCAAGCATTCTGCCTTTACTCTTTAATGCTACCCTGAAGCACCTCTTTAAACAATCTAGAAAACTGTTAAGAGACAACTACACCCACCGCCCCTCTGGATCTCCCCCTTCCAGCAGTTTACTGTCCTGAAATCTCTACCAAGCAGTTTACTGTCCTGAAATCTCTACCAGTCCAGACCTTTCTCTTTCTTCTACGTCACATCCTGTCTGGGTTCTTTCCTCTTTCTTTTTGCTGCTCTCAGCAGATAAGTTCTTTTAAAATATCTCAGGAAAATTGAGACTATTATGCATAGTATTGTGTTTATATGTATAGTGTTGTGGTTATACGTTTCAAGATGTGCTTTATCTAACTTTACGTAGCGCGTAGAAAGCACAGGCGAATGAACGTTAACAAGCACGATGGCTGCACAGCGGGTAATTAGAAGAGTGGTGCCGCAAGATCAAGGGAGAGATGTGAGCTGGGTCCGAGAGCGAACGCACTCACGCGGGGGGCTGGACCGGCGTCTCTCTCTCACTATTAAGAATAGAAATTGGTAGCCCATATGAGGCGGGCCAGCACAGCGAGACGGAGGGACGTCTCATTACGGGGGCGTGCTCATTAGAGGAAGGGCACTCTTTACGGTGACTGTGGCAGTAAGTTTAGAGCATTCACATTCATGCAGCGAGCAGAGGGAATGGTCCCTTTTCACATGGAGCACATCCCATTAAAAGTACATACGGACAAAGTCAGCATTCATCCGTTCACACGTGCATATCCAATTACAGCACACTCACAGTGTAGCCTGCTAGAAGATTGCAGGACAAACTGCCCGATTGAGAATCATGGAATATCAGAGAAACAAGGAGGAAGACCAAAGCATGTGGAGTGAGGGCAGCCATGTAGAATTGCTGGTGGAAGAAGACAACCTGGGTCATTACAACTTTGCTGGCATCTGGCTTAATTCTTACAGGATACCGGCAAATGGAAATACTGTTACCGGCGCTCCGTCCGGAAGAATTACCGCTGAATTACGAGTGCCGGTGGCAGTGATAAATCCGCATTCCGTGGCTTTACCGGTAATACCGGTGCAAGTAATACCAGCAATTATTGCCGGTAGGGTGGTGCAATGACCTCTAGCTATTAAGAGCTGAAGTAATTCCTCCAACCCATTGGCAAACTTGCACTTGGCCTGTGCAGAAACATGGCAGTATGTGGTAATACCGGTACGTTAATTCCGCACCGGCCAAGTTGTAATGAGCCCCAAAGACCTCACAAAAGAGTGTTAGAAGAATCTCTCATGGAAGATGTGTTATAAGGTGCCAAGCCCGTACAAGACAGGCTGGACGACCTTGAAACCCTGCTAAGCAGCAACGACAAAAACAAAAGGGCCGACAGGGAGAAACGAGCAGCCAGTCCCGGTGAGGGGCCTTCTACTGAACACGTCCCCTGCTATAGATGAGAGGCTCGCACCCTCACCAATCAGGGGATGTGAACCACTGCTACTCTTCTCTATATCACTTCCTTTTTAACTGTATCCACCATTGCCTTCCTGACCTTTAGCCTCTGCCTGTAGCCCTCCGTTTCCCCTCTCTCAATGACCTTCCAAGTGCACCTCAATAATCTATCCCATACCTAGCCATATTACTGTCCGCTCTTGCTGCATCCTCTTTCACCATGATCCATTGCTTAACAGTGAGGTCTGTGCTAAATTCCATGATTTTGTCTGTGTGAGTCACGAATATGGCGTTTCCTGCGCATTGCATGATTTGTCTTGGAATGTTTGACTGTCTGGCTTTCTTTCTGCCTTAAGCAGGGTTCATGAAGTTAGGTTATGTTATGTTATGTTAAAGGACATGTATACAGCGCACTATTAGTATTGGAATAGTTGCCCTATTGCCAACTTGACCTACTCAGATTTGACTGCATCTTTTTGATCGAATTTGGTAGGTCAAATGGTATATTTTAATTACAAAATAGTTGTGGGCTGGGGTAAGGGAAAAGGATGTGGCGTGTGGAAGTCAGGGGGTACAGGTGGTCTTCCCCCGCATTAGGGGGAGTCGTGGGGTTCTCCCTCTGCAGTAGGTAAAAGAAAATTCGACCAAAAGAATTTGGTCAAATCGGCAGTAGGTGAAGTTGTTTAGGTCAAACACCCCATATCCACACTATCACCACCTGACTGGTCCGCTGGCACTCTGGCAGATCTGAAATGCAAGAGGGTTCAGGACGTTAGTAGGACTGAGCAGGAAAAAGCGCAAGAGAGCTGTGATTTTCTGTTGGCACTTTCAGTTCGATTTACCCAGTGGTCCTCCACTGGGCCTTCACCTCAGTGCTTCCTCTAAGCTACTAGTAGCATGGCAGCGTTTCCCCAATACGGCATGCAATGCTGCTCAACATGGACTGATGCTGCACGGTCTGCTCTCATTTCTACCCTTCTGAGTAATGATTTGCGGGTGTTGCTAGATGCTGTCCTCGCTACATATAGAGGAGGATGGCTCTGAGGCAGTTAGCGAGGTCAGTTGAGTGCAGTCAGGGTTTGCTTGTGGACTACATGGTCCGTTGAGTGTGGGCATGCACGCTGTAGTTTCTTACTGTACTGACCCGATTGCTGATAGGCTGCTAGTGGCGCTGTGGTTGAGGTGCAGGCCTTCAAGGTTTTTGAATGGTTTCAATGGTGCACAGCCAGGCTGGCAAGGTTGACGTGTTGAATGCCAGTAGTTCTGTGGCCGCTGATGTTCTAGGCAGGTCGTTCCTGATGGCTTGAGGTGCTGGATCAATTGGCAAAGCTGCACATGGGAAGAATATGGAAATGTCCTCATGCGCCTCTGGTAGCATGCCCTGTGAATCGGGCATCAGCGGATGTATGTGGATGGCTTTGTTGTATACGTGGGGGGCCCTTAGTTGGCAGCTCTGGTGCTGCATGGCCTACATTTTGTAAAATGTTGTTTATTGGCAGAGCTATGAGGATTGTGACTGGCAAACATATGCGACATGGGTTGTGCGACATGAGTTGTGCGGCATGGGTTTTCGGTGATGCCAAGTCTATCAAGAGAAGGAGTCATTGTACCACTGCATACATGAGCGGCTGTTGGCAAGAGGGCTGCTCTCCTCAGTGTGCATGAATGCGTACTGTTTCTGTATATCCTCCTATGTTGTTCTGTTGCTAACTCCCTTGCTTACAACTTTTGCTGCTAATTTGCTTTTTGCACAGTTAGAAATACTTATTCATTAATGACTTGTAGCGAGATGAATTTGGGATAAAAAGACTTTTAGAGTTAGGATTGATAGGGTTTTACAAACTTATTTTTAGCACTCTGTCTAATTTTTTTACTTTTCGTATTTCCTTTGAGACAAGCTGTGCTGACCTACGCTTCCCACAAGGCGTGTAGTTCTGGGGATTATATATTTGCATATCAGACGTGTGAGCGCCGGCGCGTGAGGAACCAGCCGGTCTGTGCCAGTCCGTGTTGTCATTGTCTCGGGCTGCTACTTATTTTCTGTTCCTTGGAATAATAACCTTCCTTCTACCTTGTCTGAAACGTGTAAACTGTTTGCTAATATGTATACGCTGGAAGCCATCAACGCCGCTAGGATATTCATGAGTCTTAGATGGAACTGTATTTTGTCTAAGATAATTTTATATAAATACAAGGGTATTCCGTTAGATGAAGCCATGTGTAGCTTTTGCAAGGCGGATCCTGAAACATGGTTCCATTTAGTACCTGAATGTACTTTTTTAAGACCCCTGCGTCTTAGATATTTTAAGCCGTTTTTTAACTCCATGGATTTTATTGATGATTAATGTTTTTGGGACCGATGTCTAAGGGGGTGCGGTCACGTCTGATGTGCTGGCAGTTGTGAGTTGTATGGGTGTCTCATCTTTGGATTGACTACACTTAATCAATTTTTGGAGAACAGCGCTTTCATGATTTTATGAAATTCTAGTTTTTTTAATTGTGTAATGTTTACAGCACTGTACTCTCATTTGTGCATGTGGTATTATCCTTAGTAAATGTTTTGATATTTTGACGAATTGGATATCTTTTTATGTAATATGGAAAAGTATATGTTAAAGGTTCAAGTGAACCAAGAACAATCAAAAAATAAAATAAAAATAGATTGTTGGCCTCTGTGCGTCTGAGAGTGCTGGAGCGTGTGAGCCTCATGGCTCACATGGAAGCGTGTTTCTTGCTTTACACTTGGGTAGTGTGTTTTCTTTTTGTCTTGTTGTTCCATCCGTGTTGCCTGGAGGAAGCCACGATGTTGCACCCTCATGGACAATACATGGGGATATGCGAAGGGGCTGGATTAGTGGAGGCGCGCAGTAGGCTTGCCGATATGCTGTCATCGCTTTGGTTAAGTCACATATCCTCCGGGTGTTTGTACTGCACTTTCATGGCCATTTTTCCGTCACTAGTGCAGGTGGCATGTTCATGTTCTTCCGAGGGTTAACGAAAATGATTTTCACATCTTTGTAGTTGCACATGAGCTTGTTTTTGCAGTTCCTCGATTGGACCCCTCATTATTACCTACATTTTCACAGGTTAATTGAAATTGACACCGAGGCGGACTCTGGATCTGCTTACTTGATACATGTCGTGACTTATATCTCTCTTCTGTGCTGTACTAATTGTTATTCCATGTTTGAAACCGATCAAATATGTTATAAAAAAAAGAAAAAACAGAAATTGACACTCAAGCAGTCCTTTGCTTAGATCAAAGCTGCAGGATCATATGTTTGCTGCTGTTTTTCTGTTCTCTTATTTCCCCGGTCCTTTTGGCAAATGCACAGCCTGATATCTCAATTATCATGCTCGGAAACACAGAAGGGGAAGGCGAACTGTGTTATTGTCGCTTTCAGATCCCTGGTGAATCATGAAATCATTCAGGAATAGAGACGCAGATGTAACGAGTCAGTAGACAGATAATTGGACATCTTTCAGCCCCGTCATCCCCCAGGATTTACACTGCAATCGGGCCGGTGGGAGGATTATTACCACCCTAGACAAAATGACATGTTGGCACTTTACTGTCCCCAAACGCCACCAACATCACCTGTGCATGTGTCAATGCATGCATGGGATTTATAAAGCATGAATCTAGCTGGCGAGCCACAGAGCTCTGTGCATAGGGGATGCACCCAGGGGGTACGTGCAGGGTGCAGGGGAGCAGAGGAAGTGGGATGGGGGACAGAGGACCAGAGGAGGGGGAGCTCCAGCGGCACAGAACTTGGGTTGAGTGGTGCAATCAGCGTAAAATGTTCTTTGAAGAAGTAGGGTTTTCATGTCCTCCCTGAAGTGTTGGATGGAGGGGGCCAGTCTTATCTGCATTGGTAACTTGTTTCAGATCTTCTATGTACATCAACAATTCAATAACATAGATTGAAATCATGGTATAAAACGCAAGTGCTATATTGAAGTATCTAAAACATAAAATGGTTATCAGAAGAAAATAAAATCAATTCTAAAAACACAAATAAATGTGAATACAATGGAAAGAGCTCTGGTCGAGTTAAAAGCCCTCATATTATCGAGATTGGACTACTGCAATGCCTTATATATCGGCACTAGTAGCCGTAATCTAAACAAACTACAAGTGTTACAGAACAATACATTAAGAGCGGCACTCAACATTCCAAGAGTTAACCACATCACTTCTGCCAGACAAATGGTTCATTGGCTTCCAGTGAAGAACAGATTTGCCTTTATAACGTTATCACTAACCCACAATTGCCTTCCAAATAAAGCCTCCAAATACCTAAATTGCAAGTTCACCAAGAACCAATCAAACAGACCTACCAGAGCCTCTCAGGTCAACCAACTGATCACAACCAGATACAAACTAGAAAAAACAGGGAGTAAGAGTTTTCCAGTCCTAGCCTCCAAACTTTGGAATTCCCTACTGTCAGACCTAAGAAATGAGCCAGCTTACTGGGTCTTCCGAAAAGAAAACTAAACACATGGCTGTTTGCACAAGAACAATAAGCATTCAAGTACCATATTATCAACATATGTAGGGAACTTAATCTACCCCCACACTGTAACTGTCCTAAGCTTTGTACCATAACTATATCTACCTCACTGTAACTGCGTGCATTATAATATGCTTCCCTTTATCATTGCATGTATTGTGTTCATGGTAAATGAAACTCCCTGAACTTCACTTGTAACCTTGTGCGCAGATACCTTCGGCTTAGGAGCGCTGTGTAAATAAATAAGTAAAACTAAAGAAAATGCAGATTAAGTCCCTGGAGATAGTAGCCGACTCCCACATCAGTAGGGAACACTGCATGTGTGCATTCATATAGAAGGGCAGGAGTCTGCAAGCTATGGACCTCTAGATGTTTTGGACTACAATTCCTATCAGCCCTTCCCAGCATACTCAATGGTGAGGTATCGTGTGAGTCGTCGTCGAAAACATTTGCAGAGTTGCAGGTTGCAGACCCTTGTAGTGGGGTAACTCCAGAATATGAAATCAGTGGACAAGGGTTAAGACTTTTAACTTTGGTTGGCAACACTCTTGGGCCCTTCCAAAAAAATAAATACTCAGTTTTGCAGGGTACTTTCATTCAACGTAGCATGGCTCCCAGCTGGCTGTATGTCACGAGTCTCTCAATCTTTCGCTATTGCCTTCTTTCCTAACCACTGAAAATTAAATGTCTCACATTGTTATAGTGCTTGTCCTAATTAATTAATCCCATTCATCTTCAATAGGTAATGATCAGGTTTGTAATTTATTAATCAATGCGCTCAGCCGACACGTGTTTCAACCACTGCACATCTTCAAGGCTGTAAACATGGGCTGCTAAATCATACATATATTTATAAACTATTAATCCCAATATGACCATTCAATTTCCAACATTTCATATACCATAGAGTTAAAATAAATAAAAAATACATAAAGGTCATTGCAAATTATAAAGAGGAGTTTCACGGAAAAGTTATGACACAGTTCAAGCGCAAAAGCGAGAGAGAGAGAAAAAGAAAGAAGTATTCATTATTCTCCTGCGTACTTTGTACATCATCATAAATTAATCATATGCTCATCTAATTCCATCACCACAACCACTTTGTACTGGGTGTATCGCTTACATTGGTATAGTAGGCAAAGCTGTGCTGTCACATCACAGGGTGCAAGTGAATTAATCATGCTTTTATAGCCAAAATTGTAGTACTGTGACATGCCTTGCGTATTTAATTAAGTTATGGTCAGGTCAACTCACCCTACTTGATTCTTTCGTCAGTATTGCCTAATGTATATGTTCCTCCAATGTTAACCTGTTCATAATTATAATTATATACAAGTGTTAATTACATAAACTTATATCCATCGAGTTATTCCATTATTGCCGTCAGTAATGTGATAAACTCCTCACCCTCTGTAAGCTGTGTGCTATCACATCTTCCATTCATAAATAGATTCTTAAGGTCCTCTTGAAGGTAGACAAGTCATCCTCTCTTAAATAAATAATAAGTATGCGTTGTTTTGTTAGAATTTAATCTATGAGGATTTCAAGTAACTAATTCCATCCTGACCTATAATGTTTGGGCACACTCACTATAACGTGGTTAGTTCCACTCCTTAAATATTCCTCCTCGGGGTGTCCTGTATGGATTCACCCCTGCGTGTATTTCACGTATCACTGCCATTTTGTTCAATATTTATATGAGGCAGTGACCTCACACGTACATTACGTATGACGTCACTAGCGTCAGCATTTGTAAATAATAACCGCAAGCGCAGTTCAGCTACCGGCCATTCCTTCTTTCACCAATGAATCTAATTGTGTTAAAGCAGATGGCTCCAATACCGTGCTGCACCATGCTTTAGTCAGATGTACTACTGTTAGGTAATGTATCAAGGATAATACATTTCCTCTATTCTAGCCAAAGAAGATTCAATAGTGAGTAATAACTTGATATCCTTTAATCAAACTACTAATCTAAATCCTTTGTATTTTTTTGTGTGTGGATAGAACAGTAAAACACACACTGGCTTGCACACAGATTCCCTGTAAATATAATCCTATTCCTTCAGTTTATGTTTTATCTCGGAGAACCCACTGCAGAATTGTTTTTTACGTTTCTCTATTTTTATAAAGTTTGAATATTCAGTCACAAGATGTTTCAAACAAAAGATATGTTCCTTTCACGTCTTCTATATATTTAATGTTTTGTTGAGGCAAAGGTTTACCTGGGCTTTCAGACTAAGGGCCTCATTACACGGTAGGCGGTAAGGGTTTACCGGTACCAGTATTTTACCGGTACCGGTAAACCCTTACCGCCTTACTACGAGGTCCCTTTGCGGGTTGGAGAATTTAACGCCTGCTTTTTGCAGGTGTTAAAAACCAACCCGCAAAGGGACCAGGGAGCTAATTACGGTACCGCAGTTTGCGGTGCTGTAATTAGCACCTTCCCCATTCCCATTATGCCCTATGGGGCAAAAATGGGAATGGGGAAGGGCAATGGGGGAAGGGGGAATTACCGCCCACCAACCTTGGAATAGGGAGGTAATTCCCCTTTCCACCAAGGCGGTGCCGGTATTTTACCGGCATGGACCAAGGTGCTAATAGCACCTTGGTCCACCGCCACCCGTGTAATGAGGCCCAAACACTTTCCCACGATTAATTCAATTCCACTTCTGTGGAGTTGAGTTAATACTGCTTCTCATTAGTGTGTTACCCGGAAGATGGTCAGGTGACTGGACAAGTTAAGTGCTCTTTGCTGTCTATTATCTGCCTGTAACCTACATTCACAAGGCCACTCTTTCCCTTCATTCTTCCGAAGTAATGCGATTTAGAAGTTATTATTTGGTTTACCACTTGCCTTGACCTTTTACTAAAGTTCATCATCGGGACAACATATTGTTTATTAGGACCGCAGTCCATTCACCAAATCATCAGTAACATTGAAAAATCACACACTTTCGAAATGTCTCCCCATATAAAGTTCTAGATGACAGACTCTGCAACCCCTTCCTAAATAGTTTACAATGGTTGAGTACATAATAACAAAGCTGCACATAAGAAAGATGCAGTTATTATATTTCACTCCATCCCGTTTGGGCTCCCACTCTCACGACTGGCCTACATTTGTATCCTGACAAGATAAAACCCGTGCACATAACACATCAAATCCATGATTTTGCCTGGTCATGATATGAGGATATTTACCATCCAACATTTCCAATAATTCCAGTGTTATTAAAAAGTCATTGCACAAGGTTATAATAAACAATGATATCCGTGTGTGCGATGTTTGTGGCCACTTCCCGTTTGAAGAGCCCTTCTTATATATTCAGCTAAATATGAATCCTAACTGCGTGGCGACAATGACAAATACCATACACAGCCCATCAATCGAAATGTCAGATAATAAAAATGTTAAACGTGCCAGGTGGAAGATATGATTTGTAATTTAAACCAGATCTTGTGTTAATTGGGCTAGCCTATCCACTCTGATCTTGACAGATTTATTTTATACAATTCACAAGGCTGGATAGATCACTTTGATCCACCAAATTTAAAAGGGATTTGCCTGCCTCCCTATAACTCATATACCACCTTGCTGGGGGCCGGCTGTCCAACCATTGCTTCTGCAGTTGAGAATACCAAGTAGAGAACACTGGAAAGTGGACCCCGTCTTCTCCCCCTTGTCTACCACACTGCAGACCACTTAACAACGTGGTGGTAACAGTAAAGGAATACGCCAGCATTTCCTCTGGAAATATTGCCTTACTCATTAAGGTTTGGGTCTATTTGTCCTAAAATATTTGACCTCATTACATTTTATCGAATACATTTGACCTTTTTTTGATCTAAAATGCAGGGGGAGACCACCGCATTCCCGCACTTCCCCTCAACCTAATATATACCCTTACCCACCCCTATATATATATATATATATATATATATATATATATATATATATATATATATATATATATATATATATATGTCATTAAATTTGACGAATAAAAAGATTTAAAACATGTGATCAAATGTTTTAGGTCAAATGTTTTTAGGTCAATTATGAGAATACCCTCATTACTGATGCCCAGTGGGTGTTTCTCATATTTGCCTTACAGCCTGGGTTACAATGAAATCTTGGAAGCAATCTTCAGATCAAGGTAACTGCTATCAGCTCCTGAATAAGGACGCTGCGGGTTCCGCAGCAAGTATGACACATGTTGGTCATACTACATACAAAGCAGTGATATAAAATGTGCCCTATTTGGCAACTTTCTTCATGCCTCACGAATTATACCGACGTGCAAACAAAGGCGTACCGCTGCATGCCTGACTGGAGGGTGCAATCAACCTTTGACCTATTCATTAGAAATATGTTCTCATCAGATTGGGGGCCCCTACAAAGTGGGTGCCCAAGAAGCATGCCCATTCAATTCTGGAGATGGTGGCCCAGTTCTGGTTTTTGTTTCCATTCTGGGGCTTGGAATCCTGGATTTCCCCCGTTATATAACCGGTACTCACTAAGAGTGTAACATGGTAGAGAAAAGACTAGGACTGGACTACCATCTCCTCAATGGGATGGGGATGTTGATTTGTATGTGCGTCCCATTTGCCCATGCATGAAGTTCACTGTGGGGCCTGAGCTCAGAGCCATGAACATAGAGTGTGCTTCCTTGCACTGGCGTCAATGAAACTGTTTCATGTCGTTCAAAAGGTGTTTGGTATTCCTCCTCAGTGTCAGAGCAAGGTTGATGAAGTGCTCAGCCTAGGAGAGAGGGTCAGTTTCCTCCTTCTATGAGAAAACGGGGGGGGGGGGTGGGCAGAGTGTTTGGAGCTGGCGAGAATCGAAGGAGGTGAGAACATATGTCTGCAAAGAGCCCAAAGAAATACTATTCTGTTTATAAAAAGAACTGTGATTATGTGTAACAGATGTATAATGTATTTCATTGTCTGTCTCCTTTTACCAAAATGAGTTCTTGTGATCTTTATTTTAATGCACATGCCACAAGCCTTAAATCATCCCTGCACTAGGATGAACTTTGGCCCTTGGTGCACAATAAGTAAGTTGCCAGCTGTTTTACAGGGTGGAAGGTCAAATGTAGGTCCAGAGAGAAAGCAATAACTCTGGTGTCCAGTACAACTGCACAGCCAACTTTGCAGAAGGGGTCAATTTGGTTTGGCTCTGGAGTCCAAGTCACTGTTCTGATTCAGCTCTAACTCGATTTAATCTATACATGTATCTGGCCTGCCAATCTCCACTATTTAGTCCCGGTCCATTTGTTTATTTTCATATTGAATGTCAATTGGACTCCACGGGGGGGGGGGGATTTTCCGGTATTAAGGTGCCAGTAATACCGGCGATTTTTGCCACTAAGGCACCTGGCTTACCTCCAGCTCTTAGCTCGTAGATTAGTAAATCACGTGCCCCACCAGCAAACTTGTAGTTGGCCTGTGCGTTAACGTGCTGTAAACGTTATTAGCTGCACCGTATTACTATTAACGCACCGGCCAACTTATTATGAGCCCCCTTGTTTTGAAAATGTTTGCTGCTTTTTCAGTATTAAATCACCTGCAGCGGTTATTAATATGTACAATGATGAGTTGATATCTGTCTATTCAGTAATCTTGTTGCAGTTGAAACATTACGTGTCGCATCCGTAAGAAGATGACTGCACCCCGTAAAAGTGACTCTTTTCTGCCTTATCGATTACTTTTAGTTGTCAATGTGAGATTGGATTGGGACAATGATGCAGAAAAGGAAATAGACTTGCCAGGGCTAATTGCATCAACACCAGTAAGGGTTTTCCGGTCTCCTGCCGGTATTACCTGCGGGATACCGGCAAACTGCACTTACCATCTCTGCCACCCGAAGTCCTGATATTACAGGGATATTATGGGTGACGTAGAGACGGTAAATTCCCATTCCCACGGATGGGAATGGGAATTTACCATCTCTCCAGCACCCGTAATATCCCTGCAATTAGTCACATTTCAGCTGTATTCCTATTTTCCCCGATTTAGCAGAAGTGACAGAGTGCAGCCAGAGAGCCCAAAACATTTGGGAAGGTTCAGGGGAAGTCTCCCCCAGGAGCATTTCTAAAAATTCACTGCACATTAACATTGAAAAAAAACAGAGGTAGGAGTGATTGATCGGTTCTGCCCACCTCTAAGGACACCTGTCTGATCCCAGTGAACATTGTCATGAACCTGGCTCTAGAATTCATAGGGACTTACTTCATAAGTGAACCAGGCAGTGGATTCCTATTTTTATTCTCAATTTCACATAGTAAAGCACATTTTTCCTTGTCTCATATTTTCAGCTAAACATACAGTACCTCTACATTGGCCCAATCGAGGATGGATCATGGCAACTCGCTGTACCTTGGACCTCTTCATTATCTCCTGAAGAGGCTTTAGACCATTCAGAATCCTGTAGCTCAACTGGTTGTAATGCTAATGTCCCCTTATTTTTAGTTTATGCTGTTTGCCCCCTTTAAGCCAAAACAATTGCATTGGAGTACAGATAGGGAGAAATGAATATGAGGAGGGACACAAAGCTTGTAGCTGTTGTTTGACTATCTGCCCACCCATTGCTGGCCCATGGCTAGACTAATCCCCATGGCCATTCCCATCCAGTTCCTGTCTCTCCCCACCCAAAACACCTCCTCATGGGAACTCTTTGAGCTCACGTTAATCAAGCCGTACCATCAAACTTTGCACTTTAAGGGTCTGGCAGTGATTTTTCCAAGCAGTCTTCTTTCTAAGAGTTAATGACTTAATTGGAGTTCGATATCCGCTACTGGTGCCATTAAAATGCCCTAACGGGCTCTGCCTTCAGTCACTCTATTTATAAACACTATGCGGGTCATTCCGAATTTGGAGGTAAGCAACTGTCCTTACCAGCATGGCGCAAATAGCATGTCCGTGTAGTCAAGAGCCTGCTAATAGAGGGTATTACGACTTTGCAGGCACAAGCTTTGCGCTATGCCGATAAGGGCATTACCGCCATGCCGTTAAAGGCATGAAAAATGCCCTTAGTGGCATCATGCATAGCACAGATAGCACTACCGGCATGAACCAATGCGGCATTAGCGGCCACTGCTAATAGCGGTCACCGCTATTAGCGGTGACCGCTAATAACGGTCACCGTAGTAAGCGGAACCAGAAGTAACATCATCGCACAGGAACGGGAAGGAGCACGCCGGCCATCTTTAAAAACACAATCCATTGCTATCCTCAGCACACAGGGCCTGTGGGACACTGCTGTTCGTGGAAAATCATCCTCCAACACACCACAATGCGAAAGTCAATTAAGAAGGACGCCTCCCGCCAGCGCAAGGAGCTCTTCAATGAACACGAGTTGGATATGCTAGCTGGGACCTTGCAGGAACATGCTGAAATCGTGTTCGCCCAGAGCATGAAGAGGGAGGCCATCGTTCGGAAAAAAAGAGATCTGGGCACTTTTGGCGCAGAAAGTGAGCACAGTTGGGAACACCCCACGCATCATAAAAGACTTCCCGAAGCGGTGGGACGACTTGCGGTTGCGAGTATGGAACATACTCTCTGCCAACAGGAGCCAGGCAATGGCAACAGGCGGAGGAGCCAGCTCCCCCATCAAGCTGTCCCGGTGGGAGGACATCTGTGCCAGCCTGATTGGCATTGAGGGCATAGAAGGTGTCGGAGATATGGAGTGTGGCGCCACAACATCAACGGATGGAGTTGAGTGTCCTAAGAAAACACTGTAATGCAGAGGCTGATGAAAGTCAACCAATATGTCTGTCCAAAGAGGCAAGCCATGGCCCAACACACACACACTCCCAGCAAAGTTGTCGGACGCATCACAGACACATGCAGATGCCTGCAGCAAGGCAATGCCGTACCTGACACATACAACACAAAATGTAAATGCCATAAGTCACACTCCATGCAGGCCCCAACAAATATGCATGTCACATACCATAGGTCTTGCCCAACATGAGTGACCCTGACATATGCCTGCATCACCCACCCATGTATCGAACAACGGGATCATCCAAACTCAAATGCCTATTACCCTCGATTGTGTGGATGATCAATTGTATAAATGCATGTATGATGCCTATCGAAACATCACTCCTGCCGTCCCTCTCTTCGACCCCCACAGGCTCAGACCATGACAGCGATGCCCAGGACTCAACCCCACAGCAAACCACACCCCGGAAGAGGGCCCGGGACGAGGCCAACTGGCCTTCAACCTCAAAGGGCCAACCCAAGGCCCGCCGTGGACCACCATCGAAAACACCTCAGGTTGCCAGGGCACAGGTGCTGCCAAGGGCCGTTGAGGCGGAAGCGCCAACACCTGTTCCACAGCCACAGGAAACAGCCAAGGATCCACAATCGGCAGTGTTCAGTCTGGCTGGGGAGGTGGCAGTCACAGCACCCCAGGCTGAGGAGGAGGCACAGGAAGAGGTATGGGTGCCTGCGGAGGACAATTCCTCAGAACTGCCCCATATGCCTGGTCCACTGCCATCCCCCCAAATAACATCTCTTGAGTCAGACCACGGCACCACCCCAGAGCAGTCTGGGGGGAGTTATTCAAGGGGCCATTAGTCCCATAGTGGAGAGCAGTGAGGCCGAGCATGACACCCAGGCACCGTCCACCTCCAAAGGTGCACCCGCAGGGCCGCAGCATTCTGAGCAGCTGAATGCCCTTGTGTGGCAGTTCGTGGAGGACAACGCCCAGGCAAGGCAGGAGTGTCGGGAGAACATTGCCTCTCTGGGCAAGACAATCACAGACAACACCGCCTCCATGGGCAAGAATTTTGGGGAGAATACTAGCCGCCTGTGCAAGGAGGTATCCGCCCTGCGGCAGGTACTCAGCCACTTAGAAGATGCCATGGAGTCAGAACGTCCGGCAACCTAGTTTGAGGAGGAGGCCACACCATCCTCATCAAGCTCTACCCAGACCAGCCTACTCTGTCAGTCGTTGCGCACCCTGCGCCGGCCGGACATGCAGCCACCAGGTCCAGGGAGTGCTAAAAAATAGTCTGGCAGCCTGATGAAGGCATTATAGACTTGTTGGGACATGTGTGTAGGAGTTGTGGGGGGAGGTTGAGGGGGTGAGGGTGTGGGGGAGTTGGGGAGGTGGGGAGGGGGTGACAGTGTGTGGGGGAATTGTGGGGGGGGAGGTGGAGGAGGGTGAGGGTGTGTGGGGGAGGGGGTTAGAGGGGAGGGTAGTGGAGGGTTATTGCTAATTTTCATTGGTAATTTCAATACACCCGCTGTGTCAAAAGCAAGACCTGAGTGGACATTCATAATTGCGCATGTGTCATTTATTCATATACAGTGCATAGTGTGCATGTACCCCCACACCCAGTGCCCTCTGTCAAACTATCGTGTCACCCTCTGCAGCCATGTGTGTCAGTAATATTGTGCAATCACTGACTGACCCACAGCACGCCCCTCCTGTGCATCAGCACCGCAATGATGTGCAGCCACTTCTTCTTCATCCCCTTCATCATCACCAGGTGGTTGCAGTTCAATGTCAGGGGGCAGGGGCACGTTGCGTCGGATACACATGCCGCCAGATTATCGTTGCCCACATGCACATGTCCCTGGTTGTATGCATGCCATTTTTTTGCCCTCAATGTGTCCTGTGCCATAGAATAATGGTGTGGGTTGCATCTTCAAGATGATACACGGTGTGCTCTGCCGTCTTGTTGCTCATGCATTGTGTATGCATACTGCTGTGTCGGTGTCCATTTAGTGATGTGTAGCGTTCTGTAGGATTTTCTGATCGGGAGCATTGGCAGTAGGCTCTGCAATGTTAGGCACTCTGCACTGAATTTTCCCATGGTGACATGCAGCATTTCTGTGGTTGATCCGGGATATCGGGCACAACAGTGTGTGATGATCTTGCTGGCGTTGCATACCATCTGCACCTTGTTGGAGTGGCATTGCTTGTGATTGCGGTAAACCACCTCCATGGCATGCGGGGCCACCAACTCCACGTGGGTGCAGTCAAGCGCACCTATACAATTTGGCATGCCTGCCAGTGCATGGAGGCCACCTTTTGTTTCATGAATCTCCTGGGGAGTCCGTGGTAGGGATATGTATTCTGTTGTGTGCTTGAGGAGGGCATCCAGCACTTGCTTCAGGATGGGAGTCAATAAGGGTGGTGATATGCCATGCATGTGCCCCACTGTGTGCTGGTAGGTGGCTGTGGAAAGGAAGTGTAGCACCGACACTACCTTCAGTAGAAGGGGGATGGCGGTGCGTATTTCAATGAGGCTGACAATCGTGTATCATGTCCACGATGGTATTGATGGTGTCCCGGTCCAGACGGTACAGGGTGTGGTTCTGCTCCGTGAGTTGGGTTGAAAGTACTGGCTCTGATGTTTGGGATTGGGGCCTGCATGAGTGGTTACGCTGGCTGCACTGGTGGGGCATGCTGGACCTACCTCACCCTCCTTCTCCTGCTGCGTCTTCTCTGTTGTGCCTGCTGTTGCTGGTGTTGCAATGCAAGCATGTTCTCCAGCTGAAGTATTGATGCTATTATTGGATTGATCTTGGTGTGGAAAGGGGTGTGGTTTGTGGGTGTGCTCCTTTTGTACAGGCCCAGATTCCATTGCCTCCACCTGTGCTGATGGTGTGCACCTGTGGCAGTTGGGAACACTGCACATGGCATTTTACGGTTGGGCCACGATCCCGGTATCCACTTTTAGCACCTTCATGATGCCAGTATTTGCATGTCCGCTTGACTTGTGATGTCCTCCAGTTTACGGCATTCCGCTATTGCCGGTATGATGGGCCGGGTGCCCGCGCCCATGCCGCTATTAGAAGCACCGTTATTTACGGTGCCGCTAATAGCGGGTTGGCTGGTTGGAATAGCCCAGAGCGGTAAGCGATGCCGGTAATCCTTTACCTCCAACCTCGGAATGACCCCCTATGCGTTGGGTTGTGTATAAATATTAGGCATTTGCTAGGGACTGTTAGGGGGGCCGTCCGGGTCACCAGGCAGGCCCCTGTGCATGTCGGGAGCACCCGACACGGACCATCGGTGCTGCGCTCACACAGCAGACAAAGGAGTCGGGATCACCCCACTCGCTCGGGAGTACCGGAGCAACCCACGTGGCTGGGAGCACCCAACGCACTGCAGCCCCGGTTCTGAGGGCACCCAGGCCGGGGTTGCACCGTTCAGCCATGATCACATGGCTAGGCAACAGAGAGGGCGGCGTTGCCCAGCAGGGGCGCCAACCTCGTGGAGGGCCCCGTCCCTGGGCCTACTCCACACGGTGCTGCAACAGCAGGGGGCACCCAAATAACGACACCGGAGTCCGTTTCGCATCGACTGGCGAGGCGGAAGTGGCTCGTCTCTTTTATTAACATGGTCATATGGTTACCCCATGTGACCATGACACCAACACCAGAAGGTACCATGTTCCCCAGAATCGGTGACATGCAACAGGCACTGCTATTAAAAGCCCAGGTAGTCACACCATTTTGCAGCTGCTAGTATCGATGGCCAAATAATACCAATACGGCAGCGCCTAGCAAGAGCATTTTCTATGCATACACAAACGTCCAAACTGTTGCATTGCCAATGCTTGTTTAAAACTGCACTGTCTCCCTATCAACAACGTATTGCATTTTTTTGTTACTTAAGAAAAACTGGACCTTCTTTTCATACATGCAGACTTTTTAAACTCTACCTTTCTGGTCGAAATCTCCTTTAGGCAGGTCAAACACTTTTGTCAGTTTCTTGATTTAGGCATGCTAGATATAGACATATTTAGGGTTGCACGTTCTGTCGCTGCCCTGGCCCTCCGAGATATGAAATACACTTCACAGAGAACTGAACATGTGTTGCACTCGGATTGCCTTTCCCCAGAAGCTAAAAACCTGGCTCTTCGATTTTGAGGCCTAAATAGGGTCTGTGCAAGACATGCCATGTGGATGTGTGCTAGGAAGCATTTCGGGGTATCAGATCACTCTACAAAACAAATTGACAATTTACACCATACCTCTAGTCGAACTACCAGGAACTTGCCCAACATTTTTGGTCTATTATGGCGGCTGTTTCCAGGGAAATAAAACAAAAGACATGTGCACAGCTGTTTTATATTTTCTATGGCGGCTATATCTATAGTCAAAATACATGGACACCTCCTAAATTTGTAGCTATTATGGCAGCCGTTTTCAGAGAACTCAAAAAGCCTAACAAGGTTGACTTCCTCCTGTTATTGAGGTCTTTATAAGTAAGTATATAACTCACACTGCTATAGTGGCCATTTTGAAATGTTATAGCCTCAGCATTACCAAACTAAAATGACAAGTCCCTAAACCATTTCAATTGTGGTGACCATTACGAAGTGTGAAAACAGAATTTCATGCTCATTTAGAATGATTTGATCACAGAATATACAATGAATGTCATTCATTATCCAATGAAATAAAACACAATACATACAGCAAATGTTACGTCAGCAAGGCATATTATAGGGACCAGACACTTCACTGATTAGTGTAAATGCAAACTGAATATACTATTATAGCAGAAGTATAATAAAAACATATTACATTTTGTGAGGTGGCCACAACAATAACAAAGTACATAAACCACCTTAAAAGCAAAACATCGAAGAAAGTGGTAAGAGACGAAGACATAGAGGCCATGTAGGAGGAGACATTGCACCTGAATTAGTCTAGACCATATATTACTTTCATATTTCTCATATTATGTGGAGTCTGATTACAGTAGTAGTGACAAGTCAAATTGACGATGCATGCGTACAGTTCTGTACGCTGGCTGCTACCTCTTTCAGTCACTCTTAAGAACCTAATCTGGCTGAGATACTCTAAATTTCACGACCTGCTTGCTCCCTTTTGACAGTGTGGTCAGATGCTGAATTCACATAAGAAATATTGCTTCAATGTTGCAGTCTGAGGGTTGCTAATTCCAATGTCCTGCAAAGGGATTGCTGGAACCCAAATGACGTATGGCTCGACTACGTCCATGAATTCCAGTTTGTAATCGACATATTCTATGTCGAATGTGAAATTGTCTAAAGATCCAGTCAATACAATAAATAGTATATGTGGCTTGACAATTCATTAATTGTTTACTTTGGAACACTCTAGATGATCCATATTGAAAACACATTGGCCCTCATTACGACCTTGGCGGATTTTTTCCACCATCGACGGACTTTTACGCCATGGCGGATGGCGGACTTACCGCCCCATTCCGAGGTTGGCGGGGCGGTAAGTCCCCATTGACCCATTTACCCTTCCCCATTCTCATTTCGGCCCCATAGGGCTCAATGGGAGTGGGGAAGGCGTTAATTACGCCACCGTACATTACGGTGGCGTAATTAACACCAAGGTCCCATAGCGCCATGGATTTTTACGCCCGCAAAAAGAGGCCGTAAAAGTGACCATGGCGCTTTGGGAACTCGTAGTTGCGGTAAGGGGTCGGCGCAGCTAACGCTGGCGTAAACCCCTTACCGCCAGGGTCCTAATGAGGGCCATTGTGTTATTTTTAGATAATTTGCACATGTTGCAGAAACCATATTTGGAGGATCCATTCAGTTTAGATGGTATCCAAAAAGGTTTCAAGGATTTTATTTGTAGAAAGGTGGGACATAGCCACGTAAGAAGATGAGCTGATTTTGTGAATGTTATTGCAGGTTATGATCTGAGTTCATTGCCCAATTGTACAATAGGTCGTGTTGTAATTACAGACAACGAGACAGACACAAAAATGAAAATGACTTATTTGGCATCTGCAACCTACAAAAAAACATGTGTGAGTACTTCTTTATAAACTACATTAATGGTTCTCCCTTCAGGTGCTAGGATTGCCAGAGAGTTAGGTGAGTTAAGGCCATGTACACCTGCCCATGTGACGATCAGTCTTCCCTTAGGTCAATCCCCGCTATCTTTAAAATCTGCTATTGAGATTTGTTGATGGTCATGAGAAACAAACCTTTAAGAGGAACTGAAGTCTATTGAATTCAAACAGATATTGTGATGCTATAAGAGGTATTTGTGGTTTGAACACAGACTCCCCCTGGCCAGAACTAGTTAGCACTGAAGCCTCAATCACATTTCTGTGGAGAGCTTTCACTCACAATCTGGTGCCATTACAGAGCTTGGGTAGGTTGAGGTTCCGCAATAATATCACAGGTGCTCCCACTTTTAGAAGAAGTTTGTGTTCGGTAAAACCAGGAGGAATTAAAGTGTTCAAGAACTCAACAGGGGTTGTGGACTGTGTCATCGCTTTGAAACACTGAGTGTACAGATTTGTAATCTATTTGGACTCCTCCGAAAGAATGAATAAGTATCTTATTGATTATGGCAGCCACATTCACCCCCCTTTTCCACCTCCCTTAACTGGATTTTCGGAAAATGTTAAAACATGTGTTTGACTATTTTTGAAGAAGAATCTAAATACCAATGTTCACGTCTGTAACGTATTTGGTTTTTGAGATATAGGTATCCTCAGAAATACTCAGAAAAATAAGTCCCCACCCATTTTCACCCCCTTAGTGTCAGAATGGGCCTCATTACACAGTAGGCGGTAACCATGGCGCTATTAGCGCCATGGTTGCCGCCGGTATTTTACCGTGTCCGCCTTGGTGGATGGCGGAATTACCATCCTACTCCAAGGTGAGCAGGGCCGGTAATTCCCCATTCACCAAGGCACTTCCCCCATTCCCATTTTTGCCCCCATAGGGCTCAAAGGGAATGGGGAAGGAGCTAATTACGGTCTCACAAATTGCGATACCGTAATTAGCACCAAGGTCCCTTTGCAGGCCCGTTCCTTAAAGGCTGGTAAAACCAGCCATTAAGGTCGGGTCCCGCAAAGGGACCTCTTAGTAAGGCAGTAAGGGTTTACCGGTACCGGTGCCCTTACCGGTACCAGTAAACCCTTACCGCCTACCGTGTAATGAGGCCCAATGTCTAGAAATCCTTTCTTAGGGCCTCATTCCGAGTATGGTGGTAGCCATGGAGCAATTAGCTCCATGGCTGCCTCCCATACCGGTTCCGCCTCCGGGTTGGTTCAATGGAGCTTACCAGTCCATTCCGACCTTGGAGGGACCGGTAAGTCCCCATTGAAAAAAACATTCCCCCTTCCCATTTGAGCCCCAATAGGGCTCAATGGGAATGGGGAAGTAGCTAATAACGGTACCGCAATTTGCGGTACCGTTATTAGCTCTGAAGTCCCTTAACGGGTCTCGTTCATAACGCCTGGTCAGACCAGGTGTTACTGGAGGGACCCGCTAAGGGACCTCGGAATAGGGTGGTAAGGGATTACTGGCACCGGTGTCCTTACCGGTGCCAGTAATCCCTTACCACCCACTTCGTAATGACCCCCTTAGTGTGTGCCCACGTCATGTAAACAATGTACCTTTCAAATTGGACGTTCCTAGGTTAATTGGTTTGAGCTGGGCATTGCTCAGTCAATCAGCCAGTCAGTCAGTCAGTCAGGACTTCTTAGTTTTACATATATAGATAATGACTTGGCTGCTGGTGGTAGTCCATTCTTCCTCTGCTTAGGACAATAACTGGCAAAAAGAAAAATATTTCAACATTGGAAGTCAATAACAAACAAGGATGGACTGGAACTAATTTTCAAAGTGGTCCCATATTATACATTTTCAGCAAGTCCAGCCCTTTTCCTATTAGAACATTTGGAAATAAAATAGGTTAACACAAGAAAGAGGCCCATGGTGCAAAGGCCTACCAGGAAATCTCCAGAGTTCCCTACAGGCCAGTCCACCCCGGTGTACAAGGTAAGGGAAAGCACAATACATCAATGTCAGGGCAGGGGAAAGAGTATCAGGATCCACTATATTATGTAATGTCATGTTATGTTATATTATTCACGACTTATACTGCGCCCAGCACCACAGTAGTGGACTTATGGCGCCTAACCTTGTCTGAGACGTAGCGTATTGTGACCCCACCAGGGTGTCATCAGATCATGGTGTGGATATAAAAGAAGGGCTGAGGTTATAGGAGTTGAAAGTATGGGGGATTAATTAGTGAATAAGCAACTTGGTGGGGGCGGGGGGACACACATGAGGTTATAGACGAAATGCTAGAGAAAGACCATGAATAAGGCTTTGAGCTTTGCATGTTTGTTTTTGCTCAAAACAATAAGGACATAATTGGGATAACTCTGAATACATGCAGTATTTCTTTTTCTTTGCATTTTCATATCTTAACATAAATCAACAAAGAAAGAGCTTTGAAAATAGGATCAAACCTAAGCATACAATTCCTAAACAATATTCAAAGGTTTCTGACTTTGTGGGCAGAGAGGTAAAACAAAGTCCTCCTTCAGGTAGTCAAGTACCATACCCCAATCTGCATGGAAAGTGGCAAGCTCCTGTTTAAGTGAATCTGTGACCTATTTCAACACCACAAAGTCCCACATTGTGCAGGATCCAGTCATGAAAAGTCAGGGTATCGCTCCTTTTCCAGTTTTGTGCTATTAGCAACCAAGCCGGTTTGGGCAACATCATCATCAGCTTTGGCTTCGGTTTTCCCAGGTACTCCTCTTCTGGCTTACCCAGACCCAGGAGGCAGATGTCATGCAAAGCAGTTTTACCAGAGCCAAATATCTGGTTTATCTGCTTCACTATAGAATCCCAAAATTGCTTTATCTTTGGGCACTGCCACCAGCAATGTTCCCTCTAATTATTTTTCTCTACGTGCAGAAATGGCTGGCCTTTGTGCACTTATTAATTTCCATGTGCACACCTAACTAGGTAAGACACCTTGTGAGCATGCATAGTTAGTGAGCTATCATTCCCATAGCGTTTGTAAGGGAGTTTCTCCTTTCCAGCTACTGCAACTCTTTACAAATCAGTGTAAACAGTGTAATTTGCATACCTTTTCCACAGATAGACTAAAACATGATTTATTTTATATATGATTATAAAGAGTCAACCAGCCTAAGACTTAAGGATCTGCCACAGTATATAGCAAAAGTACTCCTTCTGAGACAATGCATTAAGCAGAGCACAAACAAACGTGCACTCGCCAGAAGCCCTGGCTAGTTGTATTTGATAGAAATGGTGTGCTGTGTGTATGTGTAGACATGAGATGGTGAGTGGCTTTATTTATGGCTGGCTAGTAGCTTGCAACTTGACATTTTGGCCACTGCATTAAGTGTTTTATTCCCTTGGAAAAAAAACGAATTTGTACTAAATTGTATTATATAAAACAAATATCACTCATCGTTACTGATGTGGCTGGCAAACAATTCATGTAGGATACAATATTTGCAGATGGAATAATGCCAACTAAAAAGAGCCTCCACTATAATGAAGTAATTCAAAGGCCAGGAGAACCTAATCTATGTAAGGAGGAACATTTCATCAGAATAACTGCACCACAGAATATGACAAGAATTCCTGTGCCACTACTTACCATTCACACTACATTGTCCTGTGTATGCAGCTGTGACAACACTTAATTAAAACCAGTCTTGCAGCTAAGAGGCATACCATCACTGATGTTTACTCCATAAAAACAGGAAATTGTGCCCAACAAAAATGGTAAACAATGAACATATTCATATATCACTTTTCTTCCACCCCCAAAGCTCCATTGATATGTTCGAAGCAGTGGCCAGCAGAGCAGTTGCATTGGAAGGATCTCTAATATCACTGCCTGATTTCAAGAGGAATCATGAGGGGAAAGAGCATCTTTTAATAGGCATAAAGTATCCCAATTGGCAAAGCAAATACGTTGACTCTATGAAAAATCATTTGAATCCATGTAGGGAGTAAAATCTCATCAGAGCCCTACTTGCAACCTTGACATAGGAAGTGAGAGGACAGGGCACACAATACAGCCTATGGTTTTGCCATCCCTTCCTCACTACAGTCTAGATACAAAGAGCCTTACTGAGGTTTCTCATGAAGCCTGTGGACGAAAAGCATGTGCACATTTCTTTTCATGTTAAGAGCAGCATTCTCAGAGGTACAACAGTGTGAGCTCCATCTTCTGAACTAGCGACCTCTCTTCTGCAATTCCCTCTTATCAGTTAAACAAGATGCATGGGGATGCTAAGGGCACTGAACACAGAACACGTGAGTATATTGAAAAGCCCTCAGCTAATGAGCATGGAAAGAAAGAGAAGGTGCAGTTTCCTAGACTCCTACTACAGTTTCCTATCCTTCAGCAAACAAACAACACACTTCCTTCACTGTGCTGTATTGCTGAAACATATGACTTGATTTTTGAAAGTTGCAAATGTGTTCTTCACCCCCAAGGAGTCTTCTCTTTGGTCCATCCGTCCGGCCCTTCACAGCTCCTCTGCCAGCCTCCAATACTAGTTGGAAGGGCTCTGTAAAATGTGAGGGATTGCAGAAGTAAAACACTCACTGGGATATTTGCATACCCACAATACTTTGCAAGTTAAACATGTCTAAAGCTTGCCAGTGATTGTCTGGCAGTTTAAGAAAATGACATGAATATGCATGTAGGCAATTATTTTGCAGTGCAAACAAGATTGTTAGCAACATAACCCACCATAATATGTTTGGATATGTTTCCAATACCCCGTGAGCACACATCCCCTCCAACACGCCAGGGAGGACCCAGGCAACATACTCTGCAGCTTGGCGGTGTGTAATGCCACTGAACCATTCTTGTATACCACATCTCTCTGAGCGGTATGGCTCGAGTCAGTTTTGGTATGCTTTGCCATAGATGCTCCCACCCTGCCTTGGGCCCCAGCGTAGCCTCCCATTTACTTATATAAGGCTATATCTCCTCCGACTTCCTCTCTGTAAACAGCTTATACAGAGAGAAATAAGGTTCTTAGAATTATTTTGCAACACCAAGAACCTCTCAGTCAGTCAATGAACGTGCATTCAGTATATACCATTAACATACAACATTAAAACAAATAAACACATAATATAAAATTACACTTATAAATACTGTCCTATCCAAACCTTCACATATGCCCCCCCCCAAAGATTCTTTCACATACGATAAAATGTCAAACATAAATCTATTGAGTGCATTATTATAAAAATAGCCTCTGCACAGTTTCTAACATTACTCTTTAAAAAATGTGGTCTTAACCATTTTCTTCTTGGTCCAATATTAAATTTACATACAACAGGAAATGTAAAAGGTTCCAGGGTATTCCCATCCCACATGGGCATTCGGTCTTCACACCTAACAATAAGGGTCTTCTATGCACTGAGAAGACATTTAACCTGATCATTAACATAATTCTCCTGCACTCGTGACAGTTTACCTTTGTACTTACATTTCAGGGGGTCCTCACAGCACAACTCTTTCTATACACTTTCCTTGACGGGAAGCCTTAACATACGCCCCTGAGTGTGAGCCCATTCCTCTTCATCAGCACCTTCTAAAGCCAGTCTTCCCCTTTGCTCTTTCGACAATATGCGTAAATGCTCTATATTACACAACCCCCATTATTCCAACAGAGCCACCGCCTCATAAAGCCATTGATATTTGCCCTTTACAGTACAGCTTTGCAATTCCATTAATGCATTCTGTACATTGGGGTTCATAAAAGCATCAAGGTGTACTTTCAGGAAGAACTGAACAAATGAACTATGGGCCTGTCGTCCCATGCTACGTACCCCAAGATCGCGATGCAGCGCATCCCCAGGGGTTGCTGGGGAAATACTCACCAGCTTTCTCAGGAAAACATTCTGTGCCACGTCCAATTTTACACAGGTCGAGAAGCCCCACAGCTCACTTCCATACAGCGCAGCTGTATTCGTCTTGAGGTTCAGCACTTCTATACACTTATCCAACCTTTCCCCACCATACAAATGACAAAAGCGTTGGAGTCCCCTTAGGCTTACTTCCATCTATTTAGCTGTCTGATTTACAAGGATGGACCATTGTGGCTCCTTCGCAAAGACGTCCCCAAGATATTTATATGATGCCACGACTTCTATTCTTTCTTGATAAATACACCACCTGCCCTGCAGCCTACCTCTTCCGAACACTGCAATCTTTCTTTTAGATAAGTTCAGTGTCAGCCTGAGGTTCTTTAGAAAATGATCTGCATACTGCAAGCTCTGCTGCAGTCCCCCTTTTGTGAGGTCTATCAGTGCTGTGACGTTGGCATAGGGCAAGGCACTACAATAGACCCCATTTAATTTTGCTGGCATGACTTTAGCAGAAGAGTCATGTGGATTAAAACCAAATAGAAACAGGGAGAATAAAAGAGGGGACAGAGGACACCCCCTGCCTAACACCTATATTTGTCGAAATATCCTTCGAGTACTTATTCCCACTGCACACCGGATTGCAACTGAGGTACCACCATGTACCAACTGCATCATCTGTAGCAAGCCCGTCGGCACCCCTTATTCTAGACAACTTTCCACACAAAAGATTCCTGTCGACTGAATCAAACGCTTTGGCTAAATCGAGGAAGGGGTTACATGTCTTTATATTGAGGACTTTTACATTGAAAGATCATATCTCAAATCTTTTATAATGAAAATGTTTATATTGAATGCACTATTTTTTGGGTGGGTCGTTTCCCAAAAATATTTAACCCTTTACAGCGCCCCTAAATGCATTCGCTATAAAATAATTCAACATAACGTTTCCGATATAAACACTGCATACCCGAGGAAGGCTACATTTGCTTTACCCCCTTGATCCCTCGTATATTTTTCAATAATAGTTTGTAGAAGAAAGCATTGATCCAGTGCCGAGAATCCTTTCCTGAACCCCGCTTCATTATCTGATAGTTTCCCATTATGCTCTGCTGTCCACGTCAGTAACCGAGCTGCCAGACATCCTGTGAAGATTTTACTTAAGATGTCTAGAAGGGAAATTGGCCGATAACCGTGGGTAGCCATTATTTTACCCATTGCAAAGATTGGTACCAATAGGCTCCGTGTGGCCACTATTGCATTAAAAAGCTATGTCAAGACAGGCACCCACGATTCTGCCATCCATACAAATATTTCTGCTCTTAGCCCATCCGGGACTGCGGGACTGTGGCTTTAGCTATTTTTAGTCGGGAGATGTACATCCTTATTTCCTCTTGAGTAAAAATGTGTTCCTCTACATTATTCTGGGCTACATATTTCCCACCCATTTTATCTGTCTCTGAATTATTTAACACTCCTTCAAAGTGTGTACTCCACTCTCAGGAGGGATAGAACCAATATCCCCTTTTTCATTTTCCCCAAATCCCTTTGCAGCCAATCTCCAGAAAGCTTTAACATTATTTTCTTGGGCGACCATATGTAAGCAGTCCCACTGTTTTTCTGTAAACTGATATTTCCTTTCATTTTACAGTTTTTTTAAGGCACAGTTTTGTTCACGGAGAGCCTCCCCTTACACCCTGATTCAGTTTCCATTTCGCATATCTACACTCTGCATCAAACCATGTGGCATCCCCTGCCTTTCTTCTTCCCCTGCTATACACCTTTCCCGGGGCGTCACTAGTTTACCTCGGATACACTCTGCAAGGCCTTAATAATATAAAATGATCCTTCTTAGAACATTCTCATTAAACATGATCGTTTCTCACCCTTGCACCTCTGGGCTCTGTATAAGGAGATCCAGCTCATCTCTCCCAACTTTCCTTATGCTTCCATCGCAACCACCCCTGGCTGTTGCTGTGGGCATATCTCCTTTTTATCATTTCTTTGTCACAATTCCACCATAGGGTTATGTCCGCTCTCCGTCCTCTCAACTATTTTAAATAATTATTTAACTTTATTAACTTCACAATAGCGTAGTCAATGGTTGATTTCCGACCCCCACACTGAAATGTACATTTTGATGGGATATCTCCCTTACAGCGGCCATTTAATATAACTAGCAGGTAGGAATACATTAACTGTGCAATAGCCTTTCCTCAATGATCATGTATTTGGTTGTTTAGCTTCCTTCTCGGAATGCCTAAAATGTCCTCTACTGGCATCTCATCATCGCTGCCACTGAGTTAGCCCCTAATTTGGCATTCTAATCCCCCATTAACAGCAAACTACCCTCCGGCACCGATTGGATAGCAGCTCTTACGGGGCATCCTTTCCCAAACGTACTTATCTCCGGAGCTTTTGGAGGAATATATACATTTATAATAGAGAGAAACTGCTTATCCCTTTCTAGCGTGCAAAGACAACAAGATACAGTGCAAGGTCATTTGCCTGCATACATTCTGAGACCGGCCCTGGGGATTGCTTGTGTTCCAATGTGGCTAGCCCCCTTCTCCATCTGCCTTTCTGAGACTTGCATGCATTTACTAAAATCTCAGGGAAAACATCCTCAAGTAGCCCAGGTTTCTCTAGCCAAGTTTCCTGAAGACAACGTATATTAAAGGAGCCTAGCCACTGGATCCATCCAATATCAAATGTCTTGCTCTTTACACATGCTATATTCCAGCCAATCATCCTCAGGGGGCTCGTCTTAACGCCCTCTCCATGATTCATCTTGAGCCCTTCTAAGTGTGGTACTTGTGTCTTTGCTGTTAACCCACAGGCAAGAAATCCCTGGCTGCCCTCCCAGCACACTTTGTCCATGGCATGAGGCGAGGCTTGTGTTCTGATTCAATCCCTTGTGCTGTAACTTTATTTTACTCATTTTGGGCATTTTTAGTTACTTGGCGGTGCTGTGCGATCTGCGACACCGTCTTCCTGATTCCCAATCCATACTCCCGCCTCTCTGCCCGCCCCCTCCCCTGATTGGTTATTCCTGGAACCACTGATTGACTTTTGAAACCATTGTTGTGTGTTGCATTTCATCTGCTTGCCTAATGTAGCCCCTCATTCCGTGAGGTGTGCTTTTCCAAGATGAAATCATTCTTACCTGCTTTTACCACTGCAAGCCTGCATGCCTCATGTTGCCCCTCATTCCGTGAGGTGTGCTTTTCCAAGATGAAATCATTCTTACCTGCTTTTACCACTGCAAGCCTGCATGCCTCATGTTGCCCCTCATTCCGTGAGGTGTGCTTTTCCAAGATGAAATCATTCTTACCTGCTTTTACCACTGCAAGCCTGCATGCCTCATGTTGCCCCTCATTCCGTGAGGTGTGCTTTTCCAAGATGAAATCATTCTTACCTGCTTTTACCACTGCAAGCCTGCATGCCTCATGTTGCCCCTCATTCCGTGAGGTGTGCTTTTCCAAGATGAAATCATTCTTACCTGCTTTTACCACTGCATGCATGCCTGCCTCATGTTGCCCCTCATTCCGTGAGGTGTGCTTTTCCAAGATGAAATCATTCTTACCTGCTTTTACCACTGCATGCCTGCATGCCTCATGTTGCCCCTCATTCCGTGAGGTGTGCTTTTCCAAGATGAAATCATTCTTACCTGCTTTTACCACTGCAAGCCTGCATGCCTCATGTTGCCCCTCATTCCGTGAGGTGTGCTTTTCCAAGATGAAATCATTCTTATCAGAGTGGGGTGGTGTGTGGTGAGAGGCAGTGTGTATGTGAGGGATTCTGGGTGTGTGAGGTACTGGGTTTGGGAAGCAAAGTGCAAGGGTGAAGGTTGGAACGCAGATGGAGTGTTTTCTGGAAGGTCTTAGAGCTCCTTGTGTATGTGAGTAGTGGGATGTGTGGTGAGAGGCGGTCTGTGTGTGCATAATTCCAGGTGACTGAGGTAATGAGTTTGAGAATGAGTTTACCACTGCATGCCTGCATGCCTCATGTTGCCCCTCATTCCGTGAGGTGTGCTTTTCCAAGATGAAATCATTCTTACCTGCTTTTACCACTGCATGCCTGCCTGCCTCATGTTGCCCCTCATTCCATGAGGTGTGCTTTTCCAAGATGAAATCATTCTTACCTGCTTTTACCACTGCATGCCTGCATGTCTCATGTTGCCCCTCATTCTGTGAGGAGTGACTTTTCCAGGATGCAGTCATTTTTACCTGTCTATCATAATTGCATGTCTGGTTTTCCTTAATGCATTTTACCTACTTGTCCCTGCACTTTTTTAACATGCTACCCCTTCCCCTCCTGCACTTCTCTTCCTCTCCCCCTTTTTCATGTTCATCACTTGCCCGCACCAGATTGTCTCATGACCTAGTTAGAATGTTGTGCTTTGTTCTCTGCCCTACACCCTCCTACACTTCCCCTCGCCCCCCTCCCCCCGCTCACGTGCTTTCGCACTTGCACGTTCCAAATGTTTCATGACCTTTTAAGAACGTTTTTGTTTTTCTTTTATCCCTTCCCTCCTGTCTTGATGCGCCTTGAAACACAAGTTGCTGTATAGTGCACATTATAAATGACCAATAAATAAAATAAATGTACTGCTGTGCCTCCATTCTATGCCCTTCGCCCTCTATCCAGGTGTCCCAAATCTAGCTGTTACTGCACTTACTGCTGTGCCCCCATTTTAGGGGCTTTCTCCCTCTATCCAGGTGACCCAGGCGTGGTACTGCTGCACTTACTGTCTTGCCCCCTTTTAGGCGCTTTCTCCCTCTTCCCAGGTTGCCAGATAACTCTAGTCAAAACAGTTACACTTATCAATGTTGTGTCTAATTTAGCTGCTTATACTAGCCGCTGTGTCCTCAAATCTGGCCATCTTCGCGCACTGGTCAGATCAGACTCCCTCAAATCAATCCCTCCCATCTACAGTAGTATCTCAACCACATCTACCCTAGTGCCTCCAACCCGACCACCTCCAGTCATTCCCTTACACAACCATGTTGATCAGCACACTCTCCAGCTAGACACGCGGACAACCTTGATCTCCACCCCCCAAACCCCACATCACTACTGCACTCACGCAGACTCACTCATGCAACCACTGCCACTCACCACACACCTCCCCTCCCTCATACAAGTGCAGCTCTCATGCACTCCAGAAAACAGCACACCCACGATACACTACCCGTCCTCGCACACTCATTCTCAAACCCATTACCTCAGTCACCTGGAATTATGCACACACAGACCGCCTCTCACCACACATCCCACTACTCACATACACAAGGAGCTCTCAGACCTTCCAGAAAACACTCCATCTACGTTCCAACCTTCACCCTTGCACCTTGCTTCCCAAACCCAGTACCTCACACACCCAGAATCCCTCACATACACACTGCCTCTCACCACACACCACCCCACTCTGATACACAAAGAGCTCTCAGACATTCCCAATTACACTCCATCTGGCCTACATCCTTCACCCTTGCACCCTCATTTCTGAACCCACATCACACTCCACAAAACCTCTTCTCTTCGGAGCTCTCTCTTCGAACCACACACAAATACCAAACCTTTGCAACCACCAATCACCACACACCCTGCAACTCATTTGCCAGAGGAGCTCCCAGGCCGACCATGAGTTGGCCCCCACCTGCCCCCATCCCAACTACTGCTGCTGACCATCCTTCCACCTCCAAACCCTCTTTTCCACCATCCCTCACTGAGAACCCACAGGCTCCCACATCCTCTCAATGCTGACACACCAACTTTCAGACCAGAGGGACACTCTGGTGCGCCCAGAAACAACTGATCCCTGCAATGTTCTCCTCAATCCCTGCCCAACCCCACCCTGTCCCCCTTCCCCCCTCTCTGCTTCCCCAGGCAGAAGGCTTTCCTCCTCCCAAAGCGTCCCACCACCCTGCATCCAACTCTCAGACCAGTGGACCTCTCTGGCACTCTAAAAAACATTGCCCCTCTGCCAGCTGAACCATTGCGCCTACTTCCGGAAACACACCCTGCACCTCTCTTGCTGTGCCCCTGTCTCTCGCCCCACAGCTACAAACCCAGGGACCACCACACTTTGGCCTCAGCCTATCTCTCACACGAGCAGAGGCTCCCCTCAGCGCAACTGCCCTTCCTCTCTTCCCACACCATCCAAAAAGACACCCTCCCTCACAGACACTTTCAAACTGTCCCATACTCCACAACCAACCCAGAGGAAAGTGCTGTGACAGTTCACGCCCAACCCCTCCCCTGTCCAGGCCTACCCGCTCTGCCAAATCCTGCACTACCTCCATCTCCCTCGCCCCGACCACACCTCCCTCAGCAAGCATTGCCTACCTACCTATCACCATCTACATCACACTGACCACCTCCAAAAGGCCTACCCCGGGCCATCTCCTTCCCCTCCCTGTGCATTGCGTGTCTTAGCCTTCCCTGAACCATCACCTCAACCCCCTTCCCCGCTGACCCGCCCACCCTCTCCCACAGTCCTTCAGCACTCAAATGCACAAACATCAGAGGTAGACTCCCCTCACCCTCACCTCTGCATGCCTCACCTGCCCTGAACCTCTCGATCCACCCCGCCTCTCCTACCCTCAATACCATGTCCTTTCTATCACCCATGCCTCCCACCTCCCTCCTTGAATAAAGCACCCCTTCCCTGTCCTTGAACCCTCATCCTCTCCCCCTTTCCCATCCCCCATGCACCAATCTGTAATAACACCTAGCCAGATACTTCTAAACGACCCACCACCTCTCACCACCATGCCTCAACCCTATGAGCATTTTTCTATCAACTGAACTGCCCATCCCAGGCCACTACCTTTACCTCTAACTTTCACTGTTATACAGATGACACTCTGCTCTTTTTCAGTCTACCCTTAGCCTCCTCCTCCTCGCTCATCCCTGACTGTCTATCCGCAATTCAGTCTTGG
The DNA here is from genome assembly GCF_040938575.1 of Ambystoma mexicanum. Lineage (NCBI taxonomy): Eukaryota > Metazoa > Chordata > Amphibia > Caudata > Ambystomatidae > Ambystoma > Ambystoma mexicanum. Next base: position 89,431,198 of record NC_090932.1, on the reverse strand, counting down.
TGTGCTGCTAATGCTCTCTGCCTGAACACCATTAAGACAGAGATTGTCCTCACTCGGACCCCTGCTGCCGCTTTCCCACTTTCACACTGACCGGCCTCCCTTGGCCCTGCACCCTCAACTACCAATGAAGTGAAAAATCTTAGAGTCATCTTCGACTCTTCACTCTCTCCTTCTTTTCACACATCTCAGTCATCTCTAAAAAATTTGGTTGTATACGAATTTTTCGTATTACAACTGTTCGAATGACAATTGACCTTTTCACAATTGACCGAATTGTGAAGGTCAATTGTAACATATATGCGGGGGAAACCCCCCGCAACCCCCCACCCAACCCAAACCCGCCCAAAACCCTATATATATATATATATATATATATATATATATATATATATATATATATATATATATATATATATATATATATATATATATATATATTTGTGCAGTCAATTGTGACCCTTTAAATTCGGTCAATTGTTCATTCGAACAATTGTAAACGAACAATTTGGGTAATACCAAAAATTCCACTATCAACTGAACCTCCTCAGAGATATTCTACCTTTTCTCACTTTCGCCCAGAGGCTCACCACCTCGAGAGCCCTGGTTCTCTCCAGGCTGGACTATTGCAACAGCCTCTTTCTCAGCCTTCCTATTTCTACTCTACGTCCTCTACAACTCATCCAGAACAGAACCACAAGACTTATCCCTGGCCTCAAGCCCAGGGACCGCATCTCTCAGGTGATTAAATCACTCCACTGGCTCCCTGTGCTGCAAGGATCAAGTTCAAGACCCTCTGAATAATCCACAAGGCTTTCTGGGGCTGGGGCCCACACTAACTACAACACCTTCTTCCTAAATACTTTCCCTCTAGAGTCCTCTGCTCGTCCTCCTCCAACTCTCTTCGGGTGAACCGCTTTCACAAACAGAGATTTGTGGGTAGATCTCTATCCTCTGCAGGTGCCTCCCTCTGGAACAGCCTCCCTGCCTCTCTTCGTCTTGAGCCGGAGAACCTTAAGTTCTGGAAACTCCTCAAGATCTTCCTCTTCTCTTCCTCCTTCTCTCTCCATCTACCCTGCTAACTTGCGTTCTTTTCCTCCTCCCTTACTCTGTTCAGTTTTTGCTGACTGGTTGTCTGGTTCATTTCCAGAGCCCTACAAGTCCCAGGCCTCCCGCCAATCTTTGCACTTGCCTCTGGGCAACTGCTCTATGCTCAGCATTACTGCACTTTCAGCTTACGCTCTATGAGCGAGGCAACCTCTCTGCAATTAACCCAGGGCCCTGTTGGACAGGACGCGTTTGTTCCCTCCAACCCCCTCTTCCTAGCACCTCCGTTCTGTACACATGCATTACCTAAAGGTACTAGGACCAGTAAGTTCATCTGTCCTGTCTCCCCCACTTCCACCTTTTGTTCTGTCCCCCTCCATCCTAGCTGGGTCAAAACTGTAACACGTCATGCACTTGCACTAGGAGAAATGCTGTCACGCCTTTTATGCTAGTTATCTGTTTAAATCATTCAGAACAGTAAGAATGATTACTGTATTCCCTTGTTCCTTTCCCGCCTTGAAGCACTTTGAAGCACTGCAACTGTGTATAAGCGCTGTATAAATAAACAATTACAATTACTACTCAGTCGAAGACCTGCGACCGCCCGGCCTCTCTTCCTGCGACCCTCTATGCACCCATTACAGTATCCCTCCGCAACCACCTCCATCCATCCTATTACACTGCCTTCCCAATTGACCATCTCCCCTCCACCAACACCAACCTACCAGCAACCCTGACCATCCCAGCCCTGCGAACCACAAACACCCGGGAAAACACCGCCCACTACTTTTCACAAAGTCACCTGCCTCCTCTTCAATGCCCGCTCTGTTGCCAAGAACAAACACAGCATCTATGATTTCCTAACCTCTGAGAACCCTGATCTTATCTTCATCACGGAAACCTGATTCTCAGATTACCTCAAGCCTATCGCTCACAAAGCATTCCCACCTGACTACTCACTCATCACCCACAACAGATATTCTAGAGGAGGCGAATTAGCCATCATCCACAAACCTCACATCTCTATTACCTCCACTGAACACAACCAAGCACAACTAACTGCAAATCCCTCCTAGTCAAACTCTCTCGCTTGCCAACTCTCTCACACAGCTTCTTCTTTGTCTACAGGCCCCCGGCTATGACAGACACTTCTTCAACTGCCTATGTGACTCACTAGCAGCCATTCAAATTAACCACCCAGCACTCACCCTAATGGAAGACTTCAATATCTGGTTTGACCTACCCAACAACTCTGATCCTCTACCCCTGCAAGACAGCCTAGAGGCACTCAACCTCACCCAGCATATCAGAGGACCCACGCATACTTCCAGCCACACCCTCAATGCCATTGTCATCTCTTCCAACCTCATCTCCACGTTCACCCCCCACCCCTCATCTGGACAGACTACTCTGGCATACCTTTCTACCTCTTCACACCACCACCACCCCCAAGCCATCCTCTACCCCTACATCTCAGTTCAGGTGCTGGAACAAGGTCAATGTACTACCGGACCTGGCTGAGGTGCTGCAAAGTGCCCTCCTTTCAATGCAGACCACAGCAAGACCCTCACCAATAGAGATCTTCGACTCCTGGATACATGACTCCCTCATTCCCCTAACTACCTCTAAGTCTGCTTACTCCCACAAAGGACCTACCCCAAATGGTTGACCCCCCTCCTGAAGACTCCAAAAACCCATTACTGCTCTCTTGAGTGCAAACAGCGAGCTCCCAGAACTCCGTAAAGGAAATCGCTCACCACCATAAAAATTACAAAATCCGTGATCCGAAAGATCAATAAATCCTATTATACTAAAAAGATCCTGAAGTGCCATAGCTACGGCAAAGATTCTACAGGATCATCACACAAGTCCTGAACCCGCCCTGCACCGCAGTCGCGACTGCCTCATCACAAATGCTCTGCAACTCCCTGTCTGAACACTTTCACAAAACAGCCCTGGACAGGACGGCCAGCCTCAACGTCAAACACTCCATCTTGTCCACCTACCCTAAACCTGCTCTACTGCTCTACCAGACCCAACTGTCCCCCCCCCCGCTCCTCGAGAACCCATCTTTCTTCTCTTTCAACCCGATCTCAAGCGAGGAGTTCACAAAACTACTATCCATAAACTGACCCTCAGGCTCTCCCCTCGACCCTTGTCCAGCCTCTCTTCTCAAAGAAATCTTCACTTTCACCTGGGCAGGAGAACTGGCAAGGTCCATTCTTAACGACTCCCTCAAGAATGTTTAGAGCACCTCATCTGCCAATACTTGGATCATTATTGAGTTCTGCTTCTGTGAAATAACTGAAGAAGATCTGATAAAAATTGTTAGTGTCCTTAAACCTACATCCTGTCACAAGTGACATATGCCCAGCTAGTGTTATTAAGAAGGGTCTTATTTGTCTTGCTGCCCTTATTACTAACATTGTCAACTCCTCGTTCCTTAACTCTACAGTACAGGCCTCATTGAAAAATGTTTGGATCCAATGGATGTGAACAATTACCGACCCATTACCAATATTATCTTTTTGCTAAACAGATTTTAGACAGAGCTGCATATTTGTAGTTCCAAGGCCATATACAAATAGGCAACTTACTGAGCTCTTCGCAATCTGGCTTCCATGCCAAGCATGAGACGTAGACAGCCATGCTTGATCTCAGAGCTAACTTGGCAAGAATTGTTGACTCAGGACGTGCAGCCATTCTTATGTTGCTCGGCAGCGTTTGATCTCATTGATCACGCAATACTTCTCGAGAGACTGAATAGCATAGCTAATTGTGCCGAAACTGCACTATCTTGGCTTGCCTCTTTCCTGGGACCTATATCTGCCTGGGTGGCAGCAGATGGCTTCCAATCCTCTCCTGAAATAATAACTTGTGGTGTCCCACAGGGTGCCTCTCTTTCGCCAACTCCGTTTAATCTTTACATTCGCCTGCTATTCGACCTCCTGGATGCTCGTGGTATTAAATACACCAATTATGCCGACGATATCTAGGTGGTCATGGAGCTGACTGGGGACTATGACAGGGATTCTCATACCATCACTATGGTCTATGAAGTCATCCAAAAATGGATGAACACTAACTCACTTGCATTAAATGGCAGTAAGACAGAGATCATGCTGCACGTTCCAGCCACTGATTGTCCAAATTAAGTTCTAGATATGGCCACTTCACCTTCGCAGAATGCGTTATTAAAACATGCCCTTGAGTAAAAACCCATGGTATATATCTACATTCTAATCTTAATAAGAAGAAGCATGTTACTCATCTAGAGGAGCAGATGTATACATCCGCAGGAGATCCCGCCCTCCTACTGCCTTTGTATTGAAGACATAAGACAGTGCCTTGCCTCACACCAGCTATCGTGCCAATAGCGCAGCGAGTATTTGGAAGGTGATATCCGTTGAGAAAAACCTATTGAATGTACCCTTGAAGTCAAGACAAACTACAGGAGGAACTCCCTGAAGGAATATGAGAAAGAGCAAAGAAAATTAACTGATGACATCAATAGAAAGTGTGCACGACCTCCCGGGAAACTGACTGAAGATAATGTATGGATCCTAAAGGACAAATGTTGAAGTAAAGATTCGAGTGAACTACCAACCTGGAAAAAGAAGATTGCACATTAACAAACTGCTGTAGAAAATAGAAGTTCAATAAATGTACAAACGCTGAAACACAAGGTAGATCAAGTCATCGTATAGGGTAGCTATGAGTAGTGAATAGAATGCAGGTGAAGCCACCATTGTACAGAAACTGGATATTGCTATCATGAAATAAATAACCCAGAAACCATGAAGGGGGATGAAAAGATGTGTCACAGCAGAATAGCAGGCTAGTGGAACTGTGTGGCGAGGCTGTCTGGCCTGAAGTCAAGTTCCTAGAATTTGAGGTCAGCTATCTACTCTGAAAAAGTATGAGTGTGCAGAGGATGAATCTTCTCACATTAAGGTGCAAGAATGAACACAAAGGATGCCAAGTGTTAGTTCATTTAGAGCATTTAAAAGCTGCAGAATGGACCAGATCGTGGTCTCTTGTCACGTGAGCCAAGGATGTAAATAGAGCTTGAACTTGTAGTTCCAGACATGATAACGAGTGCCCTCACTCCCGTACATTCCTAAGACAAGAATACTATGCAAGGCCAAGTACAAAGACAATTTCATGGCAGAAGGCATGGGTGATGGGAGATGCTGGGCTAATTGGGTAATGAGGTAGCTATGTCCTATCTCCGTGCACCTGAGTCTGGGCTTACGTGCTGCTAAATGAACCAAATTTTCCAGACATGGCACAAGTGTGCCAACCAATTATTAGTCCATATAACTTAGGATCTTATAGTTTAGAAGACCAATGAGGAACTGTGCATCTGATGTTTCTGAAATTACATGTTTGAAGAAGTAGGCATAAGTTGTCCACCTGATAAAGGGCAGCCAATAACAATCCTAGCTCCTATATGATTGTATATCTAGATGTTTCCCTTAACCATTCCCGACCCTTGATAGGTTTTTCACTATTGCCACGTAGTATGGCATCACTTTGACGCATAATGAAGTATAAGAATTGTATTTTTTATGGAAATCATTGAGGGAAAGAGCATACGTCCATTGATGTTCATTCTAACCTCCCTGTTCTAGACACTTTTTAATAAAAGAGTAACTTGCCATCTTCTTGAGTTTGTCTGGTTATTTGGAAGTATTCTGGTGTAATCCCATCCACATGGTAGCAGAGGATGGTTTGAGATCCAAACTAGTTTGGCTTCAGGGTTTCGGACGATTGGGGCATCCTTTAACATTAGCTGGAAGACCGTGGAGTTTCCTGTGGAGAGCGGCCGATAGAAATAAATTTGCAAGAATAATTGAGACGATGGGCCGGTCCCTCTTTGAAGATATGCCTGCGCGGTTTCCACAGGCTTTCCGTGGATGGAAGGCGAAGTGGTCGGATTGGAGGAGGAGTCAATACCGAAGGCCTTGAGTTGATTAACGGATGTAAGTAGACGAAGGGAAATGGCAACATAAAGGGGCGGGATTGTGATATTTTTGGGTAAGGGAAAGTTTGTGTAGCTAAACGAGCATATAAGTAATCATATTTCAAGGAAGCTAGAAGAAGATGTCTCAAATTCCAGTCGGAATGTTAAGAAATAGAATATGCACAGTCAGGACTGTACAAGGTGATGTCTTAAACTCCATACAGGGTAATATAATTGGAGGCAAGGAGAGAATACCTCTTGCTATTGATAATTATTGGGAAAAGGGAAGGTCATCACAAATGTTATTAATGTGTATTGCGTTATTATTTTAAGTATTATTTGTTGTGTGAAGTCTTGAGAGGTAATAAGCTGTGAAGGTTGGAAGTGACGTTTTTAGTTAAGGTGTAGTAAACGATTGGTGCCAATCAGAAAACAGATAGGTTGTTGAAACAAGAGGATTGAGTGACGATTGATGGTCATATTTGTTGTTTTAAGATTAAACATGGCGGCAATAAGCCTTGAGGTAGACAGAGATTTATTAACGATCTGGTAAGTATTGACAGTCAATTGCGACTTGTCATTCTAGAGGACACTCCTCTCATGCACCTTTGTAAAACATTACCAAGACATGCACCCAAGCTCAAACAGTACAGTGCAGAATGGGTAAAGGGCACATCTGATAAAATGTTCATGCATTGGCACAAGAGGAATCATTGTCAAAAGCAGTATTAGAACACATGACCACATATGTGCACGATGTGTACACAGCTAAAGAAATTAGAGAAAAGACTGGCAATTTTAGAACTTTGGAAAATGTACCAAGAGGAGAAAGAGAACCCACCACCGGAGGAGTGGATGCTTAATCAACATAAAAGGGAGGGCATTGAGCCCTCAGCTCCTCTTACTTTGTCTGAGATTAAGAGAGTAGATGCCAAAGAGAAAGGAGTTTATCCTTTAAAGAAATTAAAAGCAGCGGCGGGCATAGTAACCCAACATATGAACCGCCCCCCGCTTACAGAAGTGATGACAGTGCAGAAGAGAGCAAAAGGAAGGAAGGTGCATGCAAGTTCACGTGAGATAATAAAGAAAGAGGCGAGAGATCGAACATATCAACAGATATAGACACAGAAAATAAGAGATGGAAAGGAGAAAAAGATAGGGCTGATTAGGTACCACTCGTACAGAACAAATAGATGAGAGGACAGATATTACTCAAGTTAGATGGGAAAAGCATCAAGGAGGTCAGGCAAAAGGATGATAAGGATGAGCAAGAAAAGAAGGATAAGGAATGAGAAAAGAGATTGAGGGAGGATGAGCAAGGAAGAAAAAGCAGGTAACAACAGGAACAGATATGTAGAGAAGAACAAGAAAAAGACTACAAATGGGCAAGGAAGTACGACACTAGGATGAAAGAGATAGAAGAAAGGGATAGGAGAGAAAGAAAGAGAGAGGAAGAAGAAGCACAAAAAGTGAAGGAAAGCAGATTACAGACAAGGAGAGAAGAAGAAGAAGAAGAATGAAGACATGAAGTGAGAAGGGAAGAACGGAGGCAAGAAGAAGATAGGGCAACAAGGGAGGCAAGAAGGCAAATGGAAGTGGATGTAGCGAATAAACTGAATAGAAGTCAGCTGGGTCTTGATGCCAGTCTCAGTCTTAAAGAATGAATAAGACCAAACAATGAAATACAGGGTCAATGGGACATGATAAGTGACATCCTCCCCATGAGAGAAAAGAGTCAAGAGATTCCAAAGGTAGCACAGGAAGAAAGATATGATGCAGAAAGTATTGGAGGAAGGATTGATAAGATATATCAGCAAATAAGGCAGGACAGCGAGTATGGGACTCGAGGGAGCGGTAACCGATCCCCAATACATAAACCATGGGTTGTGGAGGAAAACATGTTTAGTGATGAACGCTGATCCTTGTCCTTGAGCAGATTAAATTTAGATAGAAAAGAGGAGGATGGTAGTCACACCAGTTGGGGTCTAGCAATTTAAGACAAGGAAAGAGAGTCATGTCGTGAGACAGAGGGAGACGGCATATGTGTCCCTCTGGGAAGTCAACAGATGGATAAAGAGGTAAAATGGTCAGATCTGGAACACCCTAAGGAGAGAACACAAGATCCTATACCATATCCTAAGCTTCCCCGAAGACAATCGTGTAGTGAGAGAGGAGAATCTTCACCTTATGTGAGTAGGTTAAAATCGTTACCAGCACAAAGATGAATAGGGATGATTACCCCTGAATTAGGTAAACAAATAGTGGGATGCGACTATGGGATCGAATTCTCACAGTTCCCCTTGCTAGAGAAGGGGGGAGGAAGGCCGGAATATATTCCTTGGCCTCAGATGGATAAGGTTAACTTAAAATGCAAGAACCCTAGTTTGACTTCGGAGCCTGGAAAATGGATACACGAATTACAGAAAATGACAGGAGGAAACGTGCTGGCCATAGGAGACATAAAAGGTCTACTGGCACATATTCCTGGAGAGAGATCTGACAACATTTGGAGATGAGCGGGATATGCAGGTGTGACAGCACAAAATACAGTGCATGATAGAGTGCCATTAAATAATTGCAGGGCAGATGTTTGGAGGGCTCTCAGGGTAGAGTATGCTGATACATCAGATATGGGTGCAATTATGACACGTACAATGAAAGAAGATGAAGACCCTATTGCTTATATTCAGGATATTCAAGAGAGATGGCAGCTTGAAATTCGTGAACCGTGGGAAAAAACAGTGGCACTGTTTTTTCATATTTTGCGTCAGGGATTCCGAGAACAGATACAGAGCAAATGAAAAAACAAGTAGGGATGGAAGCGAAGCCATGAGCAGAGATACAGTTAACTATCGTGTATCATTGTCTGTTATTACAAGAGAAGAACAAAAAGAAAGATGAGAACAGAAAGATTGAGCAAGCCAAGTTAGTTCCGAATACATTTTCAAAGTTTTCTATAGAAGGGGCAGTATTGACAAGTGGAGAAGGAGAAGGTACGCAAGAAATAATGGGTACGTCACAGGTTAATAATGTACACCTAGTGGATCAAATTGGGTATGGGTTTTGGCCACGAGGTACAGGTGTAGGCTTCAGAGGAAGAGGAGGTGGATTTCAGAACACCCATGGTGGATTTCAAAATGCCAAGAGTGGAAGTCAGAATACTCAAGGAGGGTTTGCCAGAGGGCCACCCGCAGTATGTTGCAATTGTGGGATGACGGCGCATATTGCATGTGAATGTAGAAGCTGAGGAAACGTGCAACACAATACTGCTTTTGACAATGATCCCCCTTGTGGCCATGGCATGAACATTTTATCAGATGTGACCTTTAAGAGGGGGGACAGCTTATCTACCAGCATACAGTACACAAACATGAGAGGGCTTTGCCCAGGATCATACATCCTATCAGACATAGGAGCAGTAAGCACAACAGGCACAACAACAGGGGTCGATGCAAAGGCACCCACCACAAGGGCAATCACAATAAGCACCTATGCAAACACAACAGATTGCAAATATAGGGCAAATATTAACACCTAGGATAGGGGGTGTCACTGTGGTAGGAGGAAACCCTTTCACAGGACAGGGATACATTTATACCCTCAATAGGACAGCTCTCAGGGTGACTTGATGTGTTCAGTACTATCAGTAACACCAGACCCCCAAGTGGAACCAAGGGTTGATGTGACAAGAGGAGGAAAATCCTTTTCTTTTCTTGTAGACACTGGGCGACTCGCTCTTGTATAAGTGAGGAAAAATATCCAATGTCAGGTATTGCAATGAATGCGCAAGGGTTCTATGGAGGTATGAATTTAGTTACTTTTACTGACAAATTACCTGTTTCTAGAGGGGAATGTGACGTGTCTGTCCCCTTGATATATTCACGACAGACGCCAGTTGACATCTTGGGAAGATATTTAATGATGAAACTTAACATAGCGATTTCATTCACTGATCAGGGAATGGTGTGCTCCATTCCAGGAATACACTATTTAAATGTAGGAGAGTTTATACTGGCATTTACAGCGCAACTGGCTCTACGGTCTAATCCCATCCATTCCATATGCACGTTCCAAAGCGTCTTACACTCCCTCATATTAAATCCACATGTGCTTACAACACCAAGCACATCAGGCAGATCAAACCATATTTGAGTGATGGCGATGTTGCATCCTTATCGACAACACTTGTAAATTCCAAAATTGACTATTGTAATAGCCTCCTTGCTACAAAACATGACCTGGCAACTCTTCAGACTGCTTAAAACAATGCTGTAAAAGCAGTATGTGGTCTAACACGCAGGACTCATGAATCCCAGGTCTGACGTTCTCTGCATTGGCTTCCAGTGAGACATCGGATTTCTCATGAATTGCTTTCTCTGACCCATACATGTCTTCACCATCAAGCCCCTGTGTCTCTTACTTATAGATTTCATAGGAATCCCGTCGTACAATCTCTTAGCTCCAACGGACACAATAATCTTTTTCAGTCTCGTCATAAGCTTCAGTCTTTTGGAGGCACTAGCTTTGACGTATGAGATCCAGGCCTTTGGAACTCATTGCCGCTTGAGCTAATAAATATCCCAGATCGTCTTCATTTAAAAAAAATCCATTAAAACTTACTTGTTTAATTCTGATGACTAAATAAGGATTTTGTCTCTCCTGTTCTGTTTCCTTTGATTGGATTTGGATTGCCCTTTCCTATTCTTTGGTTAGGTCTTCCTGTACACTGAGGCCTTTGGGCGTGTTGCACATTATAAAAATGTATAATAATAATAACAATAATAATAATAATAATAATAATAATAATAATAATAATAATAATAATAATCTCGTGCAACTTCCCAGAATTTTTCAAAACTGTGCATTTCAAACCTCTACTTAAAAAAGCATCCCTCGACCCTCTCATACCCTACCATACCAGTCAACTACAGGCCGATCACTAGCACCAGATTCCTGGCAAAACACATTCACCGCACTGCTTACTCACAGCTCAATGGTTTTGTGGAATCTAGCAATCTCCTAGACCTCGCACAATCCAGATTCCATCCGTGCCACGGAACAGAACCCGCGCTGATCTCTTTCTGGTATGACCTCAATGTCACAGCAGACCCAGAAGGATGCGCGATGATTGTTCTTGACCTCTCAGCAGCGTTTGACATCATTAACCACATGATACTCCTTGGCAGTTTGCTCTCCTTAGGAATACGTGATTCAGCGCTCACTTGGATCCCCTCATTCCACACTAATAGGCAGACAATCACCCATCTCCCCCCTTTTCTGTCCGCTGCATGCCCAGTGAACACTGGAGTACACCAAGGCACCTGCCTCTTTCCCCTTCTCTTCAACCTTTACATGACACACCTGCCCAGGATTATCCGCTCCCACAATCTCACCTGCTATAACTATGCAGATGACACACAAATCTTCTTGACAATTCCTAAATCGACCACCTATCCTCGCCCTGACCTAGCAGCTTGTCTCACTGACATTGGCTGCTGCATGATGACTGACCATCTCCTTATGACCCCAGGTAAAACGGAGATCATGTTATGCAGCAAAACTGCTCTGTTTCCCCAACCGACTCCCTTGCCACCCTCGTCCCCCCGACCACCTCCACTGTCAAAGATCTCGAAAGCACAAGGGACTCTGACCTAATTCTGTCTCACCACATCAACAATGCATCGAAATCCTGTCATTTCCACGTTAGGCTCCGGAAGCGCATCTTCCCTTATCTCATCTACCCCAACAGACTGGCTGCAGTTATGTCCATTGTCATGTCCAGGCTTGGCTATGCGAACTCCCTCTACCTAGGTGCACCGGCCTAATATTTAAACAAACTCCAAACAGTACAAACTCAGCTGCCAGACTGCTTCTCGCATTGGAACTAAGGGGCCACATCTCACCTGCTCTGCACACCATACACTGATTCCCAATTGGACGTAGGGCCACCTTTAAATTCCGATGTATTATGCACCAAGCGGTGCACAAAACAGGTCCCAAATTCCTACAAGAAAAGAGTACCCCTTACCACCCAACTCACATCCTAAGGTCAAGCACTGCCCTCCTCCTAGTGGTCTGCACCTCCAACTCAGCCAGGATAGGAGGGTCCGCCTACTCAAACCTGGCGCCAACTTTGTGGAACTCATTGCAAGCCCGCATTAGACACCGCTAAAAACGACATGGCTTTCCATAAGGTGCTCAAAAGCTGGCTCTTCGCCTAAAAACACATAAGAGAACGCAGTGAATCACTCGACCGCCACGGCCGGCACAGGTTGTGGTATCCCACTCAATAGGGACTCTTCCATAGACTCTCAGGCCAGACGATATCTACCTCCGTAACCTAGAGCCTTGGCCCCAGACCTAAAACCTGAATCGTAGTGACACCCATGTACTTGAGGGAATTGATTAATTACCTCATCTGCAGGATTACCGTATGATCTGAGGGCTAGAGTTATCTATCGCCAATAATCTGGACTGACCATGCTAGACTCGCAACCTAAGCACTAACAACACTCATGAGCTTGATCGAGGCCATGCAATTATGCACTACACAATCAGTACAAGAAGACACAGGCCTGCGAATCCTATGCATCTGGAAATCCAAGAGCAGAACTAAATACCGGGGGGCGTTGTGCAGTTATTTTGCTAATCACACCTACCAGTGAATGTATTTAGCAGAACTACCTACCAGGTATCTGTCTAGCAGAACTACCAACCCAAGCACTAATAGCACTTATGAACTTGATCTTGCCCTGCAAATATGCCGTGCTCTATCGGTCCAGGAAATGCACTTGATTGTTAATCCTAATCATCTGGAGAATCCTGAAAACGATATACAAAGGAACCTGCTAGCACTTATTACTTGCTAATCCCAACTATCTGGGAATGTCCGAGTAGAACTACCTATCGGGAAATCCATTTAGCGGAACTACCGACTGAGGACATCTCTAGCACCTATGCAGCAACACCATGCGTTTTGGGACAGACCTGCCTGTCACCACCTGTCAGTCTTTGTCAAAGCAATTTGACTGAACAAGACACAGGGAGGACCTTAGCCTAACATCCCGAACCCAAAGGAGATAGCACCCCCTTGACATGCACTGGATGCTCAACAGGAACAATGTCCCCTTGGAAATCACCCAGACACTCAAACACACCACTATGCTAACTCTATCCTCTGCACCAACAAACAATCGAATGCAGCTACACCCTCGATTAATTCGGCCTAGCTGCATACATAATCTCATTCTCAAACACCAGCACTGCCAAAATGCATATACCCAAGCCCATTGGTCTTGCTGCACACATTCTACTGATCTCACACAACCACCTCATCACACCTATAGCTAGCATGCAGCTACACACCACCTGCACACATACCGGGTGCACCCAAGCACGTTTTATTACATTACTTTCTTCACTGACCTGGTCCCCGAGGACATTCAACCCACAGCGCTTTGGAAACATACCAATGGTGAAGGCGCTATACAACTGCCCAAAAGCATAACATAACATAACATAAATCCTGCATTAGGGATTATTCGGCCGTACTTGGTCCATAGAGCGATAGACCATCTCCAAAGCCTGGCGTGTAAAGGGGGCTCATCCAGGATTCTCCTTTAGAAGGCACTCAAGTTCTTTCCTTGAGCAGTGTAGCAATGACGTTGTTGGACAGGCTGCTGGCTAGTTATACAGGTACCCATCAACTCTATCAAGGGACCCGTTAGCGCACTATGCCAGGTATCATGCAACAGACAAATCTTAGAATGGCAGTCCTCATTTACTATTATCCCTCTTACTGAAAGTTCTTCTTTATGATATGATGGGTTATTTGTAACACGCTTAATACCCAGAGGTTTCGAAGCACGGACCCAGGGATTGAACCTGTGTTGCTCCGTGTTGTCTTGCTTCCGAGGCGAGCATGTTGCCCTGAGCTATCCTCAGAGACTTTACTTTACTTTACAATCTAATAAAAGGATTTCCAAAACGGCAACGGACACTGCACCTTCCACAAAACATACATTTGGATAATATCCTCACACGCAAGAACATTTTGCATGAGAAATCATTGACATCTATTATAGAGTGTACAGCTCTTTCACTAACGTTCTCCTATACAAGTTCTTATTACCGTGCGTTCTTCCCTTAAATGTGCATACCAAATTCATCTTCCTCCACCCATCTAGGGGATCAGCCTCATCGTCCTCCAGATAAACAGGAGCCCCGCTGAATGTATTAAATACATCCACTGATTGCCTCCTGCCATTCCTGCTGGGGCACTCCAGTCCATCTAAGGAGGATATCACCATCATCTTCTGACGGGAGTCTGTCACTCCTCGTACAGTCTCTGTCAAGCCCTTATCCTCTGCCGCTCTAGGGACCTCCTCATTGCATTGTAGAACCTACATTTGGATTGCCTTATGGGCTGACATAAGTCTGGCTGGCGTCATATTTGTCCATCTATTCATATATTCATATCACCTTGGGCCCTATCCTCTGTATTATGTAAGCCCACTTGGTGCTGCCTCAAAACCTCTGAGCACGACCCCTTTAGATCTATATCTGTTTGGACAGATACATCCTTTGGAGGGGAAACAGATTTCTCGTTCCTCCTACCTTGAGCAGCAAGATGACGATCTACCAGAGCAGATGTCAAATTCTCTATAATGCCAACGCACTTATGCATTATTGTAAGGTCATTAGTCCTGTGCTTGGTCAAGGCCTGAATTTCTCCTTTCAAGAGCCTAAACATACTGTCCAATCTCACCGCCTATGCCAGGAATGATCCTGGTATCTCTCCTTCTGGGTCTCTGTTATCAATTGGGTCGTAATCAGAAATAAAGGAGTCCATTATACCAGGGGATTGTAAAAGAAGCAGATCCTGATTGATAGCTTGGGTCTGCTGGGCAGCTAACCCATGGTTAGAGAAGCATATCCTGATCGATAGCTCGGGTCCGCTGGGCAGGTAACCCATGGTCAGAGAAGCAGATCCTGATCGATAGCTCGGGTCTGCTGGGCAGCTAACCCATGGTCAGAGAAGCAGATCCTGATCGATAGCTCGGGTCCGCTGGGCAGCTAACCCATGGTCAGAGAAGCAGATCCTGATTGATAGCTCGGGTCCGCTGGGAAGCTAACCCATGGTCAGAGAAGCAGATCCTGATTGATAGCTCGGGTCCCCTGGGCAGCTTACCCATGGTCAGAGAAGCAGATCCTGATTGATAGCTCGGGTGTCAGGAATCAAAGGTGGATGCTGTGGCATAGCTGGAAGAATTAGTCTTAGGAACCATTCCCCACTCTAGTCCTCATCCAAGATGGTGGACGTCCATATTTAAACAGACCCCGCCCCAGCTCTGTGCGTTGCATCTGTTTTCTCCTTCCAGGGCTCCGCTTCGTACTCGGTACACGTACAAGTGCCTTTCACACTTTCCTGTGCCTTTCCGCCTTCTTTGTGATTTTTCCATGTGGTTTTTATCACAGGGAAGTTCCGCTCTGTGCCTAGCAGTTCTACCTTAGTTCCGCTGCTATTTGTTTTCGCTCGACTGAGCCTCTGCTAACTTCGTTCGCGGCACTTCAGCGACACCACTGGGGTAAGTGTCAGCGTCTTTTAGAAGGACGCTGGCGTGTTTTCTTTCTATCTCTTGGCTTCTACCGCCCTTCATACTTACCTGAGGCATCCTTCGTTTCGGGTTTCTTCCGTGGCTCTCCGCGACTACTTCTGTGGAAACGGGCGGGGCGCCTTACAGTCTCTCAGATGCCTGCCTAGCCTTTTCAGTTTCCTTTAGGTTTCCTCCGTACGCTTTTTTATTTCCTTTACTATTACACCCTTTTACCTTTTGCCTTGTGTGTTTTCACCTTGTAGTCTCCGCTAGCCTTACTTGTAGGATTTACTTTTCTGTATTAGTGTCCGCCTTCTTCTTACCTTATTCTATGTTCTGCTTTTGTTCCACTCTTAAGTGCCTTATCCTTTAAAGTCTCCTTATGCTGGGATTCCAGGTTTTGTGCTGACATCAACAGGATCCGGATAGCCCATTCTTCAAACATTCTTCAGTACACTTTGGATCAGGGTTTTTTCTGCCCATTGGCTTTTTCCCTGAATTGGGGTTTGGCTCCTCGGGGGTCCCCCAGGGGCAGGTGCCAATCCCTGCCAAGGTGGCCTCTGAGGGAGACAGACCCTACCTACATGACCGAAGGTCCAAGGATAAACAACCTACCGACAAGAGGAAGTTCCGCAGGAAGACTACTTCTACAACCAAGGACAAGTCCTCTGAAGGTTCAGGTGAGAAGGAGGATTGGGAAGGAGCACAAGGGTCTGACAGCATACAACGCCAGAAATTAACCATGGCATCCTTGGAGCAGTACCAGGAGCTGGTGGCAGCTATGCAGAACCTCACTGTGGAAGTCCAGCCATTGAGGACAGAGAACATTGCACTTCGGCAACAGGTTGTTCTACATCGGGACAACCGTGGGGATTTACCACCCATGACACTATCTTTCGGCAAGTACGATGGTCATCCAGGAGGACTCAAGGACTTTCTTGATGCTTGCCAGGTATACTTTACCTTCAGACCTCATGCTTACGAGACGGCAAGATCCCGAGTCGGGTTTATCATTGCTAATCTGATGGGAAACGCCCTAACTTGGTCTACTCCTTTGGTGACTGGCAACGATCCTTCCTTAAACGACTACGACCGTTTTATGGGATCTCTTAAAGAACGATTTGACTGACCTGAGGTCTTATACACCTCTCTGGAAGCTATTTTGGATGTGTGTCAAGGAACTACAGACCTACAGACATTCATTTCCCGCTTTTTGAGATTGGCTACTAAGACGGACTGGCCAGACTCAGCCAAACAAACCATCTTCAGACGTGGTCTGCATGATGATATAAAGGATGAACTGGCAAGGGTTGCAAGACCAGCATCCTTTCAAGACCTGATGACTTTGTCTCTTCAGATAGAATTCAGATTGCAGGAACGACGTCAAGAAAGACAAAGACCTCGAGTCACTCCTCAGGTGACTAACCTACCTTCCCAATCTCCTAGAAACAGCCAAGCAGCCGAGGAACCAAAGTAGATTGGTGGTACAAGAGGACCTTTGACTTCGGAAGAACGAAGTAGACGTAGAGAAGCAGGCCTGTGTATGTACTGCGGTTCCTCCAAGCACCTACTAAGAAATTGTCCTGAAGTACCACCTAGGAGGAAGGAAAACTCCAGCCCCCGATCTACTGCAAGGGAAGTATCGGGGGAGCTACCTTCAACCCTTGCAACACTTCAACACCAACAGAGAACACTGAGGACAGTCGACTGATGGTTTTCAGAGTCTTACTTTGGGTGCCTGATTCAGAACCCAAGGAAGTGTTGGCTATGTTAGACTGTGGTACCGCCGGCAACTTTATGGACGTAAACTGGGCCAGAGAGAATCTAGTACCTTCTCAAACCAAGCAGAGATCCATCCCAGTAGAAGGAGTCGACAGAACCCCTCTGTCGTCTGGTCCCATAACCAGAGAGACGTTACCATTGAAGATGAAGTTGGGAGAACACCAGGAAAGCGTGATCTTCGATTTGATCAGGGCGGCTCACTTCCCTCTGGTAATCGGAATCCCATAGTTGAGAAAGCACAACCCTCAGATAGATTGGTCTTCCAACCGAGTGAGTTTTAATTCCCAATATTGTGGATCCCACTCTATGAATCCTTCATTCCAGAAGACAAAAGAGGAAGAGACTAGCGTTTGCGGAACCATGATGATTTCGGCGGTCCCTCTTCAGTATCAAGAATACTCCGAAGAATTCCAAGATACCTTACCCAGATTGTTACCGCCTCACAGGGCTGAGGATGGCGCCATAGACCTTATTCCTGAGGCTACGGTACCTTTTGGACGCATGTATCCTTTATCGTTACCAGAAAGACGTGCCTTAAAGGAATACCTAGATGCCAACCTGCAGAACGGCCTCATCCAGGAATCTAAGTCATCCTGTGGGTCCTCGTTGTTCTTTATTCCCAAGAAGGACTCCTCTGAACTTCGGCCATTTATAGATTATAGAGGTCTAAATCAGATTACAGTGCGTGACCGGTATCCCATGCCCTTGATACGATACATTCTGGAAGCAGTTCAGGGTGCAGTCTACTTCACTAAGCTTGACCTAAGAGGGGCATACCATCTGCTATGAATAAGGAATGGGGATGAATGGAAGATGGCCTTCCGTACCCCGTTGGTTCTGTTTGAATACAGAGTGATGCCGTTCGGGTTGGTAAACGCCCCGGCTATCTTTCAACGGTTTATGGACAAGGTATTTGCTGACATGTTGTTCATATCCATAGTAATCTATCTTGATGACATCTTAATATTTTCCCAGACCTTACAGGATCACCGCCATCAGGTGAGGAAGGTATTACACCGCCTGCAATCACATAGACTACTAGTTAAACCTGAAAAGTGCCAGTTCGAGGTTACATCAGTCTCTTACCTGGGTTTCGTTCTGTCTAAAGAGGGCATCGAGATGGATCCCAGCAAGATCAAGGCGATCCTGGAATGGAAAGAACCCCAGAACGTCAAGGATGTACAAAGATTTCTTGGACTAGTGAACTTTTATCGTAGGTTCATCCCTAACTTCTCCGGAATAGTGTTACCCATTACATCCCTACTCAAGAAGGGAGCCAAATTCGCATTCAACCAGGAACCCAGAGAAGCCTTCCAAGTTCTCAAGAAGTTGTTTACTTCAGCACCAGTTTTGGTAGAACCGAATCAAGGCAAACAATTCATCCTAGAGACAGATGCCGCGATTGGAGCTGTTGGAGCCATCCTACTTCAAGAATTAACCGATGGTCTGGAGCACCCGGTGGCTTATTATTCCAAGACGTTGACCAGCAGTGAACGCAATTACTCAGTTCTCGAAAGAGAACTCTTGGCCATCAAGTTGGCCTGCCAAGAATGGCGCCATCTTCTACAAGGAGTGACTCACAAGTTTCTCATTCGAACGGACCATCGCAACCTTCGTGTACTGCAACAGATGGAATGTTCTAATGCACGCCATGCCAGATGGGCTTATTTTTTTTTACAATTTGATTTTCTCATCACCTACATTCCTGGTTCTGAGAATAAGAAGGCTGATGCCTTATCACGTTGTCATGGTGAGGATTCTGGGGTCTACCAGGGCCAGGAACTACGATTCCCATAATTGAGAATAATTGCTGCAGCCACCCCATTTCTCCAAGAACTGGTTCCAATTTATCAAGGTCTGACAAACCTTCCTTCATTGGTCATACAAGGAAAAGATGGGCTCTACTACCATAACTCTGCACTGTATGTTCCGACAAAAAAGCTACAGGAACGAGTCCTCTCCTGGTGTCACGATTCGACCTAATCAGGACACCCAGGAATAAGGAAGACTTAGGAGCTACTCAGCAGAGGGTTCTGGTGGCCCAAGCTCAGGAAGGACGTAGAGGAGTATGTTTCCTCTTGCCCCATTTGTGCATCCTGTAAATATCAAACGGGTAAACCTATCAGGTTGTTACAACAACCTCAGTTACCAGGACGTCCGTGGGAACACATATCCACGGACTTCATCGTTGACCTTCCAAGATCTTATGGCATGACAGTTATAAAGGTTACTGTGGATTCCCATAGTAAACTGGCCCACTTTGGGGCATTCACTCAGATCCCGTCAGCCCCTGAAACTGCGACCACCTTTTTAAGGGAGATTTACGACTCCATGGTCTACCCAGGACCATAGTGTCTGACAGGGGTACCCAATTCACCTCTAAATTCTGGTCTGCCCGATTTCAGTTACTAGGTATACACAGAGCCCTATCATCAGGTTATCACCCCCAAAGCAATGGGCAGACCGAACGGCTTAATGCCAGCCTTGAACAATATTTAAGATGCTTCTGCAGCTCCCAACAAGAGGAATGGTTTAGCTTTTTACCTCAGGCAGAATTCGCCTATAACAATTCATTCCATACATCCATACAGATGAGCCCATTCTATTGCACTTACGGATACCATCCCCAACACCTACCTTGGTCCAGCATGCAACCCACAAGTATTCCAGCTCTGGACAGGGTACTCTCAGACTTACACGATGCCCATAATCTAGCTGAGAGAGCCCATGAGGCCAGTCAACTGTCGCAGAAGAGATGGGCAGACAAGAAAGGACGTGCCAATCCTGACTGGAAGACAGGCCAGATGGTATGGTTATCATCCAAATTCCTACCTAAATGGGTTGACTCTGGCAAGTTTTCCCCAAGATTTTTGGGTCCATATCCCATAGAATCTCGAGTCAACCCAGTTGCGTATAAACTAAGTTTGCCTCAGCATCTCCTGAGGGTGCACCCAGTCTTTCACACTTCCTTGCTGAAGACATACAAGGAAGACCCCTATCAGAGACGCTACCGCCGAGCACAAACACCCACTGTTCAGTTCCCAGACGAATATGAGGTCGCCTATCTGGTTGATTCAAGATATCGCAAGGGCCAAGTCCAATGCCTGGTCCATTGGAGGGATATCCAGCGGCAGAAAGGTCTTGGGAACCAGTGAGTTACATTCATGCCCCACTATTGGTGAAGAAGTTCCACTGGTTACACCCTGGAAGGCCGGGGGGTCCCCCGAGGGGAAGGGGGTATACTGTCAGGAATCAGAGGTGGAAGCTGTGGCATAGCTGGAAGCATTAGTCTTAGGAACCATTCCCCGCTCTAGTCCTCATCCAAGATGGTGGATGTCCATATTTAAACAGACCCCTCCCCCAGGTCTGTGCGTTGTATCTGTTTTCTCCTTTCAGTGCTCCGCTTTGTACTCGGTACACGTACCAGTGCCTTTCACACTTTCCTGTGCCTTTCCGCCTTCTTTGTGCTTTTTCTGTGTGGTTTTTATCATGGGGAAGTTCCGCTCTGTGCCTAGCGGTTCTACCTTAGTTCCGCTGCTATTTGTTTTCGCTCGACTGAGCCTCTGCTAACTTAATTCACGGCGCCTCTGTGACACCACTGGGCTAAGCGTCAGCGTCTTTTAGAAGGACACTGGCGTGTTTTCTTTCTATCTCTTGGCTTCTACCGCCCTTCATACTTACCTGAGGCATCCTTCGTTTTGGGTTTCTCCCACGGCTCTCCGCGACTACTGCTGTGGAAACGGGCGGGGCACCTTACAGTCTCTCAGGTGCCTGCCTAGCCTTTTTGGTTTCCTTTAGGTTTCCTCCGTACGCTTTTTTCTTTCCCTTACTATTACACCCTTTTACCTTTTGCCTTGTGTGTTTTCACCTTGTAGTCTCCGCTACCCTTACTTGTAGGATTTACTTTTCTGTATTAGTGTCCGCCTTCTACTTACCTTATTCTATGTTCTGCTGTTGTTCCACTCTTAAGTGCCTTATCCTTTAAAGTCTCCTTATGCTGGGATTCCAGGTTTGTGCTGACATCAACAGGATCCGGATAGCCCATTCTTCAAACATTCTTCTGTACACTTTGGATCGGGGTTTTTTCTGCCCATTGGCTTTTTCCCTGAATTGGGGTTTGGCTCCTCGGGGTCCCCCAAGGGTAGGTGCCAATCCCTGCCAAGGTGGCCTCCGAGGGAGCCAGACCCTACCTACACGAACGAAGGTCCAAGGATGAACAACCTACCAACAAGAGGAAGTTCCGCAGGAAGACTACTTCTACAACCAAGGACAAGTCCTCTGAAGGTTCAGGTGAGAAGGAGGATTGGGAAGGAGGACAAGGGTCTGACATCAGGTCCGCTGGGCAGCTAACCCATGGTCAGAGAAGCAGATCCTGATTGATAGCTTGGGTCCGCTGGGCAGCTAACCCATGGTCAGAGAAGCAGATCCTGATTGATAGCTTGGGTCCGCTGGGCAGCTAACTATTGGTCAGAGAAGCAGATCTTGATTTATAGCTCGGGTCTGCTGAGCAGCCACCCATGGTCAGAGAAGCAGATCCTGATTGATAGCTTGGGTCCGCTGGGCAGCTAACCCATGGTCAGAGAAGCAGATCCTGATTGATAGCTTGGGTCCGCTGGGCAGCTAACTCATGGTCAGAGAAGCAGATCCTGATTGATAGCTCGGGTCCGCTGGGCAGCTAACCCATGGTCAGAGAAGCAGATCCTGATTGATATCTTGGGTCCGCTGGGCAGCTAACCCATGACCAGAGAAGCAGATCCTGATTGATAGCTTAGGTTCCCTGGGCAGCTAACCCATGGTCAGACAAGCAGATCCTGATTGATAGCTCGGGTCCTCTGGGCAGCTAACCCATGGTCAGAGAAGCAGATCCTGATTGATAGCTTAGGTCCCCTGGGCAGCTAACCCATGGTCAGGAAAGCAGATCCTGATTGATAGCTTAGGTTCCCTGGGCAGCTAACCCATGGTCAGAGAAGCAGATCCTGATTGATAGCTCGGGTCCGCTGGGCAGCTAACCCATGGTCAGAGAAGCAGATCCTGATTGATAGCTCGGGTCCGCTGGGCAGCTAACCCATGGTCAGAGAAGCAGATCCTGATTGATAGCTTAGGTTCCCTGGGCAGCTAACCCATGGTCAGAGAAGCAGATCCTGATTGATAGCTCGGGTCTGCTGGGCAGCTAACTCATGGTCAGAGAAGCAGATCCTGATTGATAGCTCGGGTCCGCTTGGCAGCTAACTCATGGTCAGAGAAGCAGATCCTGATTGATAGCTCGGGTCCGCTGGACAGCTAACCCATGGTCAGAGAAGCAGATCCTGATTGATAACTTGGGTCTCCTGGGCAGCTAACCCATGGTCAGAGAAGCAGATCCTGATTGATAGCTTAGGTTCCCTGGGCAGCTAACCCATGGTCAGAGAAGCAGATCCTGATTGATAGCTCGGGTCTGCTGGGCAGCTAACTCATGGTCAGAGAAGCAGATCCTGATTGATAGCTCGGGTCCGCTTGGCAGCTAACTCATGGTCAGAGAAGCAGATCCTGATTGATAGCTCGGGTCCGCTGGACAGCTAACCCATGGTCAGAGAAGCAGATCCTGATTGATAACTTGGGTCTCCTGGGCAGCTAACCCATGGTCGGAAAAGCAGATCCTGATTGAGAGGTTAGGTTCCCTGGGCAGCTATCCCATGGTCAGAGTCTTTCTCAACAATGTCATCCTCGGCCCCTCTTCTATCACGGGTTTCCCTGCAGTGCCCTTGGTGCCTATTGCATACCCTTACCAGGGATTTATTCACAGCCTCAGTCAATCCCCTTGTGGCCATCCTGTCCTTAAATATATGGCTCCCCAGAGGAATTGGAGCAAAAGAGAACTTCTCAGTATATTTTGGGGGCTTGATGACGCTGCCTCTTTCATTCATGATAGAAATGGCTGATGTGTTCTTCAATCCTCTCATACCTTCCACACTCCCCATCCCCCTCCAGAAGTGCTACCTCTGGCGCATAATGTTCAGCATAGAACCGATTAATAGATCACTCAAGTGCTTCCAGGATAGCTCTATCCGAAAGGGTTTCAAGTGCTGCTTCGTGCGCTTCACCTGCGCTCGCTGCTAGTTCTATCATATTCCCACTTCAGTTCAGTGCTTCCGGGCTATCAGGGAGATTCCCTTGTTTCCAATGTTTTCCTGGTACTCCATCTCCGACTCCCTTATTTGCTTGTGAGATGTTACTTAGGACTCCTGGGTCACTTAATATAATAATAATAATAATAATTTAGCATTTATATAGCGCTACGAACCCTCAGGTATCTGAGCGCTGCTTATTATTACCCACGGTGTGTGGTGCTCATTTATCGACCTCGGAAGGATGAAAGGCTGAGTTTGGCCCTGCCGGGATTCGAACCTGCGTTAGCAAGCTCTGCACGGATGTCAAAGCGAGCGCTCTACTCGCTGTGCCACTTGACCGGCCATATGCACACTACTCCTTCATCAGAACTGACATCAATCATCAATTTTTGTGGGGCCTCCCCTATCGCCTGCCCCATGTCAGCCACCTCAATCAGCCTAATTGGGTTTGTGAATGGCAAATGACACGGCAGATTAGGCTGATTTTCTAAATTTAATAATGTGATATCACTGATTGTTAAATTGCTGATTAGGTCACTGCTCCCGAGCATGTTCTGTTGATGATTAGGCGGTTTCTTCTCCATCTTTGTTGTTACGTCTTTCTTCAATTTAGGGGTGAGGGCCATTGTAATCGAATTACAATCAGTTAGGTGCCTTATTTGTGTTTTCACCACACACAGGCTAGCTCAACAGACATCACCCCTGATCAGGTGCTCGCACCTTCTGTACTGATCAGACTTTCGGGCACTATGCATGTTTACCAGAATGGCTAGGTTAGTTAGGTGGATTTATCTCATCATTATAATCATATAATTATGCCGGTAAGATAGCTCAGCAGGTTGAGCGCTCACTGCTGCGATCTGAGCATGATCTGCAGGTCGCAGGTTCGAATCCCAGCAAGGCCAACTCATCCTTTCATCCTTCCGAGGTCGATAAATTAGTATCAATTTCGGTTGGGTGATAGTGTATGTAAATTGTAAATATGTGCTCTGTAATGGATAAAGGTGCTATATAAATAACACATCATTATCATTATAATATATACACCTTCAATTACTACCAGCGGTATGCTGTGGGGTGCAGCTTGCAGCTTGCACTCACCAGCTCTCCCGCTGAATGAGCCATGCACCAGCCACTCCACTCAGCCAGCCAACCCGTACTCCCCCCTTGCAAGCTTGCTTGCCCTTTTCCGGTGAGCTCGGATTTAGCAGATTTAACAGAGCAAAGCCATAGGGAAAACATTACTGGGCTCTACCATTTCCAGGTGTCTGCAACATCACCCTGAACCGGGCTGGCTGCTGACTGGGAATCTGCTCGCACCAAAACTGCCGTACTGCAAGGACTGTAAGCTCCGTGTGACTTCCTGCTTCCTTACTCATTGCCTCACTGCTCACCGTCTGCGAAAGGTTCAAGCCGCACCCCCAAGTGCGCTTCACACACCGCGTTATGCTTATGGAAGCCGCCTGCGGGTCACATATTGCAAAAGAGAACCTTTCAAAGGTGGTTAATTGCCTGCGAGGCTGCCTTCTTGTTCTCCTGTTCCAAGAGCCAGTGCCTCAATTGAAGATAGCACAAACGTCTTCCATCTTGGATATGGAATGCCTGTTTACAGTCCTCATATGATTTCACCTCCAAACACTGAAACGATATCCTGCTTTTTCCCATTTTCCGAAGACTTTTGCATCTAAACTCAGGTAGACTTGTGGGTTTCTGAAGATGGGGGTAAGGAGTTAGTGGAGACCTTGTGTTTGCCTATTAGTGTGTCCCATTTGACCACAACTCATTGTGTAATTTGGCTCAAGTACATGTCGCGCAGCCTGTCCGTCTTGGGTAGCCATAGGACCTCATCCAGCGACATACCTTCTAACACTCTATCCATTTCACACAGATTTTGCTAAAGTCCCCTGAGAACCATTCCCTTATCACTCAAATGTGTGCCACATTGTAATATGCAGTGAAGCCAGGGAGTGGCACCCTCCACACCCCCTCGGCCTTGAGATGCTAAGGTAATGAAGGGAATCTTTTGCTCTCTTATTTTTCTATACGAACTTCATGGTTTCAGTGTTTAGGTTTACGATAAAGGATCTCGGCATCAGGATTGGCAGGGCCTGAAAGTAATAGAGCACCCTCGGGAGAACCACCATTTTAATAGAAGCCATTCTGCCCAGCCATGAAATATACAGGGAACCACATCTATTAAGATCCTCCTCGACTTTCTGTAACAGTGGGGGGAAGTTTGCTGCGTATAGTTTCTCAATACTTGTGGTTCACCCCTATTACCAGATCCCCTCTAGCAACCACTTAAAGGGTGAGGAATTCTTGGCCAGGTGCAATGTTGGGTCCATCAGTGAAAGGTTGAGGATTTCTGATTTCTCTGTATTCACCTTCAGGCCTGCCACTTCTCTGCATCTTTTGAGTTCATTCTGAATAGCTACGATGGAATTAAATGGATGCAATAGGGTTAAGAGCATGTTGTCTGCAAATGCAGAAACCTTACGCTTCTCCCCCGAAAAGAATGCCCGTAACAGTTCCCTCCATTCGCTGCATAGTCAGAAACGGTTCTACGTAAATCGCACATAGGAGGAGGTAAAGAGGACAACCCTGTTGTGAGCATCTACTGAGTTGAATTTCCTGGGGTAAGGTAGCAATTATTCTCACAGATGGAGAGACGTAATTCCCTTTCACCCTCTGCAGGAAAGAGCTACTAAAGCCCATCTGCTCAAGGGTGGTAAACAGAAAGGGCCATTCGACAATATCAAATGCCGCCTTGTCCTCTGAAGATAGGAACACCATGGGAAGGCCACTTTTCTCCACCTTTTCCATAAAATGAGTGACCTGCCTAATATTGTCAAAGGTTTGGCGGTTCCTTACAAAAACAAATTGGTTTGGTCTCACCAACTCTGGTAATAAGGGGTCTAACCTGTTTGCCAAGATTTTTGTGTATATTTTTGCAGCAATATTAATTAGGGCTGTGGGACGGTCTGATCCACATTTTGCCAGATCTTTCTCTGGTTGTGGGATGAGAATGAATATTGCACTTCCTCCATGGTGGGCGTGATATGTCCTGAATTGCAAAAAGAGTTACAGCAGCTTGCTAATTTAGGGATCATTATTTTCCTAAGCGTTTTATAAAATAATGCAGAGAAGCCATCTGGACGCAGGGCATTATTGCTCGACAGAGTCTTTATGGTCTTTTGAGCCTCCTCTTCCATGATGTCTGCTTCGAATATTAATTATTCCGGGGGGAGGGTTTAGGTAGGTGTAGTTAGTCTAAATACTAGTTTTGAGGCTTTCCTTTGGGTGATTCGGACCTGTACATTGCCTTATAGTATTTGGTAAATTCCTCCATTATTAATTTCTGTTTTTGTGATCCTGTCTCCCTTGCCTATAATCAGCACCTTAACGATCATAAGTACCCACCGATTACCCAGTGTCCTTGCCAAGAGTTAATCAGATCCATTATCTTGCATATAGTACTGGTGCCTTATGCAGAGAAAAGCCTGCTTCGCCCACTGGGAAAGCAAAAATAAGTTGAGCTGGCCGGTCACCCATCTGTACATTTTCAGGTTTGCCTTGGACAGAGCTCTGTCCAGGTTCCTTTTGTGGGACAACAACTCACCTTCTAGTTCTTATTCTAGGGATCGAAGTTGTTTGACTCTGTTTTTATTGCATTTAATCCCGGCCCCCTGAAGACAGCATTAAAAGCATCCCAAATTGTACTGTATGAGGTTATCTCTGTCGGTTTTTCTCAAAATAATGACGTATCACTTCCTCAATCCGTTCAGTGATAACTGCATCCTTGAGAAGCTCGGAGGAGAAAGTCAATTTTCACATTCCATTTCCACTTTTTGGCAGCTTTAGTGTTACTTGAACCGGGGCATGGTCGGTCAAGAAGATACTGCCTATCTCCACCCCGTCAACGTACTCAATAATGGGGACTCCACCCAGATGTAGTCTATGCGTGAATGGGATCTGTGAAAATTGGAGTAGAACCCGAACCCCTTCTCAGTTCCTATAATTTCCCTCCATGTTTCCCTAAATTCTAATTGCTCCATGCTATTCTTTGAGGATTTAGAGGGGGACCTGTCACCCGGGGCCCTGCTCTGACTTTTATCGTGGGTCGTGTCCTCATTGATATAAGTCCCCTATTAGAATGATGTCTCCTGTCACAAAATCACTAAGGAGTGGTAAGACATTCCGGAAAATCCATATTGGATAGAGTTAGGGCCATACATAGTGACTACCGTCAGGCAGGGCACCCCTCACTGTACGTTTACAATTAGGAAGCTGCCCTCCCTGTCCTCTTTGTGGTCGAGAAGTGTTACATCCAGCCCCTGTCTAAATGCCAGTAGGACCCCATTCGTTTTAGTGTGTTCTGTGGCTTGAAGGATATAGGGAAAGTGCCGGAACCAACCCTATTTCTGCCACCTCTTTGTATGTGGTTCTCCTGGAGTGTTATGATGCCGGCCTTCAAACACTGTTGGAAATTCCCTGGACTTTTCAGTGGGGAGTAGAGGTCCGTAATATTTTGTGCCAGAAGTAGGAATTTCCCTCAGATGCCAAGGTTTTCCTGTCTGGAGCTCCAGATATCGTACTGAAAATACAGGCGTGTATTGTTCCTGACCAATGCCCAAAACATGATTTCCTAAAAAATCCATCACACCCCTCCCCATACAACCATGAACCAATACTCTAAAATACTAAACAAACATAACCAAACAAATGTAAAACTGAATATCAAAAAGGGGGCCGTGGCCATTCCACCAGGTGGTCCCGAGTATGCTAAATCTTGATTAGTGGCTAAAATTACCCTATAGCTTGAGAAGGTGCGCGTAGACCCTCTAAATGATTCCAGTTCCCAGTCCTCCTGTCCTTTCCGCCTGCCCAACCACCATCTCAGACTACATCCGGCTGTGGTGTGTCCAGCACGCTGCTCCTAACCTTATGAGTTATGCACTAAATGCTTCCCTGCTGGGGAGGCCCTCTACTCCGTGACCTTCCGAGGGCTGTTATGCTTGGTCATGTTATCGATCCGCTGACAGCCAAAATGAACATGTCTTACCTGGCTCTGACCAGCACGGGGCTGCCCTCCATCCTTTTCGGTGTGTGTAAGGGGACCCAGGACCGAGCCCAAGGCCTTTTTTTCAGTCGGGGTCTTTTTGAGGTTGTTGCAGACCCTTCAGTGACATCGTCGTCCAACCCCATCAGGTTCAGTCCCGCTTATACCGTGGTAATCCTAGACTTTGCACCGTCCCGGGTAAAAAGGAGGCCGAATGGAAAGGCCCATCTGTACCTGATCTTTCTGTTGGTGAGTTCCCTAGTTATTGGCCCCATTTCACTGCGCTTCTGAAGAGTGGGCATAGAAATATCTTAGTATATTTGCAGCTCCTGACCATTACCAGGATGGGGGATTTTCCTCTAGCTGGCACCACAATGACCTTCTTTTGGGAATATAAGTACATGGCCACAAGAGCATCTCTTGGTCTCCGATTTGATTCCGATCGTCTAGGACCTGTGTGGTGTACTCTATCCACCATTATCATATCGGGCGGTATACCATCCAACAAGTTTCCCAGGAGGTCATGGACGCTGACCCTCAGATCCTGTTCTGTGACTTCTTCCGAGTGGTTGTTAATCTGGATGTTCCGGGCCGATTCTCGAGATCTTCTGGGAGGCCTTGTTCAGATGCTCAAGATGTTTGACGTTTTTATGTACTTCCTCCACCACATCTTGCAGGTCCCTTTCGTTAGTATTGGTAGGTACTTCTCCTTTTACATCCGCTAAGGCTCCTTCTAGGTCAGTTTTGAGGGACCTGAACTGGTCCTGAAAAATTGCTACAAAGGTGCCCTGAATTGTGGAGAGGCATTGCTGCTAATCCTGTTTTGAAAGTACACTATTCTCCTGGGCCGCCTGGCCCTGGGTCCCAGAAGCTCTGTCCTCGCTCATTCTACGGCTCGTTGATTCTCTTCCCTGACCCCAGCAATGCTGGAGATCCCCGGCCGAGGGGCACTGCAGTTTTGCACCTGGGGTGGAGGTTGCTTTTTTTTCCCTTTGGCTTTGGGTGGATGGCTGAACTAGCGTTCCCTCTGATGAGTGCTTGTGATAGTAGCAATTGAGGTTTGTCCTTTGATAATAGCCTTGCAACCTCTAGTTGTAAACATCTAACTCCGCATATCTTGCGATGGAGCGCTTTCCTTCAGTTTCCTCAGAACTTTGGGAGATGGCTTATTCCGCACAAGACCCTCCCAGCCATTCCGTGCAAGATGTCAAGGAAGTCTACCCAGTCCCTGTGTAAACGGATTCCCACGAGCTCATCCTCAGGGTACCATTGTGTGGTTCTCACAGAACAGCTCTGTGCCTAGTCAGGACAGGCTATAGGGGTGCGGGCCACGCCATGCTCACCATGCCTTCGGGTCCAGCCAGGGACCGTCGGGCAGGCCGCACCTCGCTCCCTCACCAATGGGTCTGATCGAGGAAATCCATTGGCCCATCCGTCGGCCCGCCTCTCTCGCCCCTCCTCCCTCTCAGGTCACACCAATGAGTCCATCTTCAGGGCAGAAGCTGCCACATAGCCGGGATCGAAGCCAACCCCGACTCTCACACCTGTCCGGATTGGTAGACTATTTCCTCCCTGATCAAGGGCGGAACCTCCTGCCAGATCTGACTGGCACCGCAATGGCGGCCGCGCCCATCCCACTACGTCTTCGGGTGATGGGCCCAACCTCTCAGAGCCGCCGTTGTGAGTTCAGAGACTCTACAAAGTCCCCTCAGATCCACGCTGGATCCGCCAGTGCGCAGAGGGCTTCATCACAGCCACCTCATTGCCCTCCTGGGTGGTGTGCCCGGCGGACTGCCGGAGCTCTCGTCTGCCCCCTACTAGGCGCTGTCTTGGAATACACATGCAGTATTTTAAGTACCACTTGTTTTTAAAATGCCATCTTATGATGAGATGGTATTGTATATTTTCTATAGCCTACATTGCACAACATTGGGTTAATATGTGTTATTTACCCCAAGCAGTATTTTATTGTTAGGCCCTGTGGTTAATATCCATCGGATCCCAAATCATAATAAGGTGTTATTTTATCAATAGGGCATATTTAAAACACCGCGTTTTTAGTGTTACCATCATACTCAAAATGAATCCTCAGTTGGTTGAAGCAAGTACTCCTTAGATCCGTGTGCAACCTGCATCGTCGATGGGAGTGGCGCAGCCTTTCATCTTTCAAATACAGTGCTCCAAATCTAATAGTGGTTCTGTTTACACACGTTGTGCCATTTCTAGTCACCTCTGGGAGATACAGGTGCAGGCAATATTTCTACTGATCCCATGCAATACGGTGCATATTACACCTGCCACAATGTGAACCTGAAAATCACAGCGGTGACCCCTCCATAATTGGAAAACATAGCCTCTGGTAAGTATACATAGTTTTTATTGGATATATAAATGCAGAATCTTGGCACATAACCTTATAGAATGAAATTGAAGGGTCCCACAAGATACGTAGACTTGTATATGCATTTAATTTCCTCTGCAGTGACGGAAAGCCATGAGATTGAAGGTGTAAGAGTGAACAAAAAAATGAGTTTGAAAGGAAATG
The DNA here is from genome assembly GCF_040938575.1 of Ambystoma mexicanum. NCBI lineage: Eukaryota > Metazoa > Chordata > Amphibia > Caudata > Ambystomatidae > Ambystoma > Ambystoma mexicanum. The sequence goes on along the minus strand of NC_090932.1, from coordinate 89,400,099 downwards.
TAGAAAAATAAATAAGTACGATGGGGAGATGGGGGTAAGGGGGGCTAGATTTAGGACTAAAGAAAAGAGCGCTAGGGTTCTCTTTAAAATATTATGTGGACTACTTGACAGGGTGGTGTCCCAGTTCTTGCAGGCATCCCAGTCCATGGCAATGACTGCCACCAATCCAAGCCGCTCCTTTTTGTTGACTGCCACCTTCTCTGCCACCAGAAGAAGCACCCGGCCAATTCACACACATTCCGGACTCTGCTGGGCCAACACCTCTTCTCAAAGCGTTTCCATGATTCTGGGTAAGGGGGGCAAAGCCACCAGGAAGCATTAGGGTTCCAAATGGCAGACCTTGCTCTGTGCACCCATGTGGCACCAGTCTAACTTGGGGAGCTTCCGCCTGGTTGGGAGGTCCAGGGCATCTTCGGTTACCTCCTTCTGAAGGCTGCAGAGGAGGGGCACAGGCAGTTCTCTACGGCACAGCCCCAAAGTGAGCTGGGGCACGTCTACAGTACTGCACCTGGGCCCATTTCACGAAGGTAGGGTAGCCCTCTGCATGTCAGTGAGGGCTGAAGGGACTCAAACCACTGTATTTAATGAATATCCACAGCAGGCTGACTGGGTTTGTGGGGCCAATGGAGGCCTAGAGACACCCCCTGGGCCTGGGTGTTGCCCGGGAAGAGGAAGCAGTTCTGTTGCCATAGCCATTGGGTTTGAACAGAAACAGCTGCATTTAGTTTGCCAAGCTCCACGAGCCAACTCACAAGGATGCTGGGGGAAAGAGTTAAGTTGTGCCATGCAAGTTAGGTTGGCAGTCTGGGTAGGCATGGTGACATCCAAGGCAAAGCTCACACAATTAGAGGGAGGACAAGTGCCCCCCTTTGCCCAAGGGATATTAGGTCACTAGGGGTGGGCGGGCACTTGCTGAGGTAAGCTCGACGTGATCTTGTCAGAGGCATTTGTCACTTCACTGAAGGGCAGGGTGCCTTCTCAGCCATCAAGTAAAGGGGATGGGACTTATGGAAGAGATTTTGGGAGAGGTCGTCTGTCCGCCTGATCTCTCTTTTTGGCCAAGATGACAAGAGGTGTCATCAGTGACTCTGAGCCCTCTCCTGGAGAAAGAGAGCTGCCAGCCCTTTATCTCAGCTGTAAGGCCAGCATGGCACTTCCTTGATCAGCACCCTAAGCAGGTGGGTGTCAGATTGCTACCCGCATCTATGCCATTTCTTTACTAGAGAACACGAGACCGGAAGTCACAGATTCTCCATCATCCCCTTTTCCTGTAAGAAGGCCCTGCATGGGAGGGACCTCACACCATGCATGGAAAGAGTAGGGAACCAAAAACAATAACGGCTTTTCATCGTGGTAGATCACCCAGTCCATCTGCTAGAAGAACCGTCAAGGCCAAGAGGAAGCAAGAAAGATGAAGGAAGAGAAAGTAGGAGTAGGGGGGAAAGCGAAGGGTGTGGAGGAAGAAGGTCAGAGTGAGTGCATGGAGCCAGGGGAGAACTGGAGAAGACTGAGAACAGGAGTGCATGTGGAAAAGTGAGAAGAGAAAAACAGGATTGTAAAATGATCATAGAGAGTGATGATGGAACAGGTTGAATAGATGCAATAGGAGGTGGGAAAAGGAGGGGGAAGAGGATATGTGTGGGAAGCGAGAAGAGGGAAATGGAGAGGCACTGGCAGCAGAAGAGGAGCGAGAGACCAGAACAAGACAAGAGGGAGATGTCAAGAGGGGTCTGAGCAGGGAGAAGGGGAAAATGAGACGAAATAATGAAAGAGGAGAGAGAAGGGGAAACAGAACATCTAAATGGGAAAGGTAAAAGGAGACAGAAGATATAGTGGGAATAAATAAAGGCAAAGAGTGGGGAGAAAGCAAAGGAGTAAGGGAGGACATATGGATCCCGCTGGTAGGAAAGCAAAATATATAGAAATGAAGACCACGGGAGAGGGGATGAGACAAAGAGAACAACACGGACTCAAGGTAAGAGGAACAGACACGAAGGGAATAAGAACGAAAATGAGAATATCTGAGGGGGTGAACAAAAAGGGTGGAGTGCTTAGAAAGGGGCTTGTGCGCCTTGCACGTGTGCTGCTAAAGGTCACTGCACCTTTCAGAAGTCAAGGGTGCACACTTCCTTCAGATGGCGGAGATGCTTGCAGGGCTCTGGGGGTCCAACTTAAAGTTCAGCTGTACATGTCATTTCCAGATCGGTGACTGGCTTAAGTCACCCCCAATCAACACTACAGATAAGGGGTGTATTGGTTCTTTTACGTCCTAAAAATAGGAAAAGACTCCCAAAAAATAAAAATAAGGAGTAGAAATATTCCTGACAGAAAATGGGAAACTGACACGTTGAACCCTGTGCCCCTGAGTTTGCAAACACTGCTCCAGGGATATGTTTGGACCAGTAGAGCAGATAGTACCGCAGGAAGAAACTTCTATTATTACTGCCTGATTGAAAGAATTAAACATGTATCTTTTAATGTGCATGAATAATTAGGTTACAAAAACATTTTCGTTTTTCCAGTCAAAAATATTTTTGCTTGTTTATAAAACACTCCCCCTGGGAATTGGACAAACATGTTTACCCTCTAAAAAATCAGTTTACTCTCAATTTTAAAAACTAGGGAGTAAAATACGCCCCCTTCCAAATCTTATCTGGCACACTGCCCCCAATGGTGGGTGTAGTAGAGAAGGTTATCTGTGGACAGAGGCATTCATACTTGTTCTCAATAAATGCCAATATGTATATAAGCCTCCCCGTGTATTTCTGTTTCTGAGGGTGTGTACTTCATTGTGATCCATGGTATCACTCAGCGTCGGAGGTGCACGGTTCACAGCCTCGGCGGGGAGACCCATGTAGCCGGAACCCAAAGGGGATACCCAGGAGACTCTCTATAGGATGCAGTGGAGTCATACACAGAAGGTACCTGTCTTGTCCAGTGCAACTCCAAGACCTCTTATCTTGACAGGCGTGGGCATCAGCAGCCTTGCTCTTGACCTTTCTCTGGTCTGTGTGGAGATATGTTCACCCTTGGCGATGTGATATAAGCACGCGTGGTCATGGTCTGCCAGCGCTCTGAGTGGTTAGGTCAACACTAGTTGTGGTGGCTTATCAGTGGTAATATCCAGACGCTTTGGACCTCATTTACCAGTTGTAAATATGCCAAATGGAATCACAGTCACTGCTAAACCCCCACCTCAGAACTGGAACAAAATCCTCCAGATTCCGAGGGGGTTATTCCCCATGTTGGAGGACCATAGGAATCCACTGGGGTTTGCAGAAATTACCGCCAGTGGCAATTCTGCCGGTGGTGATTTCTACCTTTTTTGCAGGTGAAATGGAGGGAGCATCTCCAGCCAAGTGTGTGAGGCTTTTTTCCTCCACTTCATCTCCAAGGTCAGAATTTTTGGCAGTATAGTAAAGGCGATGGTAATTCCATTACTGCCACCTTTTTACTGCACCCCCAAACCCGTAATGAGGGCATTAGTCTTGGTGTGCCCGTTGTTTCTATGGGGATACTGGTGCTTCTTAGCAATGTCCTCTCGCTGGTCTGTACAGTGATATCCTTACCCTTAGTGATTGCCAACCAGGGTGCTGTAATGTGATAGTGGCCTCCTTGGTGATGGACTTTCAGGAGTCTGTATGGTGAGAGACCTTCAGATTAATGTTTCACTCAATCATCCATTGAGGTGAAATGACATGCCCAGTTTCTGCCAGGGTGTCACACTGGAGCCATGGAGTGAACCTAAGAACCTCTGCTCCCCAGTTGAAATGCCCTTTCGCATTTCACCGTTGCCCAGTGGCATGCTGGGAATTGTAGAATGTTGCAAAGTGCACTTGCTGGTTTTATGCAGCATGGCATATGTCTCATACGCTTCGAGCTCATGTTGAAAGCCGTGGTTATCTTGGCAGGCCTGCCAATGTCTTGTAGCTCCACATATAATGTAACACGAAGGGGTCAAGGTGGGCGTACAAAGCCTATGCACTGCGGCTCTCAGTTAATCCATCATTGCCTTCGCCAGCTGACCCCATAGGACCAAGGAAAGCATGAAACTCATTCAGGCAACACCATTGCCTGTGATCCGAGCAGTTTCTAACAGATGGACTGCAGCCTTTTACAGCTGGACAGATGTTTAGGAGCCCTGTGCAGTCTATCCTTTTTTTCTTTCTAGCCCTTAGAAATTGAATAGAGCCCGGTGGTCGGTGATGGGTCTGATTTATGCCATTTGTTTTTTTTAGACTATCACAACGAGTCGGCGTACTTTTTATTCAAATTAACAGGTACAGCTACCAATTTATTCGAAATGACATGAATTATCTTGCTGGAAACTTGCACTTTGTGAAACGTTGTACTCGTTTAACAAAATAAACGTGCTGTATCCCCTACAGAACCAGGGTGTCCCTCATAGCGGAATAGTCTCTGACATATGACAAGGCTTTCCTAGAAGACTAAGAGCCTTTAAACAGAACTGGTGTGTAGACACGTTCAACACGTCATTGTATGTTCTTAGGAGAGATACTGATGTTGTGGTGTGTCTGTGAAACAGGAACCCTAAAAGCAGCAGCTTGGCTGTGATTGATCAAACTATAATAAGGGTTATCTGTTTGGTTCATTGGTAGAGTTCTAGGGTATAAGTATGAACGTTTATGGTGTAATTTCCCATCAATTTAGATCAGTTTGGAGGCAGAGTCAGCACAAAATCAATAACAAATGATTAGCCATAACATGTGGTGTCAGCGGTGGGATATACGATGAACTGTTTTAAACAGGTACTCTTGGTCCAAGGAGGTCAATAGAGAAGTGAGGACCAGCCCTAGGTACAGGGGGACAGGATTTGTGCCAGGAACAGTGGCCCACTCGTGAGATGGTGGATTATAGTTTTAGCTCATTTTAGGGCCAAGGGGAAATCGAAAAGAAGCAATTTTCTGCTCAAATCCCTGGATTCACTGTCAGAGAGTCCGAGTTGCAGTCTGAATCAAGTCCGAAGGGGAGGGTGGACTAGGCTACCTGTGTAAATGTGAACCTGATGCAAAGAGGAGAGTACAGGAACGGTGTATCTATACCAATGTGTTTCAATTAATGCACTGTGTTGTAATTACAGACATCTTGTAATGTTTCACCACTGAGTGGTTGCCATGTTTCACTGTGACGCCGAGAGAGTAGGACTGGCATTTCATGAAACAGAAATTCCCTGATCACTGGACCTAGGGCACAGTCAGCCAACTTACTCCACCCAAGCCCTACCGAACTTTGAGAAACATCAACCTTTCAGGGAGTTTAGTTTTCCAGGGGCCAGATTACAGAAACTTTTCATTGGTTCAAGTACAATGTTGCACGGTATTAGTACTAGGGCGAAGTTTGCCCTAGTGCAAATAGCATTGGTGTCAAATTAGGAAACCTTTTCACCATGACAAGTGCAGTTTTCCATGGTATAAGCACTAGGCCAAAACATACCCTAGTGAAAAAAGCATAAACCTTCAATGCATTTTTGCACCTAGACAAAGTTTCCGTAGGGCTAATATGGAATTGGAGTAGCACTACAGCAAACTTTGCCCTGTTTCACACTGAGGCCAGAAAACAAGCCCCCACCCCTATGTTTTGTGCTGCATTTTTTCCTCAAAAAGTGACATGCAAAGACAAGTGCATGGTGCAAAAGCAAAACCATCTATCTATAAGTGGAGACTTTGCAAAGGCAGGAGGCTACAAAATGCAATTATTTCACCAATTACACGTGTGCACAAAGATTTGAAATATAGACAGCCTGCTCCTGATTCTGGGGTACCCAACCTTTTGGGACCACAGCGTCAAACGCCCCTTCTACAAGATTGTCACGTGACCTTTTTTATCCCTTTTATTTTATTATTTGATTTTTCATGTTAATCTATTTCTTGCGCTTTTTTTTTCTTTTTCTTAGAATGTGCCCCTTGCGATTAGACCCAATTTCTTAATGAGCCCTTTTATTTTCCTTCGCACATTTCTTTCTTTTCATGTTTTTTGTACTTTCGCAGAAAGGTTTTTTCTAGGCACAACTGTACTATGAGTTCTCCCGAAGGGGCCTTTTCTGTTTATAGCTTGGGTTTAGGTACAACAGTTTATCAAATTCAGATACTTAGCTAATGAGAATGATATGCTGGTAGGGTAGATCCATTATCTTCCAAACTGCGCACCAACAAACAGCCTCAAAGCAGAATGGTGTAAAAAAGCACCACCCATCAGAGAAAGGGAAAATATCACTTGGTAGGAAAAACTACTTACCGGCCTAGTTCCAGTGGTCAAATTGTTGCTGTGGGAAACACATTACCAACAGCAATTACAGAGGGCAGTCGCAAATATCATTGGAAAAAGTTGGCAATGCCCAGCTCAAACAGAAGTGAACTCTGAACTGCCTTGGAAGTCCATACCTCATAACTACCTCGTTCCCCGGTATCGTTTTTGAAAGTGTTGGCGGTCGGGCGTTCTCGGTGGCTGGTCCCAAGTTCTGGAATTCTCTCCAGGCCTCTCCTTTCAGACTTTAACGTTTTTAGAGCGAAACTGAAGACTTATCTCTTTGCCTAACTACTGCACTTTCTATTGGTCTGGCTGTTTTTGCATCTTTCTAGCGCCAGGATACCTTTGGTGTAAGTTTGTGCTTCATACGTGTGAAATAGATAGCTAGAACCACCTGCTGCAATGTGGAGCGTCTGTACCGTGGGACTTCCCTGCAGTCAGGTAATGATGGAGGAGGGGCTCTGCTAGAGATGCCCGATCACTGCCCCAGAAATTTGAACAGGTTATCTATCATCGGCTGTGTTTTTTTTCTTTTTCTTTTCCATGGGAGTCTTTAACAGCTGGAAAAGGAGGAAATCTATTGATTTATTGGGAAATCTATTGCTCTACAGGGAATACGCAAGGTTCAGAAGGAAGTGAGGGGTTGATCTGATGTATGTGTCTTTATTCCCTTGCTCAAGGATTCCGGGCGTCTATTAATTTGCAACCATGGAAAGGAGGTCAAAGTGGGATAAGTCACTAACAAGTAACAACTGTAGATTTTGCAAGAGCAGCTCAGTGGAAACCCTTAAAAACATCACTTTGGCCTGCCCCGGATTTGGGGAATTGAGGTTGCGTTAATTGGGTGAAGTGCTACTGACCGATATGTTTTGGTTTAGGCTTATGTGGGGTCATTCGGTGAAACTGCTTTTGGTGGTGTATGCTTTTTTATGTGTTTTCTTGGGCAAAACAGAATTTGTAAGCTTCACATTGTTTTACTACTGTTTAAATGCTGTATTATCATTGTTGTAAGTTTGATCCTTGTAACTTGTTTTTTCTCTTTTGTGAAAAGCTTACTTTTGTAGGCTAAACACAATTTAAAAAAGGAGGAAACAATTGTTTTTTTTGGCTAAATTGATACTGCTCATGACAATTACCACCAGCACTACTGATTGTGGAATTTCCCTGACACCAGGAGTAATGCATAATTGCAGTAGTGCCAAGATTCAAACCCAGTGAAGCATAATCTCAGCACACCTGACATTAGCACTGCCAGTGATGAGGGAGGGAACTTCAGCATTGGAAAATACTACATTGTCTCGAGATGTTTAGAGGTGATCATTAATTGCTATGACTGTGATATATAAGGAAGTAATCTTTTATCGTCCTTTGCAACTTGATCGGCAAAGATTTTGATTAATACTTTTATTTTTCAACAAATCATCTATTTGATTAGCGGTAGTTTAACAAAAATATAACAACCTGTATGTACGTTTTCCAGTTCCAACAATGTGATTCTTCTGTTTTATTGACACCCTCGCTCCAGCCTTGGCCGATTTCTGCAATGACTCCTTTACCACTGTAACCTCCCCCCCCACACTTCTAAAGAAGCCCTTAGCCGATCTTTCCTCTCTGGCTAACTTTCACCCGATCTCCATCACTCTTTTCCTGAGCAAACTCTTGGAAAAGCTGGCCATCTCCCAGCTAAATCTCCCCACTGAATCTGTTGGTTGTCTCCACGACCACCAGTCTGGCTTCAGAGCTGCCAGAGGCATGGGCACTGCTATCCTAAACACCTGTGAAGACCTGCTCTCTAACCTTGACTCTAACCTTCCTTCTGTCCTCATTCTCCTCAATCTTTCTTCTGCTTTTTATACGGTCAACCATGCCATCATGATCAATTGCCTCCATGATAACCTGGGTATCACTTATCAGGCCCTGGCCTGGTTAACCTCCTTTCTCACTGACCGTCCCTCTCAGGTACAACTGGGGTATTTCCTCTCTTCTATCTCTCTATCTACTTGTGGTGTTCCCTGGGTGTCTAACCTTTCTCCCTGGCTTTTCAACCACTTCCGTCCACTGCATCGCTACTTTCTGCTCCAACTTTCATTGTTATGCGGATGACAGCCAGCTCTCTTTCAGGCTTCCCTCAGCCACCTCTTCCCCTTCTCTCATACCAGTCTGTCTGGCTGCAATTCAGGAATGGTGTGCCACCAACAATATCTGCCTTAATGCCAGTAAGACTGAGATCCCCCTCATTGGAACACCAGCTCCCTCCTTCCCTCTCTATCTCTGGCCGACCATTCTGGGCCCTCTTCCTGCACCTACCTGTGAGGCTATGAACCTTGGGGTCATGTTCAACTCAACCCTCTCCATCTCTCCTCATATCTCTGACGTGTCTAAGAAGTCAAACTATCAGCTGCACCTCCTCAGAGGTATTCTTCCTTTCCTCACTTTCCCCCAGAAGCTCACTGTCTTCAGAGCTCTGGTCCTCACTAGGCTGGACTACTACAACAGCTTCTTTCTAAATCTGCCTGCCTCTACTCTCTGACCTCTAAAACTTATCCAGAACAGGACTGCAAAACTGGTCTTTGGCCTTCAAGCCCAATGATCATATCTATCCAGCTCTCAAATCTCCTCAATGGCTCCCTGTGGAGACAAGGATAAAGTTCAAGACCCTTTGCATTGTCCACAAGGCTTTCTGGGGTCCGGGCTGGGCACTACCTCCAACTCTCTCTTCCTAAACATCTCCCTTCTTGAGCACTCCGCTCATCCACTTCCAACTGTCTGAGGTTCAGATGCTTTTCCAAGCTGAGAGTTGGGGGCAGATCTCTCTCCTCGGCTGGGACCTCCCTCTGGAACAGCCTCCCCGCCTCTCTCAAACTTGAGCAGAACCACCACTGGTTCTGGAAGCAACTCAAGACCTTCCTGTTCGCTTCCGCTTTCTCTCTTCCTCTCCCCTGCTGATGTCCCAACTGCTCCACGCACTGGTCACCTGGCTATCCTCTGAACTCGAGCCCAGGCTCCTGCATGTCCAGTTTCCCTCGCACTACCTCCGGGCTCCCCAGCACTTAACGGTCTATATCTGTAACCCTACAGTCCCTTCTCTCTGCACTTATGAACCACTCGCTGGCTGCACTTATTGAGTTACCTGCAATTGTCCCATCCACACCCCCTTCAACCTCCCCGGCACTTCTCCCCTTCCAGTTCCCTGCACTTGCACGTTCTGAATGACACAAGGCCTAGTAAGATCGTTGTTTTGTCCTCCCTCTGTTCTACACTCCTTGTCTTGCCGTGCCTAGAAACACTTGTGTACAGGCGCGCCATAAATGCCATATCATATCATGTTCATAACGTTTTTATACCGTGTGAAATCAACACTGACATAGCCTCAGAGCGCCCAGTCTTGTCCGGAAAGTGACATGTTGGGCTAACGCCAGGGTCCCCAGATCGTAGACTGGGGGAGAGGGAAAATGGCGAACAGGAAAAGCAGAAGGCACCAAACAAAGGCCAAACAGGGAAAGACATAAGCTAATAGGCAAAAGGAAAGGGGTCATGTGTGCGGAAGCTTGGACGCACGCTGCTCCAAGAAGCTTGGCACATGAAAGAGACGCGTGCAGAAAGTTAAGAATAAGTTACACGCTGTCTGTAGATAAAGTTACTCGGTAGGTTTAATGTGAGCATTGAAAATTGCAGTGTTTGGCCGCATGATGGATTTGAGATGTGCTGACGTGACCCTTTGAAGCGTGGAGGCTTTTGTAGGCTGAGAATACAATGAATACTGGGACAGCCCCGCTGACAGTCTAGAAGTGTCCAAGTCTAGGGGACACTGTGTGTAAGGTAATGAGTATTTAATGACTTGCTTTTGTGAAATCATGACATGTGCTGCCATCATTCTAATTAACGCTTTGTTGACACAGGATTTTATTTTCCGTTAACCAACATCCATGCAGAACTGACCATGTGTCACACGTCCACAGTGTTGTGCAAGGTGATGGCACAGCTATAGCTATGCACTGCTCACAGGACACACATGTAGAACACCAATATTTCAGTCAAAAGAATGCAGAACTGGGCGGTGATCCAAAATCCCTCCAATAAACGTCGCTGGTCGGTAGCATAAATAAACACCTATATGCAGCATGCGTGAGATGCGTGTGAGCTAGTTCCCAAAAAAACAGAGTGATGGGCATCTGTTCCAGTTAGTTGCAGAGTTCTGGTCCCGGGTCCATCTTTTAATATGTGTCCGTTGAGACTGATACATAAATAAATAAATAAGATCGGGGACCACCAAGCTAAAACGGCACCACATGATGCCAATGTTTACGGAGCGGGAAAGTCCGCCACCGTGCTGCCTCTCTGTGCTCTCTGCACCCCGACCACCCCTTCCCAGGGGGAAGTGTTAGGAAAAAGAGGCCTCGTTCTCATTAGCGTTCTCGCACTCCAGGTACTCCACGTACTCCTCCACGTCGGAGAGCGGCAGACCGTTGCCGGGCGCATGCTCGCACGCCACGCTGCTGCGCATGGTGACCCGCGTGACGCTGGGCGAGTACTTCCGGGAGCCCGCCCTCTTCAGCCGGCCCCGGCACATCACTTCCTTGAACATCTCCCGGAAGCGGGTGGACATCAGGTTGTAAAGGATGGGGTTGACGACGGAGCTCAGGTAGAAGAAGACGCCCGAGATGATGTGTACGTAGCCGAACATCTCGTGCCGCTCGACCGTCCAGTTGTCGATGAAGCTCCACATGAGCCGGTCGGTGTGGAATGGGGCCCAGCAGATCCCGAACACCACCACCAGGATAACTGCAAAAAAAGCAAAAAGGACCAGTCACTACTGTGCCAAAGCCAAAGATTCAGTGGCAGGACACTAGGCATACATTATTACACGAAGACTTACAGGTTCATTTCAGGGAGACATGCACATTTAATAAGCTAGAAAGGTTAGTGCGCTTAGAAGCTCCCCGATGACTGCACACAAACACACCACTTTCCCTGTTCTGGACTTTCATTTTAAAATTCATTGATATCTGCTGCTGTCTAGGACCAATGGGGGTCATTACAACCCTGGCGGTAGCCGTGACTGTACAAGAGGCACGGCTGCCGCCGGTATTCATTTTTTTCGGGCGCCCAGAAATGGCCAATTACCGGGTCAATACAGCCTTGCCGGACCTGATTTTTCCCAATTTTTGGGCACCCGAAAAAATTCTTCCCCATTCCCATTTGAGCCCCAATGGGAATGGGGAAGCCAGATGCAGGGGCACCGTCATGAATGGTGCCTGTGCATTTGAAATGCTTGCTCGCGGGTGCCGGTACGGCCGCCAGGCCAGTCCTGGCAGCCGCAATGGCACCCACAAGCAGAACTCGTAGTTTGCTGGTCCGGGAACTACGGTACCGGCATGCTTACCAGTACCGTAGCAACCTTATGTCCAATCCAAAACAATGAAATCTCGGACTCCCAGAATGCACTCCTTTGTTTAATGAAAAGCTAGGATTGTACGTAAGGGGTTGCGGTGAGATGGAGTCATGTGTTCACCTTAAGAACAATGCTGATTGGACAATGCAGAGGCAATAGATGCCCCGGTTCTTTAATAGAAGGGGTGTTTCCATGGTATCTAAAGCTCCGTCATCAAGGCCCCTAGAAAATGCGGTACCCTTTATGCTTTAACCTTTGACCTGGAAGGAATTCTCTGCATGGGGAAACTGTTGCTCAAATACTGTGTCTATGTAGCTTTAAGCATCTCTACTGAAAGTGCCAATAACATACCAGTCAATGCAGCTAATCTGTAGCGGAGACAGCACCAGGCCAGTGGATGATTGACTAAGACCACCCAGTTATTTTTGAAAAACCAGTATTTGACTAAAATATGAAGATGGATTTCAATTAACATGGGCTTAATTGGAACTGAGAACCTTGTTAGAACATGCAGTTGCATATGCCCCGTTTCTCTATACTCCATTACTCTTCCTTGAAAATCTTGTCATGGTCGTGTTGCTGGAGGTGGACGTGGCCAAAATCCATTTCTAAACTTTCTTGCTATGTGTCCTCGTCAGTGTGAGTGGATCTAACCATTTTTGGGGCCTACTTAGGCATATTCCTAGGGCTGTGCAAAGCTGTGGACTTTGCCACTAAACACTACCTAAAAACTTTGCAAACTTCACAAAGCTGTGGGAAGTTGTGTAGTTCTGCATGAAAGCGTTAGTGTATGCATGGCAGCTTGCAATATCTGTAAACAAGTCTGGAAATGATGTTCTGATTACAGGCTAGTTGTGACATCACAACTGACCCTGAGAAAGAAAATTACATCACAATCGCTCTGTAATCAGTTATTACACTTCAGGGACTGCTGCTTCAGCTAGCAGAGAGAATTTCAGCTGTCACTTCAGTGCTTAATTAAAGTGCTTAATTAAAGCTGTGAAAAGCTTTTCAAGTCCCTTGCTTGCAGAGTACTTTTATGTGACACATTGCAGCTGCTTACCAAATAAATACAAATACAAATACAAATGATGGTAGAATGTTCAAGCTATTTTTCCACAACACATTTGGAGCTGCATTTTTGCTTTTTTAAATTGAAACAAATACTATATTGATTATATGGATCAGCAAATGGAAGATCTCTTACATTATATTAATCAAGAGACAATCTATTAAAGGGAATGAGACTGTGTGGCCATGTATTATAAAAAATACCCCATATCATACATAAAAAGCATATTGAAAGTCACCTTGGAGTTCCGTGAACTTACAGAAAAACTCGGCCTTCGGACTCCTTCCTCTATTTGGTCACACACAATTCTTTGGTGACTTACAATATCCTAATAATATACTGTAGGGGGCACATAATAGCATGTATAATATATGACAGTGTGCAATATCTGCATAGAAACCAGTACATACATTTTATTGCATTATAGAATTGGCACGAAAAACCCACCTGTTACAAGAAATGAGTAGCCGGCGAGGGTCAATGAGCTTGTAAAACGCAAGCTCATTAGCCCATGCCTGGGCCTTACCTGCCAGAGAAGGCTCAGAGCTCTGCAGCATCCAGAGTTTTTCCCGTTTCTGGCTGCCATGGAAAGGGAAATGAGACAGTGTAGTCCCTTCGGCTTTTCCATGCCGGCCATTTATTTAGTTTACTTTTTTCACATTTATTTTAATGGCTGCCATGGAAAGGGAGAAGGGACTACATGTCCCTGATCCCTGGCCGCCATTTTCTTTGCTTTTTTTCTCGAATCAAGAACCTGCTGTTACTTGACTCGAGAAAAATTGTAATTAGTACCCCGGTACTAATGGCAATATGTCACTCGGATGGGGGGCCATTACCATTCGGGTAATGCCCTGGGGCTCCGTTAAAGCCCTTGCTTCCCTCGGCCTTCTAACTATGCCCCCCCTCCTTGGGTCATATTGCCTAAATGATCACTACTTCAACTGTAATAACTTATTAAGGTTTTGTTGTGACATCACAATGCCCTCCAGTCAGCATACAGCAGAATTCCAGCTGCCACTGGAGCTCTTAAAGAAGTGGCTTTTCAGATTCCTTTCTTCTGAAATATCATTCAGCGCCTAGATGCCTCCGGGTTTGGTGCGCTCTATAAATGACAACATAAATAAATAAAAATAAAGTGCACCGCATACAGCAACACCATTCTACTCACACTTTACTGCCATTCATTGATAAGGACATGTTTATGATAGTGTGTTTATTCTGTGCACTTGCTGAACTTTAACTAAAGAGAACAGGAATTAATCTGCATTCTATCATTTATTTTAACCAACAAACCAGTTTTCAAACACATTCGTTTAAATTGACCAAAATATTTTTCAGCAGAAAATGTACAGTAGGGGGAACTCTGCTAAATGTTTAAATGTTGTAATAAGGCTTCCTGCATGCATTTCTCTCTCTCTCTCCAGATACATACAGACATAGGGCCTCATCACGAGTTGGCCGGTAAGGCCGGCGCTATTAGCGCCAGCGCTAATAGCCCTACCGCCAAACCCCCGGCGCTATTAGCGCCAGATCATGGGTTTGGCGGAAGGGTTATTGCCCATTCCCCATTGGGCCTAATAGGGAATTCCTCATTCCCCATTGGGCCCAATGGGGAAAATGTGCGCTATTACCGCCGTCGGATTTCCTGCCGGCATTAATCGCGCCCAAAATCGGCAAACTTGCTGCGGTTTTCCCCCCAGCTGAGAGCTGGGGGAAAATCCGTCAAAGCCATGATCTGGCAGACCCTCAAATGCGGCGGTAATAGCACTACCGCCGCATTTAAGGGTTACCGCCAGACTCGTGATGAGGCCCATAGTGTAGTTAAGTTGAAGCATATTTAGGTATCTGGTCAATCCATAGAACACCAAAGCATCTAATACCAAACCATCAAATTATATGCAACGAAATTCCATTCCATTGAATAGCCATTTCGTTGTATGTAATTCAATGGATATATCGAAATTAGTGGGGCTAGGGTGAGATTAGGGGTTATATTAGGGTTAGGGGTTAGGGTTGGGGCTAGGGTGGGTTAGATTAAGGGTTACATTAGGGTTAGAGTTGGGGGTTAGGGTTTGGGCTAGGGTTAGATTAAGGGTTACATTAGGGTTAGGGTTGGGGATAGGGTTGGATTAAGGGTTACATTAGGGTTGGGGCTAGGATTAGGGCTGGGGCTAGGGTTAGATTAAAGGTTACATCAGGTTTAGGGTTGGGGCTAGGGTTAGGGCTAGGGTTAAGTTAAGGGTTACATTAGGATTGGGGTTAGGGTTAGGGCTAGGGTTAGATTAAGGGTTACATTATGGTTAGGGTTGGGGCTAGGGTTAGGGTTGGGGCCAGGGATAAGGTTGGGGCTAGGGTTAGGGTTGGGGCTAAGGATAGGGCTGGGGCTTGGGTTAGATTAGGGTTACATTAAGGTTGGGGCTAGGGTTAGATTAAGGGTTACGTTAGGTTTAGGGTAGGGGGTGGGCGTGGGGTTTGGGGGAACCCCCAATATACAAAATTCAGCTCCATGTAACGCTTTAAAGTTCCAAAAAAAGCATTGAAATGCTGTCTTTTACATGCAAAAGTGCATTTCCATTGAAACCAGTCCATTTATATTTTCTATGGACTGGTTTAGATGGAAATGCACTTTTCCATATTAAAGATAGACTGGCGATGCTTTGGCATACGATGAATTTTTTTAGATGCTTTGGTATGTCATTCTTTTTTTTTCGACAGAATGACTATGAACCGATATTTATATAGATTTTTCCCAAAATTCTATTGCTAAAAGCTTTTAACTCATTGGACAGATTTCAATGACATTTTTCCAAAACAAATTGTGTGACTGGATTCCAAAACTCAACCTTTGGGGATCCTTTGTTTAACAGTTTTAAAGGTTATTAAGAAAACAAAAAAATGCTGATTTTGGCCTACTCCCTTTCATTTCCCCTTAATCAGAAAGTGAATGAATTGAACACCAGTAACGCAAAGAAACACTAGGCAGACTTGGACCAAATTTAAAAAAACAGTTTGGTAACAAAGTGTCACTGGTGTACCTTTTGTTGGTTCGGAGTAAATCCGTCCAGTAGTTTTTTTATTTTTTTTATTTTTATTCTTGAGCTTTAATCAAAAGGTTTTTTTGAATTTTACAAGGGTCTTCAAAACTTGAGGATCCGCGAAACAAAGCGTGTTTTATTGTGTCTCGTCTTGTCGCCTTCCAGATTCTTAGTGTACAATCGACTCGCTCTTCAACTGGTGCATATTGGCCAGAGTTTTGTCCGACCTAGAATGGCCCTCTAGGTGTGCGAGCCTGCTCTCTCTGTGTTATCTGATAATGCAGCCACCTCTATCAATAGGTGGTTTATCATTTTGAAAGCGAGTTCTATTAACTTCACCGTTGTCAGTGTCCATCTCGTTGTCTCTCCCGAAATTAGCCTGTTCCAGACTGCATCTTCGTCCAGCGTTACCGCCCCATGCAAGCGAGATTGCAGATATATGTCTCTGTTTTGTTGTGTCTTAAGGCACTGCAACACTAAATGTTTCAGTGTTTCCACTTGATCTTTTTTTTTGCACAGATGACAACTGTTGTCCATCAACGGGGAGCAAATCGCCAGGATTTTGTGCGTCGTCAGCAAATTGAGTCTTACTTTTAGGAACATACCTCGCTTACGTTTGTTTGTAAATTACATGCAGTAGTTCTGAGGTTTGTTTTACTTTGTTAAACGTCGGTGGGAGATGAGTCAATAATTTGTTGGCGCTAGCTGTGTCAGTAGTCATGATCCAATCCATCAGTTCCATTTTCAGTTTTACTCGGTCTGGGTTGGTTTTCAGATCTTCTTCCGAGCATGCTATTTCCCTCAGGATTTCTTGCTGTCTTGACGCCCAGTTATTGAGTGCCTTGCATGTACTGCTCTTGAGCTCTTCTGCAATGATGTTATAAATTGGCAAGGTATCCGCCATCAGGATTTTTCGGAATATTCTCATCTTGCTTTGCTCTACCAACGATGCCAAGGAAACGAGGCCCAGTTCACGTCTGATCGCGGGCATGGATGTCGACTTAGGTAGGCCCAGTACCGATTTCCAGACATGGCCTTCCAGCTTCTGTCAAATCGTGCTTGAGATGTTTAATGATGCTTCCATGCCATGGATTGTAGATGGGACGACCTTAGCCTTATAGAAGTTGATAGACGGCAAAAGCGAAAATTTCCCAAATTTAGTGTCCACCGATCTTGTTTGTGCTGTTAGTCATTTCACCTTGATCCATAGCTGTTCTTCCATCGCTTTGTCTTTGGCCGACCCATCGATGGTCACCCCTAAGTATTTGAACTGATTGACAACTTCAATTTTTGTTTTGTCCAGAAACCATTTGGGCGGTCTAGGCGTCTTCTTGGTTGATTTGTCCAGGACCAGTACTTTGTTTTTGTTACGTTAATTTCCAGAATGTTCTCTTTCGTATATCTCGCCATATTAGTTAGTTTCCGTTGTAGGCCAATTTGTGTTTGGTCGATGATGATGGCGTCATCCGCGTAAAGGAGTCGAGATATAGTCGCTTTCCCGATTTTTGGTGGAAGGCTCTTATTTTCTCCTCGTCATTTTGGTAGTCACTGAGGAAAGCAATAAAAAGGGCTGGAGCTAAGGGGCATACTTGTTTGACGCCTCGCTTGACTGGGATCTCCTCAGACAGTACTCCTTGTTTGTTTAATTTCACCCAGATCTTCGTTTCGGCGTGCAGAGCTTTTATTGGACTCAAAATCGGCGATGGACATTTCCAGTTGTTTAATTTGGCCCACAATTTTGCCTTGTCTATTTTGTCGAAGCCTTTTGATAGGTCGACAAATGCAAGATACACTATTGGAGCTCCTTCTCTGACTTTAGCCTTCAAGAGGTTTATCAGTAAGATGTTTATGGCAGTGCTTCCGTTTCTCTGGAAACCTGTTTGAAAGATGTCACTGCAAGGAGCATTTTTGGCCCAGCTTCTGAAGTGGTCTAGCAGCTGTGTAGCAAAGATTTTACCCACAATGTCCAAGAGTGGTATGGGTCTGTAGCTTTCCGGATCTTCTCTGCCACCTTTTTTATATACTGGGACAATTATAGCGTTCGTTCAGCCAGGTTTCAGGAATCATTTTTGTATTTTTGCAATGGCTGAAGATTTTGCTGATTGCCCCCACCCATGCTTTCGGTGATTGTTTCAGATCTAAGTTGGTCAGGCCGTCTGGCCCGGGGGCTCTCGATGTTTTGAGTTTATTAATGGCTTTTTCAATATCATCCACATTCGATACATCAACCCATGGTGCGATGGTCTCTTCGTCTTCCTCAGGTGCTCTTCCCTGTGGGAGGTCGAATTGGGCCGCCAAGTATGTTTCCCATTTTTCTTCTGACACAGCGTTCGATTTCTGTGGATAAGGGCGAGTTCATTGTTTTAATTAGCGCCCAGAAGTCGCTCGATTTTTTTGGGCTTAGGCTTCTCAGCATCTTTTCGGCGTCTTCTTGGCAAAGGAGAAGTCTATGATGTTTTAGCCAGTGTTTATACGCCTTTGTTTCAATTTGCCATTTTTCCCATGCTTCTTTAATATTCGTTTTTTTTTGCTGTTCTCTGCCATTTCCGTACCACTTTCCTCTTTTCGGCCACAAATTTGTAGTAGACATGCTTTGGTCGTGTCACCTTGTTCTGTTGGCCTGGGGCAGGTCTTCTGTATGGGAGTAGTAGGGGCAGATAGTTTGGGCGCTCTACCACACCATAGGATCTGTGTGTTTCATTGGGCAGCCCATATTTTACAGTTATTTTTATGACATCGGCTTCTGTCAGGCGTAACCTGGATTGTTGATTGTTAACCTCCACGTTGAACTTGTAAGTCTGCTTGGCTGGCTGCTTTACTTGCCATGCGCAAATCAGAAGGTTGCGATCACTGTGCGCAGTTCTTTGGACTTTATATTCCAGAAAATTGGGCAGAAGACCTTGGAAAGCATAGATGTAGTCCAAGGTGGCTTTAGAATACAGGTGTTCCCAAGTTGGGATGTTAATTTGTTTAGGGAACAGTGCTGCGATGTTATGCAGGTTCCTTGGTTTGGCGACAGACCTCTAGGCCTTTCCTCGTTCGTCTGAGGTTCCTTGTGTCACCCGATCCTTTTCGTTGTCGTGGGGTCCGGTGCAATTGGCGTTCAGGTCGCCACACACAATGATGTTGATCTTTTCGAACTCCACATAAATCCAATCTATTGTTTCTCCCATTTTCATGCAGTTGGATTTTGTTGTCGTCCGTTGGGGGTTCCAATATGTATTTATTAATTGGGTCGTGTGTTCCTGCTCCAGCAGTGCAGTTTGGTGGGTCCTTGTTGTCAAAATGACCAGCATCTCATATGATTCCTTTAGCTTTCTCGGTGTAGTTAAACGTGAACCCATTTTTATTGCTGTCAAGAGTCCCGAAGATGGGCGACCCAGAAGGCCCTATACTGCCGGAGATATTTCAACTACAAAACCATCTACGGTCGGTTTTTCTGACAGCCATGTCTCTTGGAGACATACGATGTCCAATAGGCCTAGACATACGTCGTCCAAAATAGTAAGATGTGCGTGACCTCTTGTGTTCCATGATACCAAGGTGTGTCTTTCAATACCTGCGTCGGTAGATGTGTTGGCAGATCCTATGGGAGTGGGTTCCGGGGTCCATTTTTGTTGCTATCTCTCTGGTTTCGGGTACAGGGTTTATTTGAGCCATGACCACGGGCCTTGAGATGTTGTCGCAGCTTTTGTTTGTCTTGAGTTTCCATCTCGACTTTTGTCGGTTGTCTGCCTGCGTGTTGAGTTCTTGGGACTGTGGAGGAGTTGACTATGCTGATCCTCTGGTCTGGACCACAAAGTATAATCATGCTGTCCTTTCTCATGTCTTTCACTCCTTTCCTGTAGCTTCTTACTTTCGTTCTCGTAGCTGGATTGGCGATGTCGGTGGTGTTGGTACTTTCAAGGGCAGTGCCTGTTTGCAGGGAAGTTTGTCTTTTCCCCCTGCCCTTTGCTTAGCCGTTTCGCTTGGTAGAGCTCTTCCGTTCTAGATGTATATCGATATTTCCGTTCTTCCATACCTTTTGAATGGCACGCTTTGTCCTCTTTTGTGCTTGGAGGGTTCATTTCCGACAGTTTGAAGCCGATTTGCTCCATTTCTCTGATTGCGTTCGAGTTTATTTGTTGGATTCCGACTGCCTTGACATGGAGGTAAGCTTTTGCTGTATTTCCTCTATGATATAGTTTGACTAATTTGATGTCTTCTGACTTCATACCTTTCAATGTGGTTGTTTTACTCGTTATTTTTAGGATTGTTTTCCTATTCAGAATCATGCAGCCTTCGATTTTTTCTGATTGTTCTACTTTGAATATACGTTCCTCGTCTCCTGCCCTTGTATTTTTACTTTGCTGTCCGTTTCCTCTTTTAGGTTCTCTTTTCTGCTCAGGAGTTACGTGCCTACTTGGTCTTCGCCTATCTTCTTTTATATCTGCCTCACTATTTTGCAGTTTCTTTTTTTCGTGGATAGGTGACATTCACTCTTGAGGCTCTTTGGCGGCCGCTTGATCTTTCTTTCCATGGTCTTCACCCACTTCTTTTTTGCTGGTGGCTAGATCTTGTATTGACGTTGTTTTTTTTTTCAGGTTCAATGATGAACACCTCTTGATCAAAATCTATGGGGGTGGCTTCCCAATGCTGCGAGAGGTTCATCAAATCCGTATCTTTCAAGAAGTCTTCTACTGATCTTGGGGAGCTGCTAGTGTTTCCTACCTTTTTCCTTGGCCTCGCGGCTTCCAGAGGTTCATTTTCTTGGATTGATTTTTTCTGGTTTGCCTTCTTTGGTTCTCGGTTGCGTCTGGTGAGTGTTCCTGTCGTTTTGGTCGCTAGTCCTTTGCTTGCTAATTTTAGTACCACCGGGTTTCTTATGGGTGGGTGATTTGAAGCTCCCGGTTTCACTGATAGCATGGTGCTCAATCTGGATATATCGCCGATCTTTTCTTTTGCCTCACGCGGTGCATCTGGTTCTTTCACCGTTTCACTGACATAACTCTGGCCTTGATTTGTTTTCGCCGTTGTCGTTTGATTTTTCTTCTCTGCTTGGAGTGACTCTACCAGCTTTCCAGATCTTCGATGTAGGTAATTTTTGTTGTTAAGCTTGCAAGAATCGAGGTGTTGTCTTGGACTCCATCTTTTATAGCCTCGTAGAGTTTACAGAATGGGGCTAAGGCGATCATAATAGCTGACATGACCGTTAACATGTTCGGTTTTTTACTTGGTGAATCTTTTTGAGTTGTTATGGATATTTCGCTCAACCGTCTGTTCTTAGGTGACGGTATTGTTGTCACTGGTCTCCCCGGTGTTCTTGGCACCTCAAAAATCGCGTTGTCACTTGAGTGATTTCCACACTGTTCGTACTCTGACATATTCAGTGTTAATGATCCTCTTCTCGCTTGACCCAGGTGCTTCTTAGGGTTCTGGTCCCCCGTTTAGGCTGGGGTAGATGTTTTTAAACTCGTGCTGAGGTGGATTTTGGTCCAGTCAAGGCGGTGGTCGCTCGTCTGTGAGTCCTTCGTTCTATCCATCTGTTTTGGTGGAGGGATTCCGACTCTTGGCATCTGGTCCTGTTGTTTTGTTACCTCCTCCCGGAGCTTTAAGCATCCCTCTTCCTGCTCCTGCTGCTGTCTCTCTGTTTGCTGGATTGCTTTGTTTGGCGGTATCTTCTCATCACCTTGGTTGCCCGAGTCTAGTTGTTTCCTTGCGGGAGTAGGCGGCAGATTAATCTCCCTTTGTACTTGGTTCTCGTCTTTGTTTTTTTCTTTTTGACGGTGAACTCTGAGGGGGGGGTTCGGGCTTCACTTGGAGGTTGGTTTAGGTCTTGGTCCCGCACTGGATCAGTTTTACGAAGTTTGTTAGCTGGCGTCATTTCCTGGACAGCTTCTAGAATTTCTGTGTCAGACAATTCTGATTCTGTGTCTAGTTTGCGTTATTGATGGTTGCAGAAAAATGCTTTTAGGGTACCCGACATCAGGGGGATTAGTAGCCATTTCAGCTGTGCAGCACTCCTTGTATATGGTTTCTGATGCCTGTTTGCTTCTGTTTTGCCCTTAGTCGGTTTTGTGTCACCATTTTCTTGTTTTTTTCTTGTGCAATTTCAGATTGGTGGCATTAGCTTGCACTTTTCTTTGTACCATAATATTAGTGGCATTCTTTTTTTTTTCTTTTTTACAGAAGACTGCCTCGCCTCTGGTTCCGAGTCAGACTCCGAATTTTCTCCCTCATTGGTTTCCTCGTCTTTATCACTCTCCTCACTGTTGTGCATAGTGACAGAGCTGTCTTTTTTCTTGTCTTGATTGTCACTTGTGGACTTTATTGAATCTTGTAGGCTCCTTTCTGTGCACAGGGGTGCTGTGTTATGTGGAGACCTGGGGTCCGTGTGTACTAATGCCGTAATGCACATTTTCTTGTTTTCTGCGTGGTGTTCAGAGATCTGGTTTCGATTTGCCGTTTCGTGACTTGTTTTAGGGCTGACCGCATCATCTGATTGCGGTCCTAATTCCTTCCTTCAAGCCGCTTTGACACTTTTCGTCCATTGCTCGGCTGCGCTCGGAGCGCTTCGGCTCTCATAGGGAACAGGCTCCTCCCCCCTCGACGGCGTGTTCGCTGACTCCAGCGCGGGACCAGGAGGTTCAGGGCATGTGGATGCCGGTTTACTGGCCCCCCCACTGACGTCCTCTTCTTCTGTGCAGCGCTGCCGCTCAGGGTCTGACCGAGGCCACCCTTCGGCCGCCCCCGTCGGAGACCCACTCGCCATGCCAGCGGTTGGCTGGGCGCTGCACGCATCACGTGAGGGTGAGTGGCTCGGATCCCATCTGTTTTCTTGCACTTCTTGAATTTCTTGAGTTTCTTGAGTTTCTTCCTCAGTAATGTGCACGCCATGGGGCGTTTGGCTTAGGGTCTGCACGAGACTTGTCTGGGTCATGTCGTCGCTGAGGAGGTCTTTAGTGTTAGGCACATTTGATGTAATTTTGGTGCTTCTAAGCCTGCGGCGGCTTTGGTCCGCGTCTATTTCACTGGTTGCATCTTCAGGCCGCTCCTTTCTTGCAGACTTCCTCTCTGTGTAATTAGTGTGCCGTGAGGATTTCAAGTTAAGGTCCATTCCTCCCTTGCTCATCGCGGATCCCGCGGACTCCAGCAGACTCCAACTCTCCTCACAACTCTGCTCACCGCTTTGCTCTGGGTGGGAGTTTTTAAGTCCTCCGACACTAGTAGTAGACAGGGGAGAAAGACTGTAGGGACTCCAGCAGACTCCAACTCTCCCCACAACTCTGCTCACCGCTTCGCTCTGGGTGGGAGTTTTTAAGTCCTCCCACACTAGTGGTAGACAGGGGAGAAAGACTATAGGGACTCCAGCAGACTCCAACTCACCTCACAACTCCGCGTCCAGTAGTTTTTAAAATGTTCAATGAATAATTGGGTGCCCCCTGCTCCCAAAAAACGTGTACATATCTCCCAGGGTGCTTTGCAGCAGAGTGGCTGAGAGACTTTTCAGAAATAAAAAACCTCCATTTTTTTTTTGCTCGATGCAAGCGATTCCAGCAATAATACTGCGGATCCTAAAATGAAAAGTGCTGAAAATGCTATTTGGAAGAGGAAAAAGGTTGCTATTACATAAGATTAGAAGTGGGGAGTGGGAAAGAGGACATCATGTGAAGTGGTAGAGTTGAAGTGGCTGTTTGGGGAACACCATTTTTGGCTCATCGGGGGAAAACCAGGGGAATCTTGGCAGATTACTGCGGTAATGTCGCAAAACACACCTAGACAAGAAAGTGCGTCAAACAAACCGAACAGTGAAAGGGGGTAATGTGAGAGCGTCAGGGCAGAAAAATACAATGCAGGCAAGTGAAAAGGGTAGGGCGACAAATTGTGTGTGCCAATGAGTTTGGGGAAGACTTTTTAATTTTCAAATGTTATCGGGGGGAATCCTGCAGGAATCGTGCAAGATTCTCGTGGGAATGGGAAGAGGGGGAAAAATCACCTGCACAGTCTTTAACACCTGCACAGATCACATTTACTAAGCAGGGGAAAATGGGGATTTGGGAATAATTTGTGCAACAAGTACAATGGACAAAGACGTGGTAGGTAGAATATAACAGAAAAAGCTATGGCAAGTGGATTCTAATGGACCACTGGAAATGGCCGAAGGACAGTGCGCCCTGAGGTCACTAAGGGGTTATGGGCCTCAGCTGGTAGGCCAGGGCAGCTGGCCATGGCCAAAGACCATAGGCTATGGCTAGCAGGCCCTGAAGAAACTATAGCATAACAAAACCTTTGAAATTCAATGAAATAAACCTTAAATTGAGAGAGAGAGTTAAGGAGAGCTGATTTATCGCACCAAAACCAATGACATTCAGAGGGTGGGGGAAGTGATGAGAATCTCATTCAGCGCCATCCCCGTTGATAAGCCCATGAGCACATACGTGACATCCCAGAAGAGATTCACAATGACATACACAATTACATCATGGGGTACATCAATAGGGTGGATGCCGAGTTAGGAATGTCAGAAGGCAGAGGAGAGGATGCAATGTAAAAGATTTCCCAGGATAATATAGCCAGACTGAACACGAAGCAAATGACTTGCTTTTTAAAGTTTTGGCCATACGTTGTAGCTTTAGGGCCACCTATAAGGCGAAACTATTGCATTAGTGTACAGCTAGGGGAGATGCCATTAGGAGGGGCATAATGCTTGTAGGTGTTGTTTGGTTATTTACTCACCCATTGACTGCCCACGACCATGCTAATTCCTATGGCCATTCCCAGCCACTTCCCAAAACACATCTCTTTGAGCTCACTTTATCAATCCTTAACATCAAAGTTTGCACTGGAAGTGATTGCCAGTGTTTCTTCAAAGAAGTCTTCTCTGAGTTAATTGTTTAATTGGAGCTGTAAACACGTTACTGGTGTAATACATTTTTTTTTACCAGGTCTGCCTTCAGCCACTTGATTTATAAGCAGTATGTGTTTCCTTCACTGAAGTCCTACTAAAAACAAGTATTGGCAAAGCCAACAGTTTAAGTATGTGTGTAGGTATTAGACAGACATTTGCCAGGCACAATTGTATGCCCAGGTACTTCCACCATTTTGCAGCTGCTAACAATAATGGCCAGTTAGTACCAATACGCTAGTGCCTGACAAATGCCTTTCCCATCTCTTCACAAAATCCCAAACTATTGACATTGCCAATGCTTGTTAAGTCATTCAAAAAATATAACTAAGGCATGGTAAATGAAGAAAGTAAAAACAACTAAATTGTTTTTCCCACAATGGAAGTTTCTCCAAATGTATGCATGCGTTGTACAATATGTTCTACGTTCCTTATCACTTTAATAGGACTTGAGGAATCCCACATGGAGTGGATGGAACGGATAGAGTGGATATAGCGGACGGAGTGGACGGAGTGGATGGAACGGATGGAACAGATGAAACAGATGTAACGGTGGAATGGACAGAGTGGATAGAAAGGATGGAGAGGATGGAATGGACAGAACAAATGGAGCAGATCTAACAAATGGAGCGGATAGAGTAGATGGAACGGATGGAATAGATGGAACAGATGATGTAGATGGAACGGATGATGTAGACGGAACGGACGAAGTGGATCGAATGGATGAGAAGGATGGAACGGATGGGAAGGATGGAGTGGATAGATGGAATGACGTAGTGGATAAAATGAAGTGGATGGAGGAGACGAATGAATTGAGCATAGGAAGTAGATGGAACAGATGGAGTGGATGAAAGGATGGCGTGGATGGAATGGATGGAGTGGATGGAATGGATGGAGTGGATAGAACGGATGGAGTGGATAGAACAAGTGAAATGGATGGAGTGGACGGAATAGATGGAGTGGATGGAATGGATGCAACAGACGGAACGGACGGAACGGATGGAACGGATGGAGCGGACCGAACAAATGGAGCAGATGAGCAAATGAAACGGATGGAGTAGATAGAACGGACGGAGTAGAAGGAATGGATGGAGTGGATTGAACTGATGGGAAGGATGGAACGGATGGGAAAGATGGAGTGGATAGATGGAATAACGGAGTGGATAAAATGAAGTCGATGGAGGGGATGAATGAATTGAGCAGAGGGAGTAGATGGAACAGATAGAGTAGATGGAACGGATGGAGAGGATGGAACGGATGGAGTGGATGAAACAGATGGAGTGGACGGAACGGATGGAGTGGACAGAACGGATGAAGTAGACAGAACAGATTGAACGGTTGGAGCGGATGAACAGATGAAGTGGATCGAACATATTAAGTGGATGGAACAGAAGAACGGATGGAACGGATGGAACGAATGGACGGAGGGAACGGATGGAAAGGATGGAGGGGATGGAACCTGACGAAATGTACGGAAAGGAAGGAATGGATGGATCGGATAGAACGGATAGAATGAATGGAGTGGATGGAACGAACGGAGTTGATGAAACAAACTGAGAGGATTGAACGGATGCAGTGGATGGAACGGATGGAGTGGATGGAACGGATGGAGTGGATGGAACAGAGAGAGTGGATGGAACAGATGGAGTAGATTGAATGGATGAAACGGATGAAAAGAATGGAGTGGACAAAACTGAAGGAGTGGATGGAACGAAAGAACAGATGGAATGAACGGATGGAGTAGATTGAACGGATAAAATGGATGATAAGAATGAAGTGGGCGAAACGGAAGGAGTGGATGGAATGGATAGAACGGATGGAATGAATGGAGTGGATGGTACGAATCGAGTGGATGGAACAAATGGAGTGGATGGAATGGATAGAATGGATGGAATGGATGGAGTCGATGGAACAGATAAAGTGCATGGAACAGATGGACTGCATGGAACAGATGGAGTACATGGAACAGATGAAGTAGATGGAATGGACGAAAGGATGGAGTGGACCGAACGGATAAGTGGATGGAACGGAGGGAGTGGCTGGAACGGATTGGAGTGAACAGAGTGGACGGAAGAGATGGAGTGGACGGAACAGTTGGAATCGATTGAATTAATGGAACAGATGAACGGATAAAACGGATGAAGCAGATGGAACGGATGAAGCAGATCGAACAGATGAAATGGATGGAAGGGATGAAATGGATGGAACGGATGAGAAGGATGAATGGGTAGGTGGAATGGATGTCTGGATCATGTGGATTGAGTAGATGGTAGAGACTACTGGATAGAATAGATGAAATGGATGAACTGGTGAAGTGGATGGAACAGAGGAAGTGGATGGAACAAACAGAATAGAGTAAATAAAACAAATAGAATAGATGGTACGCATGGAGTGCTTGGTCTGAAACGCTTTACTAATAACCACCATACCACACTACTGCGCTTACTCTCTCCTATACACCATCACTCAACTAGTACACAGCTATACTATGATACATTCGGTATAGCTGTTCTCATACTAACACAACCCCACAAACGCATCATCCTAAATAAACACAGCTAGCCGAGCACATACCGCTAGCTTAGGCGTCTCCTCAGGCCTAACGCAGCTAGATCTCTGTCTGGGTGTCCACCTTCGAGACTGAACACATCCAACTGACTTCCTCACCAGTCTGCCTTTTCTTTATTTATATTTTATACACATTTCTAAAGCACAAACATAGCACTCATGATGGGAAGCTCAAGACCCTCCTCTTTAATGACTGGCTCCTCCCTAACACCTAGGTCCACACAACCTCAACTCCCCGCACTACCTGCGACTGGGGGATCTGATCCCCACTGCTTCATTGCTGATTGCTTCTAGATCCCTTGCTACCAAACTGACCAACCTTCCCCTCCCCTCTTAGCTCCTTGCTTCCCTCACTGGGTTCTTCCCCCTATGATTGTAAAGCACTTGGTTGCTTCCTGAAGCAAGGTCCACACTCACTAAATAACCTAATCGTAAGAACATCTAGGGGCTAAACCTGCTCATGTTAATTACTTTACGTTCTGAGCTTTGTACTGCCATGAGGCAAACAACCAGTTCTTCACCAACCTTCAAAAACATACCAGGTCAGACATGTTCCTGCCACATCAGAACAGAGAATTCCATAACCTGCTAACTTGAAAAGAGAACCTTCTACACTAGCCAATGAGGCAAGCACAAGATGGCCAATCTACATTCAAGTGGCTGTACTAGGACTAAACCATTGACGTTTTATTTGAATCAATGAGGGTCTCACATCATACAGGAGAGAGGGAATGGCTGCAATATGTTGTCATTGACCCACGCTGCAAAGCACATTGGCTGCTAGATTTTAATCTCTTTAAATCATCTGAATTTCCCACTCTGGAACCTCCAAATTAATACCATTCTAGTCACCCAGGCACAAGGAAATCAATGCATTGAGCAGAATGGTCTGGGAGTTGGATGCAAAAACGTAAACATGTTGAAAAAAAATGTCTTAGTCTCGTGTGTAATATGTTTTGATAGGTAAATTGAGGTGTCAGTCAGCCCCCCTGTATTTTTCACTGTGTGCACATTTTCAGGAGAGGACCCCATACGCACAGGCAAGCAGATTTGGGAGTACAAGTCAAATGTGCCATTAAACGTCAGCATTTCCATTTTGGCCCCACTTACTTTTAAAAGAATTCTAACATGTGCATTCATGAATGGAAACCAAACAGTCTCACAATCTGTCAGCTGTCACAGCTGCTGACATCTCCATCCAGACAATTATTTGCATGTCGTCCACATATGTGTAAAACCGACATACGCCCACATAAATCGAATGTGCCAGTAGACACTGAATAGTAGTGGAGAAAGGGCAGAGCCATGGGGGGCACCACAGGTCAATGTGCCTCCATGTGACCCTCAGGTCCCCTGTGTTTGAATCAACAGGTAAGAGATCATTCATTTTAACACTGCAGAAGCCAGCAAGTCCAGTTGGCCTAAAGCCTTCTGTGCCCCACAATCTGAATGCCACTAAGAGACCCAGGATATTAATAGTGCACTATATCCCGAATCAACCATCTCTCTGATACAAACCAGCGCAATTTCAAAATTGATTCTGTGCTAAAATTGGCTAGAAATCAACCCACTGATAATGAAGCAGGAATTTTCCTTCTATGAACAATTGAATGTGCTTTGCTGCTTTTTTCTCCAGTACTTTTTTTCAAAAATAGGAGTCAGTATGTTTCTCATTGGGGGCACAGGACATGCCAGAGGATGAGACGCTTTGAAAGAGGGTCGAAATGGTGGAATCAGGGTTCGGGGAAGTGCCTTGGGCAAAGACCTCCCTCTCTTGCTCTAAGCCCCAAAAGCTTCCTTCTTCTGGCCATTAACCTCAAGATACTGAAATACTTCCTGCCCCAGTGATAGGTGGCATGAACCCAAACCAAGATGGCTACCAGAACTTTTTTATATCTTGATGTCACATTCCTGTGCTGGTCTTCCATTGACACCGTCAGCCTGTCCGACCGGTAAAGATCCTGAATCAAGAAAGGTCTGTTCATTAACAGGTAATAAAAGGACCACAAAGACCACCAACCAACGTCTTTACAGCTGTTTTGTACTGTGTGCAGGAAGACTGTTCCCATGCCATTATCTGGATCTTCAGAGCACAGCCTTATCGTGAATGTTCTTGTCATTGAGATGCAGTTCTTTTAGGTGACTATATCATTGCTTTGATGTGCTGCTGTGTTTCCACTGTGGTGTGATTGACTCTTCCTGAGTTTGTCTACAGTGCTACTGGTGAAGGAGGCAGCTTATTGCATAAAGAATTGCCAGTCGGCAGAGCACAGCGGTGTGCTGCTGTGTGCTGTGTTACCACTACAGTGCCATTGACTCTTCTCGAGTCTGTCTACAGTGCTACTGGTGAAGGAGGCGGCTTATTGCATAAAGAATTGCCGTTCAGAGGAGCACAGCATTGTGCTGCTGTGTGTTATCGTGGGTCAGTGGATGGCCGGACGCGGGTCCTTCAACATCATTGTGCTGTGCACCAGGAGTGCCTCATAGTGTCCGTGCCCCGTTTTCGTGTGTAACTGGAGTCTGGTTTGCCGCTACATTGGACTTAGGTAAGATTTCTTGTTTATCAAAAATGCGACATAGGTCAGCGTTGCAACTGAAATCTTTACCAAGCCGTAGAACTGCACTACGCAGCGAGACTGACGCCAAAAACCAAAGTCTGTTTTTCCTGGAAAAAACATGCATGCTATATAAAGCAAAAATCACAACCCTACGAAACAACTCAGATGCATGCTGACATTAACGATTTCTTTCATGTCGGGAAAACAGAAGGATGCGATCAAAAATCAATGATCGCGATTGACGACACCGAGAAGCTCTCACATTCACGGTCCATACACAAAAACAATTCACTACTAAAGATGTGTGTGGGTCTGCGATTCGCTTCCTTAGGTGGGGGAACAAAGTATTCTGCCCAAAATCTTGCCCACAATGTTATCGAGATTGACTTATCTAACTCACCAGATCTAACGGCTCGAACATCGCTCTCGGTCACACCTGACCTTTTCGAGGCCAGCAGTGAGGATGAAAACGGAAGTGATTGGGAATTGGATTGTGAGCCGGGCGTCCCAGAAAAGCAAATAATAAACGGAATAAACATGATAATGCAAATATTGAAACACTTTCTATGTTCATAGCCATATTGGCAAAGGAACAAGTTGAGATTAAAAAAAAATCTCCTGCAAAGGTGATAGAACTGACTGAAAAATCAGTCTTCTCACCATTCAGTCATAAAGCGTCCCAAAATACAAACCAGCTACAATAATAGGCAGGACCTCATCTGCCTTGCTACGTGATGGACCAGTCTCGCCCTCCCTAGCCCCATGTCCGTACATCCAAGCACTACAACTGGAGGACTTGGAGGATGACTGGGACTATGTGGAGATGTTTGTTCCATCAGTAGTGGAACTTGAACCATTAACACAAAAAAATATGCAGTCAGAAAAAGCAACTAAAGCCGTCACATTCTTGCCAACTTCAAATGCCCAGAATAGTGTCAAAAAGGAACACCCACCAAAAGTGAAAACATCCAGGGAAATAGGGACTTGCTCTACCAAGGAGGTCGCACAAGGGAGAAAAAGAGTGACAAATACCCTTTCGAATGGTTTGGTCTGACAGGTTGTATTAAATGGGCCGATACAGACAACCGCAAACCCTAAGCAAATATCTGTTTAAAAAAATACCAAACAGAAAAGTCAATCCGATATAATAACTACCGTTTTTAAACCTTCATGTTTGGAACAGACAAACCTAAAAGAAAATGTTTCAGTAGATTATAAATTCTTTTTGGATATTGGTGCTTTAAATGATCTTGGGACATGGGCTATACTGGAGGAAATAAACCCTACCAAGGACAGCCCTTTTCTGAATCAGTCCGACCTTTTGACTATTTTCAAACAGATAATGCAATTAAATCAAATTGGGTTCTCGGATATAAAACGAGTCGCGCTACCTAGAATGGGAAGTATTGCCAACTGGGCTCTAATTAAATTTTCATCAGTACTGGCGATAGTCCTCCTTAAAATACATGCAGCTACTTATATCCAATTGGGATTGTCACTCATCCTCTGTCGAAAAAGTAAGATGTTCATCCATGGAGAAGTGATAAAAGACAAAACCAGGCAAGTAACATCGTCATTGGTTGGACACATAACAGAGAGAGCAGCTGTACGTGCCCTTTAAACAAACAAGGATAAAGCAGTAAACAACATTAAGGAAAGTGACTGTTGGCTTTCTGAAAGAATTCTAAATTGGGAAAACTGACAATGAGCCTCATTATGACCCTGTCGGTCCAGAAACAACAGTGGAGGTAAACCCGCTACCACCATTGTTTCCGGACCAGCAGAATACGAGTTCGGCAGGCGGTGGTGTCACTTTCGCCAGGTTTGACCTGGCAGGAGTAACGCCACCAGCCTGCAGACGGAAATGGAAACACCGGCTCTGTCATAGACGGAAGCAGTGTTTCCATTGTCCCCATCCCCATGGAGTCCTATAGGACCCCATAGAAATGGGAATTTACGGAATTCCGCCTCCAGAATTACCGGGTCACTGGGGTTGTAATGCACTGGTGATTCTGGCAATCACAGAGGCGGTAGTTCATTCCAAGTCTGGCAGCAACCTGATGGTTTTTCTAGCTCGGTTACCGCTGGACTTGGAATGAGGCCCAGTGTGTCACTAGTAAGACATTGAGATGGATATCTTGGAACACAGAGGGCTCCCGCTCTTTTCTATTACTCTTGATACTCTTCGATCTGTCGGTGGCTTTCGACACCGTTAATCAAAAGATCTCGGGAGGGTAGCTCAGGGGCAACATGCTCGCCTTGGAAGCAAGACGACACGGAGCACCACAGGTTCAATCCCCGGGTCCACGCTTAGAAACCTTTGGGTATTAAGCACGTTATAAATAACCTAGCATATCATATCCTGTTGGAGAGGATCCATGACATGGGTTTCCAGGGCACAGTGTGTAAATTGATAAAATCCTTCCTACAAGATCACACCTGGCAGATCCAGCTTCATCATTCGCCGCCGTGGCCTGTGGAGTGCCCCAGGGATCGGCGTTGTCCCCTCTCTTCTCCGACCTATAGCCACAACCACTGATCGACGTTCTTCAACAGGCAGAGGTGATCTATTTCAACTATGCAGATGACACCCAGATCCTGGTACACCTATCAAGTAAGATCAATAATTGCCTGGTCTCAATCAAGGCTTGGATGGATTTGAACCATGTGGAAATTAATCCTGACAAAACAGAGGCTTTAATTATAAATAATAATTTCAATCTTTGGTGCCCCAACTGTTGGCCGTCACGTTTGGGCTATGTCCTTGCCCTAGGGTGTCATCGTTGATGGAAGCATGACACTGAATGCACAGGGTTCAGCAGTAATAAAATCATGTTTTTTATCAGGAAATTAAAGAATATCCTCCCCTATCTAGCACAATCCCATCGGTTGCTAGTTTGTAATGCCCTTGTTTCATCATGCCTGGGCCTACCAGAATACGTTACTGAGAGGCTAAAAAAGGTACAAAACACGGCAGCAAGACTTCTAAGTACGTGTAAGAAGTTTCGACACATCTCCCCGGTGATCCGCTCGCTACACGGCTGACAGCGACACTGTAAATCATTTTTAGAAGCATGTTTAAATGTTTGCAACACCAAACATCATCTCCCCTCTCAACGAATCTCCATACCTACACCAAGTTACAGTCGTAGAGATTACGCCAGAAGAGAAGAGTGAATACACCTGACGACTGGTGTGGCCCATCAGCCTATGGAGCGCCTTCCCTGAAGATCTGCGGAAGGAATACAATCTTTTGATGTTCAGGAAAAGACTGAAGACACATCTCTGTAATCTTTAACCTGCCATTGTCAGTGTAAGTTTTGCCTCTGGTCCTTGACTCACTATTGGACAGCGCCGAGATAACTTTTTGGGTGATTGTTGAGTTCAATAAAACCCACACATGACATAACATATACTGTTCCGTTTGCGCCTTGTTCACCTTAATGATCGGGATCACTGCTGGTTCACTAGTAGTGTGGGGCAGGGAAGGTGGTTCAGACTCTACTCAGCCCTGTGCTCCTTCAGAGAAGTCATTGGGCCTCATTACAACTCAGGCAGAATGGTTTAACGGGGTCCGCTAATGGGTGCGGACCCGTTATTCCCATTCCGCCTGATTACGAGGTCCCCTCGCGGGACCCGGTAAGGACGCCTGGTGAAACCAGGCGTCGTTACCGGGTCCCGCGAGGGGAAGAGGGAGCTAACAACGGCCCGTTGTTAGCTCCCTCTCCCATTCCCATTGAGCCCTATGGGGGCTCAAATGGGAATGGGGAAGGTCCGGGCCTGGGTTCCCTGAGGGAGGAATTACCGGGCCCTCCGAACTCGGAATGGCCCGGTAATTCCCCATTCAGGAAACCCGGTAAAGGAGCCCGGTTTGGTGGCAGCCATGGAGCTAATAGCTCCACGGCTATGGCCAAACTCGGAATGAGGCCCATTGTGTCACTATGGCCTTCGCAAATAAGGGCAAAGTACGCATGCAGGTAATGCGGCATTGGGGGCAGGGCCTTCCCGTGACCCTCAAGGAGGTGGTGGGCATTCAGAACATACTGTGCCATACCTAAAGGTGCCCTTCGGGCAGGATAGAGGGGCATAAGGTTTCACCGGACACGCCCACACCAGGGACTGCAATCTCACACCAGACCCTTTCACAGTCAGGACATGCCTCAAAACAGTGCAGCACTCGCCCCACTGCCACTCAGCTGCTCTTCTGTCATAATATTATATTATAATTGGGTATTTATAACGTGCTTAATACCCAGAGGTTTCTAAGCGCTGACCCAGGATCTAACCTGTGTTGCTCCGCGTCGCCTAGTTTCCAAGGCAAGAGCATTTTCTCTGAGCTATCCTCCCGAGACTCATGTTGGCGTTTACAAAGTAAAGTGCTGTGCTCTGGATTTGTGGGGTTAGTGGGGCGCCTGGTGCACAGAGGGGGGCCAACTCTACTCCGGGCCCAAATCGGCAGTCTATGGAAAAAATACTAAACAGATTAGTATTGCTCTGCCTCTTCGTGTGCCAGGCCCATAACCCTCAGTATCAGATTCCAATACAAGTCAAGGCTCTGAAGTGCTAATGAAGTGCACGCACTTCTCTGTTAATAAACTGCTTTCAGAAGAGCGGGGGCAACGTGAGCTTAACTGCACTTGCAGTTCGGCAGATGCGCTGCCTCATTGTCCATCGGTGTTGTTTTTTTTTTTCATAAAGCACACAGATGCCATCCAAGGCCCGTTTCCAGGCGCCGGAGACATGAACGGGCAGTTCATCTGACGGTGACAGTAATAATAACGTTCTCCTGCAGGTGCTGCTGTTTGCCAATTTAATCGCACTCGGGATAGCATGGACAATGGGAGGATGAAATGCTGAGCCAGCACATCTGTTTTTTGAACTAGTCAACTTCACATTTAACAAGCATCTCAGCGTCAAGTATTTAATTTACTAATCTATCTGACTAGCTCCTAAAAGTCATCCCTCACAATTGGATCTTTTAAACACGACTACTAATTTTAGCGATTGATGCAGTGATACCCCCTTGCTAGGTTTCTGCTTTATCTCTGTATGTACAGTCCAGCACAACCGCTGGCACCACCCCTGCACCCCCTCTCCCGCTCCTAAGAATACACACATTATTAGCCTGGGCCAGAGCACCCAGAGACGTCTTTCCCTTGCTGGTACCTCACCGCCTGCCTAACTGCAGGGAGCACCTTGCTTGGCCTGGCACCGCACCAGAAACATCTTTTCCAGCGCAAGCCACCTACTCACTCATCCCAGACCTCTCCAAACTTGGCCCCAGTGAACCAGGCACTTGGACCCCATCCTGAACCCCACCAGGAGAGTTCCCAGAGGTAGGGCACCTGCAGCTGCACAGATGTTTCAGCTTATGACCCCCATGACCGCTCGCCATTAGCAGTAACTGCCAGCGCGTGTGGGAGTTGCCGCCAACACATCTGGGGGCCAGCAGGATAGTTCATGGAAGTCAACCTGTGCCCCAATCACCAGGAAGTGGGTACTTATGCTCCTGCCCCACTGCCACTCTCTTTGGACTGCCCAAGAACTCAGGAGCAGAGCGCAAGAGTGTTGTAAGGGGTTTGCAGTGCGCAGGCCAAGAGATTTGGAGAGGGGCGCCGCCCCTCACCCACTCTGAAACCAAATCGATGTCACACCCTTTCATCACCTCTGTGACACTTTAAACACCCAACCCTGCGCATCTCTCAAAGTGATCCCGCCCCACAGCCCTTTCCTCCACTGATTTCAGTGAATACAAACTTGTTTTGGTTTTGCAGTATGCACGCTGCCACAGTTCTGCTGCTTCATGGCGCTGTACATACCACCAAACAATTCACCAACTCTGTCTAGAAACTTTCATTCTCTGTGAAAGGATGAATGCACAGATTTCTGGAGATCGGATGATCCAATTTCATTGTCAGTAGTAAATGTGTCGCAGCAATAACCTGTGTGTGGAGAAGGCTGGCACATCGCCTGAGCATACTTGTAATGCCAGCAGACCTTTGCCCACGTTCTCACCAAACCTCAAATGAGGAGCAGTGGTGATGAAACCGCTCACTGGAAACCCCGGAAGTCCGATTCTGCAGGTGTCATTGTTTTGTAGCCCAACTCAGGTTGCCTTCTTGTACCACGCGTGTAGGTTCCACATTGTAAAAACCAGGACTGCCACTACCAGCCAGACTGCAATTCGAAGTGGGCCTGAAAGACAAGGTTGGCTGATTACTTCACAACTGACATAAAGAACAGCTTGAGAATGCTGTGGACTGGCTCGTGGGCTATTCCACTTTCCAGGAAGAACAAAATGGAGGCCGGAAGAGCCTGTGCGATATAGTCGTCTGTTTGTAGTCATTGTTTGACACAGGTTTGCAACTTGTTGCTATGAATTATATGAATTACATGTCGAATTACATGTCGAATGCCACAGAAAGGGAATATAATTGTGACTTCATCCACCAAACATCACAGACATCCCAGTTTTCCAAAGGTTAAAAGTAAGAGTATTGTGTGATTCAATTCACCTTGGGGGAAGCACCGATGAACAAGCATTAACACGTAACCGAGTTGGCACTTGTTAACAAATACTATCTCTCCCACAATTCATTAATGACTGTGGTGTCAATTGCAGTCCCATATTAGAAAGGAAAATAAAGCGACTGCATGGAAAATCACATACAACAAAGTCATTGTTGGCAGCATCTGGGCAAGCGACAGGGGTGGACTGGCAACCAAAAGAAGCCCTGGAAACAATGTTCAAAAGTGGTCCCATATTACACACTTTCGGCAAGGCCAGCCCTTTTCCTGTGGGAAAATGTGGAAATAAAATAGGTTACCAGATAAAAGAGGCCCAGTGTGCAGAGGCCTACGGGGAAATCATCAGAGTTCCCTATAGGCCAGTCCAGCCCTGGCAAGTGAGTGGTTAGTGCTTTCCCTGAACCCCAACAAAATAGATGTGATATGATTAAAGGTACGTGGACTAAGCATGGACCCAACAGTAGGGCGGGATGATGCAGGAAGCCATTGAAGGCATACATGTCAACGTGATCCATTCCATTCTGGAGACCCTGGCCCAGTCCCAGTTTTAACTTTGCACTCTGGGACTTGCATTCTGGGTTTATAATGTGGTAATTCAGGACTACAAGACCAAGAACGCAAAGATAAAACCATGACTGGACGAGTGTCTCCTGGAATAAATAATATTGGCATCTGGGGTGAAGGAATTCCAGCTGCAACTAGGATCTGGAGGACGAAATTGGCAAACACTTTGATTTTTTTCTTCTTCTGGTGATAGCTTATTTGAAAGTGAAGGCACGAGAGCACGAACCTGAAATTAGGGTAATAATGATAATGACGTGTTACAGATATAGCGCATTCTCCAATACATTTCCATACAGTATCACCCAGGCGCAGTTGGTACTCATTTATCAACCTCAAAAGGTTGTAAGGTTGAGCTGCCCTTGTCAGGATTTGAACCTGCGACTTGAAGATCACACACAGATCGCAAGAGCAAGCACTCAACCTGCTGAGCTATCCTACCTGTAAGTAGCCAACCAATCGAACTTGGAAAAGTTGAGTCGGGTGTTTGCAGGAGGGGATTCCTCCCAACTCATGGGGCAAGGTAGTCCATCAGGTAGTGGATATTTGGGTAATTGAGGGCCACTGAGGGTCAGTGGCACCCTGGGGGAGGAGCCACCTGGACCCAGCTGTAGATCTCCCAGAGGTTCCATGTGGATGTTAGGTAACATAAGCTTCATGTAACCGGGTTCGAAGCCCACCGTCCCTCCTTGACCACCATAGCAACACCTGGCCATTTACATTGACCGCGAGGACTCTGGACCACCCCTGCTGGCACTCTCGGCTGATAGGCCAACCATGGAGTGCAAGCTACCTTATCACCCGCTTAGGCATATTTGCTCACACTGGTGACCATCAGTGCATAATAATATATGATATGAGGCTTGCATAGAGCACTTTGCGCAGGATCACCCCCGCCGCCAAACCTTTTAATAGTCGCTGCTGTTATTATCCAGGTTATCAGTCTTGGAAGGCTGATGGGCTGAGTCGGCCCTGCAAGGATTCGAGCATGCCAAGCTCAGGCGTGTCCCGGGTCAGAGGCTGGCAGGTGATGTGTGATGTATCCACCATTCATGAACACTCTACCCAACCACGGGCAGAGTTTATGCGCCACTTCTCACCCTCCAGCACCTTCCCAAAGCATCATGTCCACAGCCTAAAAAGCAATTACGTGTTTAGAAACTACGCAAGAAAACACACTGAGTCACCTAACACAAGTGACTAAATACCTTCACGCCCCATTCTGATCAGGATGTGGTAGTCAATTTCAGGGTTTTTTTTTCTTGCCATTCTGGGACTTTTAGTCCCAGATTTCCTCTTTCTAAAATCCAGGTCGAGACCCTGCAGGCAGAAAAAAAACCACGCCTGGATCACCATCTCCTGGGTGGCATGCTGCATCTTAATCAGGGGTGATCCCGCCCTCCCGTGCTGCAAGAAGACGTGCAGTGAATCATGCATGCTGTGGGATGTGCACCGTTTAATGTTTTGCATTTGCTGAGTCAGCCTTTGAACCTTTCCCCACCGGGATCAGAAATCCAATCGCTGGCATGAAAGGCCGCAGGAACCTTTCCTTTATACTCTTGCCGGTCAATGACTGAATGTTAAGTAACATGGCGTGGCCTCCCTTTCTGTCTACAGACACACAGGTCTCTAGAGGGTTAACTGGAGTGGGCCTGCCCTGGATCCTCAATCAAGTGCCACTGTTCAAAAGGCCTTTGATGCCAATGGTCAGATGTCAGGTCCCTGTAGGGTTCTACTTGTTTTCAAAGTCTGAATTTTGTTCCGTGGTCGACCATAATTCAACCAGGTTTTTATTTTTAATGGATGCCCTCTCCCCCATCCCACGGGGTCACCCAAAAACCACCTCACCACTACCCGTCCCCTACATACACATATGCATATGTACGTCGATGTAATTAGTCGATTCGACCAAAGGTACATGAACAAAATGCAGACTTTGAAATGAAAGTCTATTCGAACACGTATCACGTAAAGGAAGTTATTTAGACAGTAGAATGATGTAAAAAAACAGAGGGGATGGGGAAATAGTACATCTCCTTGGCAACAGTTCTCCCAGTAAGTGAACACTCCGCTACTCCGCTCTTGGCGATCAGCTGACCCTAAGGCACTTGGTGCCTGTATCGTTGCTAAGTGCGCCTCCTTGGGACCGGTATCTTTATCCACGCTCTCAACATCGCTGCTATTCGCCGCTAATGTTTTCGCCCCATCTAAACTTACCCAGAGTCGGAGATTACTCTCCCAGCCCTGGTTTACTGATCAGCTAAAAAGCGCCCGCCTGCTACTCAGACAAGCCGAACGCAAATGGCGGGCTAGCTATGACCCTTTGCTTAAAGACTTGTACAAGCTCAGTCTTTCCACCTACCTAGCCAAGGTCAAGCTGGCTAAAGCCACTTATTTCGCTCAACAAATTGAAAGTGCTCTATGTAAACCCAAAACACTATTCTCTATTGTTCAATCACTCTCCTCTTCTGAACCCCTCACCTCGATGGTTAAACCATCGCAAAAGCTATGCAATGACCTGGCATCGTTTTTTATTACGAAAATCGATGTGATACGATCTAACATTGCCAAATCTCTCGCTATGCAACCTTCCGGCACTACTAGCTTTTTGCCACTCACCCTCACTGACCCCCCTGCCAGCTGGTCCACCTTTCCTCTATTCACTGAGGCAGAGGTCCTAGCAGCGATTCTTAAAATTAAGTCCTCTTCTCCAGAGGATGCCATTCCAGCAAGTATGATGAAGTCTATTGCCCCAGACATTCTGTTTGACGTCACAGTGGCTATAAATAACTCATGCCAGTCTGGCCTGGTTCCGCCGGAACTCAAATCTGCTAGGGTTATTCCCCTGCTTAAGAAGCCGTCCCTTGACCCTACTATCCCCTCTAATTTTCGCCCCATATCCCTGCTCCCGTTCTTGTCTAAACTCTTGGAATCTCTGGTCACACCCCTTCTCTCCTCCTTTCTGGAATCCTCTAAGATCTTTAATCCTGCCCAGGCAGGTTTCAGGCCAGGAAGGGGAACGGAGAGCGTGCTTGTCTCAGTGCAAGATGACATGTCTAGACTTGCGGACGCAGGTGGAGTTGGAGCCTTGATTCTGTTGGATCTGTCCGCTGCATTTGATACAGTGGACCATCCTATTCTCCTCTCACGTCTAGCACAAATCGGGATCTCTGGATCAGTCCTGGCCTGGTTCACCTCTTTTCTTGCAGACCGCACTCAGACCCTTGCTATGCCCCCTTTCCTTTCCGTCCCTTGTGCCCTCACCTGCGGTGTTCCCCAGGGATCCTCTCTTTCCCCTATTCTATTCAATATTTACATATGGGCGCTGGTCTGCCTTATCCGCTCGTATGGACTTAATTGTTATTCCTACGCGGATGATACTCAAATCCTGATCCGTTTGGATCAGGATCATATCAAGGTCTCAGCTTCTCTTCATGACTGTTTGACATCAGTTGGTGTCTGGATGGACCAAAACTGGCTCAAGCTTAATGGCGATAAAACTGAGGTGATGTTGGTGGGTTGTCCTCCCTGCCCGTCACTATGGACCCCTGCTTTTTGGCCTACTTCACTGGGCCCTCTGCCTTGTCCAGTGGGCAAAGTAAAGAATTTAGGAGTCATTCTTTCTACCTCCCTGTCCATGACTAATCAGGTCTCTACGGTCTGTCAATCCGCCCATCACCAGATTAGGGTACTTAAGAAGGTCCTCCCTATGATCCCAGAGGCTATGCGTCCTCCTGTGGTAGCTGCATTAGTCCTCTCACGGCTGGACTATTGCAATTCCTTATACCTCGCTCAGCCGACGGGCCTTCTCCAACGCCTCCAACGTATACAGAACCTGGCAGCTAGACTGGCCACAGGTTCCCCCTATGGAGCTCATATCTCGCCAGTGCTTCGCCAACTTCACTGGCTCCCAGTGGCCCAGCGAGTTAAGTTCAAGTCACTGTGTATTGTCCATCGAGCTATCCAGGGCCTAGGTGCTGAGTTTCTTCAAACCAAATTTGTTCGGTATATCCCAGAACGCAACCTTCGTTCCCTGAACACCAATCTTTTGGTGGTCCCTAAGTATAACCGGGAAAGACTCGGTGGCAGAGCCTTTTCCATTGCTGCGGCAAGGCTGTGGAACACCCTCCCACTGCCACTCAAGTCTATCTCCAACCATTTGGCTTTTAGGAAAGCCCTCAAAACTACTCTATTCTAACTCTCTGACTATTACTGTTCCTCTTGTTTGATAGCTTCCTCACCAGCGCCATGATGCCCCTGGGCGACCGTGCGCTCTACAAGTTCAGGTAATAATAATAAATAATAACACCCTCATATGCAAATCCTGACGGTGTCCAATTGAGCATATATGGTTCATGGTTACATACACTTTAATGTTGGGTAAGTGTTGTGGAAAATGAAATTAGCACGTACCCCAGTGTGCATATGTACTTAGTAATTCCACCATGTCACCCTTTTATCAGATTTATTTCTCATTTATAAAGGTCCGTGGTCATTCTTATAATGCCAAAACACATTTTTATACTATGTAAAGGAGCAGGGAAGCCTTAATGGTGCCATTTGCCCCCTTCATCTTTCTCATAGCGGTTAAATAAGTCAGGTCGTTATACTAGGTTTTGCTCAATAAACAAGTGTAACATTTTCATTATGACTTAAAATATGTCATTAGAATGAAACACGGTAGTATTTCAAAAATTTGCCAGTTTTCAATATTAGTACAATTAAATAATTATCTTTTTTAAAGCTTATTTTGCAAACAATACACACCTTTTTGGAAAGGTATGTGCTCAGATAAAACACATTGATCTGTTTATTTTGTGACTACCAAGGCGATGATTCTCTTTACATGCTGGCCACTGATTGTTTTGTAGTGCTGCTTACATGTGCATTTGATAAAGTATACAAAAACACTAAATAACAAAAACCCTTGCAGATCTGACAACGTGGCCATCTAGACTCTTACAAGGCCTGTCAGAAGCCCAGCATCTGATACACAACTTGTCCAGCCCTCCCTTATATACACATGCACAGTAAAGCGACCCTCAGAGTGATGGCAGCATTCTTGCAGGACACATGCAATGCCAATGTATGTCTCTAAAATCCAGGCCGTCCTACCTCGGGTGAAGCCCTTTTTGCTTCACTATTGCTCATTCTCCTTTTAACCATTAAAGAAAGCAGCAGCTCCCCTCCCCTCTCCTTCAAGATGCCTGCAGGGGAAAGGGTGTTCCTAGCAAATGGGGAGCAAGCAACTTGTTAGGAAAGGCAAGCAGAAGGATGAGGGCATGAGGTTTAAAAAAACCACCTTTTTTTTTACATGCAACCTTAATAAGAAAGGCCACTTCATGTCAATGTTTCAAGTTGCTCTCCGG
Source organism: Ambystoma mexicanum (assembly GCF_040938575.1). Classification (NCBI taxonomy): domain Eukaryota; kingdom Metazoa; phylum Chordata; class Amphibia; order Caudata; family Ambystomatidae; genus Ambystoma; species Ambystoma mexicanum. Next base: position 89,357,865 of record NC_090932.1, on the reverse strand, counting down.
TCATACATCCCTGAATCAAAAGTAGGCCAAAAATGAACTTTAGAAACACATTGAAGCATCAGAATTATGCCTAAACGTCAATTTGTGATCAGAAATTGGAAATGAGATCCGTATCCAGATTCATTTCGTGGTGCAGACCTGTTTTAAACAGTTAAACATATGGTACTGACTGATAGTGATGTGAATCGGCTTGTGCTTGCTGTTTTTGTATTTATACTTCAAGCTTATCCTGCTCTTGTCAGAAGAGACATTGATATTCACATGTTTTTACATGATCCTAAGAATGGCCTGTGATTAGAAGGCTCCTAATTGCAATCATCGAGCAGATTTTACAATTACAGGTGTAAAGAAATTTGAAAAATTGTATTAAAGATGAGAAAGCTGGAAGCTGGCACAGTTCTATAGCATGAACAACAAGTACCAGGATGGCGCAAAAGGTGGTGGTCTATGTTTTGGTGTATACTATATGCCTGCACAATTACACTCTTTGGCCCTCATTAGGACCCTGGCGGTAAGGGGTTTACGCCAGCGTTAGCTGCGCCGACCCCTTACCGCCAACTACGAGTTCCCAAAGCGCCATGGTCACTTCTACGCCCGCTTTTTGCGGGCGTAAAAATCCATGGCGCTATGGGACCTTGGTGTTAATTACGCCACCGTAATGTACGGTGGCGTAATTAACGCCTTCCCCACTCCCATTGAGCCCTATGGGGCCGAAATAGGAATGGGGAAGGGTAAATGGGTCAATGGGGACTTACCGCCCCGCCAACCTCGGAATGGGGCGGTAAGTCCGCCATCCGCCATGGCGTAAACGGACTTTACGCCATGGCGGAAAAGTCCGTCGATGGCGGAAAAAATCCGCCAGGGTCGTAATGAGGGCCTTTGTCTTTCTATTCCTTCTTTTTCACAGACTCTCGAATACTAGTACTCCCTCTGAGACACAGACCTCTATGGTTCCCCCCACTATGGAATTGCTTTTAATTAGCTTACTTCCACTGAGGTAGAGGTTCCTATGGTTCTCCCTGCTGTGAGAACTGTTTTTGATTTGCTTCATGAGTACTATACGAGCATTGAAATTGTGGTGAGATATAAGAGAAATTCAGAGGAGGATAATGAGGGGATAAATACCTATCTAGAAAATGCAGCACACTTGGTTAATAACATGTGGTATCAGCACATGAGAACAGTGGGAGAGAAAACATCTAAGGAGAGTTGCTACGTCTGTGCTCTCATACCCTATGCATGAACACAGTGCAAACTTTCATCTCCAGAGAGGTTTCAGAACGCAATGCTAGGTGTCTTGTTCATCTTGCAGCATGTACAACAATAGGACAATTTCAAGGACGTTGGGCCACTTTTCGATCGAGATCAAAATGGTTGTTTCCATACCAGGATAATTATATCAAGAGTACACAGATGTAAAAGGAACCTGAATGGAGGAGCAAGATGCTTACGTATCATGCAACAGGACAGGAAGAGGTAGTCATTAAAGAGATGAAGAGAATGAACTGCCCTGATAAAACAGGAGTAGCTGGATGGCCTGAATGTTGGGAACAAACTCAAGACTTAGTCTATGGTCGAGTGAAATCCAAGAAAGGATGGGAAGATGGACTGATGTCCTGCACAGCTCATCTACTAAAGTCAGAATATGTACAAGAGATGCAGAGAGTGAACAACGGATGTTTGAAGTCACGGGCTAAGCATGGCAAACTGGTGACATGGGTAGAAGATGAATCAGGTCCAATGGTTGTGATCCCATTGGCGAATGCAACATTATGCTTCCGAAGACATGGAAAGAATCATGTGGGAGATAAGCAAGGCTGCAAAACTATAGTTGATGTTACCAGGATGGGAGCAGGGACAGCCGTCCTGATGGATCGATATTGGGCTTGTGGGCCTAGAGCCTACATGAAGCTGCTTACGTATTGGGGAGGAACGTGTACCTTGGTGCTCATTCATGTTCCAGCATTATTTATTCCTCAGAGTGACCTGAACATCGGAGAATTTCCAAAAAAGGATGCCCATTTGAGAAGGAGAAGATCGCTTGAATTTCTCAATCGAACCAGAAGAGGGAATTACTTTTTAGCCAGGTCAATAGAAGCATACAAGTCCATTATTTATGAGCACAGGTTGTTCAGTTAGACTGCTTCAATCTTCACGACTATCTTCATGCCTGGGATCCAGGCGATGGCCAATGCCAAATGGTTACAAATGACCAGATTGGAACTTCTGCAGACAATCAACACTACCATAAAGGGATTCAATGCTATCAAGGAAGAGCTGAGGGCCATACGTCTAATGACCCTGCAGAATAGATATGTCATTGACATGATCACAGGAGGAGGAGTTTGCACCAAAATCGGGTCATCATGTTGCACATTCTCACCTTCTCACAATTACGAGAATAGGACCTTGACAGAGGCCATAACGCTGTTGACGAACCTGCATAACCAGATGGAAGACGAGACAGAGGACATTATAGATGATAATTGGTTTGATTCCATATTCTCATGGATTCCGCAGTGGATGGCAAATATTTTCAAGTTTCTTGGAGCACTATTAATCATGTTGATGTTTGGATTCTATGTGATCAAGATAATAATCACCCAGTGCAAGAAGACAGCAAAGAAAGCAGTAGTAATGAAGATCATGATCAATGTCGAATCAGGGTTTGGACCCAAGGAGTTGACTGATGAAGAAGTCAGAAAATATGTAGGGGCTAGCATCGTAGCGCCTGAAAGAACCAAGTTCCTGTTTCCGAAGAATCATAAGAAGTACGTGGGACAATGGGTCTATTGTAATCTGAATGGACAGTGTAACTACATGACCTGGAGTGTGGATGAACATGTTAAATCAGCCGGCACCCTGACGGGGATGATGAAAATCTGGATTCCAAAGAATCACTTCTTCAAGAGAAAATATCAAGATGTGGCAACTATTGAAGAGGTGGTCGATGAATCGACCAGGGGGGGGCGGTGTAGTGGAGCAGCTGCATGCCTCTGCTGGAAATCCCGCCCCCTACCTCCTATGAAAACAAGTGAAAGAAGAGCTGGTGACATCACAAGAGATGAGCGTGATGCCCTGAGAATACTGGCTGAAGAGAATGCATGGACCTTTTAGAAACTGATGAGGAAGTTAAGAATCAAGTAAACTTTCATATGCGAATAGAAGATTACACGTGTGTGACACACTGCAGAAAATGCAAGCTGTTCAATAACTGTACAGATGCAGCAACGCAACTAGACTAAGTAATCTTAGAAGCTGGCTATATGTAGTGAATAGGCTGCAGGCAGAGCCTCCATTGTATAGAATCTGGACATCAGTGTCATGAATTTAGTAAGCCTGGACCCATGGAGAGGAAAGGCCGAGAACTGTGTTGCAGCAAGAATTAGCTGAGATCGCGGATACGAATTGCAAGGCTGTCTGGCCTGGTGTCAAAGCTGAAGCAAGCCAAGGTTGGTTATCTATTCTCAAAGGCAGTGTACGTAAGAAGGTGAATCATCCCTTGTTAAGGTGCAAAGAAAGAACACCAAGCATGCCAAGTTTTATTCATTTAAGACATTTAAATTCTGCACAATTGACCAAATCTTGGTCTCCTGTCACATAAGCCAAGGATGGAAATAGAGTTGGGCATGGAGTCCTAGAACTACTATAGTGCGTGCTCGCACTCCCTTATATTCCCAGATACAAGAATACAGTGCAAGTCCAAGTTCCAAGACAATCTTCATGGCAGAACACATGGGTGATGAGACGTTGGGCTAATTGTGTGGGAAGGTAAAGTCAAGTCCACCTCCTAGCACCTGGGTTTCATCTTACATGCTGCTAAGTGAATCAAATGTTCCAAACAGGGCACAAGCATGCCAACCAATTGTAGATGGCCGTCTAACAAAGGGCCTTATAGTTTGAGAGCCAATAATATACTGTGTACTTAATATTGTTGGAAATGACATATTTTAGAGGTAGGCATAAGTTGTTCACCTGACAGTAGATATCCAATCACAAGCCCACCCCGTATAGAAAGTATTCTTAGATGTTCCCCTTGAGCCTATCACAACCTTGCATAGGTTCTTCTCATTTGCCACGTAGTATGACGTCACTTATGACAAATCTTTAGTATATAAATGTGTTTTATGTGAAATGTACTGAGAGCTCGAGCGAACGTTCGTTGATGTCCGTTGTAACTCCCTGTTTTAGACAATTGATATTAACACAGCAAACTTTGCCATCTTCCTGTGTTGGTTCGATTATTTGGTGTAAGACCTATTCTGCATTCCCATCCATTGCATGCACGATACCCAAAAGGCTCTACGCTCACTATTGTAACTCCTGGGATAATCCATCTGTGGAATGGGTTCATAGGTAGATGTATGAGTGGAAATAGCCACTCTCATGTAGAAAACGACAATTCAAGAATGGTGAGTGGAACCAATAAAAAAATGTGGCACTTACATGATGGATGGTTTGAAAGACGCGCTGGAATAGTATCTCGCCGTAAGAGAAATCGATCGTGGTCAATGTGGAAGGTCATGCCACCCCTGACTTTCCCTAAAAACGATGGCAATTTTCACCCATGTACTCTCCAGGCTTGCTTTCATCACCAGCCCCCAGCTCATGCCTCCCAGAATACCCTCTAATTTGCCTGCAAAGAACTGAAAATGCGGCACCTTGACTTATATGACTCCAAAGACACACACCACCCTGGCTCTCCAAAAACTTCATTGGCTCGTGGTCAAATAACAGATACAATTCAAACCCATCTGCCTCACACACCACACCTTCCACAGCATGTGCCCAGAATACAGCAAGAAGAAATCCATCCCTAACAAGTCGATTATAACTCTTCGTTTCAGAAACGCGTCCTTAGTAGCGATGCCGCGCTTCAACCGAAAATGCCACGGAGGGACATCCTCTGGATGTCTGACAACCAAGTTATAGTGCCGGCATCTCTGCACAGGGGAAGGTCACCTCAATTTCAGAAAATCCCCTTAAAGTCTGGCTGTTCACCAGACCACAATAGGCATGCTAACACGGCACCCTGAAAAGACTGAAGCAAGTCTGAGACTCAGAGAGCCAACAGAATGAATCATCAGGCAAGCCATTAGGACTTGCAACCCCAAATGGGGGACCTCACAGGCTTTAATAAAATAACACCCATTCGAACACATCATGAAGCAGGAACCCAAGACTGATCGGTGCATCAATGAGGCAAACTAGGACGAAGTACAAACAGGACCCATTCAAGCAACCCTTGCGGCCCACACAGCACCCATCACAAAATGCAAATAAAGAGCACCTGTGACATCAGACTCTTTTGGGTCATCCTCCCCAACTCCATACCCAAATGCCTTCTTATTCTGGAGTATTGGAGCAAATGCCAAAGAGATATACGACACCAGCACCAACCCACAACTCATCATACAATGCAACTCCAAGGAAAGTCATTACAACTCACCCTGATGGATAACAACACAACAGAAACTCTGCTATCAGTCAAACATCGAGAACCCAACCGGTTCAAGTTTGCCCTAAAACCCAAACAGCAGGACTTCTGAAAAGCAGCAAGGCACCTCCCCCTCCCCCAACTAACCAATTCACCTTTCAGTCTACTATCACCCTTACACTACACATAGACACCAAATAGATGGCAGTTACATACCTGCTAGCACCCCTCTACCCCTCTGCACTCGGCTGAGTCAATCAGAGGACAGCTTATCACCCCCCCTAACGCCTCCCATTTCCACCCCAGTGGCTTACCCAGTGCTCAGCGCTGTCATCTACTACAGCTTCCGGTTCCCCTCCCAATAAAACATGCCCCCCCAATGTCACTGCCACAAATCACACATAATCACACTCAGAAGTCGGGTACTTTTGGCCTGCACTCATCAGCATTACACAGGTTTGCAACTGCCTTCCCTCCTCCCCCACTAATCTTACCTCTTTAATTGCACAGTCAAGTGGCAGAGAGCCACCAAAATCAAAGAGGGGCACTAGGCCACACCACTTCACATAACATTACATTATATGAGAACTGTGAACGTGTATTTGTGATTAAACTGGGAGTACCAACAATGCCGGTAGTGGCCGCCCACATAACCAGCAGCTGCCAGTGCCTTGTACTTCCTTTCAGAAGGTGCCCCATGCAGAAGAAGGTTGGACTTCTCTTAAAGGGTCCATTGCGCCAGAAGAGGGTGTCCTGCGCTTTCACGCCATGGTCATCCACAAAAGTGATCCGTGACTTCGAACACGAGTGCCTCAACTATGCTGCGGACACTGCACACGAGTGCCTCAACTATGCTGCGGACACTGCACACGAGTGCCTCAAATGTGCTGGGGACACTGTACACGAGTGCCTCAATTGTGCTGGGGACACTGTACACGAGTGCCTCAATTGTGCAGGGGCACTGTACACGAGTGCCTCAACTGTGCAGGGGACACCGTTACTTCAGTGCTATGGCCAATCACACGAGGGTGGTGGGACCAGGCAGAGGAGGGGGCCAGGCGCCTACGGGAAGAAGCCCCTTCACCACTTTGAGGACATCAGATGGTGCACCTTTACACAAGTGGCGGGGTCTGAAGAGAGAAGATGTTGACATCAACTAGAGAAGAGCGAGGGAAAAACTCAAGGAAGAGGGAGGCATGTGGACGATTGCCACACATGTTATGGTACATCAACCACATAAAATGACTATACCCCTTCGGACTGATCCCAAAAAGGCCCCGTGTGGTCCTAGGCCGATTCAGCATTTATTTTGGCAAGTGGAATGTTTAGGCAATTATTTTGTTGTGCCAAGACACGGTAGCCTGGTTAGTTCTCCTGTCCATAAGGCCACCGCTGAGGTCAGATCATATGGGAGGGACCATGTGCTGCCTGTGTGCCCAGAGGGTTCTCTCTTCTGAGAATGCAATTTATTTGGGGGCTGGTTATTTCCTAGGTTCCCACTTTTCATGTGCACTGATGAGGTTTTTGAGCACGTTTTTGTAGTGGTGCTGCACTGAGCAATTCTACATTTGTGGGGTGGCCATAATAGTGTTGGCAGCGGCCTGAGAATCGCAAGTAGCTACGGAACCTTTAAAAGACATGTTGGCTGTAGGGAACTAATGGAGTGGCCTAACAGATGCAGCCGAGCACCAGGCAGGAAAGGCAGTGCAATCCATTTCAAAGGGTTTGCTGAAGACAATATCATTAATCAATACTGAAAAAAGCCTCACATATATTCAAATGCAAAATCGAAATCAAATCAAAGCAGATCAATCCCAGACCCCATTCTCTCAGTGACTGATTCATATGAATTAAGTAATGCTATTCAATCATTCAGTAAGACTTCAATATAACATTCCATGTTATATTTTCCTTTCAGAGTATATTACCAAACACATAATCGAACTCCAAACATGTTAAACCGATGATGTCATTCTAAACAAGGGGTAACTGTGACATCTACTGGGCAAGAGCAGTATTTCCGGGTCGTCTTTTTTTCGACCTAGCTTTACAGAAAACCAGGCTGTGGATCCATGACACAGCCCCGGCTTCAGGGTCGATTTTTAGACATTGCCAGGGTTCAGCAGTCCTTGAGAGCACCGGTCCACTTAAAGCTCTGGATAAGGGTCCAATACAACATATGGGAAGATCTGGCAGCTTGGATCAGAGTTTGAGGGATTTAAAAGAGTGAAGGTAAAAATGCCTAATGAACAGACAATGTGAAGTGTAAAGTCCTTAACTATTAATTGATCTTTCCCAGTTTAAAACACATGGATAAAGGAACGCATTTCCCGTCGACAATCCCAAACACCGTGGAGACTGGGATGTAAACGGATGGCGCTCCAGCAGTTGTATTTATTTGAATCAATGAAGTAGGCGTTGTTCTAGCCAAGTACGTGCGCCTCGAACAGACAAGCAGGTGTCTTATTTGTGACAAGACAGCACCTGGCTACGCGGCGCGGTCCAGCACTCTCAGCTGCAGCGAATCTAAATATTTAAAAAAAGGAGAAGGAAGAGGAGGCTGTCCATCTCTCCCAATTTCCAGTTAAAAGTTGGAACTGGAAGCAGGTGCAGACTTATTAGGTCATCAGTAAAATATCCCTTGTTTCTTTCGATGGCCACTTTCAGTTCAACTTCCAAGAAATCCATGGGGTGCGAGGGGATCTAGAGGAAACTGTTTGTAACTGGTCAATTGGAACCAATACCATGTTACCATTGTATCCCTATTGTAACTCCACGGGACGCTATTTAATTTGCTGTATGCAACTAAGCTATACAAACCTCTTACTATGTTCGCGCCTTGTTATCCTTGTGGTTATGTGCGCATTATAAATAATAAAACAAACAAACAAACAAACAAAGTGGCACTGGGAAATGAGCGGGGACACATCAAGGGGGCGTGGCCTAATGGTGGCCCCGCCTCCTTGATGAGCCCCAGCTTAAAGGGCTAAAGCCCTTTGTAGAGATCAGCAGCCCCCCCCCTCCACCCCGGGAGATGGAACTGATTGCTGCATCTATTACCTACTAGGATGCATGGGGGGGGGCAGTGTCTCGCCTTTTCAGCCTTAGAGCCAGGAGGCGCTGCCCCTCCATCAGACATCATGCATGGGGAGGGACAAGGCTGAAATGAATGAGCAGGACCTTCAGGCTTTAGAACAAAAAGGCCTCGGCTTCCAGCAGCCACACGTTTTCTTCCATAATGGTGGCACCGGCCCATCTCTTGATTAAATTGATGCTTCACAGGTGCCGGCGCCGCCATTATGGATTAAAAGCATTTTTTTCAGAAGCCTGAAGCTCTCGCACACGAGGGGACATCATTAGTGAGCCCGGCAGGACCCCGCCTCAGAATTATATTTCTGAGCCTGCAGGGGCTCAGCCATGGCTAGCCCCAGTCCACTTAAAGCCCTGATTGGAACTCTTAAACCATTGCCTAGTGGCAATTCTCCCCCGCATTCTCCACCTTTCCCGAACTATGCTCCTTGTGGAAAACACCAAGAGACATCATTACGGCACGCCTCCTCTGCTTTAAAAATAGGTATTAAAGGGACCGTCCCTGCTACGTTAAAATTTTCACCTCCGTTTGAGTCGAGAACTCATGCAGTTCAACCACTGATTTACCTGTAAATCCCCACTCTGTACGGATGAGTGAGCATTTACATTTTTGGAGGCTTGCTTGCACAGTCCCAACCCAGTCTACGCCCCTGTCCATATGAACTACTGTAGCACTCAGACTGTTAACAACGATACAGGCAGCACAAAGCGCCCACAGCCAACCCCCTGAAACAAGGACAATATCAAGAACAATAAGGTTTATAAAAAACATCTATACATTAATAGCTCTTAAAATGTAAACAGAAATTCTGGGCAAGGCCATGGGCAGGCGAATGACTGCAGGAGCTGGCACATTCCCAACCCTCTGTGAATCCAGGATACACTTGCCACTCTGGCAGCCCCTCCTCTTAGATAGTGTGGGCAGCCCATATGCGTGCACACTCAGTTTCAGTTGTTTGAATCCGTGCACCTGAAGAACACAGGGGTTTCCTCCAACTGCAGCTGCCATGGCGTGGTGGCAGAGACAGGGAGGGTCAGGGCGTAGTCCCCCCCTTGGTGCCCTCCTCTGGAGCGCTTCATAATCCAAGTAGTCATTGCAATGCCTGCATTTGCCTGTATTGCAATGACTACTGGAGTCGAGCTGGTGGTGCAGGGGGAGTTGCTTGGCAACCTCTTTCTGATCCCCCTTTTTCTGATCCCCCTCTTTCTGATCTTTCGGGAGGGGCTCAGAATGAGGTTACCAAAACAACGCGTGCAGTATGCTTCTAGTTCCTGCTTCCTGCGTGCAGCTGTGATCCCCAGAGGACAAGTCCCCAGTGCAGGTCAGTAAAAGAATGTTTTTTGAATGTGAATGGATGTATGTGAATGCAGTTGATGAGGGTGTGGGTCTCCCAATGATGAGCGGCACCT